>NC_135488.1:33152985-33752985 GCF_052094955.1 Ictidomys tridecemlineatus | reverse complement strand
GCTGGGGGGCCTGGGATCCTGCCACAGAGGGGGATTCCAAACCTCACATCCCCTGACCCAGGCCAGAAGACCAGGTAGAGTCCAAGGACCCTGGGGTGGCCCAATGGCAATAAAGGTCAAAAGGAACTGGGATCTGCCTGGACCCTCAATCCCCTACTCTGAGCAGGGCTGCATTATGAGGCCAGAGGCCATCCACAGCAATCTGCCTTTACAGGAAAACAGGGACTGCAGGCTGCCTCTGGCTCACTGACTCAGGATGGTGTTTTCATAAAGCAAGACCACTTCCTCACATTTGACCAGCAGCTCATGCGCTGACAGCACAATGGCTGGCTTGACTCAGGCCCTGAGAAATGAAATAGAAAATTCATAGCAAACCCATCTTCAGCTCTTCCACATCATCAGGGGGTGTGATTCATTTCCATCAACAAAGATGTCTGAAATGATGTCTAAACATGCTGGGGACTCACCTCCGTGTGGAACTTTTCAGGAAAAAGGGGATCAAATCTCATGAAGCAACTCTTCTCTCCTCTAGCCCATGGGCAATGCAAGGAACCTGCATGTTACCAGAGGCTCACTCTCTCTTCTCATGTCTTCTGGAAAGGATTCATGAATGCTTCCTTCAAGGTGAAGCAGAAGCCTGCATTCCCAGCTGCACAGAAGTGTTTGAGGGCAGTGTCTCCCTTAAAACCCAAGAAGAAAAACAGGTCATTAAACAGGCACATGGATTAGAGTACATGATCAATGATCCCTCCTCCCTGAAGCCTTCCACATGCCCACCTTCCACATTCACAGAGAAATGCTTGGCCATTCTCAAGACCAGGAGACCATGATGCTCATCACCAGGACGTCAATAGGAACATGAACAGAGCAGCATGGATTGCACAAGGTGGCACACCAAGGATCTGCAGCACAGCTGCTAGAACACCAGAGCTGAACTTCAGTATTGACTTTCTGCCACCTGCCGAGTACGATGGTAATGTCAAGCACAACATGCAGATATGCAAGTAGTGGGTGACACGGTGCATCCATTCACAGAAGTGGGCAACATCTTCATTGGAACAAGGAAGTATCTTATCCTTACTCATCAAAATCATCACAAAGAATAAAATGGATGCAAGACTTCTCATTTCACTATCATGTAGCTGTTGGATTTCCCTATTAAATAATACCTCCTCCAAAATAAAAAAATATCTCAGATATGTGTCAACTATTCGATGGATGACATTTTAAAAACTAGGCCTTTCCTTCATATTTATGTATGCTATAGCCCTGCCTAAGGCTCTTTGAGAAAGGAGCACATAGAATTGGATCTTTGAAAATCTCACATTTGCCGATAAATATTACCGACAATGTCAGGCATGGCGAAGTGAAAAGTGGGACTTTGGATACTCAAAGAATGCTATGTTGTGAGATTGGTGTCTCTGACTCATAGACAGCATGTGGTTTCTATGAAAGCTGGTGAGGGAGCAGGAGTAACGAAGCTCATGGAACAGATGACCTCAGGGAATACTGACAGATAGGCCAAACTGGAGAACATGTTCCAGCTAACATTGGTATTTGGGCTCCTGAGCCCAGTCCTGTTTTAAAAAAAGTTGCAGACAGGCAGTGTTCATGTACAAAATGTCTACCATGTAAAAGTGGGTAATTGAAATGTCATCTAGGTACACATCTGATAGAATGGTCTGCCAACCTATGGATTTCATTCTAACAAATAAAAAGAAAAACACAGACATGAGACAAAAAGATAAAACCTTGTCTTCACCAGGATGCCTAAAAATAAGTTTTATTTGCCTCATGCAAAGAGCTTTCAATAGAACTTCTGATTTCTGAATGAACCCATTCAATTTTATAATGCACAGATCATAAGGTTTTCTTTACAGAATATTCTCTTCTTCTTCTTCTTCAAGCCTCACATAGAAAATGTCTCACAGGACATAGGAGGGGAATGACCCAAAGGATGAGAGAATGGCTGGAACCGTTCTCAAATGTGCCCATGTAGCCTAAAGTTTGAAGGCACCTAATTGTACTCTAAAACAATGATGAACCTATTTGATCCATTAATTAATAAATAGCACCGCTTTACCACTTGAACCAAATCACAGAAAAATGGAAACAGATGATCGAATTCCTCTTCTCCCATCACCTCCTGGCCCAGACTCTCCCCAGAGGTGGCTCTGGTCATCTGTCTATTAGGGAGTCACCCGTGGTCCCCTATCTCTCAGAAAAGAAAATCACCTCAGCTACTGTCCCTAAAGCCAAGTGATGGCTGCGGTTTCCACACCGTGTGGATCTGGAGAGATGCACAGTGCCGCTGGACCAGCCTATGTTCAGGGCTGTGTCTGTGTCCCACAGCTGAAACATGTGGTCCAGGGTCTTCTTTCCACCCACAGGTCCTAAGAACTTGCAGTCAGCACGTGCCTCCTTATTCACTGTGGCCACAGACTTCCTGCCAATGGCCATTGCATTGTACACGTCTTATAATTTAACACGGCATTGAAATGAACTTCCTTCTGGGAGCTTCCCAGGGCACGTCCCAAGACCTGAATTTCTGTGTTGTAGGGAGCATAGCATTCGTGCATTTTTTAAGTTTCATGGATAATGTTAAATGTGCCTCCAAAGTGTATGAAAAAAGCTTATCTTCCTATCCCCTCCCAGCACATATTATCAACATCCTTAATTTGGGTAAAAAATAAATAAATAAAACACATCATTTGAGCCTGTGTTCATCTTCTTGCCAGCTGTGTTCCAGTGACCTCCTCCCGTGCATAGTGCTCATCTGTGTTTCTCCTCGTGCCTCCTATTCTACTGGGTTGCCATTTCCTCCCAATCGGTCCCTCTGTTTTGACAATGTTTGGGGCATATTTCGTTGGAGAGTAGTTTCTAACGTGGATGGTCAATTGAACCATCTTGACAGCTTTGGGTTTTGAGGATTGAAGCCAACCCTCCCCATTTCTAGGCCACAGCCTCTTCTCCTAGATTTCTACCAGTATTCCAGTAAATATTTCATTGAATTTGGTTGGTCTCTGTGTCTGGGTTCAAGACTTAGGTCCTGCACTTGCTAGCAGGGACATTGTGCTTTCTGGTTTGTTGTGTTGGCTTCTTGGGGACACTGTGAGGATCAGGTAGGCAAGGCAGGTAGAGTGGCTGGCCTAGAGCATGGCCCAGAGGGAGCGTTTGATCAACATTATTTGTAAAATGACAGCTGTCAATTATCACAACCAACATGAAAGGCCATCCTAATAATCATCATTATGAAAATATTGGTCACAATAATGTTTTCTACTTCTATGGTACATCTGTATTATACTCTCCATGAGTGAGGTCACAGGCCATGTGTCATTGTGTGCCTGCTTCTGTCATTTAGCCTGGAGGCCCCTGGCATAGTTTGCGCTTCAGGACTGGAAGCTCTTTTACGATACAGTTTTCAAGTGGCCATTGGTCGCCTGATGGTACTCCATGGGGTCATCTGAGCCTGGCTTGCATCTGGCTCCTGCAACCAACATCCTGTTTTGCTAGAAACTCCATCGAAAGAGGCTTGGAACTCCTGCTCTCTTGTTCATCTCTGAAGTTCTGCCATTTCTTCTCAGATGGCTCCACAAACCTTTCAAAACCCTCCCCTGCTCCAGGGCTTTGAAGCGGTTTCTTTGGAAGCTTCTGCACAGGGTTAAGGACAAGCCATTCCTCACATGCTCCTTCCACAGGAGGAAGAGAGGGGCCAGAGGGGCCACAGGGAGCAACCTCCTGCTCTGTTCCAGGCAGCCACTTCCAGGCTGGGGCTGCAGCCTGGGGCTCTCAGGACGGCTCTGGCTAAGGGGGAAGCCCTACCCAAGCCTGGGTCACAGCCTCCCATGCCCCAGGGCAGCTGGTGAGCACTGGTAAAGGGTGGAGGGGAAGGCTTGCACCCCAGGAGTCGGGTCTGGACAGCATTCAGGTGGGAAGAGACCACTGGTCACCAAGGGGATGTGAAGCAGGGGGTGACCCAGGGCAGCCATGAGATCTCCTCTAAAGACCACTGTGGTCCCAGCAGTACAAAGGGACTGAGTGACATTATTACTCTTCCCTGTTTTAAGGACAGAGGTGTGGAAGGGATTCCTGAGAGTCACAGAAAACGTGGCTCACAGGTTTCATTTTGCCATCTAGGAGTGACCTTGGCCGCACTGGTGGCAATTCCCCGGACCTTTGATGAGCCCCCTGGCATCCTCCCAGTGAGTCCTCCCAGGCCCAGTCTCAGGGGCAGACAGCTGCTCTGACTGCTCTCCCTGGACCTGAGGATCACATGGGGTTTTGAAATTCTTTTTGTTGCCGCACTGGGCATTGAACCCAGGGCCTTGCACATGCTAGGCAAGTGCTCTACCGCGGAGCTCACCCAGCCCTGAGGGTGACAGGTTTGGAGAGCATTTGCTACCTGAGTCTTGGTGAGGTGAATCCTCATAGCCCTGAAGTCAACACGTTTCTCTACCAGCTGCGTTTGCAGGGTTAAGATCTTAGCTTGAGTTTTGTTTTCCCTTATTTCTTCACTTCTCTCTCTCTCTCTCTTTTGGTACCAGGGGTTGAACCAAGGGGTGCTTTACCACTGAGCCACATCCCCAGCCCTTTTTAAAATACTTCATTACAGACAGAGTCTCACTGAGTTGCTCAGAGCCTCACTAAATGGCTAAGGTTGGCTTCAAACATGCCATCCTCCAGCCTCAGCCTCCAGAGTGTCTGGGATTACAGGCATGTACCACTGCCCCCCAGCTCTGCACTATTCTTAATCAGAGAACCTGTGGGGCTATGTTTACTAGGTATGAATTGAGTTGCCCTCCAGAGAAAAGAAAAAGTAACAAAGCACTGCTGTGTGGGCAAATCAGGGATGACCCCAGGACAGGGTCAGCTTTCTCTCCAAGGAAACCCCACTGCCCAAAAGGAGCCCCTTGGCCAACGCAGTGGTGCACTCCTGGAATCCCTGCACCTCGGGAGGCTGAGGCAGGAGGATCAAAAATTTCAAAATCAGCCTTAGCAATGGCAAGGCACTAAGCAAATCAGTGAGACCCTGAGCCTAAATCAAATTCAAAATTGGGCTGGGGATGGGGTTCAGTGGTCAAGAATCCCTGAGATCAATCACTGGTACCACCCCCCGTGAAATAAAAGAGCCTCTGCTAAGGACTTCCATGTTGGCTGAGGCAGCTGCCTACAGTGGGTGTCCTGCAGAATGCAGTCAATCTCCCCAGGCCTGGCCTGTGGGGAGGGGTTGGCCCGGAGACCGGGGGTTAGCCCCCAGCTAATGATCACTTGGTATTGTGGTTTGGATGTCAAATGTCCCCATTGCCCATGTGCTAAAGGCTTGGTCACCAGCCTGTGGCCCTTGGGACATAATGGAAACTTTAGTAGGTGGGGCCTCCTGGAAGGAATGAGATCATTAGGGGTGTGACCTTGAGGGGGATATTGGGACCCAGCCCAGTCCTACCCACCCTCTTCCCAGTTACCCAGAGATGAGCAGCCTCCTCTGTCATGTGCTCCAGCTGCCAGGATGTCCTACTGTGCTGTCACAGGCCCAAAGCAACAGGGCTAAGGTGCCATGGACTGAGACCTATGCAGCCATGAGCCAAAAGAAACCCTGTTTCCTTTTAAGGGGATTCTCTCAGATGCTTTGTCACAGCAACAGAAAGCTGACAGCACCCTTGGTCTGTGCCCCTGCTTTATACATAGGGATGCTGAGGGCCCACAGGAAGCCGAGCAGCCCCAGGTCACATGGTCCCATAAAAACAATTATTATCTATTCATTCACTGACTACATGGCAGGAGCTGGACTCCAGATCTCAGTGTTTGAAAAAGTTGTGTTTCCTTCCTGCCCCTTAGTCCCTCGCTCTCTCTTTTTGTATGAATCCAAGAAGGACCTTCAGGAGATTGCAATGCCATCCAGTCATCCTAGCCAGATTTGTACTTGAACATGAAATTCATGGGATGTTTCTGCTTCACATTGTGTTAGTCACTAGTCATCAGAGAGCTCTGTGCTTTCACCTACAGAGTGCCACCCCACTTCCCTGCTGCAAGGGCTCTTCCTGCCAGGTCACCTGCTGGATGGAGGGCACTGCCCAGTGCCCTAGATCTCTCCTGAATGTCCTGTGACCAACCCACTGCAGGCCAGGCAGACATCCACAGAAAAAAACAGCGAGAGGGTCTGGCACCCCCTTCAGGTACTGTTATATAGATGCCCACAGAACATTCCTCAAACCTGCAGCAGCTTGGACTGCATCCAAATGCAACCACAGGCCGAGCACAGTGCCACCCACCTGTGATAGAGTGACTCAGGAGGCTGAGGCAGGAGGATTGTGGGTTTGAGGCCAGGTTTAGCAACTTATTGAGGCACTGTCTTAAGATAAAGAATTAAAAGGGCTGAGGATGTAGCTCAGTGGCAGAGCCCCTGGTCCAATCCCCAGTACCAAGAGGAGGTGGAGATACCAGAGATGGGAACTTATGAGTTGGGTCAATGGTAACTCCAAGCCCAATGAGACTGAATGCACAGGGGAAGCTTTAACCCGCAAAAGAAAAGGAGGCAGGGAGCTTCAGCTCCAGGTAAAGGACTAGGAATTGAACCCGGGTGCCTTACCACTGAGTACACCCCAATCCTTTTTATTCTTGTTTTGAGAAGGGGTCTTGCTACGTTGCTGAGGGTCTCACAAAATCACCAAGGTTGACCTCAAGTGATCCTCCTGCCTCAGCCTCCCGAGAATCTCTGGGATTACAGGCATGCACCACCATGCCCAGCAAGAAAGGAACTTTTATCAGTGCAGCCACACGGGGAAGGCAGGGGACCCACATCTTAGCCTGTCTTCAGGGGGTGACAATGACTTGGAGCTTTTATAGAGAGGGGAATGAGGGCAAGGGCTTGGGCTTTGCACAGCTGCCAAAGCAGGTGGTCCTGACCAGTTGAGGTCTGTCCATCTTCCCAGGATTGGCCAGGTGGTGCCTTGTCAGGAGAGCTGTGTCACCTGCTTTGGCTCTCAGATGCACATCAATCAGACCTTGTTTCTGGGACATGAAACAGACTGCATGGGGGTGGGGGTCTGGATTCTGAATTAAGAGCAACTTTCTTCTGCTGAAAATAGAGACGGGCTGCAACCCTACTCCCACCTCAGGAGCCAGGAAAGCTAAGATGGGTCCCGCCCTTCCTCAAGCCTGGGCACAGGCCATCTGCCTAGGCATTTTCTGTGTTTTTCCCATTTTTGCTTTTCTTCAGGCCAAGGAAATTCACGGATGTAGATCACTTGGGTTTTGTTTCTATAAACTGTAACCACTTCTGTGGGTCAGGGGCTTCTTCCAAGCCTTCTGGCTGCTTCTCCCCAGTTTGATCAAAGTTCTTCATTTTTTCCTTTTTATTTCTTTTTTTTTCCTGTTCCTTGTGCTGGTGGGCACTGATGCAGCCAGCAGGGTCCAGTAACAAATCCAAGGTGACTCAGGCAAAGGGGATGGATGGGCCATATATTGAGGCAGAGATGCTGCCCTTCTAATTCTGCCTTTAGCCATCCATTGGATGTCTGCGGGTAGAGGTGGAGGGCTGGAGTCCTCCTTACAAAATCCTTACAACTCAAGTCAGCAAACACTGAAAGCCCTGTCGCCCTCAGGGACAGGGCACCAGACAGTTCCTCGGTGCCTCCCAAAGGCTGCCAAGGGAGAAGTCACTTGGGGCCCGACTCCAGGAGGATCATCAAGGGGCGGGACAGGGGGACTTCAGGTAAAAAGCCGCAGCCAGCTCGCCCTAGGACCCCAGCCCTCACCAGCCCCACCGCTTTCCTGGACAGAAAGGTTTCCTCGAGCATCCTCACTGGGTGTCCCTGCAGCAGGGCCCCAAGATTGTTCTGGAAAGGGACCTGTCAGGTGGGAGCGACAGAATCTCATGAAATTTTAAGTACAACAGAATGCCAAATGACTACTCATTCCAGTGAAGACATGCTGCAAATAAGACTTAGAACACGTGCTGCAAACAAGACTTAGAAAAGTGTCCTCAGAGAAGATTCTGTCATTCTGCATTTGTTTCTGAAAGTTGAAGCACACAGTTCTAATGAGCCCAGGAAGAGGTTGATACCCAGTTGAGTTGGCATATGATGTGCCAGAGCTCAGGACTTCAGGGCTGCTGTCAGGTGGTTCCCAGGCTCTTCTGGTCCTCACCTTCACTCAGGGACTTTTTGTTAGTGATGGAGTTCAGCAATGGATTACTGGCCCAGAGACTTGTTCAGTATTGCTCCGTAGGAGCAAAACACTGTCACCAGTTGTAGGTAGCCAACTCCAGGTGAGAAACTTGATAGATGTTAATGCTCACGGCTTCACACCAGCAACCTGCCCCTCAGTGATCATGCTCTCTAAAATATACACCATGCTAAATTTTGTGGAAGCATTCTAGGTCTAGCCAAACCACACGATCTTTCAAAAACAGCCCAATAACATTTAGAGGATTCACTCTCCAAAGCAAGCTTACCAATGCCTGAGCGCCCACACACTCTATTGGCGCCAACCTCACCTCCTTTTAGAATGCACACATCCACCAAGATACCACTGCCTGTGGTGGTTGAGCAGCCTTTCCAATGGACGAGGTGGATGTGAATGTAACACGTGAAGGAATTAGCATTTACCAACAACTGGAAGAAAAAAATCCATTCTCTAAGATATGATGACGGAGCGGCTCTGTGATCTAGACCATCCCCCTCTCCTGCATCCTCTCTCTTTTCCTCTGCCTCGATGGACCTCCAACTGAGCCCAGAAAGATGTGTCCTTTCTAGTCAGAAGCCCTGTCATGGCTTCCATTTCCAGGCCCTGATTCCTGGTTAACTGCAGCCAGAGCTCGCTTTCAAGGTACTCTCTTCAGATCCCTTCCCTACCCTAACCACAGTGTGGGCTCTGGCCCCACCCTTACTCTCTACACCACCATTCCACATTAGGGTCTTCCTGTCCCTCTCTGTGACCCAGGACTTCCCATGACCGACCCCACCCAACAACAAGCTGTTGAACCAGGTGCCATCAAATGGAAGAAATGACCAGAGATGGCTAACTTGAAGATTTCACAGAATAGTCCATGAGACAAGGAATATCGTGAACCAGTGAAATGACATAAGAGGAAGTCAATGAATTCTAACCTCAAGAGCAAATCCTACAGTACACTGGCTCTCAAATTCAGCTACACACTGGAGCCACCTGGGAGCTGTGCATAGTACTGACCGCTGGACCACCCACTGGCCCTGGGCTGATGGAATGGCTCTGGGCTAAGATGGGACACTGGGGTTTGTAAATTACCAGTTGAGTATAATATAAAGCAAACTTTGAGAACATTGCTTTTTTCCCCACATGAAGAACTGTGTGCATACAGATGCAGAAGTACACAAATCTGCAGCATAAACCTCCTTGAGGGCCATAGATTAAATGCACTGCAATCACCAGCATCCTGGCTAGGAACACCACCAGCCTCCTATTTCCACCTTCCAGGTGATTGCAGCCCCGCCATCCAAGCATGGAGGAGTCCTCCCTGCTGAGAAATTTCAGTGTGCAGAATGGAGAGCCCTCTCTCCTGGGAATCCCTGCTTAGACAATAAGTGCACTGGAGAAGTTGAAATCAAGTGGGAGGCACATGGGGAGGCTTCTTGGATGAGGCCCTATTGAAAGGAGGATGGGATCTGAGGAGTGGACCAGAGAGAGGAAAGATGGGAAGTACAGCAAGTACATTCAGAGCCGAGGTCAGGCCCAAAATACAATGTTGGCTGACAAGAGAGCCCTTGCACCAGGATCAACAATTTTGAGAAGGCAATGAGGACTGCCTGAAAAGATCAATTCCACAAAATTCCATGGAAACCCACTCATCACACCTTTCTGAAAACACTGGAAATGTAGGTTTCATGCAAGGAACTCTGGGTGACAGATGGCAAAGTTTGCCAAATGCAAACATGCCTACCAGCTCTGAGAAGCCATTCTCATTCACACTGCTTCAACCAGGGAAAATCCCCATGTGCTCACTGAGAACAAGTTAGCTTGTGCCACTTGAAGCTGCTTCAACAAACAGCTTCACTTCTGCACTTCTAAGCTGTTCTCCTCAAGAACTTTCAGAGCACAGTTCAGGCATGAAACACAAAGGGTGCCAGAAAGAGATCTCTTGAATCTAGCATCACCAACGTGCAGTGAAAAAGAGGACCAGCTGAGAAGATCAGTTCTCCAAAGTCTCACTGACATCCATTTGTCACACTCATTTACAACATTCACTTGAAGTGCAGGTGCCCACATGAGTGAACTGTTTTTTTTTTATCAATGGCACAGAGGCTTCAATGTGTAAGCATGCCTGTCACCTGTAAGAAGCAGTTTTGAATTCTTCTAGGTCCACAGGAAAAAAAAAATAGCATGTGCTCACTTACAACAAAGTTAATCAACAAAGCAAATTGAAACTGCTTGCAGCAAACAGCTTCCATTCTCCCATTCCCCAGCTATTTTCAGCAATCGCATCCAGAGTCCAATTCCAGCTCAATATAAAATGTGTGCTCCCAAGGAAGCCTGTATAATTGACATCACCCAACTTGGGGAGGCAAGGGGAATGCTGAGAAGATCAGTTCTTCAAAACTCCTACTTTTTCAGAAAACTCATTGAAAGGCAGGGTACCCACTTGCAGCCATCAGTGGTTGACAGATGGCACAGAGGCTTCAATGTGAAACCGTGAATGCCAATCATTACAAGTGCTTCTGACACACTCTAGTGCAACCTGGGACACCCCAAAGTGCTCAACGAGAACACACTTTGTTCCTGCAAGTGGAAGCAGCTTGCATGAACTGTTTCAATCAGGAAATTCCAAGCTCTTCTCAGCAATCACATTCAGAGCACAGTTTTGGCCCAATAGAAAAAGGGTCCTAGCAAGAGGGTCCCACACCTACGATCACCTTCATAAGGTAGCTTCCCATCTTCTGTGTGGAAGTGGGTTTCTCCTTGGCCCTTATGCTGTAGAGGAGACCACTAGGAGCTAAGCTTCATGCAGGACCATCTGACCCGGACTTTTTGCAAGCCCTATGAAGCCCTCACACAAGCTTAAATGCTACAGGACTCTGCAGACCAGTCCATGCAACAGTAGACATTCATTCATTGTCTAGAGTCTACAGGTTCCTAAATGCATGGCATTCATTATCATCAAATGCACAATTTTGATCAAAAACCATCACAGTAGATCAGGTGACAAATCATCACAATAGATCAGGTAACAAAAACATATATATTTTCAAATAATAATATATTAATGGGAACAACAAATACAGGATAGAGTAACAACTGTGTTACTAAACAAGGTCAAAGACAATGGCAAACTATAGATTCAAACTTTGAAGCAAATAGTAATCAATGTAAATATTCCTGGGCTGCCTCATCCCCGCCCAGGCACACAGCAGCAGAATGGTTTTGCAAGCATCCTCAGGAGGGCTGGAGCCTTCTTCTTTGCAGGACGAGAGGGAGGTTGAGGCTGGATCCACTCATCATTCTTTTGGGAGAGGCTCCTTTTCCTCAGCACGAAGTTGGGTTTCGTGTGAGGGTTCTTTGCGTAAAATACGTTGGCCTGCGCTGGAATCCTCAGCTCTGGGGAGAGAGGGGTGTACAAAATAAGGTGGCTCAGGAGGTGCTCCCTGGGACACCCCAACATCTGAGAGCCTGTGCCAGAAACGAACTGAGCCACACACCTGAGAGCTCTCCAATTCAGCACCAATACCAACAAGACAGCCTCCACAGTCCTCCCTGAGGAAGAACTAGGCAGAGCACTTCAACAGACCTAATGTCTGTTCCTACCAAAGGCTTTGGACTCCAAAACATCCCAGGTCCTCTTGCGTCTGCCAAAGCACACCACTAGGGTTTGCATCTGAAATCTCCCACAAAAGTGCCGAAGATTCAGACCCCACATGAGCCATCTTCACAGGTGGGTTTGGAAGGAAGCATTGGATGGTGAGTGCTCTGATGTCAACATGCAATTCTCATTCAAGATGAATACACTATTGGGAGGTGGGAGGGACTGGAAGAAAGGTGGAGCATGCTTGGTGGAAGATGTAAACAGGAGTGCGCCCTGGGCACCAGTACCTTGTCCCTGTTGGCTCCACTGAATCCTCATTCTCCAAGTAGAGGTCCTCCTTCTCCTCTCCGTCTTTCTCTCTCTCCCTCTCTCCCAGCCTTGTTCTCTCTCTCCCAGTCTATGCCTTTGTGGCAAGGGCTGAGAAGCTCTCCACTGCCACACACTAGAGCTTTATGGACAGCCTCAGTGCACAACCAAAGAGAAAGTTGTGAAACCCAGAGAAAAGGCCTAGGATTCCTCAAGTATGGCCACGGTGAGGACAGGCTGACCTGCACGGATACCACATTAGAGCCACGCTTCTGCGTTGGTGGAGCCTGCTTCCATGTGAACCAGGCTTCTGAGAATGGAGGCCACATTCCAAATGCTGCCCTCCTGAGAACAATGATTCCAAAGACCAGCAAAGGGCCTGCTTCCCTCCAACATGGTGTATGGCCCAGTGGTGCCATGACCCCGAGTGGGGGAATACAACAGCCAGCTTCTCCTTCCTCTGAACACCTCTTTCCTGTTGCCCTCCTCTAACCTAGAGCCTGTTCTCCATCCCTTCTGGGTTGGATGTGGGGATCTCTGCTATGAATTTCTTAGGCTACCAAGGCCCCAGACAGACTTCCTCTTCCATAGACTCTACTAACCTAACAGAAGGTTAAGATAGGAGACAAGTGATCCTAGAACTCATTGGGATGGTGGTCTTCAGCGTACATAGGCTGGGATAATGGCTGCTGAGGTGTTTGGCTCACAAAAGCCAACCAACCAACCAATGAAAAAGCGCTGACATTATTATCAGATGAGCTCTGTGGCTACGTGCTCAGGAAGCCCTCATCTGACTCTAGTTAGGGATCATAACTTGGCTATTGGGATCACTCCTTGGCTAGTGGACTCAGGTGCGGAAGACCATGGAATTGATGCAAAAACAGATGATTCAAGCTGTCTCCCAGGCTGTGTTTTCTTCCCAATTTCATCCTGTTACTGCTTGCTAGAATCTTGGCAATGCTCTGCCCAGGCAGTGGTTTTCTGGTCACACAGAAGGCTTTCAATCCTACTGCTTCAGTCCACAAAATGCCAGTTCCATCTTTAGCCCATGCATTCCCATGTTCCTCTGAAACCACTCCTATCTCAGACCACAGAACCATACTGCTCCTGGAAAGAGGCTTTCCTCCTCACTCCTCAATGATGTCAGCTTTGCATGCGTCTTCATGTCCTGGGCAGGGCACCTGGTGGGGAGCCGCACTAGCCACTGGGGTATACCAAAACACCTGGAGAGCTTACACCAGCAGAAGTGCAGTTGGCTTTGTGCACGAGCCCAACACACCCTGTTGGAGTGTTCTTGGGGGTCAGAGAATGCTCTTTGGTGCTAAGAGTTGACCTGAGTCCACATCCTGACCCTTGCTCTCTGTCATCTGATTGTCCCACTTACTCTGACGGTGAGAGATGATTTGGCCCAGCTCATATTCCTCCGGCTTCTCCTGAGTAAGCAAGTGTAGCTCGAGGGCCCTGCGGATGACGACAGGAGCCCGATCGTGGCAGGTCACCTGGAGCAGCATGGAAGACAGGCCTTCAGGAAATGGGCCTTGAAGTGACTACTCAAGGACAGTGGGCAGGGGCATTCTGGAGGCACCTCCACTCTAAATACAAGGGCAACATCCATGACCCTACTACCTGAGGCTGACCTCCTGCTCATCGCGTGGGCTCTTCCCATAGGCTACTAGCCCAATCCTTGTACATAGGACTTCCTGGACCTGCCATTGCTCTTTGTGGAGCTGCACTCCTCTCCAAGTGAAAGGACCCCACTACCTGCATACAGATGCAATCTCATCCCACAAGTTGGGAGGAATGGGACAATAGCCTCCAAGATCCTAGGTCTGCCCGAGGATGCAGGCGGCATTGGGAATGGCCTAGGCACAAAACCTAGAGGCTTTGGTCTGGATTGCCAGGGCCCAAATCAGACCCAGGAACGTGACCACACACAGGAGTGACGAAAGAGAGCCATGAGAGCTCCTGGCCTCCAGAGGCTCAGTGCTGGCTGGGGTGTACGAGGGCACCTGTTCCGCCAAGGGTAAACATTGGGTTACCTGGACATTTAGTGTGCTTGCTCCACATCCATACTGACTCTGCAGAGAGACCCTCTCAGCTCCTTGTTCAAGGAACATGCAGAACCTCATACTGGTGTCCTGCTCCATAGAGGCCAGCATCCCATACAGAGGAACCTGCAACCTAGGTCCTGGCCTGTTCTCATCTGTCACCCATACCTGCCTCTGCCCTTCTGGACTGCATGCTGCCACCTGACACACAGACTCCCTCAGACATGGCGGTGGACAAGCTGCTGCTCTCCCTCATCTCAGCTCCAGCCCTTCACACTGACCTCTTCCTTCTTGATTCCCATCTATCCTCCTGATCATCCAGAAGCTCCAAATTCAAGAGGGCATGAGTAGTTCATGGTATTGGACCAGTGTCTGCTCCCCACCCAGGTGTAAGCACCAGGGGACACCCCTGCTCCCAGGCTTACCAAAACAGTCTTGGCCATCTTTGGACTTTGTGTTTCTAAGTGGACACGAATTAAGCAGGTGTCTCCCACCTGCTTGTGGGAAAGCGGCCTGGAGGACTTGCAGGTTGATTCTGAGAACTGTGGGGGATGGAACATCAGCAAACCCAGAAACAGAAAGCCACCCCAGCCTGTCAGTTGGCTCTATGGGCTTCTAGCACATATGTCCAGGTGCTCAGGCTTCTCATTTCCCCAGGTGGGAGTGGAATGGCAGCACAAGTACAGCTTGAATAAGGTAGGTGTTTACCTCCTTTCCCTTGACCTCGTGGCGTTTCCTCACGATGAAATAATATTTGATTTGTGGATTCATGGACAGATACATCAGTGAGTGGTCAGGGACCTTGATTTCTGCAGAGCAAAGTGGAGAGAATTGTTAGGTGGCACTCAAGGATTAGACCACAAAACACCCACAACCCCTGAGAGTCTCCGCCAGGGCGAGCCTGCACCAGAATTGAGAGCCCTCCTATCCAGCTACAGTGCCACCAAAGACTCCCTCAGTGATTCTTCCCTGGAGAAGATGATGTACAGGATTCTAAACCAAAAGAGCACCTGGCAATGGAAACAGCACCTTGGGCCCAGAACTTCTCAGTGCAGGTTGGATCTGCCAAAGGGACACTGCCAGGATCTGCATCAGGATTGGCAAAGGCTCCTGTGCTTAGGCCTTTCTCCCCAGGGCAGCCATGCTCACACATGGGCATTCAGGGAAGCGTTGGATGGTGGGGGAATTCATCCCCTTGCCCTGGATGAATCCACTCATGGATGAATACACGGAGGGGAGGTGGTATCCATCAGAGGTGTGTTGGGCATGGACATGGGAGGACTTGAGCAGGGTGGTGCCCTGGAGAACTCTATTGTTTTCTAGGATCGCTCTCCTTCCCCTTGTTTCTCATCAGGAGCTGTCTGCTTGGTACTTTTATTCTGGTTCTTGTTCTACTTCTGGCTCTTCTTTCTGTCCTGCATCTTCTTGTAGTTCTTTCTGGGTCTTTTTCCTGTTCTTACATGATTCCTTCTTGTTCTTCTTCTTGTGTATCTCCCTCCACCCTTCCTTCTGTTCACCTCCTTCTTTTTCTTCTTCTGCCTCCTGCTCTTTATCGTGTGATCCTCTCCCCACTCAGGAGTGTCTCTTTCTCCTCCTCCTCCTTCTCCTTCTTTCTCTGGCAATGGTGGGGCGTCCTGAGGAGTTCAAATCTATCACACTCTTCTGCCCAGATGCAGCCTCTGTTCAGTAGTCCAAGATGAAATCAGTTCTCAATCAATGGCCAGGAGTGAAACCAAGACCAAAGACAAGTGACTTCCTTTCTTTGTCATTGTCACAGTCAGGAAAGACTGAATAACAGACACCGCATTCTGGATAGGCTTCTACCTGTGGTAGTCAGCACCTCATCTGGACCAGGATTGCTAAAATAGATTCCACCTCCATAAAGCTTCCCCAATGAAAACAAGGTTTCCAAAATCTAGGAGAGGGCCAGCATCACTGCCACCCTCCTGCCATAAGGCATAGATGCCATCACACCTAGTGGGTTCCAGGCCCCCCGTAGTCCTCCCTTTTGACGTCTTTTACACACAAACCTCCCCTGGTCTGGAGCCTGCTCTCAACTGATGCTTGGGTTGAAAGTCTGTTTCTGAAATCACCTTTGTAGATTCTCGGTTTGGTAATTCCTTTTGACTGGCTTATTTTTTTACTAGGGATAAAGCCAGAGGCACTTAAGCACTGAGACCATTCCCAGGCCTTTTGACTTGGGTACAGGGTCTCCCTAAGTTTCTGAGGCTGTTTGGAAATCCCCTTCCCCCTGCACTGCCTCCCAAGTCCCTGAGATTCGCAGACACTGCCCCTTGCCCAGCTCCTTGCACCTCAGTCTTCCTCATGTGTGAGACAGAGCCAACTCAAATGAGGCAGTGTGTGAAAATGGGAAAACTCACTTACGTGCTCGACAGATGGTGGGTTCTACTGTGGACAGGCTGGGATGGTGGAGGCTAGGAGTGTCGGGCTCACAAGAAAGGAAAGAGCACTGGCATTGTGGACAGCTCAGCATTGTGGCCTCTGTTCTTCAGATGCCCTTCTTTGTTGCTGGAAGGAATAATAACCTGGCCATTCTGATATCTTCAGGAGATGGGCACCCAGGCACAGAGGACTTGGAGTTGTTCCAAAAAGAACCCAAACAGGCTGTCCCCTGGCCTTGACTTCCTCTTCACTGAGTCCTGTTCCCAGTTGCTGCAATCCTGACATTCTTGAGTAGGCAGGACTTCTCATATCCTGGCCATGGATTGGGACCTGTGCGGCTTCCGTCCATAGCAATGCTGATCCAATCAGGACCCATGCTCTGCTCCTCTTCATTTGAAGGCATCCTTATCAGTGAGCCATAAACCAAACTGATGATGGATTGAGCCTCTCTCTGCCTTGCCCTCATCGATATTAGCTTTGCATTGCCAGACCAGGTCCAGGGGAGAACACATTTAGAGAGGTCCAGCAGCCGCCTGGGGCCTCATTGAACTCGTCCACACTGGACACGCCCATCACTGCACTTGGTTTCCTGCACCAGGCCCACCACACTCTGGCTATTTTAGGGCCAAGGCCCACTTTCTCTTGGCTGTGAGTTATCCTGAGCCCACTGTGGATCATGTCTCCCCACTGTCTGATTGTCCTACTTACTGTCATGCAGAGACATCATTCTCAGCAGCTCAAAGTTGTCCACATCCTCATGCTGCAACAAATTTTGGTCCAAGGCCCTGCGGATGAGGCTTGTCACCCTCTCCTGACACGTCACCTAGATCAGGGTGGGACAAATGTCATCAGAGAATGGCTTTTAGAGGAGCTACCCAGAAGACTGTGGTCAAACATTGAGGAGAAATCTCAGCTACATATACAAGGGCACAATCTTGTTATCCTGCTACCTGAGTGTGGCCTCCATATACCGCCTGGGTTCTTGCAACGTGCTACTAGAACAATCCTGGTACAAATATCTGCCTGTACCTGCCATCTCCCCTCCCCCTGGGGAGCCACATTCCACTCAGGTCAAAGGACCAAACTGCCTATGCACAGACACACTCTCATCTCACTGAGATGACAGCAATGGGCCAGGGATCTGCGCACCAAGTGTGCTCTGGGATGCAGGCTGCCTTTGTGGGTGGAAGAGGCAGATGCACTGAAAATTTTGGTCCTGACTGCCACTACACAAAACAGACTCAGATACAAGAGTGTGCACTTGAGTGCTTCATGATAGCCTGGAGAGGCCCTGGGCTCTGGAAGCTCGGTGCGGGTCTGGTTCTAATGATGTACTTGACTCAGCACTGGCAGTCACTGAACATGTCTCCTCTGCAGCTGGACACCTGCAGCATTAGCGTGTCTACTGCACATCCATAGAAATTCTGCCAAGAACCCCTTTAGCTCCGTATTTACATACATGCAAAGACTGACATTCCGAAGTTTGGCATGACCCCCCAGGTGATCCCGACCCCAAATTTTCACACCTAGTCATGCTAAGGAGGTTCTCTTCCCTGCCACCAGGAACACACCCCCTCCTACACATGTGACAAGTCACTGCCAGCTCCGCTGCTCCAACCTCACTCATTGAGAATACCAAGTTCTAGGCACTGCAGCCTGCACCCTGGACATATCTCTGCCTTCATCTGTCCACAGCACTTCCGTCTGCACTTCTGGCCTGCCAAACCCACAATACACAGGCCCACTCACCGCTGCAGCTGGGCATGCTGAGGCTCTCCCCACTCAGGTCAAGCCCTTAAGACTGACCTCTCTCTTCTTAATTTCCCACCACAGCCCCAGGGTTAGCTGTGTCTCCTGCCTTCCACTGTGGGGACACCCAGGAGGCAGCCCTGCTGTCGGGCTTACCAGGATGCGCTTTGTCTCCCTCAGGCTCTGTCCCTCTAGGAGAACGTGGACAAAGCGGATGTCTTCCACCTGGTCGCTGGAGTGAAGCAGTGAGGAGCTGCTACTGGTGACTTTTCTCACGCACCACTCATTGGTTTGGGTGGCCTGGGGCAATGGTCCTGCAGCCACCGCAGAGCTGCTGCTCACAGCTGCTGGGATCCTGGATGCCACTGCCACAGAAGGCTCCAAGAACTGTGGGGGATGACAACATCAGCAAAGCCCAGCACCTGCACCCCACCCAGCCTGGCAGTTGGCTCTGTGGGCATTCTAAAACATCCATCCAGAACCTGAGGTTCTTGTCCCCTTGGAGGATGTGGAGTGGCACCAGGAGTAAAGACTGAAGAAGGTGGCTGTTTACCTCCTTTGGCTTGACTTTAAACAACTTGCTGGCAGCTGTTTCCTGAAGAAGAAAGTTATAATCCACTCTGCCATCCAGGGCGTAATATACGTTTCCATCAGCAGGGATCCTCAGCTCTGGAGAGGCAGGGGCAGAGGCGTGGTAGGTGACACTCAAGTAATACACTACCCAACATCCCCCACAACTGAGAGCCTCTGCCAGCTCAGGTCTCACACACAGACCTGAGAGCCCCCGAATCCAGCTACTGTTGCACCAAAGACTCCCCACTGATTCCTCCCTGAGGACCCTCTATGCACAGGAGGTCCCCTACAGGAACACCTTTCAAGGAAATAGCCCCTTGTACCCCAGACCTTCTTAGTTCACGTTGGACCCACCAAAGACAAACAGCTAGAGTTTGTATCTGGATTGGTCCCCAAAGACTCATGTGTTCAAATTTTTCTCCCCACTGCAGCAATGATCACAGGTCAGTTTATGGAAAAGCACTTGATGGTGGGTGCCTCCACCTTGCCAGTGGATTCATCCACTCATACAGGGCTACACTAATTGGAGGGGTATGGTTTGGAGGTGTGTTGAGCGTAGGTGGAGGATGTCCACAGCAGGGCTGTGCCATCCAGAGATATATATTTCTCTTGAGTTCCCCACTTCTGCATTTTCTCCTCATGAGTCTAATTCTCATTCACATTTTTAATCAATTTATTGTTATACTTCTTGTTCGGCTTGTGTTTCTCCTTCTTGTTCTTGTTCTTCTTCATCTTCTCCTCATGCTTCTTCTTAAAGTCATCTTGACCTTCTTATTCATGGTCTCCGCCTTCAACTTATTTTCATTTTTCTACTTCTCCTTCTCCTCCTCCATGTCCTCCTTCTCCTCGTCCTCCTCATCCTTGTCCTCCTCCTCCTCGTCCTCCTCCTCCTCGTCCTCCTCCTCCTCTTTCTTCTTCTTCTTTCTCTCTCTCTCTCTCTCTCTCTCTCTCTCTCTCTCTCTCTCTCTCTCTCTCTCTCTCTCTCTCTCTCTCTCTCCAAGAAGAGTTTACAAGCTGTGAAGGGTTCTATTCTACCACACTCTTCTCTCTAGAAATGGCCTCTGGTCCTAAGTAAACTCAGTTTGCAATGAATAGAAAGATTGGAAGCCAGAAATGATTCTTCATTGAACTGCTTTTCTCATGTACTCATCTAGGTCAGGAAAGGCCACCAAAGTAGGCACCCTGTGGTTGTCTGTCTTCTTTGACACAAGACAAAGAAGCCTCTCTTCTTGGCCCCTTGTGGAAAATAGCTTTGCAATGCCTCCTCAGGCCAAGGAAAGAACACATGATAGGCAGGTCCACAGCCCCTGGGGAACATGAAGAACCTGCAGATTTATGCCCCATCATTACACTTTGTTTTATGCACAAGTCCCACCATACTCATCCTGGGCACTGGGTCAATGCACACTGTGTTCTGGCTCCCAGTTATCGTGAGCCCACTGTGACTCACTGCTCCCTACCCTCTGATGGTTCCACTTACTCTGATGGTTCGAGAGAATTTGCAGAAGCTCGTAGTTTTCTGGGTCCTCCTGCTGGAGCAAGTGTGCATCTAAGGCCCTGCGGATGATGACTGGAGCCCTGTCCTGGCAGGTCACCTGAGCAGGGTTGGAGAAAGCTCATCAGAGAGGGAATTTGGGAGTAGCTACCCAGAGGACAGTGCTCAAGGACAATCAGAGACAAGTGAGCTCTCAACACAAGGGCACCATCTTGATACCCTGCTACCTGAGGCCTTCATGTGATCATGTGGGGGTCTTCCTATGAGCCTCTAGTCCAATCTTGGTACAAGAGTTTGCTTCAACCTGCTATGCCCTACAGGGACAAGGGAATAAGGACCAAAAGACTTTGTACAGACACACTCTAGTCCCATCAAGATGGGAGGAATGGTCCAGTGCACTTCCATATCCCTGCTCTGGTCTGGGATGCAGCTGCATTTTTGTATGGACCAGGCACAAACCCTAGGTGCTTTGGTCCTGACAGCCAGGGCACAACACACACTAGGACTCTTTAATGATAGGCATGGAAGCTGCTGGGCTCGAGAGTGTCAGTGCTTGCTAGGGTGTCAGGAGGTTCGGACCCAGCAGGTGCAGTGGTTCAACATAGCTCCCCTGGAGGTGGACACCAGAGTCTCATGATGGATACTCCACACCCAGGAAAATTCTGCAGAGAGAGCCGCTAAATCTCTATTCACATACATGCAAACTAGGACACTAATGGGGCCTTCCAAGGCCCCCAGTTCTCTGTGACCCACACCTACCCACCCTAATCATTCTACAATGGCTCCCTTCCCTTCAACCAGCAACATATCCCCTCCCACACACAAGAAAATGACTGCCAACTCCTGTGCTTCAACCTCCACGGTTCAATATACTCCTCCTCAATACCAAGGTCAGTAGAGGATGGCCTGTACCCTCGATATTTCTCTGACCTCCTCTGAACCCAGCACTCACTCCTGCACTTCTGACCTGCACATCCCAAAACACGCAGGCCCACTCGCACCCAGACCTGGCATGCTGCTGCTCTCCCGCCTCTCTCTTGCTCACTTTCTGCTCTCCTTCCTGACCTTCCAGAAGCTCCAGTTCAAGAAGACAGGCCTAGTCCAAAGTGTTTGCTGTGGACTCGGTCTTCCCCACTGTGGGCTCCCAGGAGACTCCCCTGCTCGAAGACTCACCAGGATGCTCCTATACTGTGTTGTCCTTTCCTTTTCCAGGTAGACGTGAATGAGGCACCTGCCTCTCATCCGCTTGTTATATTGGGGCCTTGGGGAGGACCGAGTAGAGACCCCTGATGTCCTGGACTCCGGCTCTGCCCCTTCCCTGGGAGAAGGCTCTGGCTCTGGGGTTGGCTGAGGAGCCGTGACAGGAACTGAGCTTGTAGCTAGAGGAGAAAAGATGCCAACATGACTGCCTTGCCCTGACCTTCCCACAGACAGACAATACCTCTGCTGCCAGGAAGAACTCAGGCCCTTGGCCCACACAGGACCTCTTTGCAGACTGGGGTCACTTCCTGAATGGACAAAGGCTTGTCCTAATTTCCAGCCCAACACCAGGCATACAGACTCCCTGCAGTGGGACAACAGTCGGACCTTTCCTCATATACCCTTAGGTACTCACCACAGTCCGCCTGGCTCTCAGGCTTTGCCTGGCTTGATTTGCCATCTTCAATTGCGGCCAGGAGGTGGTGTGCTTGGTGTTCCAGGTTCAAGCCTCCCAGCAGGAGCCACATGGATAGCAGCTGCTGCAGACTCAGAAAGCCTGGAGGCTGATGGGAAGCCTCGGAGTAGAGGTTCACCCAGGTCCCCAGGAAGGAAGGTGAGGCACTGTGGGGAGGAAGGTGTGGAGTCAGCAAAACCCTGGCCTTGCCTTCACCACGGCCTCCAGAGAAAACCTCTGACCCTACACTGGGGAGAGCAGTCTTTCCTCAGCCTTCCCAAGTCAAATCACCTTGCAGGTCCCTATTCTGGAAACAGGAGCCCACCCTCTTGACCCCAAGCCCATTCCATGTTGAAGTTGGTCCAGGGGTCCACCATAGTCACTGAAGAGGACAACGTGCACTTATGCCCCATGGAGTCAGGGATGCAGTCACATGTAGGATATGTACTCATGGCACCTGCGGTTTGAGGCTGACCCCCATGAAAAGGGACACAATGGCAGTCATTTGCACCCTATTTTTCAATGAATTATGAAATGTGACTGGAAACGTGTCTTCACACAGTGGGTGCTTTCTCCATGTTCATCAGTGAATGAGCCCAAACTGCTGATTCCCACATATCTCTGGGTGTGGGAGCCGCCATGTCCAAAGCCCCTGTCCAGCTATGTCCCAGCTAGGATGCTCTGTCCCACTATGGAAATTAACATGTCTTTATTAACCCAAAAGTGCTTTTCCCAAGGCCTGAGTTTTGAGACGCCTCTGGCACAGATCTACGTTCTTCACAAAGCCAATATCACACCAGAAAGACCACCTGGCCTCGCTGAGTCCACCTGGGAATGAGCTCAGTGCACACCATTGAGCTGTGGTGCCCAGTGTGTGGGGACTGCTCCACGGACCTCTGTGGATCAGCTGGAGTCAGGATGGTTTCTCTGCCTGAGAGCGGAGTTCACTCCCCTTGCAAGGCTGTGGCAGGCACCTCCAGGACTCGTCCCATTCGGGACTGACATTCCACTATGAGTGTGGTCCTCTATCTCATTAGGTATCACAAACCTTTGGGTCCCTGAGAGGTACATGGCAGCCCCAAGACCCAGGCATGAGGGGGCTACACACTTGGGCTTGGTGGTCTGGTGCTTACCTTGGGAACAAGAGATCCAGCACCTGATGGGTGGGGATGGAATCCCAGGAGATTAACCCCATGTTGCCGCTGAAATGTAGGTTCCTCCCACAAATGACAGGCAGGAGCTCATTCCTAAGCTGGTCCTGCCTGTAAGGTTCAAGGCTCTGTACCCTGAAGGGCTCCTCCGTGTTCTCATCATTTTCACCCTGTGTTGGGACCAAGAATGTTGGTTTAAAATGGAAATGGTGACAAACAGAAAAATGACTTGTGCCAATACACTAGAGTCAAAGCACAATGGGACAGTTCCCATCAGTACAAACACACACACACACACACACACACACACACAGTCAGAATAGGAGTCCTGGGCCATTCATCAGGGATCAGACTAGAGGGCCTGCTGGGCTCACCTGCCCTGTGCTACTCACTGTTACTCTTGAGCTCCTCTGCGACAATCGCCAGAGGCTCTGGCGTCTAAGATGAAGCCTCACCCAGTGCATCCACAAAAGGGCTAGTTGGCCCCCCTGAGATTCCTGGGAGCCTGAGGCTCGGCATTGTTTGCAACCACAGGAGAACATCCTTCTCACTCCAGTTTCTCCAACCAAATGAGCTCGGATGGCTTGGTCAGTTAAGTGGGTGCCTGGATACCAGGGTTCCATGTTCTGTTTGATCCATTGTCAAGGCAATGATGTCATTTCCTGTGCCCATACCTGAGCCTCTTTTCACATAAGACCACTTTCAAAAGCCCTATGAGCTGCTGATTTCTCCTCCATGCCTAAACATCTCAGGTGCGCAGGTGTTCACCAACAACTACCCAAACATCCCCACCAGCATCTGCCCTGCTTGGTGCCACTAGAGTTCCAGCTTGGAGCCTTCAAAAATGCATTCACAACCAGTCCTTCCCTCTCAGCAGCTTTTGGACCCTGGTCCCATCATTGTGCAACTCATGGTGTGCCCAGTCTTTTCTGGAAAGTAGGGTAGCATCTAATCTCTAGGGTTTATTGTGTCTATTGGCCCATAACACCCTCTATTCTCTCTGAAACCAGAGATGGGACTCACAGGTGGCTAAAGCACAAATGTAGAGATGGGACAATCACAAGAAGGGCAGAGACAAAGAATGCACCCCAACTCAATCAGGCCTGTGTCCCACACAGGGACGTGGCCAATGTCCGTCCCATCGTGGCTGCAGTTCCCTCTCTACACCATGGCAAGTTGGAGGGGACTGAGATGCAGAGGCTGCTCCCCTCTGCCATACAACTTCCCAAGGCTTCTCCTAAGATTTCAAAAGGGCCAAGTGTGTCTAGTGTTGGGGTCTCACAGAGACTCCGAGGTACCACAGCATCCTGCTGCCCAGAACCGGTTCACCCCTCACCTCAAGGGGGCTCAGCCTCTGCATTCATGGGAATTGAAGTGGGTACAGGTGATGGGATATCACCTCCAAGACTGAGTTATGCCAAGTCTATGACCCCTGTCTGCATCCCTGTCTCCAGCACCACTCCCTTCTCTCTCTTTCCTCCCCAGAGCAAACAAATCCATTTAGCAAGTGTGTCCTGTGATAAAGACATGACAGTCACCCATCCTCTCATTGCAAAAACACTGAGGCTCAGCCAACATGGATCCTACCAGGAACACAGGCATAAACTCAGAGTCCGATCCTCCCAGCCCAGCCTCAGTGGAGCCTGGACTCCCAGCCTCCTGAGTCAAGGAAACAGAGGTGCCTAGCCGAGCCACCTTGGATGCAGCCACACACAAACTGAACTCATCAATGCCCCTTGCTCTCAGTTGTGAGTAAGAGGGGAGGTGGTGTTTCACAACCCTGGACATCAAGTGCAGTCTCCAGGCTTTGGGGTGTGCCCTGGCCTCTCTCTATCTGCCCAGGCCCTCCAACTCACACTGGCCTTTTACCCAACCTCCTCCTAGGGCCAAACTCAATCCTGCCTCTCAATTTCTTCTGCCTTCCCCAACACACTGCTCCGCAAAATGAGCAGGGCTGGCTCTCTGTTATCACGCTGGTGTCAGCAGCAATGCCACCCCACTGACATAATTCTGAGTCCCAACCTAGGCACTCCAGCTGTCCTTGCCACATGTGGCCCTGTTTGGGCTCTGGCTCTTGCTCTTTTCTTTCATGTGCATGTGTTTTGAGGTTTTGAGTTTCTCCCACTGCAGAACTGCAGCTGTGGCAGGGTAGAGCTCATGAAGGTGACATTCTGAGCCACATCCAATCCCATCAGGACTGTGAACTGGGGTGATGCTGGAACACAGTGATGAGTGAACACATGGGAGGTGGTTGGACCCACCTTGCCTCTGAGTGGTTTCCTTTCAGGACAGGAATGTAGGGATGGGAGCCCCTGGCGTGGGGTGCTTTGCACAAGGCGTGACCACGGGCTCTTTCCTGGCAAAAACTGGCTCCACTCAGCATGGAGAGCACTGTCATTCCTGGTGGCTAACAACAGCCCTGGACCCCAGAAAGGAACCCACACTCAAGATTAACGTCTGAGTGTGCGTGTCCTCGAGGAAATGAGGTCTCCTGATCCCAGGTGCAAAGGGGTAAGTCCTCTAACTCCAGGGGCCATGAAGGGACATCTGAGATTCCCTTGTCCTTCTTTCCCTCTCTGAACCCATGGTGTCCTCACACTAACCACAGTTAGGACCCTGGCCTCATTCCCCAGTTGGGATCATTAGGCTCCATAAAGGACAGTCTCTAAGATGCTCAGTAAACCACCACCCTCTGCACAACCCATAACCCTATTCACCCAAGAGGCAAGAGGATTTCTATTCAGGAAAACCAGGACAGGGAGAGCCTTTCTCAAGGACACAAGGACATTAGTGAGTGAGGGAGTGATTAATGGATGGAGAACTATTTCCACCACCAACTTCCAGGAGCATATATGGCCCTTTGGGCACAGGTACGGACCCTTTTTTTCCAATCAACTTTTTCAGAGAAGTGAGGCTGCCTTCTAGATGGCACCTCCACACTAAGGGGGTCTCCTACTTCTTCCACATGTACATATTGCAACGGGCCTCCCACTGTGCATCTGAGAACACTCTGTGGGCATCTGTAGCCTTTCAAGACCCCAGAAACCATGCGGGCACCCCAGCACCAGCAGAGCATTTGTGCACATCACAACAATCACCCCGGGTGAGAACTCTCCGTTCCACTCTGTACTAGGCCCTGCCATCTGTACTGATCAGTCCAACCCCTCTCCTTCCTGTTTCTTGATTATACTACCATGGTTCCCACACATGGATGCCAGGGTGCTTGTGGCCCCCCCAAACATTTGAGTTCCAGGAACAGTGGAATGTGTTTGGGAACTTCTGGATGACGGGAAGTCCCACCCTCCAGGGTTTCATCTTCAATGTAATGAGTGCAGAGGGAGCCAGGAGGGCTCTGTCAGGTAGAGAGAGGTGGGAGCTGATGGAGCCTCAACTAAGTGCCCAGGACTCTGGGTTCAGAGCTGGTGTTATGTGGAATTGTTGAGGGACGTGAAGAAAACCCAGCTCACTGTACGCAGAGACAGCAGATGCCCTCACATGGTCAGGCTGCTGTGCTAATCAGAGCCCCAAGATGTTCCACAGGTGTGCAGGTGGGGAACCCACGTGCCAGCCCAGGCTGTTCCTGAGCACCTCTACCTGGATTCGGAGCACGTGACTCTGCATCAGCGTCCTCACATCAATGTATCCCGGCCCCCCACCCCAAAAGTTCTCTCAGAGACAGTGAGGTTCCACTGCTCTGGACTTGCCCTTTTCTCTGGGATTCTGGGGTTCCATTAATTAGGAGGTCACAACAATTCTCAGCACACAGGCTGAGCCTACTGAGATCCCAGGAGTATCCAGGCATTGCTTCTATTTATAGTCCATCATGTCCCACCACACTGTGGACACGTATTGCACTCACCTAAAGAAACCACCAGGCCCAGGGCCTTCGTGCCACTGGCCTGCAGACACCTGGAGGAACAGGCAACCTATAGGCTGCGTGGAACCAAAGACCCTAGATCCTGGGATCTGAGCTGGACACACAGCTCATGTGCACACAGTCACCACTGTCACCGAGAGTGCAATTGAAACACCCGCAGAGTTAGCAGTGGACCTGATATGCCCACGAGTGGGGGTGAACTGCATCCCTTGAAAATGATCGTGTCCAGAGAAAGGCAAATTTTGTAGGATTTCACTTATCTCAGATTCTCAATTATCAGGTTCATAAAAAGATAAAGTACAATGTTCTTTTCCTGGGCCTCAAGGGCACTAGAATTCTGCATTGATGGCAAGAGTATGTCCACGTGACTTCTGGAGATGCATGGTGGTGACGCCTATACACCAACATGAACATGCTTAATGCCACTCAACTGTGTCCTCCAAAATGGTTTAATTACAAAACAGATGTTCGGTGTCAATTACCACAATGTAAACCCTTGGGAGACTGCTGATTGACTCATCTTAGCGTAAGTCAATGAATAAAGGTCCTAAGGTGCGAAGCTACAAAATGAGGGATGAGCATGGATGAGGATGGGCGGGAGAATCCTCCCCCTCTAACACAATTAGGGAAGGATGTGCTGCCCTCAAGTGGCTGGGGGGCCTGGGATCCTGCCACAGAGGGGGATTCCAAACCTCACATCCCCTGACCCAGGCCAGAAGACCAGGTAGAGTCCAAGGACCCTGGGGTGGCCCAATGGCAATAAAGGTCAAAAGGAACTGGGATCTGCCTGGACCCTCAATCCCCTACTCTGAGCAGGGCTGCATTATGAGGCCAGAGGCCATCCACAGCAATCTGCCTTTACAGGAAAACAGGGACTGCAGGCTGCCTCTGGCTCACTGACTCAGGATGGTGTTTTCATAAAGCAAGACCACTTCCTCACATTTGACCAGCAGCTCATGCGCTGACAGCACAATGGCTGGCTTGACTCAGGCCCTGAGAAATGAAATAGAAAATTCATAGCAAACCCATCTTCAGCTCTTCCACATCATCAGGGGGTGTGATTCATTTCCATCAACAAAGATGTCTGAAATGATGTCTAAACATGCTGGGGACTCACCTCCGTGTGGAACTTTTCAGGAAAAAGGGGATCAAATCTCATGAAGCAACTCTTCTCTCCTCTAGCCCATGGGCAATGCAAGGAACCTGCATGTTACCAGAGGCTCACTCTCTCTTCTCATGTCTTCTGGAAAGGATTCATGAATGCTTCCTTCAAGGTGAAGCAGAAGCCTGCATTCCCAGCTGCACAGAAGTGTTTGAGGGCAGTGTCTCCCTTAAAACCCAAGAAGAAAAACAGGTCATTAAACAGGCACATGGATTAGAGTACATGATCAATGATCCCTCCTCCCTGAAGCCTTCCACATGCCCACCTTCCACATTCACAGAGAAATGCTTGGCCATTCTCAAGACCAGGAGACCATGATGCTCATCACCAGGAAGTCAATAGGAACATGAACAGAGCAGCATGGATTGCACAAGGTGGCACACCAAGGATCTGCAGCACAGCTGCTAGAACACCAGAGCTGAACTTCAGTATTGACTTTCTGCCACCTGCCGAGTACGATGGTAATGTCAAGCACAACATGCAGATATGCAAGTAGTGGGTGACACGGTGCATCCATTCACAGAAGTGGGCAACATCTTCATTGGAACAAGGAAGTATCTTATCCTTACTCATCAAAATCATCACAAAGAATAAAATGGATGCAAGACTTCTCATTTCACTATCATGTAGCTGTTGGATTTCCCTATTAAATAATACCTCCTCCAAAATAAAAAAAATATCTCAGATATGTGTCAACTATTCGATGGATGACATTTTAAAAACTAGGCCTTTCCTTCATATTTATGTATGGTATAGCCCTGCCTAAGGCTCTTTGAGAAAGGAGCACATAGAATTGGATCTTTGAAAATCTCACATTTGCCGATAAATATTACCGACAATGTCAGGCATGGCGAAGTGAAAAGTGGGACTTTGGATACTCAAAGAATGCTATGTTGTGAGATTGGTGTCTCTGACTCATAGACAGCATGTGGTTTCTATGAAAGCTGGTGAGGGAGCAGGAGTAACGAAGCTCATGGAACAGATGACCTCAGGGAATACTGACAGATAGGCCAAACTGGAGAACATGTTCCAGCTAACATTGGTATTTGGGCTCCTGAGCCCAGTCCTGTTTTAAAAAAAGTTGCAGACAGGCAGTGTTCATGTACAAAATGTCTACCATGTAAAAGTGGGTAATTGAAATGTCATCTAGGTACACATCTGATAGAATGGTCTGCCAACCTATGGATTTCATTCTAACAAATAAAAAGAAAAACACAGACATGAGACAAAAAGATAAAACCTTGTCTTCACCAGGATGCCTAAAAATAAGTTTTATTTGCCTCATGCAAAGAGCTTTCAATAGAACTTCTGATTTCTGAATGAACCCATTCAATTTTATAATGCACAGATCATAAGGTTTTCTTTACAGAATATTCTCTTCTTCTTCTTCTTCAAGCCTCACATAGAAAATGTCTCACAGGACATAGGAGGGGAATGACCCAAAGGATGAGAGAATGGCTGGAACCGTTCTCAAATGTGCCCATGTAGCCTAAAGTTTGAAGGCACCTAATTGTACTCTAAAACAATGATGAACCTATTTGATCCATTAATTAATAAATAGCACCGCTTTACCACTTGAACCAAATCACAGAAAAATGGAAACAGATGATCGAATTCCTCTTCTCCCATCACCTCCTGGCCCAGACTCTCCCCAGAGGTGGCTCTGGTCATCTGTCTATTAGGGAGTCACCCGTGGTCCCCTATCTCTCAGAAAAGAAAATCACCTCAGCTACTGTCCCTAAAGCCAAGTGATGGCTGCGGTTTCCACACCGTGTGGATCTGGAGAGATGCACAGTGCCGCTGGACCAGCCTATGTTCAGGGCTGTGTCTGTGTCCCACAGCTGAAACATGTGGTCCAGGGTCTTCTTTCCACCCACAGGTCCTAAGAACTTGCAGTCAGCACGTGCCTCCTTATTCACTGTGGCCACAGACTTCCTGCCAATGGCCATTGCATTGTACACGTCTTATAATTTAACACGGCATTGAAATGAACTTCCTTCTGGGAGCTTCCCAGGGCACGTCCCAAGACCTGAATTTCTGTGTTGTAGGGAGCATAGCATTCGTGCATTTTTTAAGTTTCATGGATAATGTTAAATGTGCCTCCAAAGTGTATGAAAAAAGCTTATCTTCCTATCCCCTCCCAGCACATATTATCAACATCCTTAATTTGGGTAAAAAATAAATAAATAAAACACATCATTTGAGCCTGTGTTCATCTTCTTGCCAGCTGTGTTCCAGTGACCTCCTCCCGTGCATAGTGCTCATCTGTGTTTCTCCTCGTGCCTCCTGTTCTACTGGGTTGCCATTTCCTCCCAATCGGTCCCTCTGTTTTGACAATGTTTGGGGCATATTTCGTTGGAGAGTAGTTTCTAACGTGGATGGTCAATTGAACCATCTTGACAGCTTTGGGTTTTGAGGATTGAAGCCAACCCTCCCCATTTCTAGGCCACAGCCTCTTCTCCTAGATTTCTACCAGTATTCCAGTAAATATTTCATTGAATTTGGTTGGTCTCTGTGTCTGGGTTCAAGACTTAGGTCCTGCACTTGCTAGCAGGGACATTGTGCTTTCTGGTTTGTTGTGTTGGCTTCTTGGGGACACTGTGAGGATCAGGTAGGCAAGGCAGGTAGAGTGGCTGGCCTAGAGCATGGCCCAGAGGGAGCGTTTGATCAACATTATTTGTAAAATGACAGCTGTCAATTATCACAACCAACATGAAAGGCCATCCTAATAATCATCATTATGAAAATATTGGTCACAATAATGTTTTCTACTTCTATGGTACATCTGTATTATACTCTCCATGAGTGAGGTCACAGGCCATGTGTCATTGTGTGCCTGCTTCTGTCATTTAGCCTGGAGGCCCCTGGCATAGTTTGCGCTTCAGGACTGGAAGCTCTTTTACGATACAGTTTTCAAGTGGCCATTGGTCGCCTGATGGTACTCCATGGGGTCATCTGAGCCTGGCTTGCATCTGGCTCCTGCAACCAACATCCTGTTTTGCTAGAAACTCCATCGAAAGAGGCTTGGAACTCCTGCTCTCTTGTTCATCTCTGAAGTTCTGCCATTTCTTCTCAGATGGCTCCACAAACCTTTCAAAACCCTCCCCTGCTCCAGGGCTTTGAAGCGGTTTCTTTGGAAGCTTCTGCACAGGGTTAAGGACAAGCCATTCCTCACATGCTCCTTCCACAGGAGGAAGAGAGGGGCCAGAGGGGCCACAGGGAGCAACCTCCTGCTCTGTTCCAGGCAGCCACTTCCAGGCTGGGGCTGCAGCCTGGGGCTCTCAGGACGGCTCTGGCTAAGGGGGAAGCCCTACCCAAGCCTGGGTCACAGCCTCCCATGCCCCAGGGCAGCTGGTGAGCACTGGTAAAGGGTGGAGGGGAAGGCTTGCACCCCAGGAGTCGGGTCTGGACAGCATTCAGGTGGGAAGAGACCACTGGTCACCAAGGGGATGTGAAGCAGGGGGTGACCCAGGGCAGCCATGAGATCTCCTCTAAAGACCACTGTGGTCCCAGCAGTACAAAGGGACTGAGTGACATTATTACTCTTCCCTGTTTTAAGGACAGAGGTGTGGAAGGGATTCCTGAGAGTCACAGAAAACGTGGCTCACAGGTTTCATTTTGCCATCTAGGAGTGACCTTGGCCGCACTGGTGGCAATTCCCCGGACCTTTGATGAGCCCCCTGGCATCCTCCCAGTGAGTCCTCCCAGGCCCAGTCTCAGGGGCAGACAGCTGCTCTGACTGCTCTCCCTGGACCTGAGGATCACATGGGGTTTTGAAATTCTTTTTGTTGCCGCACTGGGCATTGAACCCAGGGCCTTGCACATGCTAGGCAAGTGCTCTACCGCGGAGCTCACCCAGCCCTGAGGGTGACAGGTTTGGAGAGCATTTGCTACCTGAGTCTTGGTGAGGTGAATCCTCATAGCCCTGAAGTCAACACGTTTCTCTACCAGCTGCGTTTGCAGGGTTAAGATCTTAGCTTGAGTTTTGTTTTCCCTTATTTCTTCACTTCTCTCTCTCTCTCTCTTTTGGTACCAGGGGTTGAACCAAGGGGTGCTTTACCACTGAGCCACATCCCCAGCCCTTTTTAAAATACTTCATTACAGACAGAGTCTCACTGAGTTGCTCAGAGCCTCACTAAATGGCTAAGGTTGGCTTCAAACATGCCATCCTCCAGCCTCAGCCTCCAGAGTGTCTGGGATTACAGGCATGTACCACTGCCCCCCAGCTCTGCACTATTCTTAATCAGAGAACCTGTGGGGCTATGTTTACTAGGTATGAATTGAGTTGCCCTCCAGAGAAAAGAAAAAGTAACAAAGCACTGCTGTGTGGGCAAATCAGGGATGACCCCAGGACAGGGTCAGCTTTCTCTCCAAGGAAACCCCACTGCCCAAAAGGAGCCCCTTGGCCAACGCAGTGGTGCACTCCTGGAATCCCTGCACCTCGGGAGGCTGAGGCAGGAGGATCAAAAATTTCAAAATCAGCCTTAGCAATGGCAAGGCACTAAGCAAATCAGTGAGACCCTGAGCCTAAATCAAATTCAAAATTGGGCTGGGGATGGGGTTCAGTGGTCAAGAATCCCTGAGATCAATCACTGGTACCACCCCCCGTGAAATAAAAGAGCCTCTGCTAAGGACTTCCATGTTGGCTGAGGCAGCTGCCTACAGTGGGTGTCCTGCAGAATGCAGTCAATCTCCCCAGGCCTGGCCTGTGGGGAGGGGTTGGCCCGGAGACCGGGGGTTAGCCCCCAGCTAATGATCACTTGGTATTGTGGTTTGGATGTCAAATGTCCCCATTGCCCATGTGCTAAAGGCTTGGTCACCAGCCTGTGGCCCTTGGGACATAATGGAAACTTTAGTAGGTGGGGCCTCCTGGAAGGAATGAGATCATTAGGGGTGTGACCTTGAGGGGGATATTGGGACCCAGCCCAGTCCTACCCACCCTCTTCCCAGTTACCCAGAGATGAGCAGCCTCCTCTGTCATGTGCTCCAGCTGCCAGGATGTCCTACTGTGCTGTCACAGGCCCAAAGCAACAGGGCTAAGGTGCCATGGACTGAGACCTATGCAGCCATGAGCCAAAAGAAACCCTGTTTCCTTTTAAGGGGATTCTCTCAGATGCTTTGTCACAGCAACAGAAAGCTGACAGCACCCTTGGTCTGTGCCCCTGCTTTATACATAGGGATGCTGAGGGCCCACAGGAAGCCGAGCAGCCCCAGGTCACATGGTCCCATAAAAACAATTATTATCTATTCATTCACTGACTACATGGCAGGAGCTGGACTCCAGATCTCAGTGTTTGAAAAAGTTGTGTTTCCTTCCTGCCCCTTAGTCCCTCGCTCTCTCTTTTTGTATGAATCCAAGAAGGACCTTCAGGAGATTGCAATGCCATCCAGTCATCCTAGCCAGATTTGTACTTGAACATGAAATTCATGGGATGTTTCTGCTTCACATTGTGTTAGTCACTAGTCATCAGAGAGCTCTGTGCTTTCACCTACAGAGTGCCACCCCACTTCCCTGCTGCAAGGGCTCTTCCTGCCAGGTCACCTGCTGGATGGAGGGCACTGCCCAGTGCCCTAGATCTCTCCTGAATGTCCTGTGACCAACCCACTGCAGGCCAGGCAGACATCCACAGAAAAAAACAGCGAGAGGGTCTGGCGCCCCCTTCAGGTACTGTTATATAGATGCCCACAGAACATTCCTCAAACCTGCAGCAGCTTGGACTGCATCCAAATGCAACCACAGGCCGAGCACAGTGCCACCCACCTGTGATAGAGTGACTCAGGAGGCTGAGGCAGGAGGATTGTGGGTTTGAGGCCAGGTTTAGCAACTTATTGAGGCACTGTCTTAAGATAAAGAATTAAAAGGGCTGAGGATGTAGCTCAGTGGCAGAGCCCCTGGTCCAATCCCCAGTACCAAGAGGAGGTGGAGATACCAGAGATGGGAACTTATGAGTTGGGTCAATGGTAACTCCAAGCCCAATGAGACTGAATGCACAGGGGAAGCTTTAACCCGCAAAAGAAAAGGAGGCAGGGAGCTTCAGCTCCAGGTAAAGGACTAGGAATTGAACCCGGGTGCCTTACCACTGAGTACACCCCAATCCTTTTTATTCTTGTTTTGAGAAGGGGTCTTGCTACGTTGCTGAGGGTCTCACAAAATCACCAAGGTTGACCTCAAGTGATCCTCCTGCCTCAGCCTCCCGAGAATCTCTGGGATTACAGGCATGCACCACCATGCCCAGCAAGAAAGGAACTTTTATCAGTGCAGCCACACGGGGAAGGCAGGGGACCCACATCTTAGCCTGTCTTCAGGGGGTGACAATGACTTGGAGCTTTTATAGAGAGGGGAATGAGGGCAAGGGCTTGGGCTTTGCACAGCTGCCAAAGCAGGTGGTCCTGACCAGTTGAGGTCTGTCCATCTTCCCTGGATTGGCCAGGTGGTGCCTTGTCAGGAGAGCTGTGTCACCTGCTTTGGCTCTCAGATGCACATCAATCAGACCTTGTTTCTGGGACATGAAACAGACTGCATGGGGGTGGGGGTCTGGATTCTGAATTAAGAGCAACTTTCTTCTGCTGAAAATAGAGACGGGCTGCAACCCTACTCCCACCTCAGGAGCCAGGAAAGCTAAGATGGGTCCCGCCCTTCCTCAAGCCTGGGCACAGGCCATCTGCCTAGGCATTTTCTGTGTTTTTCCCATTTTTGCTTTTCTTCAGGCCAAGGAAATTCACGGATGTAGATCACTTGGGTTTTGTTTCTATAAACTGTAACCACTTCTGTGGGTCAGGGGCTTCTTCCAAGCCTTCTGGCTGCTTCTCCCCAGTTTGATCAAAGTTCTTCATTTTTTCCTTTTTATTTCTTTTTTTTTCCTGTTCCTTGTGCTGGTGGGCACTGATGCAGCCAGCAGGGTCCAGTAACAAATCCAAGGTGACTCAGGCAAAGGGGATGGATGGGCCATATATTGAGGCAGAGATGCTGCCCTTCTAATTCTGCCTTTAGCCATCCATTGGATGTCTGCGGGTAGAGGTGGAGGGCTGGAGTCCTCCTTACAAAATCCTTACAACTCAAGTCAGCAAACACTGAAAGCCCTGTCGCCCTCAGGGACAGGGCACCAGACAGTTCCTCGGTGCCTCCCAAAGGCTGCCAAGGGAGAAGTCACTTGGGGCCCGACTCCAGGAGGATCATCAAGGGGCGGGACAGGGGGACTTCAGGTAAAAAGCCGCAGCCAGCTCGCCCTAGGACCCCAGCCCTCACCAGCCCCACCGCTTTCCTGGACAGAAAGGTTTCCTCGAGCATCCTCACTGGGTGTCCCTGCAGCAGGGCCCCAAGATTGTTCTGGAAAGGGACCTGTCAGGTGGGAGCGACAGAATCTCATGAAATTTTAAGTACAACAGAATGCCAAATGACTACTCATTCCAGTGAAGACATGCTGCAAATAAGACTTAGAACACGTGCTGCAAACAAGACTTAGAAAAGTGTCCTCAGAGAAGATTCTGTCATTCTGCATTTGTTTCTGAAAGTTGAAGCACACAGTTCTAATGAGCCCAGGAAGAGGTTGATACCCAGTTGAGTTGGCATATGATGTGCCAGAGGTCAGGACTTCAGGGCTGCTGTCAGGTGGTTCCCGGGCTCTTCTGGTCCTCACCTTCACTCAGGGACTTTTTGTTAGTGATGGAGTTCAGCAATGGATTACTGGCCCAGAGACTTGTTCAGTATTGCTCCGTAGGAGCAAAACACTGTCACCAGTTGTAGGTAGCCAACTCCAGGTGAGAAACTTGATAGATGTTAATGCTCACGGCTTCACACCAGCAACCTGCCCCTCAGTGATCATGCTCTCTAAAATATACACCATGCTAAATTGTGTGGAAGCATTCTAGGTCTAGCCAAACCACACGATCTTTCAAAAACAGCCCAATAACATTTAGAGGATTCACTCTCCAAAGCAAGCTTGCCAATGCCTGAGCGCCCACACACTCTATTGGCGCCAACCTCACCTCCTTTTAGAATGCACACATCCACCAAGATACCACTGCCTGTGGTGGTTGAGCAGCCTTTCCAATGGACGAGGTGGATGTGAATGTAACACGTGAAGGAATTAGCATTTACCAACAACTGGAAGAAAAAAATCCATTCTCTAAGATATGATGACGGAGCGGCTCTGTGATCTAGACCATCCCCCTCTCCTGCATCCTCTCTCTTTTCCTCTGCCTCGATGGACCTCCAACTGAGCCCAGAAAGATGTGTCCTTTCTAGTCAGAAGCCCTGTCATGGCTTCCATTTCCAGGCCCTGATTCCTGGTTAACTGCAGCCAGAGCTCGCTTTCAAGGTACTCTCTTCAGATCCCTTCCCTACCCTAACCACAGTGTGGGCTCTGGCCCCACCCTTACTCTCTACACCACCATTCCACATTAGGGTCTTCCTGTCCCTCTCTGTGACCCAGGACTTCCCATGACCGACCCCACCCAACAACAAGCTGTTGAACCAGGTGCCATCAAATGGAAGAAATGACCAGAGATGGCTAACTTGAAGATTTCACAGAATAGTCCATGAGACAAGGAATATCGTGAACCAGTGAAATGACATAAGAGGAAGTCAATGAATTCTAACCTCAAGAGCAAATCCTACAGTACACTGGCTCTCAAATTCAGCTACACACTGGAGCCACCTGGGAGCTGTGCATAGTACTGACCGCTGGACCACCCACTGGCCCTGGGCTGATGGAATGGCTCTGGGCTAAGATGGGACACTGGGGTTTGTAAATTACCAGTTGAGTATAATATAAAGCAAACTTTGAGAACATTGCTTTTTTCCCCACATGAAGAACTGTGTGCATACAGATGCAGAAGTACACAAATCTGCAGCATAAACCTCCTTGAGGGCCATAGATTAAATGCACTGCAATCACCAGCATCCTGGCTAGGAACACCACCAGCCTCCTATTTCCACCTTCCAGGTGATTGCAGCCCCGCCATCCAAGCATGGAGGAGTCCTCCCTGCTGAGAAATTTCAGTGTGCAGAATGGAGAGCCCTCTCTCCTGGGAATCCCTGCTTAGACAATAAGTGCACTGGAGAAGTTGAAATCAAGTGGGAGGCACATGGGGAGGCTTCTTGGATGAGGCCCTATTGAAAGGAGGATGGGATCTGAGGAGTGGACCAGAGAGAGGAAAGATGGGAAGTACAGCAAGTACATTCAGAGCCGAGGTCAGGCCCAAAATACAATGTTGGCTGACAAGAGAGCCCTTGCACCAGGATCAACAATTTTGAGAAGGCAATGAGGACTGCCTGAAAAGATCAATTCCACAAAATTCCATGGAAACCCACTCATCACACCTTTCTGAAAACACTGGAAATGTAGGTTTCATGCAAGGAACTCTGGGTGACAGATGGCAAAGTTTGCCAAATGCAAACATGCCTACCAGCTCTGAGAAGCCATTCTCATTCACACTGCTTCAACCAGGGAAAATCCCCATGTGCTCACTGAGAACAAGTTAGCTTGTGCCACTTGAAGCTGCTTCAACAAACAGCTTCACTTCTGCACTTCTAAGCTGTTCTCCTCAAGAACTTTCAGAGCACAGTTCAGGCATGAAACACAAAGGGTGCCAGAAAGAGATCTCTTGAATCTAGCATCACCAACGTGCAGTGAAAAAGAGGACCAGCTGAGAAGATCAGTTCTCCAAAGTCTCACTGACATCCATTTGTCACACTCATTTACAACATTCACTTGAAGTGCAGGTGCCCACATGAGTGAACTGTTTTTTTTTTATCAATGGCACAGAGGCTTCAATGTGTAAGCATGCCTGTCACCTGTAAGAAGCAGTTTTGAATTCTTCTAGGTCCACAGGAAAAAAAAAATAGCATGTGCTCACTTACAACAAAGTTAATCAACAAAGCAAATTGAAACTGCTTGCAGCAAACAGCTTCCATTCTCCCATTCCCCAGCTATTTTCAGCAATCGCATCCAGAGTCCAATTCCAGCTCAATATAAAATGTGTGCTCCCAAGGAAGCCTGTATAATTGACATCACCCAACTTGGGGAGGCAAGGGGAATGCTGAGAAGATCAGTTCTTCAAAACTCCTACTTTTTCAGAAAACTCATTGAAAGGCAGGGTACCCACTTGCAGCCATCAGTGGTTGACAGATGGCACAGAGGCTTCAATGTGAAACCGTGAATGCCAATCATTACAAGTGCTTCTGACACACTCTAGTGCAACCTGGGACACCCCAAAGTGCTCAACGAGAACGCACTTTGTTCCTGCAAGTGGAAGCAGCTTGCATGAACTGTTTCAATCAGGAAATTCCAAGCTCTTCTCAGCAATCACATTCAGAGCACAGTTTTGGCCCAATAGAAAAAGGGTCCTAGCAAGAGGGTCCCACACCTACGATCACCTTCATAAGGTAGCTTCCCATCTTCTGTGTGGAAGTGGGTTTCTCCTTGGCCCTTATGCTGTAGAGGAGACCACTAGGAGCTAAGCTTCATGCAGGACCATCTGACCCGGACTTTTTGCAAGCCCTATGAAGCCCTCACACAAGCTTAAATGCTACAGGACTCTGCAGACCAGTCCATGCAACAGTAGACATTCATTCATTGTCTAGAGTCTACAGGTTCCTAAATGCATGGCATTCATTATCATCAAATGCACAATTTTGATCAAAAACCATCACAGTAGATCAGGTGACAAATCATCACAATAGATCAGGTAACAAAAACATATATATTTTCAAATAATAATATATTAATGGGAACAACAAATACAGGATAGAGTAACAACTGTGTTACTAAACAAGGTCAAAGACAATGGCAAACTATAGATTCAAACTTTGAAGCAAATAGTAATCAATGTAAATATTCCTGGGCTGCCTCAGCCCCGCCCAGGCACACAGCAGCAGAATGGTTTTGCAAGCATCCTCAGGAGGGCTGCAGCCTTCTTCTTTGCAGGACGAGAGGGAGGTTGAGGCTGGATCCACTCATCATTCTTTTGGGAGAGGCTCCTTTTCCTCAGCACGAAGTTGGGTTTCGTGTGAGGGTTCTTTGCGTAAAATACGTTGGCCTGCGCTGGAATCCTCAGCTCTGGGGAGAGAGGGGTGTACAAAATAAGGTGGCTCAGGAGGTGCTCCCTGGGACACCCCAACATCTGAGAGCCTGTGCCAGAAACGAACTGAGCCACACACCTGAGAGCTCTCCAATTCAGCACCAATACCAACAAGACAGCCTCCACAGTCCTCCCTGAGGAAGAACTAGGCAGAGCACTTCAACAGACCTAATGTCTGTTCCTACCAAAGGCTTTGGACTCCAAAACATCCCAGGTCCTCTTGCGTCTGCCAAAGCACACCACTAGGGTTTGCATCTGAAATCTCCCACAAAAGTGCCGAAGATTCAGACCCCACATGAGCCATCTTCACAGGTGGGTTTGGAAGGAAGCATTGGATGGTGAGTGCTCTGATGTCAACATGCAATTCTCATTCAAGATGAATACACTATTGGGAGGTGGGAGGGACTGGAAGAAAGGTGGAGCATGCTTGGTGGAAGATGTAAACAGGAGTGCGCCCTGGGCACCAGTACCTTGTCCCTGTTGGCTCCACTGAATCCTCATTCTCCAAGTAGAGGTCCTCCTTCTCCTCTCCGTCTTTCTCTCTCTCCCTCTCTCCCAGCCTTGTTCTCTCTCTCCCAGTCTATGCCTTTGTGGCAAGGGCTGAGAAGCTCTCCACTGCCACACACTAGAGCTTTATGGACAGCCTCAGTGCACAACCAAAGAGAAAGTTGTGAAACCCAGAGAAAAGGCCTAGGATTCCTCAAGTATGGCCACGGTGAGGACAGGCTGACCTGCACGGATACCACATTAGAGCCACGCTTCTGCGTTGGTGGAGCCTGCTTCCATGTGAACCAGGCTTCTGAGAATGGAGGCCACATTCCAAATGCTGCCCTCCTGAGAACAATGATTCCAAAGACCAGCAAAGGGCCTGCTTCCCTCCAACATGGTGTATGGCCCAGTGGTGCCATGACCCCGAGTGGGGGAATACAACAGCCAGCTTCTCCTTCCTCTGAACACCTCTTTCCTGTTGCCCTCCTCTAACCTAGAGCCTGTTCTCCATCCCTTCTGGGTTGGATGTGGGGATCTCTGCTATGAATTTCTTAGGCTACCAAGGCCCCAGACAGACTTCCTCTTCCATAGACTCTACTAACCTAACAGAAGGTTAAGATAGGAGACAAGTGATCCTAGAACTCATTGGGATGGTGGTCTTCAGCGTACATAGGCTGGGATAATGGCTGCTGAGGTGTTTGGCTCACAAAAGCCAACCAACCAACCAATGAAAAAGCGCTGACATTATTATCAGATGAGCTCTGTGGCTACGTGCTCAGGAAGCCCTCATCTGACTCTACTTAGGGATCATAACCTGGCTATTGGGATCACTCCTTGGCTAGTGGACTCAGGTGCGGAAGACCATGGAATTGATGCAAAAACAGATGATTCAAGCTGTCTCCCAGGCTGTGTTTTCTTCCCAATTTCATCCTGTTACTGCTTGCTAGAATCTTGGCAATGCTCTGCCCAGGCAGTGGTTTTCTGGTCACACAGAAGGCTTTTAATCCTACTGCTTCAGTCCACAAAATGCCAGTTCCATCTTTAGCCCATGCATTCCCATGTTCCTCTGAAACCACTCCTATCTCAGACCACAGAACCATACTGCTCCTGGAAAGAGGCTTTCCTCCTCACTCCTCAATGATGTCAGCTTTGCATGCGTCTTCATGTCCTGGGCAGGGCACCTGGTGGGGAGCCGCACTAGCCACTGGGGTATACCAAAACACCTGGAGAGCTTACACCAGCAGAAGTGCAGTTGGCTTTGTGCACGAGCCCAACACACCCTGTTAGAGTGTTCTTGGGGGTCAGAGAATGCTCTTTGGTGCTAAGAGTTGACCTGAGTCCACATCCTGACCCTTGCTCTCTGTCATCTGATTGTCCCACTTACTCTGACGGTGAGAGATGATTTGGCCCAGCTCATATTCCTCCGGCTTCTCCTGAGTAAGCAAGTGTAGCTCGAGGGCCCTGCGGATGACGACAGGAGCCCGATCGTGGCAGGTCACCTGGAGCAGCATGGGAGACAGGCCTTCAGGAAATGGGCCTTGAAGTGACTACTCAAGGACAGTGGGCAGGGGCATTCTGGAGGCACCTCCACTCTAAATACAAGGGCAACATCCATGACCCTACTACCTGAGGCTGACCTCCTGCTCATCGCGTGGGCTCTTCCCATAGGCTACTAGCCCAATCCTTGTACATAGGACTTCCTGGACCTGCCATTGCTCTTTGTGGAGCTGCACTCCTCTCCAAGTGAAAGGACCCCACTACCTGCATACAGATGCAATCTCATCCCACAAGTTGGGAGGAATGGGACAATAGCCTCCAAGATCCTAGGTCTGCCCGAGGATGCAGGCGGCATTGGGAATGGCCTAGGCACAAAACCTAGAGGCTTTGGTCTGGATTGCCAGGGCCCAAATCAGACCCAGGAACGTGACCACACACAGGAGTGACGAAAGAGAGCCATGAGAGCTCCTGGCCTCCAGAGGCTCAGTGCTGGCTGGGGTGTACGAGGGCACCTGTTCCGCCAAGGGTAAACATTGGGTTACCTGGACATTTAGTGTGCTTGCTCCACATCCATACTGACTCTGCAGAGAGACCCTCTCAGCTCCTTGTTCAAGGAACATGCAGAACCTCATACTGGTGTCCTGCTCCATAGAGGCCAGCATCCCATACAGAGGAACCTGCAACCTAGGTCCTGGCCTGTTCTCATCTGTCACCCATACCTGCCTCTGCCCTTCTGGACTGCATGCTGCCACCTGACACACAGACTCCCTCAGACATGGCGGTGGACAAGCTGCTGCTCTCCCTCATCTCAGCTCCAGCCCTTCACACTGACCTCTTCCTTCTTGATTCCCATCTATCCTCCTGATCATCCAGAAGCTCCAAATTCAAGAGGGCATGAGTAGTTCATGGTATTGGACCAGTGTCTGCTCCCCACCCAGGTGTAAGCACCAGGGGACACCCCTGCTCCCAGGCTTACCAAAACAGTCTTGGCCATCTTTGGACTTTGTGTTTCTAAGTGGACACGAATTAAGCAGGTGTCTCCCACCTGCTTGTGGGAAAGCGGCCTGGAGGACTTGCAGGTTGATTCTGAGAACTGTGGGGGATGGAACATCAGCAAACCCAGAAACAGAAAGCCACCCCAGCCTGTCAGTTGGCTCTATGGGCTTCTAGCACATATGTCCAGGTGCTCAGGCTTCTCATTTCCCCAGGTGGGAGTGGAATGGCAGCACAAGTACAGCTTGAATAAGGTAGGTGTTTACCTCCTTTCCCTTGACCTCGCGGCGTTTCCTCACGATGAAATAATATTTGATTTGTGGATTCATGGACAGATACATCAGTGAGTGGTCAGGGACCTTGATTTCTGCAGAGCAAAGTGGAGAGAATTGTTAGGTGGCACTCAAGGATTAGACCACAAAACACCCACAACCCCTGAGAGTCTCCGCCAGGGCGAGCCTGCACCAGAATTGAGAGCCCTCCTATCCAGCTACAGTGCCACCAAAGACTCCCTCAGTGATTCTTCCCTGGAGAAGATGATGTACAGGATTCTAAACCAAAAGAGCACCTGGCAATGGAAACAGCACCTTGGGCCCAGAACTTCTCAGTGCAGGTTGGATCTGCCAAAGGGACACTGCCAGGATCTGCATCAGGATTGGCAAAGGCTCCTGTGCTTAGGCCTTTCTCCCCAGGGCAGCCATGCTCACACATGGGCATTCAGGGAAGCGTTGGATGGTGGGGGAATTCATCCCCTTGCCCTGGATGAATCCACTCATGGATGAATACACGGAGGGGAGGTGGTATCCATCAGAGGTGTGTTGGGCATGGACATGGGAGGACTTGAGCAGGGTGGTGCCCTGGAGAACTCAATGTTTTCTAGGATCGCTCTCCTTCCCCTTGTTTCTCATCAGGAGCTGTCTGCTTGGTACTTTTATTCTGGTTCTTGTTCTACTTCTGGCTCTTCTTTCTGTCCTGCATCTTCTTGTAGTTCTTTCTGGGTCTTTTTCCTGTTCTTACATGATTCCTTCTTGTTCTTCTTCTTGTGTATCTCCCTCCACCCTTCCTTCTGTTCACCTCCTTCTTTTTCTTCTTCTGCCTCCTGCTCTTTATCGTGTGATCCTCTCCCCACTCAGGAGTGTCTCTTTCTCCTCCTCCTCCTTCTCCTTCTTTCTCTGGCAATGGTGGGGCGTCCTGAGGAGTTCAAATCTATCACACTCTTCTGCCCAGATGCAGCCTCTGTTCAGTAGTCCAAGATGAAATCAGTTCTCAATCAATGGCCAGGAGTGAAACCAAGACCAAAGACAAGTGACTTCCTTTCTTTGTCATTGTCACAGTCAGGAAAGACTGAATAACAGACACCGCATTCTGGATAGGCTTCTACCTGTGGTAGTCAGCACCTCATCTGGACCAGGATTGCTAAAATAGATTCCACCTCCATAAAGCTTCCCCAATGAAAACAAGGTTTCCAAAATCTAGGAGAGGGCCAGCATCACTGCCACCCTCCTGCCATAAGGCATAGATGCCATCACACCTAGTGGGTTCCAGGCCCCCCGTAGTCCTCCCTTTTGACGTCTTTTACACACAAACCTCCCCTGGTCTGGAGCCTGCTCTCAACTGATGCTTGGGTTGAAAGTCTGTTTCTGAAATCACCTTTGTAGATTCTCGGTTTGGTAATTCCTTTTGACTGGCTTATTTTTTTACTAGGGATAAAGCCAGAGGCACTTAAGCACTGAGACCATTCCCAGGCCTTTTGACTTGGGTACAGGGTCTCCCTAAGTTTCTGAGGCTGTTTGGAAATCCCCTTCCCCCTGCACTGCCTCCCAAGTCCCTGAGATTCGCAGACACTGCCCCTTGCCCAGCTCCTTGCACCTCAGTCTTCCTCATGTGTGAGACAGAGCCAACTCAAATGAGGCAGTGTGTGAAAATGGGAAAACTCACTTACGTGCTCGACAGATGGTGGGTTCTACTGTGGACAGGCTGGGATGGTGGAGGCTAGGAGTGTCGGGCTCACAAGAAAGGAAAGAGCACTGGCATTGTGGACAGCTCAGCATTGTGGCCTCTGTTCTTCAGATGCCCTTCTTTGTTGCTGGAAGGAATAATAACCTGGCCATTCTGATATCTTCAGGAGATGGGCACCCAGGCACAGAGGACTTGGAATTGTTCCAAAAAGAACCCAAACAGGCTGTCCCCTGGCCTTGACTTCCTCTTCACTGAGTCCTGTTCCCAGTTGCTGCAATCCTGACATTCTTGAGTAGGCAGGACTTCTCATATCCTGGCCATGGATTGGGACCTGTGCGGCTTCTGTCCATAGCAATGCTGATCCAATCAGGACCCATGCTCTGCTCCTCTTCATTTGAAGGCATCCTTATCAGTGAGCCATAAACCAAACTGATGATGGATTGAGCCTCTCTCTGCCTTGCCCTCATCGATATTAGCTTTGCATTGCCAGACCAGGTCCAGGGGAGAACACATTTAGAGAGGTCCAGCAGCCGCCTGGGGCCTCATTGAACTCGTCCACACTGGACATGCCCATCACTGAGCTTGGTTTCCTGCACCAGGCCCACCACACTCTGGCTATTTTAGGGCCAAGGCCCACTTTCTCTTGGCTGTGAGTTATCCTGAGCCCACTGTGGATCATGTCTCCCCACTGTCTGATTGTCCTACTTACTGTCATGCAGAGACATCATTCTCAGCAGCTCAAAGTTGTCCACATCCTCATGCTGCAACAAATTTTGGTCCAAGGCCCTGCGGATGAGGCTTGTCACCCTCTCCTGACACGTCACCTAGATCAGGGTGGGACAAATGTCATCAGAGAATGGCTTTTAGAGGAGCTACCCAGAAGACTGTGGTCAAACATTGAGGAGAAATCTCAGCTACATATACAAGGGCACAATCTTGTTATCCTGCTACCTGAGTGTGGCCTCCATATACCGCCTGGGTTCTTGCAACGTGCTACTAGAACAATTCTGGTACAAATATCTGCCTGTACCTGCCATCTCCCCTCCACCTAGGGAGCCACATTCCACTCAGGTCAAAGGACCAAACTGCCTATGCACAGACACACTCTCATCTCACTGAGATGACAGCAATGGGCCAGGGATCTGCGCACCAAGTGTGCTCTGGGATGCAGGCTGTCTTTGTGGGTGGAAGAGGCAGATGCACTGAAAATTTTGGTCCTGACTGCCACTACACAAAACAGACTCAGATACAAGAGTGTGCACTTGAGTGCTTCATGATAGCCTGGAGAGGCCCTGGGCTCTGGAAGCTCGGTGCGGGTCTGGTTCTAATGATGTACTTGACTCAGCACTGGCAGTCACTGAACATGTCTCCTCTGCAGCTGGACACCTGCAGCATTAGCGTGTCTACTGCACATCCATAGAAATTCTGCCAAGAACCCCTTTAGCTGCGTATTTACATACATGCAAAGACTGACATTCCGAAGTTTGGCATGACCCCCCAGGTGATCCCGACCCCAAATTTTCACACCTAGTCATGCTAAGGAGGTTCTCTTCCCTGCCACCAGGAACACACCCCCTCCTACACATGTGACAAGTCACTGCCAGCTCCGCTGCTCCAACCTCACTCATTGAGAATACCAAGTTCTAGGCACTGCAGCCTGCACCCTGGACATATCTCTGCCTTCATCTGTCCACAGCACTTCCGTCTGCACTTCTGGCCTGCCAAACCCACAATACACAGGCCCACTCACCGCTGCAGCTGGGCATGCTGAGGCTCTCCCCACTCAGGTCAAGCCCTTAAGACTGACCTCTCTCTTCTTAATTTCCCACCACAGCCCCAGGGTTAGCTGTGTCTCCTGCCTTCCACTGTGGGGACACCCAGGAGGCAGCCCTGCTGTCGGGCTTACCAGGATGCGCTTTGTCTCCCTCAGGCTCTGTCCCTCTAGGAGGACGTGGACAAAGCGGATGTCTTCCACCTGGTCGCTGGAGTGAAGCAGTGAGGAGCTGCTACTGGTGACTTTTCTCACGCACCACTCATTGGTTTGGGTGGCCTGGGGCAATGGTCCTGCAGCCACCGCAGAGCTGCTGCTCACAGCTGCTGGGATCCTGGATGCCACTGCCACAGAAGGCTCCAAGAACTGTGGGGGATGACAACATCAGCAAAGCCCAGCACCTGCACCCCACCCAGCCTGGCAGTTGGCTCTGTGGGCATTCTAAAACATCCATCCAGAACCTGAGGTTCTTGTCCCCTTGGAGGATGTGGAGTGGCACCAGGAGTAAAGACTGAAGAAGGTGGCTGTTTACCTCCTTTGGCTTGACTTTAAACAACTTGCTGGCAGCTGTTTCCTGAAGAAGAAAGTTATAATCCACTCTGCCATCCAGGGCGTAATATACGTTTCCATCAGCAGGGATCCTCAGCTCTGGAGAGGCAGGGGCAGAGGCGTGGTAGGTGACACTCAAGTAATACACTACCCAACATCCCCCACAACTGAGAGCCTCTGCCAGCTCAGGTCTCACACACAGACCTGAGAGCCCCCGAATCCAGCTACTGTTGCACCAAAGACTCCCCACTGATTCCTCCCTGAGGACCCTCTATGCACAGGAGGTCCCCTACAGGAACACCTTTCAAGGAAATAGCCCCTTGTACCCCAGACCTTCTTAGTTCACGTTGGACCCACCAAAGACAAACAGCTAGAGTTTGTATCTGGATTGGTCCCCAAAGACTCATGTGTTCAAATTTTTCTCCCCACTGCAGCAATGATCACAGGTCAGTTTATGGAAAAGCACTTGATGGTGGGTGCCTCCACCTTGCCAGTGGATTCATCCACTCATACAGGGCTACACTAATTGGAGGGGTATGGTTTGGAGGTGTGTTGAGCGTAGGTGGAGGATGTCCACAGCAGGGCTGTGCCATCCAGAGATATATATTTCTCTTGAGTTCCCCACTTCTGCATTTTCTCCTCATGAGTCTAATTCTCATTCACATTTTTAATCAATTTATTGTTATACTTCTTGTTCGGCTTGTGTTTCTCCTTCTTGTTCTTGTTCTTCTTCATCTTCTCCTCATGCTTCTTCTTAAAGTCATCTTGACCTTCTTATTCATGGTCTCCTCCTTCAACTTATTTTCATTTTTCTACTTCTCCTTCTCCTCCTCCATGTCCTCCTTCTCCTCGTCCTCCTCATCCTTGTCCTCCTCCTCCTCGTCCTCCTCCTCCTCGTCCTCCTCCTCCTCTTTCTTCTTCTTCTTTCTCTCTCTCTCTCTCTCTCTCTCTCTCTCTCTCTCTCTCTCTCTCTCTCTCTCTCTCTCTCTCTCCAAGAAGAGTTTACAAGCTGTGAAGGGTTCTATTCTACCACACTCTTCTCTCTAGAAATGGCCTCTGGTCCTAAGTAAACTCAGTTTGCAATGAATAGAAAGATTGGAAGCCAGAAATGATTCTTCATTGAACTGCTTTTCTCATGTACTCATCTAGGTCAGGAAAGGCCACCAAAGTAGGCACCCTGTGGTTGTCTGTCTTCTTTGACACAAGACAAAGAAGCCTCTCTTCTTGGCCCCTTGTGGATAATAGCTTTGCAATGCCTCCTCAGGCCAAGGAAAGAACACATGATAGGCAGGTCCACAGCCCCTGGGGAACATGAAGAACCTGCAGATTTATGCCCCATCATTACACTTTGTTTTATGCACAAGTCCCACCATACTCATCCTGGGCACTGGGTCAATGCACACTGTGTTCTGGCTCCCAGTTATCGTGAGCCCACTGTGACTCACTGCTCCCTACCCTCTGATGGTTCCACTTACTCTGATGGTTCGAGAGAATTTGCAGAAGCTCGTAGTTTTCTGGGTCCTCCTGCTGGAGCAAGTGTGCATCTAAGGCCCTGCGGATGATGACTGGAGCCCTGTCCTGGCAGGTCACCTGAGCAGGGTTGGAGAAAGCTCATCAGAGAGGGAATTTGGGAGTAGCTACCCAGAGGACAGTGCTCAAGGACAATCAGAGACAAGTGAGCTCTCAACACAAGGGCACCATCTTGATACCCTGCTACCTGAGGCCTTCATGTGATCATGTGGGGGTCTTCCTATGAGCCTCTAGTCCAATCTTGGTACAAGAGTTTGCTTCAACCTGCTATGCCCTACAGGGACAAGGGAATAAGGACCAAAAGACTTTGTACAGACACACTCTAGTCCCATCAAGATGGGAGGAATGGTCCAGTGCACTTCCATATCCCTGCTCTGGTCTGGGATGCAGCTGCATTTTTGTATGGACCAGGCACAAACCCTAGGTGCTTTGGTCCTGACAGCCAGGGCACAACACACACTAGGACTCTTTAATGATAGGCATGGAAGCTGCTGGGCTCGAGAGTGTCAGTGCTTGCTAGGGTGTCAGGAGGTTCGGACCCAGCAGGTGCAGTGGTTCAACATAGCTCCCCTGGAGGTGGACACCAGAGTCTCATGATGGATACTCCACACCCAGGAAAATTCTGCAGAGAGAGCCGCTAAATCTCTATTCACATACATGCAAACTAGGACACTAATGGGGCCCTCCAAGGCCCCCAGTTCTCTGTGACCCACACCTACCCACCCTAATCATTCTACAATGGCTCCCTTCCCTTCAACCAGCAACATATCCCCTCCCACACACAAGAAAATGACTGCCAACTCCTGTGCTTCAACCTCCACGGTTCAATATACTCCTCCTCAATACCAAGGTCAGTAGAGGATGGCCTGTACCCTCGATATTTCTCTGACCTCCTCTGAACCCAGCACTCACTCCTGCACTTCTGACCTGCACATCCCAAAACACGCAGGCCCACTCGCACCCAGACCTGGCATGCTGCTGCTCTCCCGCCTCTCTCTTGCTCACTTTCTGCTCTCCTTCCTGACCTTCCAGAAGCTCCAGTTCAAGAAGACAGGCCTAGTCCAAAGTGTTTGCTGTGGACTCGGTCTTCCCCACTGTGGGCTCCCAGGAGACTCCCCTGCTCGAAGACTCACCAGGATGCTCCTATACTGTGTTGTCCTTTCCTTTTCCAGGTAGACGTGAATGAGGCACCTGCCTCTCATCCGCTTGTTATATTGGGGCCTTGGGGAGGACCGAGTAGAGACCCCTGATGTCCTGGACTCCGGCTCTGCCCCTTCCCTGGGAGAAGGCTCTGGCTCTGGGGTTGGCTGAGGAGCCGTGACAGGAACTGAGCTTGTAGCTAGAGGAGAAAAGATGCCAACATGACTGCCTTGCCCTGACCTTCCCACAGACAGACAATACCTCTGCTGCCAGGAAGAACTCAGGCCCTTGGCCCACACAGGACCTCTTTGCAGACTGGGGTCACTTCCTGAATGGACAAAGGCTTGTCCTAATTTCCAGCCCAACACCAGGCATACAGACTCCCTGCAGTGGGACAACAGTCGGACCTTTCCTCATATACCCTTAGGTACTCACCACAGTCCGCCTGGCTCTCAGGCTTTGCCTGGCTTGATTTGCCATCTTCAATTGCGGCCAGGAGGTGGTGTGCTTGGTGTTCCAGGTTCAAGCCTCCCAGCAGGAGCCACATGGATAGCAGCTGCTGCAGACTCAGAAAGCCTGGAGGCTGATGGGAAGCCTCGGAGTAGAGGTTCACCCAGGTCCCCAGGAAGGAAGGTGAGGCACTGTGGGGAGGAAGGTGTGGAGTCAGCAAAACCCTGGCCTTGCCTTCACCACGGCCTCCAGAGAAAACCTCTGACCCTACACTGGGGAGAGCAGTCTTTCCTCAGCCTTCCCAAGTCAAATCACCTTGCAGGTCCCTATTCTGGAAACAGGAGCCCACCCTCTTGACCCCAAGCCCATTCCATGTTGAAGTTGGTCCAGGGGTCCACCATAGTCACTGAAGAGGACAACGTGCACTTATGCCCCATGGAGTCAGGGATGCAGTCACATGTAGGATATGTACTCATGGCACCTGCGGTTTGAGGCTGACCCCCATGAAAAGGGACACAATGGCAGTCATTTGCACCCTATTTTTCAATGAATTATGAAATGTGACTGGAAACGTGTCTTCACACAGTGGGTGCTTTCTCCATGTTCATCAGTGAATGAGCCCAAACTGCTGATTCCCACATATCTCTGGGTGTGGGAGCCGCCATGTCCAAAGCCCCTGTCCAGCTATGTCCCAGCTAGGATGCTCTGTCCCACTATGGAAATTAACATGTCTTTATTAACCCAAAAGTGCTTTTCCCAAGGCCTGAGTTTTGAGACGCCTCTGGCACAGATCTACGTTCTTCACAAAGCCAATATCACACCAGAAAGACCACCTGGCCTCGCTGAGTCCACCTGGGAATGAGCTCAGTGCACACCATTGAGCTGTGGTGCCCAGTGTGTGGGGACTGCTCCACGGACCTCTGTGGATCAGCTGGAGTCAGGATGGTTTCTCTGCCTGAGAGCGGAGTTCACTCCCCTTGCAAGGCTGTGGCAGGCACCTCCAGGACTCGTCCCATTCGGGACTGACATTCCACTATGAGTGTGGTCCTCTATCTCATTAGGTATCACAAACCTTTGGGTCCCTGAGAGGTACATGGCAGCCCCAAGACCCAGGCATGAGGGGGCTACACACTTGGGCTTGGTGGTCTGGTGCTTACCTTGGGAACAAGAGATCCAGCACCTGATGGGTGGGGATGGAATCCCAGGAGATTAACCCCATGTTGCCGCTGAAATGTAGGTTCCTCCCACAAATGACAGGCAGGAGCTCATTCCTAAGCTGGTCCTGCCTGTAAGGTTCAAGGCTCTGTACCCTGAAGGGCTCCTCCGTGTTCTCATCATTTTCACCCTGTGTTGGGACCAAGAATGTTGGTTTAAAATGGAAATGGTGACAAACAGAAAAATGACTTGTGCCAATACACTAGAGTCAAAGCACAATGGGACAGTTCCCATCAGTACAAACACACACACACACACACACACACACACACACACAGTCAGAATAGGAGTCCTGGGCCATTCATCAGGGATCAGACTAGAGGGCCTGCTGGGCTCACCTGCCCTGTGCTACTCACTGTTACTCTTGAGCTCCTCTGCGACAATCGCCAGAGGCTCTGGCGTCTAAGATGAAGCCTCACCCAGTGCATCCACAAAAGGGCTAGTTGGCCCCCCTGAGATTCCTGGGAGCCTGAGGCTCGGCATTGTTTGCAACCACAGGAGAACATCCTTCTCACTCCAGTTTCTCCAACCAAATGAGCTCGGATGGCTTGGTCAGTTAAGTGGGTGCCTGGATACCAGGGTTCCATGTTCTGTTTGATCCATTGTCAAGGCAATGATGTCATTTCCTGTGCCCATACCTGAGCCTCTTTTCACATAAGACCACTTTCAAAAGCCCTATGAGCTGCTGATTTCTCCTCCATGCCTAAACATCTCAGGTGCGCAGGTGTTCACCAACAACTACCCAAACATCCCCACCAGCATCTGCCCTGCTTGGTGCCACTAGAGTTCCAGCTTGGAGCCTTCAAAAATGCATTCACAACCAGTCCTTCCCTCTCAGCAGCTTTTGGACCCTGGTCCCATCATTGTGCAACTCATGGTGTGCCCAGTCTTTTCTGGAAAGTAGGGTAGCATCTAATCTCTAGGGTTTATTGTGTCTATTGGCCCATAACACCCTCTATTCTCTCTGAAACCAGAGATGGGACTCACAGGTGGCTAAAGCACAAATGTAGAGATGGGACAATCACAAGAAGGGCAGAGACAAAGAATGCACCCCAACTCAATCAGGCCTGTGTCCCACACAGGGACGTGGCCAATGTCCGTCCCATCGTGGCTGCAGTTCCCTCTCTACACCATGGCAAGTTGGAGGGGACTGAGATGCAGAGGCTGCTCCCCTCTGCCATACAACTTCCCAAGGCTTCTCCTAAGATTTCAAAAGGGCCAAGTGTGTCTAGTGTTGGGGTCTCACAGAGACTCCGAGGTACCACAGCATCCTGCTGCCCAGAACCGGTTCACCCCTCACCTCAAGGGGGCTCAGCCTCTGCATTCATGGGAATTGAAGTGGGTACAGGTGATGGGATATCACCTCCAAGACTGAGTTATGCCAAGTCTATGACCCCTGTCTGCATCCCTGTCTCCAGCACCACTCCCTTCTCTCTCTTTCCTCCCCAGAGCAAACAAATCCATTTAGCAAGTGTGTCCTGTGATAAAGACATGACAGTCACCCATCCTCTCATTGCAAAAACACTGAGGCTCAGCCAACATGGATCCTACCAGGAACACAGGCATAAACTCAGAGTCCGATCCTCCCAGCCCAGCCTCAGTGGAGCCTGGACTCCCAGCCTCCTGAGTCAAGGAAACAGAGGTGCCTAGCCGAGCCACCTTGGATGCAGCCACACACAAACTGAACTCATCAATGCCCCTTGCTCTCAGTTGTGAGTAAGAGGGGAGGTGGTGTTTCACAACCCTGGACATCAAGTGCAGTCTCCAGGCTTTGGGGTGTGCCCTGGCCTCTCTCTATCTGCCCAGGCCCTCCAACTCACACTGGCCTTTTACCCAACCTCCTCCTAGGGCCAAACTCAATCCTGCCTCTCAATTTCTTCTGCCTTCCCCAACACACTGCTCCGCAAAATGAGCAGGGCTGGCTCTCTGTTATCACGCTGGTGTCAGCAGCAATGCCACCCCACTGACATCATTCTGAGTCCCAACCTAGGCACTCCAGCTGTCCTTGCCACATGTGGCCCTGTTTGGGCTCTGGCTCTTGCTCTTTTCTTTCATGTGCATGTGTTTTGAGGTTTTGAGTTTCTCCCACTGCAGAACTGCAGCCGTGGCAGGGTAGAGCTCATGAAGGTGACATTCTGAGCCACATCCAATCCCATCAGGACTGTGAACTGGGGTGATGCTGGAACACAGTGATGAGTGAACACATGGGAGGTGGTTGGACCCACCTTGCCTCTGAGTGGTTTCCTTTCAGGACAGGAATGTAGGGATGGGAGCCCCTGGCGTGGGGTGCTTTGCACAAGGCGTGACCACGGGCTCTTTCCTGGCAAAAACTGGCTCCACTCAGCATGGAAAGCACTGTCATTCCTGGTGGCTAACAACAGCCCTGGACCCCAGAAAGGAACCCACACTCAAGATTAACGTCTGAGTGTGCGTGTCCTCGAGGAAATGAGGTCTCCTGATCCCAGGTGCAAAGGGGTAAGTCCTCTAACTCCAGGGGCCATGAAGGGACATCTGAGATTCCCTTGTCCTTCTTTCCCTCTCTGAACCCATGGTGTCCTCACACTAACCACAGTTAGGACCCTGGCCTCATTCCCCAGTTGGGATCATTAGGCTCCATAAAGGACAGTCTCTAAGATGCTCAGTAAACCACCACCCTCTGCACAACCCATAACCCTATTCACCCAAGAGGCAAGAGGATTTCTATTCAGGAAAACCAGGACAGGGAGAGCCTTTCTCAAGGACACAAGGACATTAGTGAGTGAGGGAGTGATTAATGGATGGAGAACTATTTCCACCACCAACTTCCAGGAGCATATATGGCCCTTTGGGCACAGGTACGGACCCTTTTTTTCCAATCAACTTTTTCAGAGAAGTGAGGCTGCCTTCTAGATGGCACCTCCACACTAAGGGGGTCTCCTACTTCTTCCACATGTACATATTGCAACGGGCCTCCCACTGTGCATCTGAGAACACTCTGTGGGCATCTGTAGCCTTTCAAGACCCCAGAAACCATGCGGGCACCCCAGCACCAGCAGAGCATTTGTGCACATCACAACAATCACCCCGGGTGAGAACTCTCCGTTCCACTCTGTACTAGGCCCTGCCATCTGTACTGATCAGTCCAACCCCTCTCCTTCCTGTTTCTTGATTATACTACCATGGTTCCCACACATGGATGCCAGGGTGCTTGTGGCCCCCCCAAACATTTGAGTTCCAGGAACAGTGGAATGTGTTTGGGAACTTCTGGATGACGGGAAGTCCCACCCTCCAGGGTTTCATCTTCAATGTAATGAGTGCAGAGGGAGCCAGGAGGGCTCTGTCAGGTAGAGAGAGGTGGGAGCTGATGGAGCCTCAACTAAGTGCCCAGGACTCTGGGTTCAGAGCTGGTGTTATGTGGAATTGTTGAGGGACGTGAAGAAAACCCAGCTCACTGTACACAGAGACAGCAGATGCCCTCACGTGGTCAGGCTGCTGTGCTAATCAGAGCCCCAAGATGTTCCACAGGTGTGCAGGTGGGGAACCCACGTGCCAGCCCAGGCTGTTCCTGAGCACCTCTACCTGGATTCGGAGCACGTGACTCTGCATCAGCGTCCTCACATCAATGTATCCCGGCCCCCCACCCCAAAAGTTCTCTCAGAGACAGTGAGGTTCCACTGCTCTGGACTTGCCCTTTTCTCTGGGATTCTGGGGTTCCATTAATTAGGAGGTCACAACAATTCTCAGCACACAGGCTGAGCCTACTGAGATCCCAGGAGTATCCAGGCATTGCTTCTATTTATAGTCCATCATGTCCCACCACACTGTGGACACGTATTGCACTCACCTAAAGAAACCACCAGGCCCAGGGCCTTCGTGCCACTGGCCTGCAGACACCTGGAGGAACAGGCAACCTATAGGCTGCGTGGAACCAAAGACCCTAGATCCTGGGATCTGAGCTGGACACACAGCTCATGTGCACACAGTCACCACCGTCACCGAGAGTGCAATTGAAACACCCGCAGAGTTAGCAGTGGACCTGATATGCCCACGAGTGGGGGTGAACTGCATCCCTTGAAAATGATCGTGTCCAGAGAAAGGCAAATTTTGTAGGATTTCACTTATCTCAGATTCTCAATTATCAGGTTCATAAAAAGATAAAGTACAATGTTCTTTTCCTGGGCCTCAAGGGCACTAGAATTCTGCATTGATGGCAAGAGTATGTCCACGTGACTTCTGGAGATGCATGGTGGTGACGCCTATACACCAACATGAACATGCTTAATGCCACTCAACTGTGTCCTCCAAAATGGTTTAATTACAAAACAGATGTTCGGTGTCAATTACCACAATGTAAACCCTTGGGAGACTGCTGATTGACTCATCTTAGCGTAAGTCAATGAATAAAGGTCCTAAGGTGCGAAGCTACAAAATGAGGGATGAGCATGGATGAGGATGGGCGGGAGAATCCTCCCCCTCTAACACAATTAGGGAAGGATGTGCTGCCCTCAAGTGGCTGGGGGGCCTGGGATCCTGCCACAGAGGGGGATTCCAAACCTCACATCCCCTGACCCAGGCCAGAAGACCAGGTAGAGTCCAAGGACCCTGGGGTGGCCCAATGGCAATAAAGGTCAAAAGGAACTGGGATCTGCCTGGACCCTCAATCCCCTACTCTGAGCAGGGCTGCATTATGAGGCCAGAGGCCATCCACAGCAATCTGCCTTTACAGGAAAACAGGGACTGCAGGCTGCCTCTGGCTCACTGACTCAGGATGGTGTTTTCATAAAGCAAGACCACTTCCTCACATTTGACCAGCAGCTCATGCGCTGACAGCACAATGGCTGGCTTGACTCAGGCCCTGAGAAATGAAATAGAAAATTCATAGCAAACCCATCTTCAGCTCTTCCACATCATCAGGGGGTGTGATTCATTTCCATCAACAAAGATGTCTGAAATGATGTCTAAACATGCTGGGGACTCACCTCCGTGTGGAACTTTTCAGGAAAAAGGGGATCAAATCTCATGAAGCAACTCTTCTCTCCTCTAGCCCATGGGCAATGCAAGGAACCTGCATGTTACCAGAGGCTCACTCTCTCTTCTCATGTCTTCTGGAAAGGATTCATGAATGCTTCCTTCAAGGTGAAGCAGAAGCCTGCATTCCCAGCTGCACAGAAGTGTTTGAGGGCAGTGTCTCCCTTAAAACCCAAGAAGAAAAACAGGTCATTAAACAGGCACATGGATTAGAGTACATGATCAATGATCCCTCCTCCCTGAAGCCTTCCACATGCCCACCTTCCACATTCACAGAGAAATGCTTGGCCATTCTCAAGACCAGGAGACCATGATGCTCATCACCAGGACGTCAATAGGAACATGAACAGAGCAGCATGGATTGCACAAGGTGGCACACCAAGGATCTGCAGCACAGCTGCTAGAACACCAGAGCTGAACTTCAGTATTGACTTTCTGCCACCTGCCGAGTACGATGGTAATGTCAAGCACAACATGCAGATATGCAAGTAGTGGGTGACACGGTGCATCCATTCACAGAAGTGGGCAACATCTTCATTGGAACAAGGAAGTATCTTATCCTTACTCATCAAAATCATCACAAAGAATAAAATGGATGCAAGACTTCTCATTTCACTATCATGTAGCTGTTGGATTTCCCTATTAAATAATACCTCCTCCAAAATAAAAAATATCTCAGATATGTGTCAACTATTCGATGGATGACATTTTAAAAACTAGGCCTTTCCTTCATATTTATGTATGGTATAGCCCTGCCTAAGGCTCTTTGAGAAAGGAGCACATAGAATTGGATCTTTGAAAATCTCACATTTGCTGATAAATATTACCGACAATGTCAGGCATGGCGAAGTGAAAAGTGGGACTTTGGATACTCAAAGAATGCTATGTTGTGAGATTGGTGTCTCTGACTCATAGACAGCATGTGGTTTCTATGAAAGCTGGTGAGGGAGCAGGAGTAACGAAGCTCATGGAACAGATGACCTCAGGGAATACTGACAGATAGGCCAAACTGGAGAACATGTTCCAGCTAACATTGGTATTTGGGCTCCTGAGCCCAGTCCTGTTTTAAAAAAAGTTGCAGACAGGCAGTGTTCATGTACAAAATGTCTACCATGTAAAAGTGGGTAATTGAAATGTCATCTAGGTACACATCTGATAGAATGGTCTGCCAACCTATGGATTTCATTCTAACAAATAAAAAGAAAAACACAGACATGAGACAAAAAGATAAAACCTTGTCTTCACCAGGATGCCTAAAAATAAGTTTTATTTGCCTCATGCAAAGAGCTTTCAATAGAACTTCTGATTTCTGAATGAACCCATTCAATTTTATAATGCACAGATCATAAGGTTTTCTTTACAGAATATTCTCTTCTTCTTCTTCTTCAAGCCTCACATAGAAAATGTCTCACAGGACATAGGAGGGGAATGACCCAAAGGATGAGAGAATGGCTGGAACCGTTCTCAAATGTGCCCATGTAGCCTAAAGTTTGAAGGCACCTAATTGTACTCTAAAACAATGATGAACCTATTTGATCCATTAATTAATAAATAGCACCGCTTTACCACTTGAACCAAATCACAGAAAAATGGAAACAGATGATCGAATTCCTCTTCTCCCATCACCTCCTGGCCCAGACTCTCCCCAGAGGTGGCTCTGGTCATCTGTCTATTAGGGAGTCACCCGTGGTCCCCTATCTCTCAGAAAAGAAAATCACCTCAGCTACTGTCCCTAAAGCCAAGTGATGGCTGCGGTTTCCACACCGTGTGGATCTGGAGAGATGCACAGTGCCGCTGGACCAGCCTATGTTCAGGGCTGTGTCTGTGTCCCACAGCTGAAACATGTGGTCCAGGGTCTTCTTTCCACCCACAGGTCCTAAGAACTTGCAGTCAGCACGTGCCTCCTTATTCACTGTGGCCACAGACTTCCTGCCAATGGCCATTGCATTGTACACGTCTTATAATTTAACACGGCATTGAAATGAACTTCCTTCTGGGAGCTTCCCAGGGCACGTCCCAAGACCTGAATTTCTGTGTTGTAGGGAACATAGCATTCGTGCATTTTTTAAGTTTCATGGATAATGTTAAATGTGCCTCCAAAGTGTATGAAAAAAGCTTATCTTCCTATCCCCTCCCAGCACATATTATCAACATCCTTAATTTGGGTAAAAAATAAATAAATAAAACACATCATTTGAGCCTGTGTTCATCTTCTTGCCAGCTGTGTTCCAGTGACCTCCTCCCGTGCATAGTGCTCATCTGTGTTTCTCCTCGTGCCTCCTATTCTACTGGGTTGCCATTTCCTCCCAATCGGTCCCTCTGTTTTGACAATGTTTGGGGCATATTTCGTTGGAGAGTAGTTTCTAACGTGGATGGTCAATTGAACCATCTTGACAGCTTTGGGTTTTGAGGATTGAAGCCAACCCTCCCCATTTCTAGGCCACAGCCTCTTCTCCTAGATTTCTACCAGTATTCCAGTAAATATTTCATTGAATTTGGTTGGTCTCTGTGTCTGGGTTCAAGACTTAGGTCCTGCACTTGCTAGCAGGGACATTGTGCTTTCTGGTTTGTTGTGTTGGCTTCTTGGGGACACTGTGAGGATCAGGTAGGCAAGGCAGGTAGAGTGGCTGGCCTAGAGCATGGCCCAGAGGGAGCGTTTGATCAACATTATTTGTAAAATGACAGCTGTCAATTATCACAACCAACATGAAAGGCCATCCTAACAATCATCATTATGAAAATATTGGTCACAATAATGTTTTCTACTTCTATGGTACATCTGTATTATACTCTCCATGAGTGAGGTCACAGGCCATGTGTCATTGTGTGCCTGCTTCTGTCATTTAGCCTGGAGGCCCCTGGCATAGTTTGCGCTTCAGGACTGGAAGCTCTTTTACGATACAGTTTTCAAGTGGCCATTGGTCGCCTGATGATACTCCATGGGGTCATCTGAGCCTGGCTTGCATCTGGCTCCTGCAACCAACATCCTGTTTTGCTAGAAACTCCATCGAAAGAGGCTTGGAACTCCTGCTCTCTTGTTCATCTCTGAAGTTCTGCCATTTCTTCTCAGATGGCTCCACAAACCTTTCAAAACCCTCCCCTGCTCCAGGGCTTTGAAGCGGTTTCTTTGGAAGCTTCTGCACAGGGTTAAGGACAAGCCATTCCTCACATGCTCCTTCCACAGGAGGAAGAGAGGGGCCAGAGGGGCCACAGGGAGCAACCTCCTGCTCTGTTCCAGGCAGCCACTTCCAGGCTGGGGCTGCAGCCTGGGGCTCTCAGGACGGCTCTGGCTAAGGGGGAAGCCCTACCCAAGCCTGGGTCACAGCCTCCCATGCCCCAGGGCAGCTGGTGAGCACTGGTAAAGGGTGGAGGGGAAGGCTTGCACCCCAGGAGTCGGGTCTGGACAGCATTCAGGTGGGAAGAGACCACTGGTCACCAAGGGGATGTGAAGCAGGGGGTGACCCAGGGCAGCCATGAGATCTCCTCTAAAGACCACTGTGGTCCCAGCACTACAAAGGGACTGAGTGACATTATTACTCTTCCCTGTTTTAAGGACAGAGGTGTGGAAGGGATTCCTGAGAGTCACAGAAAACGTGGCTCACAGGTTTCATTTTGCCATCTAGGAGTGACCTTGGCCGCACTGGTGGCAATTCCCCGGAACTTTGATGAGCCCCCTGGCATCCTCCCAGGCCCAGTCTCTGGGGCAGACAGCTGCTCTGACTGCTCTCCCTGGACCTGAAGATCACATGGGGTTTTGAAATTCTTTTTGTTGCCGCACCGGGCATTGAACCCAGGGCCTTGCACATGCTAGGCAAGTGCTCTACCGCGGAGCTCACCCAGCCCTGAGGGTGACAGGTTTGGAGAGCATTTGCTACCTGAGTCTTGGTGAGGTGAATCCTCATAGCCCTGAATTCAGCACGTTTCTCTACCAGCTGCGTTTGCAGGGTTAAGATCTTAGCTTGAGTTTTGATTTCCCTTATTTCTTCACTTCTCTCTCTCTCTCTCTTTTGGTACCAGGGGTTGAACCAAGGGGTGCTTTACCACTGAGCCACATCCCCAGCCCTTTTTAAAATACTTCATTACAGACAGAGTCTCACTGAGTTGCTCAGAGCCTCACTAAATGGCTAAGGTTGGCTTCAAACATGCCATCCTCCAGCCTCAGCCTCCAGAGTGTCTGGGATTACAAGCATGTACCACTGCCCCCTAGCTCTGCACTATTCTTAATCAGAGAACCTGTGGGGCTATGTTTACTAGGTATGAATTGAGTTGCCCTCCAGAGAAAAGAAAAAGTAACAAAGCTTTGCTGTGTGGGCAAATCAGGGATGACCCCAGGACAGGGTCAGCTTTCTCTCCAAGGAAACCCCACTGCCAAAAAGGAGCCCCTTGGCCAACGCAGTGGTGCACTCCTGGAATCCCTGCACATCGGGAGGCTGAGGCAGGAGGATCAAAAATTTCAAAATCAGCCTTAGCAATGGCAATGCACTAAGCAAATCAGTGAGACCCTGAGCCTAAATCAAATTCAAAATTGGGCTGGGGATGGGGTTCAGTGGTCAAGCATCCCTGAGATCAATCACTGGTACCACCCCCCGTGAAATAAAAGAGCCTCTGCTAAGGACTTCCATGTTGGCTGAGGCAGCTGCCTACAGTGGGTGTCCTGCAGAATGCAGTCAATCTCCCCAGGCCTGGGCTGTGGGGAGGGGTTGGCCCGGAGACCAGGGGTTAGCCCCCAGCTAATGATCACTTGGTATTGTGGTTTGGATGTCAAATGTCCCCATTGCCCATGTGCTAAAGGCTTGGTCACCAGCCTGTGGCCCTTGGGACATAATGGAAACTTTAGTAGGTGGGGCCTCCTGGAAGGAATGAGATCATTAGGGGTGTGACCTTGAGGGGGATATTGGGACCCAGCCCAGTCCTACCCACCCTCTTCCCAGTTACCCAGAGATGAGCAGCCTCCTCTGTCATGTGCTCCAGCTGCCAGGATGTCCTACTGTGCTGCCACAGGCCCAAAGCAACAGGGCTAAGGTGCCATGGACTGAGACCTATGCAGCCGTGAGCCAAAAGAAACCCTGTTTCCTTTTAAGGGGATTCTCTCAGATGCTTTGTCACAGCAACAGAAAGCTGACAGCACCCTTGGTCTGTGCCCCTGCTTTATACATAGGGATGCTGAGGGCCCACAGGAAGCCGAGCAGCCCCAGGTCACATGGTCCCGTAAAAACAATTATTATCCATTCATTCACTGACTACATGGCAGGAGCTGGACTCCAGATCTCAGTGTTTGAAAAAGTTGTGTTTCCTTCCTGCCCCTTAGTCCCTCGCTCTCTCTTTTTGTATGAATCCAAGAAGGACCTTCAGGAGATTGCAATGCCACCCAGTCATCCTAGCCAGCTTTGTACTTGAACATGAAGTTCATGGGATGTTTCTGCTTCACATTGTGTTAGTCACTAGTCATCAGAGAGCTCTGTGCTTTCACCTACAGAGTGCCACCCCACTTCCCTGCTGCAAGGGCTCTTCCTGCCAGGTCACCTGCTGGATGGAGGGCACTGCCCAGTGCCCTAGATCTCTCCTGAATGTCCTGTGACCAACCCACTACAGGCCAGGCAGACATCCACAGAAAAAAACAGCGAGAGGGTCTGGCGCCCCCTGCAGAAAGCACCGCCGTCCAGGTACTGTTATATAGATGCCCACAGAACATTCCTCAAACCTGCAGCAGCTTGGACTGCATCCAAATGCAACCACAGGCCGAGCACAGTGCCACCCACCTGTGATAGAGTGACTCAGGAGGCTGAGGCAGGAGGATTGTGGGTTTGAGGCCAGGTTTAGCAACTTATTGAGGCACTGTCTTAAGATAAAGAATTAAAAGGGCTGAGGATGTAGCTCAGTGGCAGAGCCCCTGGTCCAATCCCCAGTACCAAGAGGAGGTGGAGATACCAGAGATGGGAACTTCTGAGTTGGGTCAATGATAACTCCAAGTCCAATGACACTGAATGCACAGGGGAAGCTTTAACCCGCAAAAGAAAAGGAGGAAGGGAGCTTCAGCTCCAGGTAAAGGACTAGGAATTGAACCCGGGTGCCTTACCACTGAGCACACCCCAATCCTTTTTATTCTTGTTTTGAGAAGGGGTCTTGCTACATTGCTGAGGGTCTCACAAAATCACCAAGGTTGACCTCAAGTGATCTTCCTGCCTCAGCCTCCCGAGAATCTCTGGGATTGCAGGCATGCACCACCATGCCCAGCAAGAAAGGAACTTTTATCAGTGCAGCCACACGGGGAAGGCAGGGGACCCACATCTTAGCTTGTTTTCAGGGGGTGACAATGACTTGGAGCTTTTATAGAGAGGGGAATGAGGGCAAGGGCTTGGGCTTTGCACAGCTGCCAAAGCAGGTGGTCCTGACCAGTTGAGGTCTGTCCATCTTCCCAGGATTGGCCAGGTGGTGCCTTGTCAGGAGAGCTGTGTCACCTGCTTTGGCTCTCAGGTGCACATCAATCAGACCTTGTTCCTGGGACATGAAACAGACTGCATGGGGGTGGGGGTCTGGATTCTGAATTAAGAGCAACTTTCTTCTGCTGAAAATAGAGACGGGCTGCAACCCTACTCCCACCTCAGGAGCCAGGAAAGCTAAGATGGGTCCTGCCCTTCCTCAGGCCTGGGCACAGGCCATCTGCCTAGGCATTTTCTGTGTTTTTCCCATTTTTGCTTTTCTTCAGGCCAAGGAAATTCACGTATGTAGATCACTTGGGTTTTGTTTCTATAAACTGTAACCACTTCTGTGGGTCAGGGGCTTCTTCCAAGCCTTCTGGCTGCTTCTCCCCAGTTTGATCAAAGTTCTTGATTTTTTCCTTTTTCTTTCTTTTTTTTTTTTTTTTTCCTGTTCCTTGTGCTGGTGGGCACTGATGAAGCCAGCAGGGTCCAGTAACAAATCCAAGGTGACTCAGGCAAAGGGGATGGATGGGCCATATATTGAGGCAGAGATGCTGCCCTTCTAATTCTGCCTTTAGCCATCCATTGGATGTCGGTGGGTAGAGGTGGAGGGCTGGAGTCCTCCTTACAAACTCCCCAAGACTCAAGTCAGCAAACACTGAAAGCCCTGTGGCCCTCAGGGACAGGGCCCCAGACAGTTCCTCGGTGCCTCCCAAAGGCTGCCAAGGGAGAAGTCACTTGGGGCCCGACTCCAGGAGGATCATCAAGGGGCGGGACAGGGGGACTTCAGGTAAAAAGCTGCAGCCAGCTCGCCCTAGGACCCCAGCCCTCACCAGCCCCACCCCGTTCCTGGACAGAAAGGTTTCCTCGAGCATCCTCACTGGGTGTCCCTGCAGCAGGGCCCCAAGACTGCCCTGGAAAGGGATCAGTCAGGTGGGAGCGACCGATTTCCCTGATATATGCTGCTCAGCACCAGTATCCCCTTCTCTAGGCTCGGCAGAGTCCCCTGAACCTGCAATGTTCCCAGATGTGCCTGGCCTGCAGCCCTGGCTCTGAACCAGCCTCGTGGAACACTGGGTGCACAGTGGAGGCCCGTGTGGAGTGTCCTCCTCCCAGTGCGCACCTCCTACTCATCCCTTGGCACATCCCCAACCCTCTTTGCTCCCAGGACCCCTCAACTTTCTTTCCAAAGGCCTTGGAATCCCCAAAGGATTGATGCATGAGGGAAGGGACCTGCATCTGGGGGCACAGACCTCGCTTTGGCATCATGTTGCCTACGTGGTACTTACACCCCTGAAGATCTCGCCCAGCATTTGAAGCAGGATCGATTTAGCCACGCAGCAGGTAAGCACTGATAAGCTCAAAACATTGCATGGACAGGAAAGAGATTTCTTCTGCAATCAATTTCTACATCATAGTCTTCAGTAAAGGAAGAGACCACTTGGGGGCTTCTCTGTCCCCTGTTGGTTGTAGCTAATTTCAAAAAACAGTTTCAATGAAGGGCAGCAACCTGCACATTTCAAGCACACTCTGCTGAGTTCCAATACTATGCATCAGCTGTGAGGGCACCACAATCAATGTAAACAACATGTCTATCACCCTAAAAGTTTCCTCCTGCCTCTCTGCAATCCCTTCACACCTCCACCATCCCCCCTCACATCTCCAGGTGACCCCTGATCTGCTTTTTGTTACTATATACTTTCTAGAAGTTTCAATAAACGGAATCATACAGCATGTTTTATTTTTTTTTTTTAAATCTGGCTTCTTTCAACATAATTATTTTGAGCATCATCAAGGTTAAGTGCCAATAGCTCACCCTTTCCTATTTTTGAGTGATCAACTGTCTCATAAGGTGGGCCTGGGGAGTCTGCATCCACTCACCTGCTGATAGACATCTACACTGTTTCCAGTTCTTGTCTATAAACAAAGCTGCTATGAAAATGTGTATACTAGTCTTGGCAAAGGCAGGTTGTAATTGATGGATTTCTGGAGGCTCAGTAGGCAAGTTGAATATTGAAAACTCCAGGGAGGGAACCCAGTGGGCAGAGCTTGTTCTGCAGAGTGATGTCCTGAGTTTAACCCCCAGTACCAAAAAAAAAAAAAAAAAGAAAGAAAAGAAAAAAGAAAGAAACAGAAAAAAGAAAAAGAAAAACTCAGAACCACCGCCAGATCACAGGGGCCCTCCACCTTTGTGGGTTTCAGCTGCAGGAGTTCAGTGTTCCCACTGAGACTGTCTCCAGGTTCCTCATGTTTCTGGACCTTTCTGACATATGCCAGAGCATTCTGTTCCTAACAAGGCTGCCCTCTAGAGAAACTGCTTTATCAGAGTCTAAACAACTGGGAATCACCAGAGCCTGTGTCACCTGGGGGAAGGCAGGCAACCAGCTCCAGCACCCTGAGTCCTGCTGTTCCACCTAAGAGGGCAACAGGGAGAAGCACTAGGGACATTCCCAGCCCAGGATGCAGGCTCAGGAGACAGGGACCCGCTGGAGGGGCCACAGAAAGCTTGCCTCCCACTCCTGGACACTCCTCAAGGCCTATTTCCACGAGCTCCCTTCCCCAGTGCTAGAGTTACAAGGCAGACTAAAAGGCAAAGGCCTGAGAGAGGAGCAAGCACGGACACTAGACTCCCACCAGGAGGGATGCTGGGACCCTCAGACCAGGAACCCCTCAAACAACCACGACTAACCTGCCAAGGGCTCTCATGGAAAGACAGAGAACAGGCACCAGCAGAGGGGACAAGGCAGAAAGAGATGGAGACACAAAATGGTGGGACACAAATGAGGAAGAGCTTTGATGAGCTCATTAACATACTGGACTCCACTGAGCAAAGAATGTCTCAGCTTCCAAAACACGAAAGCAAAGCAAGATAGGGAGAGGGAGAGGGAGAAGAGGGAGAGGGAGAGGGAGATGAGGGAGATGAGGGAGACAGGGAGAGGGAGATGGAGAGGGAGAGGGAAAGAGAGAGAGAGAAGGAGGGGGCAACAAGGGAGAGGGAGACAGGGAGAGAGAAAGGGAGACAAGCAGAGGAGTGGGGGAGGAGAAGGGAGAGGTAGAGGGGGAGAGGGGGAGATGGAGAGGGAAAGGAGGAGAGGGAGAGGGAGAGGGCGAGAGGCTGAGGGGGAGGGAGACAGGGAGAGAAAGAACCAACATCTAAGAACTGTGGGAAGATAAGAGGTGTCATGTAGACAAGATGGGAATCCACGGAAGAGGAGAACTTCCCTAATTAGTACCAAATCAAAGTGGCTCAGAGAACTTCAAGCAGAAGGAACAACAAAACAACTCCACCCAGCCTCAGCCTCCAGGAATCCAAAATGCAGCACCAAGAGAAAGCCAAGCCAACACCAAAACAGAACCACCATCAAACACACACACCCTAAAGGGGCCAGTGGAAGAAGCCCTGCCTCTGGGAACAGAGACACAATATATCCAACTGCTCAGAAAGTATTCAAGGAAGAGCGTGGAGCAAAACACTTAGAAGTGTTGAGGTGAAAGCCCCCCAACCTACAGCCATGTCCTGAAAACTCAGCCTCAGAGTGAAGAGAAATAGAGACTCTCAGACACACCACGGAGGGACTGTGTCACCAGGAAGCTGCCTGGCAAGAAATGATAAAAGAAGTCCTTTAAAAGAAAAGGACCATGATCCCGGCCAGAAAGAGACTTACATAGAAAAGAATAACAACTTAAGTTTTCTTGGATAAGTTTGTTCAGAACAAAATTAACAAATGTCCTCGATGAGAACTGTATATGTACATGTGAGATGACAGTGTGACGCGGGGTGGCAGAAGCACCAGGAATGCTTTGTTGCTGTGAGGTACTGACACCAGTCTTGACCCGGCAGTGTCATCCGAAAGTGGACCTGGGTTAGTTATCAGTATACACTACAACCACTAAAAAAGGTTTTTAAAAAGAAGTATAACAGGTGTGCTGAGAAATGTGAGTAGATGGAATCAAAAGGCAGGAAAAGAAGAGACAGACAAAAACAGGCACAAAGAACCAGGGCAATTACACAGAACGGTACCAAGCACAGCAGATGCTATTTCAACTGGATCAATAATCACATTATACGTCAGGGGCCTAAACGTACCAATTATCAGAGATTATCAGAGGGGTTCAAAAAACAGGTTCCAACCCTTTGGTGTCTAGAAGTCCACTTAAAATATACAGTAGTACCCCCACCCAGGGATACATCCCGAGACTCCCAGTGGATGCCTGAGCTGCAGATGGCACTGAGCCCTATATACACTGTTTCCCCCTATATCTACATTCTTATGACTGTTATAAATTAGGCACAGGAGGAGATTGACAATGGTAACTAATAGTAAAATAGAATAATTTTAACATAATTCAATAAACTTCCCACCATCGCTCCCCTTAAGTTTTAAGTAAAATCAGGGGTATGTGAGTGTCAGCACTGATACTGCAACAGTCCATCTGATAACCAAGATGGCTACCAAGAGTGAGTAACAGGCAGGGAGCGTATACAGTGTTGACACACTGGACAAAGGGACGATTCATACCTCAGGGGGACAGTGCGAGACTTCATAGCATTACACACAATGAAATATAATTTAAAACTTAGGAAATTTTTTTATTTCTGGAATTTTCCACTTAACAGTTTGGGACTGCAGTTGACCACAAGTACCTGAAACCTTGGCGAGCTGAACCGTGGGTACGAGGGGACCACCGTAGATTAAGAGTGAAGTGTTGAAGAGGGAAACACGGGACCAACTCTAGTGAAGGAAAGCAGTAGTCACTGTATGAAGCTCAGACTATATTAACTACGTGCAAGGAAAACTGCCAATCATATAGAGGGACACCACCTGAATGATGATGGGACAGTTCTCCAAGATGTACCATACTCAGGGAGCACGCACTGTACGGCAGAACATTAAAATACTTGAGAACTGCGGGGAGAGGTGGAGACGGGACCAGCCTGCTGCCAGAAGTGGACAGACCCTGAAGGGGAACACCAGGAGGACAAAGTTAAGCTCAACAGAACACAGCACAGTGCGCTGACAGGATGTGCACAGGTGTTCAGAGGGCTTGCACTTAGTGCGGTCTAGGAACGGCTGCTTTGAACTTCCCAGGCTTCTCTTTGGGGCCGCCTGTTCCTTGTTCCCCTTCTCCTCTTTTTCTGCCTTCTCTTGGATTGAGGGTTTTTTGAGTTTGTTCTGTGGTGCGGGGGATGGAACCCATAGCTTCCCACATCGATGCAAGCAATCCACCACTGAGCTGGGTCCCAAGCCTTTTTTTTTTCCCCCCAAGAAAACCATGTCTTTAAAAGCTTTAAAAACAAATAATGCTATTTTGCAAATATGACTTTGCTTAACGAGGGCCACCAACTTACAGCACTGTGATGTCAGGAACACAGAGTGTGCAGGGAAACTAACTAATGCTGCTACAGTTGGGAGATTGGCTGCTGTTGCTGACTGAAGTGTGGGTGATACACATTGGGACTTGTGACCCATCAGATCAGCATAAGTTAATGGTCACCCAACTCCCTGCACAGGCTTGGGTCTGATCACATATTCTGCCTGGATAGATATTTCAGCCTCTTTTGTATATAAAAGACACACACATACTCTCTCTCTCTCTCTCTCTCTCTCTCTCTCTCTCACTCACACACACACACACTCTCACACACTCTCTCTCTCTCTCACACACACACACACACACACACACACACACACTCACACTCACACATACATGTATGTCCTGTCATACAAACATGTAAAATTGTCTGCAAGGGCACACATTAAATAAACAAGTATTACGCGCCTCAGGCAATCCTATTCACTATAAATACATACACATTTTTTTGCATTTTGTTTTTTTTGTACCAAATTTCTACATTATCTAGCAACTTGCAAAAGAAAAGTTTATTTTTTTCTGATACAAAATGTCTCTAAAGACTCGTTATGTTTGGACTTTAATCAAAGGATATGTATAATCAACAAATCAAGAGCATTGTATGTTTGCCCAGCCCTTTCTGAGACAGGGTCCTGCTAAGTTGCTGAGGCTGCACTTGAACTTGGGAAACTCCTGCACAGCCTCCTGAGCAGCTAGGATTACAGGTGTGTGCCACTGCACCAGCACAATGAGTTATTTTTAAGATTGCACCTCATTCTCTTTGCTGGCTTAATAGCTACAGCTCTGTGTCACGCTAGTGACTCCTTTACAATAGGGTTTAAGTGCACATCTTTACCTTAACCAGTCCACCTTCAAATGACCCCTTGAGAGAACCAGGTGACAGCATATTTCCAGGACTCCTGCCTGGTCTCTGTGTTGTTATCATACATTGCACATCTACATGTGTAAAAAAAATGTTGGCATTAATTGTGCTTTAACTACTCTATTGTCTTAAAGGCAATAAACTGGGGGACTGTGACAAGGGCCTACCTGGGTAGGCAGAGGATTGGGGGAGGATGGGGGCAGAGAAAGTATTCAAAGAAACAGGAAATGATGATCTGCCCACGGAGGAGGAACATGGTGGGTCACACCCCTTACAGGGGCCTGTGTCCACAATACTAAAGCATCTTTACAACTCAATGATAAAAACACAAATAACTCAATTTTTCAAATGGGCAAAAAGAGGTGAAGAGACATTTCTCCAGACACCACACAAGAGGTGTCAAGCGTGTGACAAGAGGTTCCTGCTGCTGGCACTTGATGTTCAAGTTGGAACAATGAGGCACTTCCTGCCACCAGGGCAGCCTGGGCCCTGCTGGAGGTGGGTGCAGCTGTGAGGGACAGGGCAGGAGGTCACCTCCCAGGGATGGGTCAGCCCGAGCGGGCGTCGGGCACAGCCACCACAGCCCTTCATGTCCCTGTGCACATTACCCCTGGGTGGGTCTTTTCCTGTCTCCCTGCTCCATTTGCTTTTGCTGGTTTCATGGAGTATTTAAAGTAGTCTTGAACTGAGGTCAGTACATAATGTCCCTGTCACACTGCCTGGCACAGATCACGTGATCAATAAATCAAAACTAGAATTATTTATTTGTAAATAAAGAAGGTTGAAATTACCTCAAAAAAGAAAAAAGAGGTGACACAGCAAGATGTGACGGGGGAGTCCCAGGCGCCTAGGGCAGCAGGCACGGTGTTGCAGTAGGGGAGCCAGGTGGCAGGAAGGTCAGGTGGAGGCCCTCTTGAGACCTGACCAAATAGAGCGCTTCATTCCCTGTGCAGCCTTCACCTCTTCCCAGTCCAGCCTGATGTCGGGAACCTCCTCTTCTGGCTCAGGATCCTTCCTCAAGGCCCCCCGGGGGGAGGCGACCAGGATGGGCAGGGGGCCACATTCCTCCCGGAATTCCACCACATGGAGACCTTTCTTGTCGGCCAGCTGTTGGTGGGTTTCCTGGGCAAGACCAAAGTGAGAACAGCAGTTAGGTCTCCGAGGGTCCCTGTGGCTATAGGAGTGAGAGGCACCACCACAGGGGTGGGGTGGGGGTGGGAGTGCAGAACCCACCAGAGAGCTTGGGGGAAAGAGCAGTGCCAGCTGATTCTGGGTGGTTAAACCACAGTGGCTGTCACAGGGGGATGCCTCAGCCCACCTTCCCACCCCAAACTGGGGTACGCCAGGCCTCGCCTTCCAAACTCCCTAAGCACGTGCTTGCCGGGCCAAGCACCAAGCCTGAACCTGGTGGAGCCCTGAGATCTAACAACCAAATCACAGGAGGTCCAGGGGGGAAAGGACATCAAGGACTCCACGGGTGCTCAACCCTGGAAACACTATGGGACAAAACACCTGACTTCTTCAACATAACAGCAGCAAGGGGGGAAGAGAGAGGGACAGACCAAGAGAGACTTAAAAGACAGAGGAGAAACTTTAGAAGTGCTGACATCTTCTCAACTGGATTGAATCAAATCAATGGGATTGAATCAAAAACTGTGTAAAAAAAAAAGTTTTTAAATCAGACGAATGGATAGATTTGAATGAACAGATTCGATACTTGATAATACTGAGTCATGATATTTAGGAATGGTAAGGGTACCATGACATTTTTTTTTCCCCAGTGCTGGGGATCAAACCTGGGCCTTAAGTGTTCCTAGCAAGCGTTCTACCATAGAAGTAAACGGATCCTTTAGATCCTCTAAAGGATCAGAATCCGAAACCACTTCTCAGGTTTCTGATTCTGATCCTTTAGAAATACACTGAAATATTTACGAATGAAATAAAATGGGACCTGAGATTTGGTTCAAAACGACTCGGTGAGGTGATGTTGAGAAACAAGATTAGCTCTGGTTGGGCAGCAGAGCCCTGGGGTCACTGCAGCAGGTGGCCGTGGGAGCCCCTAGGAGACCCTCAGCACCTTGGTCTGCAGCATAGCCAGACCTGCTCAAACCCCAGGGAAGGTTACCTGGCGGGAGAGCCCATGGAAGAGGCCCCGGGTGAGGTTGAGCATGTTGACGGACCCAGAGACCTCGGCATACATGTCCTTGATGCCAATGAGCCGGCAGATGGTAATGATGGCCCTGTGGCAGCGCAGGCCGTATCCTAGGAGACAGGAAATGGACTGAGCACCTGCCAGCATGCTGTCTTTCGTGTGGCTCTGGGTTTAGGGAATGACATTTTGGCTTCACCACCCCCAGCTAGTGTGACTTCTAGGACGACATTTATTCAATGGTATGTACAAAAATTAAACAGAATATCTACCTTAAACGTAGTGGGGGGGAAACCACGATGTTACTTACATTAAAACTTTAGTGCCTGAAAACTCTTGGCCCTCTGCCCAGGCCAGCTCCCGTGTCCATGCCTGGTTACCATCAAGGGAGACGCCTGTCCTCACCCTCCTAGACCACTCAGCTGCCCTGGCAGCGACACCACTTCCCTCTCCTGGGAACACCTTCTGGCCTAAGTGGCAGCGTCTCCTGAATTGGTGGCTCCTGGAGTGCTTTCTCACCTCCCTGATGGCCTTCAGTGCTGGGGTGGTCTCCTCCCCTCTAGCCACGTGCCCTGCTCTTGGCCACCGGCAATCCCTCCTCCAGAAGAGCATCAAAAACACAAGCCAGGGCTGGGGCTATAGAGCAGAGCGCTTGCCCGGCATGTGTGAGGCACTGGGTTTGATCCTCAGCAAATCAAGGCTCCGGGGCACAACCTCTCACTGGCCATTGCTCTCTGAATTAAACAAAGACATCTGCAGGATCTTCCCCCCACAATATCATTATCACACACACACACACACACACACACACACACACACACACACACCGTGCCCGACCCCACTTACTGCACTGTCCTCACATGGCCTGTGCAGGAGGGCACACTGTACCTGGGGCACGCACCAGCCTGGAACGTTCTCCCAGACCTGCCCCTCTGCTCCTCTTCCTTCAGGATCTCACTCACACTGCCCCTGCTCAGAGGCCACCTCTGGCCACCCTGATGAAGGTGGCCCTCCTCCTCCTCTTGACAGCACTGAGGAAGGCACAAGGCAGTAGCTCAGTTGCTTAGGGCCTCACTAAGTTGCTGAGGCTGGCCTGGAACTTGCAATCCTCCTATCTCAGCCTTCTGAGTGTCACTGGGATTACAGGTGTGCACCACTGCGCCCAGCTCCTGACCTGAACTCCTGAGATTTAAAAAACTACAGTCAAATGAAACAGGTTCTTACTACAGAACTGCAAGCAAAATGCAAATCCAAATGTTTAAGAATTCTGCACCAAGAGTGCACTGGGTGTGACTGTCCCCATAACCAACACTGCCTGTGGCCTGTCCACAAGACAAGAAAGGCCATTTCTGCTCACCCAGTGCCTCAATGAATAGAGATCATAGAAGTTCAACAGTACTCAATGGTGAGGGGCTGGGGGAGCTCCGTGACAGCACGTGCTTCACAGGTGTGGGGCTCTGCTTTAATCCCCAGCACCAAATAACAAGCCTAACACCACGACACTTGTAGAGGAACAGCACGTGACTGGCAGGAAAAAACACCGTCCAGCTGGGTGAAGGCTCCAGGAGGAACCACGTGCCCACTCATCCAACCGGACCACCACCACCTGCTCTGCATGCCTCAGCCACTCCAGGAACAGGCCTGGGCCTGTGCAGCCCGACCTTGGCTTCTTCCCCAGGAGCCTGGCCTTCCTCAGCCTAATTCAGGACTTCCATCTGTCACTCTCAGGATGAGTTCAAGGAGAGGCGAACAACCCCAGGGGGGAGGGTGGGACTGTGGTGCTTTCTCTGCTTTATGTTCAACAGAGAGTCAGAGCTTTCCAGTTACCTCTGGGCTATTTCTTCATCTTGATGTGTGTGTCCTCTTATATCTCAACGAGATGTCATGGAATACTGGGGGGTAAAGCAGACACAGGAGGGTCAGGCATGTGGCTTTAATGTCTGCAAAAGCCACAGAGCACTGGGTGCTGCCCTAAGAAGCCAGCCCACAGGACACACAGACGCTGACCCCACTCATTCTCCTGCCACCCCCCGAGGCCAGGCTGTTTCCTCATTTTGCACATTTGTAAGAATGCAGTCAGAGCAACACAAAGACACCCATTGGGCATGTCACAGACACACCAGGACACAGTGGCATTCTGCAAATCTTACAAGAAAAGACCCACACTCACTTGTATGGTCTTCATACCGCTCTATGTAATGCAAATAGTGGATGGCTTTGTTCTTTGCCTGAAGAAAGGAAGGAACAAATTCTCCTAAATCTCTCGCTGGGTTTCAAAACTATTTTATAAAGTATTTTATTATAAAAAATTCCACCTATGCACCTTAAAACATAAGGACTTAGCCACAATATCATTATCACACATACACTGACGATTCCTTCATGATACGTGACTGTGTGCCTGCAGTGCCCCCATGTGAACACAGAGCTTTTCATCTTCTACTAAATGTTAACAAAGAAAAACATGCACGTACTTTCCTGAAAGCATCCACCCGCTCAGTGGCCTTCCCAATGGCAAAACCTTCAAAAGAAAAAGCAAAACTTATGAAAAGGAAAGCTACTCTGACCCAGCCTGTGCCTCTCCCCAGCTCCCAGTTTGGGCTCTACAGCATTTCACGCCCTTCTTTCAACTGCCCACAGAACACCTGCTCTGCACAACCAGCCATGAAGAAAGCCAGAGATGTGCTCATCTGTTCTGAGGCATTCGACAGACTTGACATTGAGATACATAACATTACCTTTTATAAATCTCTAATAAAATGAAATATACTCAATTTTTAAAATTAAGTATGCTCTATATTTATAAAAGGCAAATGTTTTGGGGCACTTGTGCAAAGAGATTAAAATGACAAGAAGGGATAGGGGAAAAATACATTGTTATAGAGTAAAACTATGATTTCAGTAGAATTTCAATTTTAATTAACCAGAAAAATAAACCTAATAGTTTCCAATTTGTAAATGCTTTACCCTAGGAAATGAGGTCTATCACAAGTTGCAGAAATGCTTCCATTATTTGCTGCCACCATTTATTATTTAATTTGAAAAAAGTACTTTGTTTTAAAATTACACACAGGAAAATAAAATAGGCAAGACATCTGAGGCCTGGGATGAAAAGGGCTTCAATTCCAGTTCCTAGTTTAAACAGAACAAAGTAAACCATGGAAGTCCTAGAGGGAAATATGAGTGCACTTACTTATAATCTTCAAAAGGAGACTTTCTAAGCAAAACACAAACCAGAAGTGACCTAGGACTGATAAATTTGCTATGTTAAGGTTTAAAACTTCTGTGGATTTTAAAGCTTCGATGTGGAAAAAAATTCAAAACTAAGTCAAAAGATGATAAGACAAAAAAGGCTCATGTCCTTAACTTACAAGAAGCTAATCCCAATCAATAAAGACAAGAAAACCACCCAATTAAAACAATAGGCAAAGCACCTGGACTGACAGATGTCCAAAGGGAAAGCGCAACGGCCAATGAACACGCAAAATGGCGTCGGCACTCTCCTAACTTAGAAAGTACAGGTGTAAACTGGGAGAGACGTTTCAGGGATCATACTGACAATCAGTAAAGTCTGATACTACTCAGGGCAAGGATGGGTGGTACAGAGGGACATAAACTGATGCAACCTTTGAGGAGGAGATCTGGCAATACTTGACATTTACACCCAGTGCGGCAGCAATTTCAAGACATTTCTCCTATTTCTATATTTCCAAAAGTTCAACAAGCTCCATGTACAAAAAGGTCAATGTTATTGTTGTTGTTTGTAATAAATGATACAAATTTGGAAACAATAGGGATTGGGTCAAAAATCATGTCTATGCACACACTGGAACACTATGAAACCAATACCAGAAATCTGCTTATGCTAACAGAAGACCTCTCAGGGCAAAACCAAGCAAGAAGAGCAAGGTGCAAATTCATGGCTATAATAAGATCTCTGCTAAGCTTTTGATAAAAAGGTAAAGGGAGGTAACATGGACACAAAATTTCAGAAAAGATATTTTTGAAAAGAGACAACACTAACTGCTAACCATGGTCTCTTACAGCAAAGCACTATCATGTCTTTTGCTTTTGCTTTGAAATTTTCAAAAGGAAGCAACAAACAGTTTTTCAGTTCTATGTGAACACATTTCAAAAACAAGATGTTCAGTAGGGAAACTTTAAAAGTCTAAAGAAGAAAATTTAAATGACTGACAAACCTGCTAACCCAAGTGAACACTTATCAGTCAGTGTACAGTCTTCTAGTTTTTTTCCTTGCATAGAAATGACTTTAAAAAAAAATCATGATTACATGACAAATTTTTAACCAAAATTACTTATTGTGTAAGTAATTTTTCACAATTCTTTAATGGCTATAGAATATTACTTTGGAGGCCTGTGGTTGTGGCTCAGAGGGAGAGCACTCGCCTGGCATGCGTGAGGCACTGGGTTTGATCCCTAGCACCACATAAAAAATAAAGATCTTGTGTCCACCTATAACTAAAAATAAATATTAAAAAAAAGAATATTATATTGGACAGCTATCCTGTAACCAGGCCCGATTGAACTTGTTCTAAGTTTTCACTATTATGCACCATACAATAGTGTCTTAAGCCCTTTAAAATACCCAGTCCTCAGATGTAGGCCTTAAGAGCTTTTCTTTCTTTCTCTGAGAAGCTTCGTGGTTTACCACCAGGTTTGTGAGCCCAGACCTCTAGGCGGCTCTATTAGTAGAAAAAGTGAGACTGGCAGCAGGGCCCTGGCTTCCAGCCGGGCAGCCAGGCCTCTTTGTGTCCAGCGTCACCCCACTCACCTGCAGCTCCCTGCCCATTCCCCACAGCCACCAGGACACGGACTGATCTCTTCCTTCCCTCTTTGGCTGTCATATTGAAAACATTTCTGACCTAAAAGACAAAATGCTTCATCAATAGGACAGCTGAAGAAAACTCTGAGGTAGAGGACGAGGACCTGCTGGCTCAGCCACACAAGGCTTGGTGCAGGACCCAGCACCTCCTCCAGTCTGTAGGCACAAAAGCAAACTTCCCAAACAAACCCTCCCTCTGAAGCATTTCGGGAACACAATGGAAATAAGACTTTCTCTTCCTATTTCATTGGGTTATTAGGAGAGTTAACTAAGATAATCTTTAAAGGAATTTACAACTACACAACTCAATGTACCCCATCTTAATAAATGTACACAGGAAAGAAAACACTATGGATTAAACTTTGAAATAGTTTAACACTGATTATAAGACAAATTCCAGTATCAAAGGTACTAAAATATCTTAGAAATGATGAAATGCAACGTAAGGAAAAAACTTCGCAGGACTGGACTGCTATGTTAAGGATCAGGCTTAAACAAGAATACAGAATTTGGAAACACCTATTCATTATAAACTTCAGGAAAATCTCCCATTTTTTCAGCCTATTTTAAAGGCCAGGAATTATGAAACTATTAACTAAACTGCTTAAATGACAGTTGTCCCCTTTCCTTCCTAGGAAGAAGTTTAAGGAAAAGGGAGGCTGAGGCCACACTTTTGAATGATCTTATAGGAAACAACCTACATATGAAAGACTCTTTCAGTGGGATTAACTTTCAAAAGCTATGAACTGGGGTGTGTGTAGGGGCACACGCCTGTAATCCATGTGACTCAGGAGACTGAAGCAGGAAGAAGGCAAAGTCAAGGCCAGCCTGGGCAACTTAGCGAGACCCTTCTCAAAATAAAAAGTTAAAAGGGCTGGGGATGTGGTTTGGTGGCAGAGTGCGTGCCTAGCAATGCACAAAGCCCTGGGTTCAATCTCTAGAATTGGGGTGGGGGGAATAACACACAATGGGATACCAACATTAAACACTTGTAAACATATTTTAAAAATTCCATAATATAACTGATATTGAAGAAATAATATACATATTCAGAGAGGCTTTGTCACAAATTTGATATATAAATTATTCCACAATTTGGGGAGGTACTGGGAATTGAACTCAGGGCACTTGACCACTGAGCCACATCCCCATCCCTTTTTCGTATTTTATTTAGAGACAGGGTCTCACTGAGTTGCTTAGGGCCTTGCTTTTGCTGAGGCTGTGGAACTCACCATCCTCCCTCCTTAGCCTCCCAAACTACTGGGATTTCAGCTGTGCACCACCGAGCCCGGCTCTGTTCCACATTATGAAACACTGATTAAATGCACAGTGCCAGCTCCAAGGAACACTGGCCATCAGAGAACCACCCTGGAAGGGTGGTTCAAGCACACCTGATACAGGATCTGTGAGCAGCCCAGAGACCACTGCCCTAGTCAAACTGCACACTGGCCATAACCTGAGGCTTTCTGCCCCTGCCCCTGCTCCTCCCAACCTGTTCTCTGATTGTGTCCTAGATACAACTGGTGTACAGCTCCACAAGAGGCCACCACATAGCACACTCTAGCTCCAGGAAGAAGGAACTTAACATAATCTCCAAATTGTGCTCCTGAATTTGCCCCTCACAAACCTCAATTTCATAGTCCCCACAAACCAAGGCAGCAGTGGGGACCACCAACATGAAGGAACTGAACTTCAAATTGTGTTAATTCCTCCCTGAACTTGAGTCTGTGTCCGAGAGATCACTGTCACCACAGCTCTGCTCAGCTCCTCCTGCCCACCCGACCCCGGCAACCTCTCCAGAGGACCCTGGGAGTTGAGCTCGGCAGGCCTACCTCGAGTATCCTGGTATCAAAGTCCTCATAGGTCTCTACAAGGAGAGAAGAAAAAGCACACAGATAAGAGCATCCACGCTGCTCACGTGGGACAGCCTTTCCCAGGTGCCCTCAGACTTCTAATGGGAAGAACCTGAGCTCTCTGGTGCCGCTCTCCAGGCTGCGCCCCAGTTCCCATCATCCACAGGGACTGCCTGGCCTGACTTCACGAGCTCAGCCACGGCTCTCTGACCGCAGCCTCCCTCTCTCCAGCTCCCTGCTGCCGGCTCCCGAGGCACAGGTTCCTGGAGCGCCGACACCTCCAGAGCCTTCCTCGCTGCTTTCCCATCTGGTCTCCTGGGCTCTTCACAGCCTCTCTCACCAAAGTCCCTCAAAGACACCAAAGTCCCTCACTCCTCATAGATCTCGCCAACGTCCTCAATCCCTACACTTTTGTCTCTACCGCCCTCTCCAGGCCAGAACCCACGCAGCTGTCTGGTCACAAGTGGCCTGCTGCTGCTGCCGGGAGAGATCAGAGCCTGGCCTACGCTCACCACTCTCAACTGCGGGTCTGACCCGCTCGGGAACTCCCGGCTCCTCAGCTTTCAGTTCTCTTAATTCAGCCTCCGCTCACCACCACAGCTGTTTCCAACACTCCCAAATTCTCTTGCTTTTACTTATTACAGAAAATCTCAATTACAAAATAAAATAGGAGAGCAGAATAAAAGCTTCTGTACCCAGCAGTCGGCTTTGAAAGCGGTCAGCTCAAGAGTCAATCTTCTTTCCTGGACACTGCCAGGGTCCCACCCACTGGGTGATAGTGAAGCCAGTGCCAAGTGCCACCTTCTCATCAAGAAATATTCTGGTGGCCATGTTCACCAATGCCACTATCTGGCTTGATGACTCCTCACCAAAGCTACCAGATACCAGGTGACCTCCCCGCCTTTCCACCCCCATTGCACAGGCTCACCCAAACCTGCACCCTGCCCCTGCTGGTAACAGCAGCCTGTCTGTCTAAACTCTGGATCTGGTTACTGGGGACTTGGCTCGTGGGCAGGTCCTCTCCCTCCCAGACCTCCACCCTCCTGCACGCTCGCCCCATCCTCTCCAGCCCAACCGTTCCTCTACTTTGAGCCAAACTCCTGTTTGCTTCCTCTTCTCCCACTCACTGGCAAGAGCAAGATTTTCAGGTGAATCTGCCTCTGTGGGGAGGGGGAGGCTTTGTTTTCTAATTCAGCCTAAGTGTCGTCAGTTTTTGTTTCATGTTTGCTTTTACGAAGGCTTAGTGACAGCTCTCTGGGGTCCCTCAACTCTGCTGTTAAACAGCACTCCAAGCCTGAGGCCACGTGTTTGGGAAACACTGTGCCCTACAGATCTATAATGCACACCACCATGTCTAAGGCACCTGCTAAGGCACTGGGACCCAGGGCTTTCCATCCTGTTGGAGGAACACTTCCTGGTTACAGGCCTCTAGTGTCCCACAAATGCAACCGGGATAACAATGTGGAAAGTTAGTCAAAGAGGTCAAATTCTTTTTTCAGAAAGGGTAATCTAAACAGACAAGTAAACAATAAAATTATTTTCAGAAACACTGTAGGACGATACGTCCTCTACCAAAGGCAAGCAAACCAGGCCTCCACTACCTCCATTGGGACCAGGGTCCGGGGGACCGACACTGAGGCCACCCCATGTGTTCCCGCTCCAGCCTCGCTCCCGCTTCACTTTCATCCTCCGCTTCCAGTCCCACTCTTCCCTCTGCTGGAGCATGTCAGCCGCCACCTGCTCCTGCTCCTCCTTGCTCCTCTGGGCAATGGTCTGCACGGCTCCATTTCTCATGAGAGGGGCATTCAGACCCGGCCACAAGAAGCCGGAGCGTCCTGAAGGGTAAAGATTATAGGTAAGTGACAACTTCTAAAAGGTGCTCACTCTTCATGTTGCTAAGATGCCAGGGAACGCGTGCACAGACACCAGCACAGTATTGTGGAGTTGGAGCTGATGCGATCACTTGGCAGGTGACCTGGCACTGTCACAGTTTTATGCACATCTACCCTACAGGCATGTGACCGCATTTTCACTTTTACCAAGAGAAACACTCGTGAGGCCTGTGAGCGCTAAGATGTCTGCTGAAACACGACCTGTAATGCAGGTCGGCAACAGAGTCGGCAACAGAGGAACGGCTGAACGCACAGCCAGCAGGCGCCATATCCTGCACAAAATCAAAAGCCGTTGCTCTCGGGCTGGGGATGTGGCTCTCAAGCAGTAGTGCGCTTGCCTGGCATGCGCGCGGCGCGGGGTTTAATCTTCAGCACCACATACAAATAAAGATGTTGTGTCCACCAAAAACTAAAAAATAAAATATTAATTTCTCTCTCTCTCTCTCTCTCTCTTAAAAAAAAAAAAAAAAAAAAACGTTGCTCTCCAGGTTCTGATGTGGAATGATTTCTAAGACATGTTATTATTATTACTTTTGGTTCTGGAAACTGAACCCAGTGGCGTTCTACCACTGAGCCACATCCCCAACCCTTTTTATTTATTTTGAGACAGGGTCTCACTAAATTCTTGAGGCGGGCCTTGAAACTTGTCATCCTCCTGCCTCAGCTTCTCCAGTCCCTGGGGTTAAGGGGTTTGCCACCATGTCCAGCCCTGAGACCTCTTATTGGGTTAAAAAAAAAAAAAAAAAAAGCAGATTATACAATTGCATGTACCATATAGTATAATTATCTTTTTCTTTTCTTTTCTTTTTAAAGACGATATCTATTTCTTTTAGGGAATTGATACAAAAGCGCGCACCAGCACACACAAAAACAACTGAAGGAAATACCAATATGAGACCAGTGGCCCCTCAGGGGAGACAATGGGAATGTGGACGGCAGGAAGGACATCAGGGGCTTTTAGTTTTCTCTACACTCTGCGTTTTTACTGAGAAGGTATGCATACGATTTTTATAATTTGAAAACATAAATTATAGTCAGACACAGTGGTGCATGTGAGCAGTCCCAGCTAGGTGGGAGGCTGAGACAGGAGGGAGGTTTTAACCTGCAAGTTCAAGACCAGCCTGGCAAGACCAGATGGCAAGACCTGTCTCAAAAATAATAATAATAATAATAATAATTATTATTATTAACATTATTAAAAATAAATAACAAATGCTTAAAAACTAAAACAAGATACAAGTAGTAAAAGCACCCAAGCAGATGTGCAATCTTAGAAGTGCAGCACAAGGTGCTTCCTTTATTTCTGAAAGGTTGTTAGTATCAAAAGCGATGAGTCTGCACAACAGTAAAAATAAGCCAATTCAAGTTCACCTATCCTATTTTTGCTTTCAAAAGCACAAGTATAAACAATCACATCAGCACGTGAAGGACCAAGGCCAAGTGCGGCCCACCAGCTGATTTGTAAATAAAGTTTTACCGGAACACAGCTGGGCCTGTCCAACCATGCGCTATGCAGGGCAGTTTCTGTGTGACAGCAGCCCAGTTGAGTAGCGGCAACAGGCCCTGTGACTACAGATCTGCTCTTGGTCACTGTCTTCTCTGGGCAGGGGAAGCCTGCCAGCTCTCTGCGAGCTCCACCTGCCTGCACTGGGCTGTGTGCAGCACAGGACCTATCACAGCTGTGCCCCATGGAGTACGTGACACTCTGGGGCAGCTGGTAAGCCCCCTGGTTGGACTCTAAACCATGGATTCTTATGCACTTAATGAGAATGTTTCCAGTTTGCCAAATATCCATAAAATCGGGGGAAAACACTTTAAAAGCACATAGACTCTTTTTAGAACAAAGTTTGCCGTTGGGCCCCCCCAGGCCTCCCTCAGACCCAGCTTGCTTGCTATTTCTCCCCTTCCCAAGATCATCAGTTTCCCACCCCAAGTTCAGGACCAAATCTGAAAACTGTCAAAACAACCAAACACGTTTACCTTCACCAATGACCTGACCCCTGTTCAGATCCTTCCTTCTCTTTTTTTTGCTTCTTTTGCCTCTTCCTTTTCTTGCCCCAGCACCAGTCTCTGCTAAAGCACCTTTCCAGAGCTCATCTGCTGTCACTGTAAGGAAACGGGGTTTTGAAAAACTCTGTAGTTGTAAAGCAAAGATCTACACTCTCCTAAGAATAAGAAAGGCCAGAAAGCCCAGCTTCATCCATGTCACTGAGGGAATGAAAATAAAATAAAATCATACAGTGAACATAAAACATGATTACATTTGGAAAACACAAGAGGAGACAATTCCACTTTGTTTCCACAAAAGATGGCTAACATTAAATCCCAGTAAGTCCCTGACCAGTAAGTAGACTTGCTTCCCTGATGTCTGCCAATCACAACTCAGGTCTCAGTAGTGACGTCTCTTGAACTTCTCCAAATGATATGTCCTAGCAAAGGCCCAGCTAAAAACAGTAAGGGCCTTCTTGGTGTGACTCTAAATCAGCAGGGTATCTGGGGCACAATTCAATACTTCTAGGCCTTGGGTGCCCCAAATGAGGGGCTCAGATAAACTAGTGCTCTCCAAATACAGCTGTAGCACATGAGATAATTCTAGTTGCATTTTTAGTTGAATAATCACTAAAATGTTAATTCGTTTATGACAGAAGAAAAATTAAGATAGGAAAGCACCCCTACTTTCCTGTTGCAGGAAGTGGAAGTGTGTGCCAGTCTACCTACATTTAGTGAAGAAGCTGTAGGGTCTGTACTGCTGGCCTGACCGGCTGGTGGGAGGAGAGATACAGCACTGTGTCTGTAGCGCATGACTCAAGCTGGTGAAGTGTCGGCTGTCTCTGGTTCCCTGCAGTGACAAAGGGCCTACAGAGAGATGAAACAAAACCAAGTTAGATGCTCCCTGGCTGTGGAGCTGCCAGCACCAAATAACTGTGACTTGATGAAAATAAGTCTCTAAAAATTCTAATCTTTTAAGAATCATATTTTGAGGACAATTGTTATTTAAAAAATAAAACCAAACTTTTAGGAATGAAAGCCACCTAAATGCCCTTCCTAGAGAGGTCATGGTTCATTTCCACAGTGGATGTCCCAGTCTCAAGAAAGCTCTGTACAGCCAGGATTTCTGCCCTGCATTATCCAGCCCAAGCTCCTGGGCTGCTCTGGGCAAATGGCGCCCTCTGCTGTATGCAGCTGGGCAGTGGACAGATGAGGAAAGACCTTCAAGTGAAACTCTTCAGAAGAACAAGACTCAATGTGTAGAGGGTACCCTGCCCTTTATGTTCAAAACACAAGGAAGCAGGGAAGGCATGCTGTAGACAGCTCCAGAAGATCAGGCAAGAGACTGAGGAGCGGCTGCCTCTGTGGAGAAAACAGGGGCACTTAAGGTTGGATGTGAAAGACCCGCATTTTTGTATTTTGAGGGATTTTTTTTTTTTTTTAACCACATGCATCTATTACTTGAGAAAAGGTTTTAGAACAGCCATGTCTGAGAGGAAGCCATCTGACCAGTCCCAGGGATGGCGGTTTCACGTGAGGAAGAAGGCAGAGGTGACAGGAACAGGTGGTGATGAAGGAGTGGGACAGTGCTGGCAAGATCAGTGCATGCACAGATTCTTGAGCTCTGTGCTTCACTAGAGAAGTGACAGGATCCAAACAGCCCTGGAGGGAAAGTGGCCTTTAGGGTATTGGCTTGATAAACACAAAACAAAAACCTGACAACAGCTGTTTTCAAGTCTGAGTGAAGCCATGCAGAGGACAGTAACTGCAGATTCATCAGCAGCATCAACCATGACTCACAGGACCAGAGAAAGAAAGCGGGTAAGGACAGGGAGAGTGACATCTAAGGGTGGTAGGAAGCCATCGAAATAGTTCCACTGAATACAGAGACCCAAACACAAAGGGATAATCTTTGATTACTGGACAGCACTTAATACGACCATTTTGTTTCAAATGTAGGCCTATGAGATACATTTGCCAATGCCACAAGGAACTGGATGACTGGATGAGATTTCAACACTAATTTCGATTCCAGATGATTTGCTCACCTGTGGGGAGGGAGATCGCACCTAGCACACAGATGTCCTCTAGACCTGTAGCCCACCTGATGAACTACCAAATAAAATGTAGCCAGAAAACATTGGGTCTTCATTTTTTTTGAAGTTGTTGATGGATCTTTATTTATTTATATGTGGTGCTGAGGATCAAACCTAGTGCCTCACATGCTAGGCAGGCACTCTGCTACTGAGCTACAACCCCAGCCCTGGGTCTTCATTGTTTAACAAACCAGAACTTTATCATTACAAATCTCATTCTGCTATACACAGCCTTTCTTGTAAACACCTTCATCTTCAACACATATCTAATATTAAAACATTTCATCTTGCTCTGTTCAGCATTATAATCTTTAATGTAGTTCAAGAAGTGTAAAAATTATTAACAGATTTTTTGGAAAGACTGAAATATCACTCATAGCTAATAATGTACCCAGCCTAAAAGAAACCAACTGTCAAAAATAAAAAGAAATCAACTTTAGAATTTAGAAATAGCCACTTGTTTTTTGTTTGTTTGTTTTAATGGGAGGCAGGGAAGAACTGGGGATTGAACCCAGGGCTTTGTACACATTAGAAATAGTCACTTTTTCTGGGTGCATGGCACATGGCTGTAATCCCAGTGACTCAGGAGACTGAGGCAAAGGATTGCAAGTTCGAAGCCAGCCTTAGCAACTTAGCAAGAACCTGTTTCAAAATAAAACATAGGTCTGGGATATACCTCAGTTGGTAGAGTGCTTGCCTTGCATGCACAAGGCCCTGGATTCAATCCCCAGCACCATCAAAAAAATAAACAAAGAAAAAATATATCAAAAGGGCTGGTTATGTAGCTTAGTGATAGGGTGCCCCTCAGTTCAATCCTCAGTACCACCAAAACAACAGTCAATTTTCATGCACACTTGTATAAATGGTTTTGCTTACATTGTGTCACGATTTTTTTTTTAATATTTTATTTACATTTTAGTTTTCGGCAGACACAACATCTTTGTTTGTATGTGGTGCTGAGGATTGAACCCGGGCCGCACCCATGCCAGGGGAGTGTGCTACTGCTTGAGCCACATCCCCAGCCCCGTGTTATGATTTTTTAAAGAAGAAAGTTCAGTAGTTCAGGCTGAGTCACGTTCTGAAGCTCACTTACAGATCACAATCCACCTCACTTATCAACTCTGTTCTGATCCTTTGAGTTCTTATTAAGTTTAGGTCATGAGACCCCAGACTCAGGAAGCAACAACCCTGCAGCCTAAAGTGGGATAGGCCACAACCCCTCAGGTGGGGACGGAGAGGCCCCCAGGGTTCTACCTCAGCACACATCACGTTCTACACCAAGAACTCCTTCCTTCTCACTTGGGTCTCTTCTAGGAAAACTGGTTGGTGAGAGATTTTAGAAAATTTATTACTATGTTTCTGACTAATTTGTTGCAGCATTTAGAAAAATAGAGTGATAAGGAAAGCAATCAACTTCTTAAAAGTCAGGCAATTATGAATTTCAGGAAAAAATGTAACAGTAGAATACTACCTAGCTCCACTCTGAATGTGCACATAATTTAATAACAAAAACAATGCCCAGAGATTCAGTCCAAACTCGGCTTCTACCTATACTGGAAGAAAGTAAGGGTAAGGATAGACTGTTACATCTCCAATTAGCATAACAATGTTGTTTAAAGAAGACTGAGTGTATTTAGAAATATAACCAGAGGAAGGTGAAAGAATTAGTGTTCCTAGATGATGGGAAGGAGCAGAAAAGGACTAGGAATGAAAGCTCTGAGCCTTTTACGACCTTTTGGAAACTCAATTTTTTTTTTTTTTTTTTTTTTTTACTTCCGGTGTGGAGCTGGGGATTCAATTTCGGGCCTTGGGCACCCTAGGCAAGGCTCAACCTCTGAGCCGCACCCCCAGCCTGAAAGTTAATATTTTAATGAATAGCACAGCAACCTGCAGTGAGGACAGCTATCCCTATCAGGCCCTACACCGGCTCAGGTCAGGGCAGTGCCTGGCACATGTTAAGGGGTAAATAAACTGTTTATAAATCAGTGAGTGAATCAACCAAGCAACAAATCAAACTGGTTGATTCACAGTGGGTGTGACAGGTCGTAGGAAATCTGCCATTAGGGAGAAAGCCCTGTCAGCTGGACTTCTCCCAGGATCTCCAAGGCATCTCACAGGTGGGTCTACAAGAGGAAAAGGCAGGAGACCCACAGGGAAGCCCAGCACTCAGGAGTCCCAGAAGCTCAAGGTGAAAGGGCCAGGCTTCCTTGCACAGCAAGGTTGGCCTGGACTTCCCAGAAGGCAGCTGAACAGAGGCCCTGCACTATGTCAAGGAAGTCTGTGTCCACAGGAGGGGGCATCACAACAGCCAGAAAGCTCTGGGACCAGCCCTGCTTCACTGGCTGTGTGATTTCTTTCATTCTTTTTTGGGGGAAGGTACTGGGCATTGAATTCAGGGGTATTTAACCACTGAGCCCCATCCCTAGTCCTTTTTATTTTTATTTTAAGACAGAGCTGGCCTTGAACTTGCAACCTCCTGCCTCAGCCTCCGAAGTCACTGGGATTACAAGTGTGCACTACTGTGCCTGGCCTGGCTGCATGATCTTGAACAAGTCACTTGGCTTCTCAGAGATTCACCTTATCATCTCTAAAATGCGAATAAGCTCATGAAAGCCAGTGTGAGGGCTGAACAAGGTGATATGTTTCAAGCCTAGTGCACAATACCTACTCAAAAATGGCAACCATTATTTTTTAAAGCCTTGAACTACAACAATTGCACTCATAAAAAATTTGAAAAATACTCAAGACGGTACAATACCATCATCAAGGACATGCCTTGTCCATTCACATTTTCAAATCTACAGAAACTCTTATTAAATCTTATGAGAACAGATACTTCCCAAATGAATCTCACCATTGCTGAGAGTGGTCTTCAGCGCCAAAACAGAAGCTGTTGGAAAGGTGTTCAGGGAAAGCTGCCAGCACCAGAAATGACCTGTCAATTAAAAATAAGTAAATAAATATTTTTTGGTTCCAGTGCTGGGGTTGAACCCAGGGCCCGGAGCCTGCAGGCACGTGCTTCACCACTGAGCCACATCCCCTCTTCGTTTTTTGAGAAAGGGTCTCCCTAAGTTGCCCAGACTGGTTTCCAACTTGCAATTCTCCTGTCTCAGGCTCCCAAGTTGCTGGGATTACAGATGAAGGCCTCTGCACTCAGCAAAAAGTGGAGTTGTTTTATGGTGTGGGCAATAGAACCCAGAGCCTCACATATGCTGGGCAAGTGCTTTACCACTTAGCTATGTCCACAGGCCTCCAACAAGAATAAATAAATTTTAAAGATACATTCCTACATGAAGAGGGACATTTAAAATAATAAGGTGAGCCACCTACTGTGGCACAAACCCGCAACCACAGATACCGAGGAGGCTAAGGCAGGGGAAGTGCAAATTCAGGTCTGGAGATATAAAGGGTTGAGGATGTGGCTCTGTAAAGCACAATAGGGTGCAATGCCCAGTACCCCAAAAATAAATAAAACAGTAACATTCACAGAATAATACCATCCACAGAATTAAAGAACTAAGAGAAGTGGATGAGTGATTTCCAGGCTTAGTGACCACTGGCCAGGTAGCTGCCATCATGCTGCACCTTCTCTTCACCCTCCCATCAACCAGGCTTCATGCTTGGCAGTCACCTTAAAAATCCCTCTGCCGTGGGCCACACCTCTGCTGTGGTCCTGTTGCCACTTCTTTGTTCAGGCCTTAGCATCACTCAGACACAGGTTCAAGGTTTTTTAATGGGTCTCCCACCTCTCCCCTTGTATTTACCACCTTTCTACAGTAAGAAGCTTCATCAATTAACAGCCCTGACATGTCCTTCCCTGGCTTCCTGCTGCCAAGTTACAAATTCTGGGCACAGCCTGCAGGACTGCCACATGGCCCCAGGCTTCCACACCAGCCTCCTGCTGCCCCTGCCCCACCCTCCCCATAGCCATCCAAACACACAGTTAGTCTTGAATTCGCTCTCATACACTTTTGTATATGAGATCCTGGATCCACCAGATCCTGGATGCTCAGCAGCTCTTGTGAAACCTCCACCCTCTGGAGCCCCCACAGCACCAGGCTGACTGTACCTCCCTGTGCAACCCTTCATACAGTGTGGTTCTCCAGAACACACTTAGACAGCATTTGTGGGCAACTGGTTTTTGGCAGAGGGACCATGACCATTCAATAGGGGAAAAGGAATGTGTTCAATAAATGGTGTTGGAATAACAGGGTGTCAACCCATAGAAGAATGAAGTTGGGGGGCTGGGGAGATAGCTCAGTGGTAAAGTGCCTGCCTAGCACACATGAGGTCCTGAGTTCAATCCCCATCACCACATAAAAAAAAAAAAAAATAAACAACAACAATAAAAAAGATATTAAAAAAATACAACTTAATTATTTGGGGCTGGGGATGTGGCTCAGGCATTAGCGCGCTCGCCTGGCATGCGAGCGGCCCGGGTTCGATCCTCAGCACCACATACCAACAAAGATGTTGTGTCTGCCGAGAACTAAAAAATAAATATGAAAAATTCTCTCTCTCTCTCTCTCTCTCTCTTTAAAAAAAAAAAAAAAAAAAAAAAGAAGAATGAAGTTGGAGCCCTACCTCACACCTTATGTACAACTTAATTCAAAATGGACTAAAGACCTGAAGGTAAGAGCTACAACTATAAAACTCCTAGAAGAAAAACAGAGGTAAATTATCATGACCTCGGGTCTAGCAATGTTTCTTAAACATAACTCCAAAAGTACAAGTGATAAAAAGAAAAAAAAAGAAAAAACCCATAAACCAGACTTCACCAAAATTTAAAACCTGTGTTTCGGGGATGGGGATAAAGCTCAGCTCAGCGGTAGAAGAACCAGCATGCCTGGGTTCAGGCTCTAGCACTACAAAAACAAATAAACAAAAACCTTGTATGCCTCAAAAAAACACTATCAAGCCAGGCTTCGTGGTGCATGCCTATATTCCCAGCAGCTCTAGGGGCTGAGGCAGGAGGATTGTTGAGTTCAAAGCCAGCCTTAGAAAACCCCTAAGCAACTCAGTGAGACCCTGTCTCTAAAAATATATATATAAACAAGGGTTGAAAATGTGTCTCAGTGATTAGGCACCCCTGGGTTCAACCCTCAGTACAAAAAAAAAAAAAAAAACCAAAAACCAAAAAACCCACAAACTATTAAGAAAGTTAAAAAACAACATATGGAATAAAATTCTGCAAATCATACATCTGATTAGACATCTTTAGAACTCCTTACAATTCAATAATAAAATGAAAACCCAATTTTAAAAGAGCCAAAACACTTGAACAGACATTTCTCAAAAAAACATGTAAAAATGGCTAATAAGCACATGAAAATACATTCATTATCCATCAGGGAAATGCAAATCAAAATTTCAAATTAATACCATTTCATACTCACTAGGATGGCTATAATCAAAAGAACAGATAATAAGAAATGTTGCTAAAGAAAAATCAAAACCCTCACTGTACCCTCAGGTACTTTGAAAACATTCTGGCCATCCCTCAAGTGTGGAATTACCATTTTATCCAGCAACTCCATTCCCAGGCACATACTCAAGAGAAAAGAAAATAGACACACAATGTAAAAACATGGCATGCTGATGTTTACAGCAACATTAGGCATAATAGCCAAAAGATGGAACACAACCCAAGTGTCCCTCAACTGATGAGCAGATAAAGTGTGGTGATGGACACGTTACAATTCAGCCCTAAGAAATTCAGGATGATACATGTTACAATGTGGATGAATCTTGATGACCTTGCACTAAATAAGCCAGCCATGTATGTGGTTCTACTTACATGAAATGTCTAGAATAGGAGAGCTAAGAAGAGTGGAAAATAGATCAGTGGTGGCTACAGCTAAAAAGCTTCCTTCTTGGAGTGATAAAAATGTTCTAATTAGATTATAATGATAAATGCACAGGTTTGTGCAAATATTGTGCACTTCAAATAGATGAACTGTATGGTATGTGAATTATAGTTCAAGAAAGCTGAAAAAAAAAACCAAAAAAAAAAATAGTTATACACAAGAAGACAAAAAAGGGGGGGACGGGGAAACACACTTTGGTGTCAGGAATTTTGGGTGCAAAAACCTATGTCCCTTGCTCAATCTATGTGGCTCCCTCCACCACCTGTATAAAGAGTATAATAACAGAATCTACTCCATAAAGGGACTGGGAAGGCAGTGAGGGAAAACGCATGAACAGAGGAAGACAGTGGCTGGCACACAGTTTAGACTCATGAAGGAAGACAGCCTTGAAATACTAGGAGATGGGGAAAGAAAAATAAAAGGGAAGAGACAATCATAAAGACAAAAGAAAAGAATATTAAGGTCAGATTTTCTGCCAAGATTGCTGGTGAAATTTTTTGCTACAAAATGAGTTACCAAAAAAAAAAAAAAAAGGACTTTGAGGGTTTTAGGGGGCTTTGAGTTCCACAATTGGAAATGCTGAACTGTGGACTTAACAACAAAATAGGGCAGAGAAGGCAGGCGGCGGCCACGCAGCGGCCCTGGAGCCAACCTTAGGCAACACAGCAGCAGGGCGCCTTCCTAGGGTGCACACAACCCACCAGGGCCCCGGGGGACAGGAAAGGCGACACTGAGGGCTGACGTCCGAGTCATCCGTCTCTGCACGGAGGCCACCGGCCAGCTGGAATTCAGCTGACGGAGGCCAGTGCTCTCCGACTCCACCTGGACAACCACCATCACCTTCAGAGCCCCGCGGGCGCCTCTCAGCCCCGAACCCGGTGGGCATCACCATGTGACCCGGGGGGTCGCGCCTGCCCGCCGGGAAAGCAAGGCTCGCCAGTTCCCTCCTCTTCACCAAAACGAACCGTGAAGAACCGACTACACTTCACGTCACTTTACAGCCAAGCGCCCCGACGCCAGAGAGGCAGGGAACGCGCGCAAGGTCACCCAGCGGTCCCGGGCTGGATGGGAGAGCCGCGGGACGCTGCTCACTTCCCTCCGCCTGGACTCCCTCAAGCCCTGGCGACCCCCGGCTCCCGCGCCCCCTCCCCGCGCTCACCGGTCGACACACCGCACACCGCAGGAAAGCGGCCCTCAGCGCGCACCGCCGCCGCCATGCTGAAGCGCGAGCCCCGCCTCCTCCCTCCGGGGCAGCCGGTCCTTCGCCTGCCACGAGGCTCCTCGTCAAACGGCGGGCCCCAGCCCTGGGCTGGAGGTGCGAGACCCGAGGACCACGCCGTAGCCAATATCGCGTTGGAAGGATTATCCGGATGGGCCACAGGGTAGGTTGGATCAGGCGTAGCCGCGGACAGCTCCGCGGGGTCCTCGCGCTAGGGCCCGTGGGCGGGGCTGGGGCGGGGCCAGCCCCGGGCGCGGGTCGGCGAGTTGGAGGCGGCCGCTTGTGAGCGCCTGGGAGGTCGGGCTGGCGCAGCGAGCTCTCCAAGCTACCCCTGGCCGGGACCCACGAAGTGTAGGGAGGATCCACAGGGTGGATAAGACAGGGTGGAGAGATTGAAACCCGCTCCAGGAAAGCCCTGGAGTTTTGCAGATGAAGTACTTTGCTCGAGTTTCACAGGCATTTCTGCATTTATTCTGATTCCAACGTGTGGTCGTCACACACGCGTATCCCAGGGTTTTCCCGTTCATCTCAGGCTCCGCTTTATGCAGTCTGTTCTTGCACAAATGATGCACAAACCTGCCACAAAGGACGGCAGGAATGTGTTGTGAGAAACGGACTCCTGCTCAGATAGTCTTTAACGATCGATCGGATCAAGGTTAGAATGTTCAGATATACAGAAAAGTAAAAATCGTGGCAGAGCCTACCCAGACTGACATAGTTGGCTTGGGGTTGTGGCTCAGCGGTAGAGCACATGCAAGGCCCTGGGTTCGATCTTCAGCACCACGGAAAAATGAATAAATAAAACAAAGGTATTGTGCCCAACCACAACTAAAAAGTATATATTTACAAGAAAAAAAGTGACACAGTTGTTGTGCACTGCTGACCTTTGGGGCTAAGTGAGACAAAAGCCAGTTCAGTATGGACAGCCCAGGTCAGATCGGTGGCAACTTTCTGGTCTGTGTTGTGGTCAAGCCTTCAAATGCTGTAAGGTCACTAGCAAGTTTGTTTTTTATTTTGGTTGGCATGTTGTTTATACCTAAATAATTATACTTTTGAAATAATTATACATTCACAGGAAGTTGCAAAATTAGTACAAAAAGATACCCATACACCATTCACCCAGTTTCCCGAAATGGTAATATTTTACAGAACTATAATGTGAAAACCAGGAAGTTGGCATTGATGTAACCCACTGAGTTTGTTCAGATTAATCAGTTTTGCATGGACTCATCTGTGAAAGTGTGTGTGTGGAGTTCTATGCAATTGTAGCAGAAGTAGACTTATGTAACCACCACCACCATCGATGTACAAAACTTCTATCTCCACAAAGATCCCTCCTTTCACCTGTAGAGACACTCATCCACCCTCCCAACATCTGGAAGATGGCAACCACCAATCTATTCTTCATATCTATAATTTTGTAAACTTGAGAACATTTAGTTATTACCATCCTACTCACAAAAGAAGAAATTCATGTGTTGATATAAGATGAATAAAATTTATTTATAGATACCATTCAAATGTAGAGAGAAGAAATTGAAATAAAATATGTATTTCATTAAAGTTTAAACTGAAACAAATACAAAAATAAAAAAAATAAATGGAGTCACATAGTGTGTGATGTTTTGAGTTGGCTTTTAGACTGTTGATGTCTATTCAAGTTGGTTTATAGTTTCTTACTTTTATTACTAAGTACTTATTATTACTGCCATTTTTTTTAACCATTTGCCCTTTCTAGCATATTTGGCTTGTTCCCAGTTTGGGGCTATTCCAACCAAAGCTATCATAAACACTCATGTACATATTTTAGACATTTAAACTTTAAAAATTGTAGCAAATACATGTAAACTTTACCATCTTAACCATTTTAAGTGTGCAGAACATTGGCATTAAATAAATTCATATTGTTGTGCTATCATAATCACCTTCTGTTCATAGTATTCATTTCCTCTGTGCTGGGTGTGGTGGCGCACACCTGTAATCCCAGCTGCTTAGGAAGCTAAGGCAGGAGCATCACAATTCAAGGCCAGCCTTAGCAGCTTAATGAGACCTCATCTTGAAATAAAAACAATAAAAAGAGCTAGTGATACGGCTCAGTGGTAGATCACCCCTGGATTCAATCCCTAGCACTGGGGGGGAAATTCTTTACATTTTGAAAAACTGAAATTGTACTTACCAAATGTTAACTCCCCCTCCCTGTCTCTCAGCCCTACCATTCCCCTTTATGTCTCAAGAAGTATGCCTACTCTGAGTACCTCATACAAGTAGAGTCACACAGTATTTCTCCTTTTTCTCGTTGATTTCACTTTAGTAGCATTTGGCAGAATCGACCTTTAGAGATCAATAACATTTGCATGCACATGCGTGTGCACACACATATAACTCCATATATATGTCATGTATACAGCTGTTGCCTATATATAACTCCATCCCTGTGGTGTTTATATAGTCACTTGTCAAGGGACAATTGGGTTATTTCCACCTTTTGTCTATTGTGAATAATGCTGCCATGAACATGGGTGTATGAGCATGTCTTTGAGTCCCTGCTTTCAATTCTCTGAAGTGTATACCAACCCCATACCTATTTCTGCATGGGCATAAGATTTCATTTCTCTGGAATATGCCAAGTTCTAAGATTCCTAGATGTATGGTCGGTATATGCTCTGTTTTTAAAGAAACTGCCAGCTGGGTGCCGTGACATCTGCCTGTTCTCCCAGTGGCTTGGGAGGCTGAGGCAGGACGATTATGAGTTCAAAGCCAGCTCAGCAACTTAGCAAGGCCCTGAGCAACTTGGTGAGATCCTAGCTCTAAATAAAATATAAAAAAGGGCTGGGGATATGACTCAGTGGTTAAATACCCATGGGTTCAATCCCTGGTACCAAACAACAAACAAAAAAACTGCCAAACTGTTTATTCAAAGTGGTCTTAGCATTTTATATTCCCATCAGCAACGTGTAAGAGATAGATGCTCTCTGCATGCTCACTAGCATGTAGTATTATCACCATTTTAAAAGCTGTTCTAGCGGGTATATAGTGACATCTCCTTATGGCTTTAATTTATATTTCCCTAATAGTTAATAACACTGAACTCCTTCCGTGTGTGTGTGTTCTTTTCTTAAACATCTATCTGCATATCCTTTTTGGTGAAATGTCTGTTTGTATGTTTTGCTCATTTTCTAGTTGGATTATTTGTTTGTTTATTTTTTCTTTCTTTTCCCCCCAGTACTGGGGGTTGAACTCAGGACCACACACATGCTAGGCAAGAGCTTAACCACTAAGCTACAGCTCCACCCTGATGATTTCTTTTACTGTTCAGTTACTGTTCATTTCTTTATTTATTCTAGGCAATTCCATTTTCAAATAGATAATTTGCGAATATTTTCTCACAATCCACAGTTTGTCCTTTCATTCTTTTAGCAAGGCCACTTGGCCATTCACCAAGCAACAGGTTTTTATTTTGATAGTCCAGTTTATTAATTTCCCTTCATGCATTGTGCTTCTGGTGTCGTGTCTAAGAACCATATCCCTAATTCATGGTCTAAAGCTTGTCTCCTGTTAATTTATAAAAGTTTTGTAGTTTGGGGCTTTACACTTAAGTCTGTAATCCATTTTATTTTGTTTTGTTTTCTTTTTGTAAGATGTGTGAGGTTGAAGTCGGCTTGCAGAAGGGTTCAGACAAGCTAGTCACTTCCTCCCCCAGGAGCCAGGGGTCCCCTTATCCTCATTTCTACAAAACTGCCTCCCACAGCCACTGCTAGTCCACTCTGCACCCACATGCATCCCCATGTTGCCCAGTGGGACATTCTGTATCTTCCTTTTATAAACTACTGTTGAGCTCATCTGTCATTGTGTGGTCAGCCATCCACATGGCCCTGGAGCCATTTTTAGTGTATTCCCAGAGCTGTGCAACATCATCACTGTCAATTTTAGATCACATTCATCACTCCAAAGAGAAATCCCCATACCCTCTGCCACTCCCCCGATCCCCATCTGCTACCCCAGCCTGAAGCAATAGCTAGTCTACTTTCTATCTCTATAGATTTGCCTCTTCTAGAAAATTCCTATCAATGCAGTCACACATGGTCCATTGTGGCTGGCTTCTTTCACTTAGTATAACATTGTTGCGGTTTACCCATGTTGTCGCAGGTATCTGTACTTCCTTACATTTTATGGCTGAGTAACATTCTGTTTGCTTGGATATACTACATCTTATCCATTCGTCAGTTGATGTACATTTGGGTTACTTTTGCATTTTGTCCATTATAAATAATGCTGCCATATACACGTATGTACAACTTTCGTGTAAACATGCTTTTGTTCTTTTAGATATGTACCTAAGAGCAGAATTGCTAGGTCACATGGTAACTCTGCCAGACTGTTTTTCAAAGTGGCTGCAATATTTTACAGTCCTACCAGCAGTGCTTAGGATTCTGATTTCTCGCCAATAGTTTTGGAGTTCAAGCATTGCTGTTTTAATCTGGTTGTCTTTTATTATCCAGTTTTATTGGTTCTTTGAATATTTTGGATATAAGTTCCTTATTGGTACATGATTTGTAATTATTTTCTTCCATTCTGTAGGTTTTGTTTCCATTTCTTAATAAGTATCCTTTGAAGCACAAAGACTTGAGTTTCAATTGTGTTTTTCTATTTTATTGTCATTGCTTATGCATTTGGTGTCATGTCTAAGAATTTACTGTCAAATCTGAGGTCGTGAAGATTTGATCCATGTTTTCTTCTAAGAGTTCTTACATTTAGGTCTTTAATCTATTTTGTATTCATATTGGCGAGATGTGGTCCAACTTTATTCTTGTGCATAGGCCCTCCAAGTGTTCCATCATCATTGGTTAAGGGAAGGGAAAAAAGAAAGAAAAAGATAAGGAGAAGAAAGGAAAGACTATTTTTTCCCTATTGAATGGTCTTGTCACACTTGTTGAAAATTAGCCATCCATAGACATGTAGGTTTACTTCTGAGCTCTCGATTCTATTCCATTGATCTACAACATCTGTACCACACTATCTTAACTGCTGTTGCTTTGTAGTAGGTTTCAAAGTTGTGAAGTATGGGGTTTTCTACTGTGTTCTTCTTTTTAAAAGTTATTCTGGCTACTCTTGATATCTAGCAATTCCATGTAAATATTAGAATCAACATGTCAATTTCCACAAATAATACAGCTGGGATTCTGATAGAGAGTGCTTTACTGTATAGATCAGTCATCTTGACAATAGCATGTCTTCTGACCATGAACATGGGATGTTTTTCCACTTCTCTTTTATAACTTCTTTAATTTCTTTCAACCAGTGTGTTTAGCTTTCAGAATATAAATGTTGCACTTCCTTTTTTATTTTATCCCTAAGTATTTTGTTCTTTCTGGTGACATTATACATGGAATTGTTTTCTCAATTTCATTTTTGGATTGCCCGTTGTGCATGTACAGAAGTAGTAGTGATTTTTGTATATTGATCTTGATTCTAGCAATGTTGTGGGACTCTTGTATTCTAATAGGTTTTAGTGGATGCTTAGGATTTTCTGCGTACAAAATCATGTCATCTGTGAACAAAGAGGTTTTCACTTTCAGCTAGCTAATTAGCCTCTTAGGACATGTGTTGTTCTCTCCCTCTCACATTTCTTTTTACCACTCTAGTGCTCTGGATCCTGACATTCTCTAGCTTTTAACAGAAGGGGACACTCACAGTTGTCTTTCCTTAATCACAGAATCTCTGTAGCTCACTTGGATTTATTAGAAGTTCCAATTAAGAAACCTGTCTTATTATTTGTTGATGAATCCTCTCTCAGAACTGAAACTGGAGGTTATCAAGCAGAATACGTGATCACTAATTTGAATTCTCTTTAGAATATAGTCGACCTGAGGGGATGTCAGACCAGATGGCAAAATGCACTGCATTTACCACACAGAGTTTGTGAACTCATGTGCACTGAGAGTAGGTTTGCTTGGCAGCATCATGTGACTTTAGGATGCTTTGAAAACAAGGAGGGTTTCCTAACCTCTGCTAGAACCCCCATAAAAATGAACAAATTAAGGAACATGTAGATGCAGCTTCCTTCCTTCTTGGAGGGCCGGCTATCATCAGGGCTGTGGCCCCTGCAAAGTCAGAATGAGAAATGGCACCATGGATGTGAAAGGAAATGCTCTAGCAAGCAGTTATGCCAAAGTAGCAGCCTCAGCCAAAATTATGCTCCTAAATGGACCCCAAAGAGTAAATCTAGAGTGATTCAAAGAGAGTATTACACATTATCAACGTGAAGACCCTGGTTCTGAAAAAAGAATAATATTAAAAATTATAACCTTCACTTGGATAATCTCTAGTGCTCCCAAAATGGCTGCTTTCTGGTATCAGATTATTTCAGATGGATATTATCTAAATTTCTCCATGTAGTTGCCCATCATAATACAGACAACTTGGTCACTATCTTAAATTAGTATTGGAGAAGGAACTTTTAAAAGGGAGCTTTTTAACAGGTTATTTTCAGATTATGGATCACCTGTCAGCATAATTCTGGAAATCCTGTAAAGGTGGGGCATGGCCAGGAACCAAGGCCTCCGGGGCCACCCTGCGTACCTTCGGGTGGGTCTTACCCAGCTTCCATTCTTAAAGAGTTGGAATATGTATGCATCAATGTATATCTGTTTTCAGGATGAGCTGAAGCATTTCCTTGTTAAACATGCACAGTCCTTACAACCATTAGCAGCTGCTTGCTTTTTTTCCCCCAACCTGAGGCTCCTAACTTTCATATCAAGTGATCAAGGCACATATTTTACAGGAATCATTAGAACTCCATAAGGCATTACCCCACGTTTAAAAATGACACTGTTTTTACCATACATAATCTCCCAGAAAGCTTGAAAGAACCAACATTATTCTTAAATTAAAATGAGCAAATTTTTCAGAAACCCTTGAACTCCTAGCTAAAAATTTTACTCAGAGAATTCCTTATGGCCATAAGATTCACTCACTTGGGACACATCAGTTCTTCCCCTGAGTACTGGTACAGTAAGGCCCACTTACTTAGGGGTTTTGCCTCCAATGATAAATCTACACTGCTATTCTCAGGCATGGAAAAGTACTGCAAAGGACTTGGGTCTAGATCCTTCCCACAGCATCTTCCTAAAGACCTCTTTGTTACATTAAACCACAAGATTTTGTCTATTAAGAGTCACAGGGGAAAGGTTGAACCTCCTTGCAAAGGACCTTTCAAGGAACCACTAACAAAAGTATCACTAACTCTGGAATAAGTTATTGACAGCAGCTCTCCCTGGGATACAGATCTGTGCCTGTGCATTGGCAAAGGAAGTGATGGGCTGCTGCATTGCTCTGGATTTCTCATTGGCTTGACGTGGTGGCATCTGCGCTTGTTTCTGAACTTGGATCAATGAACAGGCTAGACGTCACATTAAAGAGAATAATTTGCTCCATTCTTCTGCACTGCTATCATTTCTTATCAGATATTATGAAGATGATATTACAAGATCATGTGCTACGGTGTACATGAACAATGGAACATTCCCCACGTGGTGAAGATAGCATCTCTAGTGGTCCCTGAATTGGCCAGCCTCTCTCCAGCAAGAGAATGTGCAGAAGGGGGATCCATAAGCACACAAGCGGAAGATGGCCACACCACTGAGCCACAGGTCTGGCTCACACTTCTTCAGCAACCAGGAAGCCAGAAGGTGACGTGTGCAGCAGTCATCTCAGACATGGCCTGAACTTGGTCAATCACTGCAGCTCCTCTGTCTTTTGCCCCCACTACCAACTCAGGACCAACCATGGAAAGTCACATATCTCCCTGAAGCAGCCACATGAGATGTCCTGCTCCCAGCTAGGTCAGCCCAGTTTTCCACGCCAACAGCTCTCAACCTGGGGCACACCTGAGCTTCCTTTTATTATTTTTTTTTTCATTGTAAAGGTGTCTCACTCCCTGCATGCATTTGGATGTCTGCTGCAGGTGGAGGTGGCTGATGACTTGGTTATAGGAACCTCTGAATCATCTCTGACTGCTCTTATTTGAAAGGCCTTTATTTCCACATGGGCAAAGCCCTTCCTCTTCTAGAGAAGAAAACCAAGTCCCAGAGAAGGTCATCGAGGGGACCTCCAAATGTCTTGGAGTATTTGGCACAGATTCCTGTCCCCCTCTTCTTCCTTAGTAATTGTAGCTGAGCTCACTCCTGCTGTGTTAGACAAAGACTTTGGTTTCCAGTCTCCTCAACAGGGAGTCTATAAGCAGGAGTGATACACTGCAGTTGTTTATTGAGGAATGTCTGTAATCTTCATGTTTGTTACATGTTTGTTGGGGACCGCAAATCAAGATGGCGCCTGGCAGTTTGCCAGGAGGAGTGGTTTGTAAGACAACGCCACCGAGCCATTAAGTTGGTGGGGATTCCTTATTGGCTGACTGTTGTATCTAGATAATGCTAATTGAGTCAAGCTGTGTGTAATCAGTTAGGTATGTATACCTCTGCTGTTCTGCAATAAAGCGGCTCTTACTACCTTGGGTGCCCACTACTTGAGTTCCCACTCAGTTCCCGCTGAGTTTTCCCGAAATGAAGCAGTTCCCGCTTCAACCTTCAAGTTGCTTGTCACCTCCCAGTTATTTGGCCCAGACAGACTGCGGTACATGTTTAATTGAATAATAAGTGAAGAAGGATTTTTGACTGATTTGTTTTAGGGTGGGTGCTATGTAATAAAGTATTTGGCCGATCCTTGTTGCTGGTTCCTTGGAATTTCCTGAGCAACAAGAGAGCCCTTGGACCATGCATGATATGCAGAGTGGCAGCCTGGCCTTGCCAGAATTACCAACCAAATGATTCGAGGGTTGGGGCTTTGAGCCATGTGGTATCAGTCCATCCTCTAGGGAAAGGAAGGGGGCTGGTGACTGGGTTCAACTGAGGGGTCAAGGATAGAATCCACTATATCTGTGTAATGAAAGTCCAATTAAAACCCTGGACCCTGATGCTCAGGTGAGCCTCCCTGGTTGGCAGTACTCTGTGTATTGTCACACATAAGTGTGCAGGTAGCCTAATGTGCTCCTGGGAAATGACAGGAGCTTTGCATTTGGAAGTTCCTAGACCTTGCCCAGTCTGCATCTCTTCCTTAGGCTGGTTCTACTGGGTCTCTTTTAGCTATCATTAAATTTATGATGACAATGTAATATTGTATGGTGGTGCATATCCATGATCCAGTGACTCCAGAGGCTGAGGAAGGAGGTTCTCAAGTTCAAAGGCAGACTCAGCATCTTAGAAAGGCAGCTTAGAGAGATCCTGTCTCTGATAAAAAATAAAAAAGGGTTGTGTTGGGGATGTGACTCAGTGGTTAAGCACACCTGGGTTCAATCCCTGGTACCAAAAACAAGCAACAAAAACACACCTTTTTGTCCTGAGTTCTGAGAATCATTCTAGTGAGTTACCTAACATACAGGGGTAGTGGGGAGCCCTGAATTTGTAGCCAGCTCTCAGAAGTGAAGGTGGTCTGGGGACTCCTCAATCTGTGAGGGCAGCCTTGTAAACTACCATGTTTTTAACCCATGACGTTTATCCCAATTCTGAGCAGTTGGCATCAGAAACTATTACAGTGCAAAATCTAAAAGCACTCAATTTCTATTACACACACACAAAAACACACCACACTATCCTAAAGATGAAACTATGCTAATCTAGTTCTGAATTTGGAAAACAGGAGGCACCATTACATTTTTCTAAGGAAATGTTTAATTGGCAGTTTTCTAGAAGGCAAGCTTTTCAACTAGTACAAAATATGAAATCAGCCAGGTGCACTGAGACAACGTGGGAAAGTCAAATTCTTTTTACAAAGTAACTCCCAACTGGTGAGAACCCACTGGAAGCTCCCTTCTCAGAGGAAGCATGAGACATGACCTTCAGCAACTGATAAGAGTGGTGAGATGATGAACAGAAAATTACTTAAATGGTTATCACAAGACCAGAGAACCTCTGGAAGGTGTGGTCATTCATTGTGGCTCTCCACACTTTAGAGATTTGTAATTTACCAAAACATTGAATCATCTCCGTAATTCAGTTTTAGAACCACCCCCCCCCCCCCTGTCCCCATAACATTGTGGTCACTCTCATTTGCCATTTTCAGGACACCACTAAATCTCATTTGTCTCTGAAAAATGTCCTTTTCTGGACATTTCCTAAGGATAAAACCATATAATATGGACTCTGATATCTGCCGTCTTTCATTTAGAATAATGTTTTTGAGGTTTTCATTTTTTTATGATAGCCATATTTTAGTGGTTTTCATCTTAAAAGAAGATTTCATTCCAAAAATTCCAAATCTAGTAGCATGCAGTTGCAATGGGAATTGCTTCTTGCTCAGATACAGACTACTTGTGGCCTCACAGAGAAGGTAATGTGCTACAGAGAAACAAGGACACAGGGTGTCCTATAGCAAGGGCCTTCAGTCTCATCCCCAAACTACAGCTGAACCCACGGGAGGAGGCCAGCCCAGGAAGGTCTGCAGGGCAATGCTCTCTAAAGATCCATCTTCTTAGCCTAATCATGGCTGGGCTAGGTCACTGATGGCTGTCCACCTGCTCAGCCTTGTCACTCTGGCACCTGTGACACCCCTCCCCGTGATCCACAGGATGTGGTGACCAAGGACAGGCACAGTTAAACACTGGCCTCCGCAGGTAGAAGGCACCGGGCAGGCCATTTTCAGCTTCCTTTCAGCTCATGTGGTGGATTTCAAATCTGAAAGGAATTTTCCTCACATTCCTTCAGCTCCCAGGGTTTTTCTCTGGGGTGAAGAATTGATGTATGCCGAGTTCTGAGTTATACTAGTGGGCTTTCTCAGTTTTACCAAATTCAAAGAGTTGCTCTAGAGGTAGGCACAATGGCATGCACCTGTAGTCCCACACACTGAGGCAGGAGGATTGCTGGAATTCAAGACCAGCATGGGCAAAACAGCAGGATCCCATCTCAAAACAAAAATCTTAATAATACTAACTTCTAGCATGGTAGACTAGGAGCTTGATAGACCCACTTGCCTAAAAGGTGACTGTTCTACAAATTATCCAGTATAACAAAGAGCAGAGGAGCCAGCAGAGGCTCCCCACATGGTCCACATTCCAGGGTTGTAACCAGCAGGGGGAGCTCTCCGGCTTCTGAAGGGATGGCTCCACCCCCGACACACACACCCCAAGGTTCTCTCCAGCATGAATTCTCTGATGTGTAATAAGGGGTGAGCCCTGATGACGGCTTGCCACATCCACACCTCCATCTTTCAAAGGGTATATGGCTTTGGATTTTTATTTTATTTGTTTTGATACTGGGGATGGAACCTAGGGCCTCACACATGCTTCATAAACTTTAGGATATTTTAAATATAAGAATTAAAGGGACTTTTTTAGATGGGAATTTTAGATTAGAAATAAAGTACAAGTGTACTTTAGGTTAATGATTGGTTAGGAGACTTAGAGTCTGGTTACGTAGCTTGGCATTAGTTAATAAGAATATAACATATCTCGGGAAAAATAGTAAATCCTGGGAAAATCTGAAAAATGTAAATTAGTGACGTATTTTATTAATGATTCTGTACTTTGAATAATTACACAACTGAAGGTCATATCCTGGAAAAATGTAAATTAATGTTACATTTTTCGTACCCCCAATCATGGTCAAGGAAATGTCATGTCTCGGCAAAGTTTTAAATTATATAATCAATGACGTATTCTGAATCTATAATGATGAGAAAAATTGTAATAAAAGATGACCCAGAGAAAGCTGCATCTCTCTCTGGAGATTGCTCCAATGGAACGACTCCTGTCTCATCTTTTCGCCGACGCCACTCATCCTTCAGGACTCCCTGAACCCCGCTAGGGCAGGACCCCGGCAAGAATGCATTTGGATTCACTGTACACTATTGCAACACAACTTTTCATTTACCTAATTGGACACGATGTAGCATTGCACCCTATGTTACTCATCCATGTACCTGGGGGAATAATGTCCATCTCATTCCACCATCTATCCTGCCCCATACATCCTTCCCTCTCCTCCCTCCCATTTGATCAAAATTTCTCCATTTCTCACATTCCCCCCATTTTGGATCAGCATCTAGTTCTTAAGGGAGAACATTCAGCCTCTGGGTTTATGGGATTGGCTTACTTCACTTAGCATGATAGTCTCCAACTCCATTCATTTACCTGCAAATGGTATCATTATATTTTCTTTTAATGCTGAGCATTAGTCCATTGTGTTTATATAGGATAATGTTTTTGTATCCACAGCAGAACATCTAGGTTGCTTCCACAGTTTAGCTATAGTGAATTGAGTTACTATAAACATTGGTGTGGCTGCCTTTCTACAGTATGCTGATATTAAGTCCTTTGGGTATAGACCGAGGAGTGGGGTAGTTGGGCCAAATGGTGGTTCTAATCCAAGTTTTCTAAGGAACAATGGAGTTTTGAACTGGCTGTTGGTCACCTGGTGGTACTCCATGGGGTCCTCCAAGCCTGGCTTGCATCTGCCTCCCCCTATCCTCTGGGATGAGCCAAATGCTCAATCGTGTCATCTGCAGTAAATGGCTTTCCTATGTCCTGTTCCTCATCAGCTTGCAGTGCTGGGTCTGCCCCCAAGATGGAACTGAGCAGTGGATGCACAGGCATTGCTCCAATGTCCTGCTACCTCCTGACATGGAAAGAACATCTCAGAGGCTTGTTGTATATTTACCCTCACCCCTGCTTTTCTTTTTAATAACTTTATTTATTTATTTATTTATGTGGTGCTGAGGATTGAACCCAGGGCCTTGCACATGTGAGGTGAGTGCTCTACCTCTGAGCCATAACCCCATCCCCTACCCCTGCTTTTGCTATGTCTCATTGAAGTCTTAAGTGACCTCATTCCACTCATTCTAACAAGCCTTTAGACATTCCCCATCTCCAAAACAAGAACTTTTCTCCTCTGATGGATACCCCTCATTCAACACCCACATCTGCAAGTGCCTGCAAACATAAAAAAATTAGGTGCTGTACTAAAATTCTCAGAACAGATGCTCTAGCATTGAAAATGCTGCAGAGACAACTTGGCTACACCATGAACAAGCTCTGCCATTGACTTCAGGTCCTTCCCTGCTAGGAAAGGAGGCCAAGTGCTATCCAGATGCAGCTAATAGAATTATCTCTGTTCTCTGGCTTTGATTCTTCAGAATCAAACACACACACATTCTTTCTCTCTCTCTCTCTCTCTCTCTCTCTCTCTCTCTCTCTCTCTCTCTCTCTCTCTCTCTCTCTCTCTCTCTGAAATACAATTTGGACCACAGCACACATATCAATATGGTAAATACTAATTATTTACAGAAGAAGGTTCTAGACCATGTGTTTGCTTGATGTTATTGTTTTTATTATTTTCTCAAGAGGCTAGGAGCAAAGAGGATCCTGTGGCTGTCCTTCTTAAAATCTTCCATGGCTCTTCCTTTCTGGCAAGTCTCATGGGTTGTACATCCAGGAAGGGGAATGAATTTGGAGGCCAGAGCTAAGGACAGCCCAATCTGTGAAATCAGATTTGGTGTTTTCTGGCACAGTTTGGAACACTGACACCTGAGCCCAAAGATCTGTCCAGAGAGTCAATTTTGAAAACACTTGTTTTTACACATGAAAGGCACATCTTCATGGAAAGATTAAAGGAAAGAAATGTGACTTATAATTACTGCTAAGCATCTGTTAGCAGTTGTGTATACTAATATGGCCCATGAAGAAGGCCAAATTTATGCCCTGTTTCCAAACCTCATACACCACACACACACACACACACACACACACACACACAAATTCTAACAATTAAAACATTCATGACACCTATCAAATAATTGTGAAAATGGGTAAAATTATATTTATACAAAAAAATTTCAGAATACACTGCTGCTCAGAGCTTGTCAGAAACGCTGCCACTCAGAGGTGCTGGAGTTTTGCACTGACAGAAGCCACATTTGAAACAAGTCCCGAGGCCATACCTGAACACACCCAAGCTCATGTGCTTGTACTCCACACTGGGTTCCTCACCTTGGCGCCCTTGGCCCATCAGGCCACATCCTTCTTAGTCTGTAGAGGTTTTCCCCATGCAGTGTAGACATTCAGCAGCACCCATGGCCTCTACCTGAGTTTTGCACCAGCACCCCTGACTTGTGATAACTCAAAAGGTCTCTAGGCATTGTCAAATGAACCAAGGGGAGGGGGAAAGTCACCTGTGTTGAGGGAGCCCTGCCTGGCCTGGACCAGGCTCTCAATGAACATCAGTGGAGAAAGGCATTGCAGTGCCCATGAGGACATGAGGACAACAGCAGAAGCCCTCTGTCTCAGGGGCTTGAATTTGCTGTGGATCCTGTATGTTCTGCAAAGGGACCCCAGCTCCCTAGATCCAATTCTATTAGAAGGTGTCCTTGCAAATGTGGCAACTGGGCAAAAGTGAGCTTCTCCATCCGTGTGGATTAGACAGGACCTCAGGTAGATCTGCAGGCATGTTGTAACCAACAGCCAATCAACATACGCTTAGAAAATCATGGAAAGACTAATGACGGGGGTGGGGTGCTTCACAGATGCCAAACCCACACCTGCCTTCTTAGTCTGTAGAGGCCTTCCCCGTGCAGTGGTAGACATTTAGCAGCACCCATGGCCTCTACTTGAGTTGTGCACCAGCACCCCTGACTTGTGATAACACAGAAGGTCTCTAGGCATTGTAAAATGACCTGAGGGGAGGAGGAAAGTCACCTGTGTTGAGACCCATCAGCTTCAGGGTCACCTGGGACCTTGTTACAAACACACATTCTCAGACCCCGCCCCAGATTGGCAAAACCAGGAACTCCAGTGGGGCCCAGGAAACTGGTTAACTCTCTGTGAGACACAGGCACTCTGAGGTGGAAGAGGACTCGGGAAAGGCCCTGCAGTGAATCACTATTTGGTGACAGACAGGTCAGAGGGGCCACAGCATGACCAAGAGGTTGCAGGCCGGGGGGGATAAAGAGCCCAAAGCTGGAGCCACATGGGAGGGTTTGCAGCCAACACTTCCCCCTGTGCTATCTCCATGACCTTGGCCAAGTGACCTGATCTTTCAGTGCCTCAGTTGTCACCTATGGAAAATGGGGACAACCAAAGTACTGTTCCTCGTGCAACTATTGAGGGATGAGGAAGCTTTTATGAAAAGGTGCTTAGAAGAGTGCTTGGCTAAAAGACCTTCGGACAAGTCAACTAACTGGACTTGTCTTCACCATCACTGGCCTGTCTTGCCCCCGACTGTTCCCCCTACAAGCCAGCCAGGCATGTGCTTCATTCTCTGCCACATTCTCAGCAGGGAGCCCTGCCTGGCCTGGACCAGGCTCTCAATGAACATCGGTGGAGAAAGGCATTGCAGTGCCCACGAGGACATGAGGACACCAGCAGAAGCCCTCTGTCTCAGGGGCTTGAACTTTGCTGTGGATCTTGTATGTTCTGCAAAGGGACCCCAGCTTCCTAGATCGGATTCTAGTAGAAGGTGTCCTTGCAAATGTGGCAACTGGGCAAAATTAGACGGGCCCTCAGGTATTCTACAGGCATGCTGTTACCAACAGTCAATCAACACACGCTTAGAAAATCATGGAAAGACTAAAGGTGGGGGCGGGGTGCTTCACAGATGCTGTGTGTTTTCTTCCTCTACTTCTAGGATTCTCTCTACCCACCTCCTGAAGTCAGTCATACAACTATCCCCATTTCAGATATGCAAACACTGAGGTCCCAAGAGGTTACAGAACATGCCCAAGGTCATTGTCCAGTAAGCAGTGAAAGTGTTCTTCTCATGCTGGTCTCTGATTCCAAACCCATACCTGCCTTTCTTCCCAGGGCACTTCCTGGTCTGCACACAGGGATGACATGCCTTAAGATTGGGAGGACAATCCTAATTTCAAACCTTCTACCTCACGTTATGCTGAAGACCATCCTTAGCAGCAGAGCACGTGTCTTATTTGGCTTAAAAACTCCATCTCTGGTAGTAATGAGATCTCTCTGCCACAGCCCCACCACACAGCCATTTGGGACCACAGGAGTGTGGAGAAAGAGTGACCAAAGCAGTGTGGAGAAAGAGGACACAATTCAGGAAAGCGAATTACGAAGAAGCAAGAGCTGAATATACTAGAACAGACAGGACCAGCAGAGAGAGCCCAGCTGAGAGGCCTAGAGAAGGGCTGGGGCGAGTCAGAGCATTCCACGGGTATTGATGAAGTTCCGTTGTGTGCCTGGCACTATGCTGAGAAGTAGACGCTGCACTGAGCACAATCTCTGACCTTGCCCTGCTATAGATCCCAGTCTGGGGATTCAAAGCTGGATGACATTGTCCAGCACTATGCCATTTCTTCACACCCAGCTGACCTCCAGCCCCCAACACCATGGCCCATTTGCCTACAGTGAAGGCCAGAAGCAGCTTCCCACCATGGCTGGCAGGAGTGGGTGGAGAACACCCCAGCTCTCTCACCCTGTAGGAGGGCTTCTACTAGTAGCATGATCTACATGGACCCCAGCACTCCTTATCAGAACTGTGCTTAGTCACTCAGTGACAACAACTGGCTGGTACACCCTGTCTTCCAGTTCCTAATCACGTCCTGTTCCCACCTGGAGTTTTCTAGCATCACCTCCCAAGAAAACTACTTGCTAACAAATCTGGATCACAGAGTCTCCATTTTACCTCAGGGAAGCCAGAGCATGAAAGAAGGTTCTAGAAAGATATACAGTGATCCCAGTCTATCTGGCCATTTTGTGCCTGAATTTATAGTACTCCTTGGCTGCTCTGATTGCCCTGATAGGTTTAGGAGAAAAGACAAGCCATATTTTGGGATGTAAAATGCATTCAGGCCGAGTCACTTTCACTCAACCTACCAAGTAGGAGTAGAATCTCATGAAATTTTAAGTACAACAGAATGCCAAATGACTACTCATTCCAGTGAAGACATGCTGCAAACAAGACTTAGAGAAGTGTCCTCAGAGAAGATTCTGTCATTCTGCATTTGTTTCTGAAAGTTGAAGCACACAGTTCTAATGAGCCCAGGAAGAGGTTGATACCCATTTGAGTTGGCATATGATGTGCCAGAGCTCAGGACTTCAGGGCTGCTGTCAGGTGGTTCCCGGGCTCTTCTGGTCCTCACCTTCACTCAGTGTCTTTTTGTTGGTGATGGAGTTCAGCAATGGATTACTGGCCCAGAGACTTGTTCAGTATTGCTCCGTAGGAGCAAAACACTGTCACCAGTTGTAGGAAGCCAACTCCAGGTGAGAAACTTGATAGATGTTAATGCTCACGGCTTCACACCAGCAACCTGCCCCTCAGTGATCATGCTCTCTAAAATATACACCATGCTAAATTGTGTGGAAGCATTCTAGGTCTAGCCAAACCACACGATCTTTCAAAAACAGCCCAATAACATTTAGAGGATTCACTCTCCAAAGCAAGCTTGCCAATGCCTGAGCGCCCACACACTCTATTGGTGCCAACCTCACCTCCTTTTAGAATGCACACATCCACCAAGATACCACTGCCTGTGGTGGTTGAGCAGCCTTTCCAATGGACGAGGTGGATGTGAATGTAAAACGTGAATGAATTAGCATTTACCAACAACTGGAAGAAAATAATCCATTCTCTAAGATATGATGACGGAGCTGCTCTGTGATCTAGACCATCCCCCTCTCCTGCATCCTCTCTCTTTTCCTCTGCCTCGATGGACCTCCAACTGAGCCCAGAAAGATGTGTCCTTTCTAGTCAGAAGCCCTGTCATGGCTTCCATTTCCAGGCCCTGATTCCTGGTTAACTGCAGCCAGAGCTCGCTTTCAAGGTAGTCTCTTCAGATCCCTTCCCTACCCTAACCACAGTGTGGGCTCTGGCCCCACCCTTACTCTCTACACCACCATTCCACATAAGGGTCTTCCTGTCCCTCTCTGTGACCCAGGGACAAAACTGTCCATGACCGACCCCACCCAAGAACAAGCTGTTGAACCAGGTGCCATCAAAGGGAAGAAATGACCAGAGATGGCTAACTTGAAGATTTCACAGAATAGTTCATGAGACAAGGAATATCCTGAACCAGTGAAATGACATAAGAGGAAGTCAATGAATTCTAACCTCAAGGGCAAATCCTACAGTACACTGGCTCTCAAATTCAGCTACACACTGGAGCCACCTGGGAGCTGTGCATAGTACTGACCGCTGGACCACCCACTGGCCCTGGGCTGATGGAATGGCTCTGGGCTAAGATGGGACACTGGGGTTTGTAAATTACCAGTTGAGTATAATATAAAGCAAACTTTGAGAACAATGCTTTTTTCCCCACATGAAGAACTGTGTGCATACAGATGCAGAAGTACACAAATCTGCAGCATAAACCTCCTTGAGGGCCATAGATTAAATGCACTGCAGTCACCAGCATCCTGGCTAGGAACACCACCAGCTTCCTATTTCCACCTTCCAGGTGATTGCAGCCCCGCCATCCAAGCATGGAGGAGTCCTCCCTGCTGAGAAATTTCAGTGTGCAGAATGGAGAGCCATCTCTCCTGGGAGTCCCTGCTTTGACAATAAGTGCACTGGAGAAGTTGAAATCAAGTGGGAGGCACATGGGCAGGCTTCCTGGATGAGGCTCTATTGAAAGAAGGATGGGATCTGAGGAGTGGACCAGAGAGAAGAAAGATGGGAAGTACAGCAAGTACATTCAGAGCCGAGGTCAGGCCCAAAATACAATGTTGGCTGACAAGAGAGCCCTTGCACCAGGATCAACAATTTTGAGAAGGCAATGAGGACTGCCTGAAAAGATCAATTCCACAAAATTCCATGGAAACCCACTCATCACACCTTTCTGAAAACACTGGAAATGTAGGTTTCATGCAAGGAACTCTGGGTGGCAGATGGCAAAGTTTGCCAAATGCAAACATGCCTACCAGCTCTGAGAAGCCATTCTCATTCACACTGCTTCAACCAGGGAAAATCCCCATGTGCTCACTGAGAACAAGTTAGCTTGTGCCACTTGAAGCTGCTTCAACAAACAGCTTCACTTCTGCACTTCTAAGCTGTTCTCCTCAAGAACTTTCAGAGCACAGTTCAGGCATGAAACACAAAGGGTGCCAGAAAGAGATCTCTTGAATCTAGCATCACCAACGTGCAGTGAAAAAGAGGACCAGCTGAGAAGATCAGTTCTCCAAAGTCTCACTGACATCCATTTGTCACACTCATTTACAACATTCACTTGAAGTGCAGGTGCCCACATGAGTGAACTGTTTTTTTTTATCAATGGCACAGAGGCTTCAATGTGTAAGCATGCCTGTCACCTGTAAGAAGCAGTTTTGAATTCTTCTAGGTCCACAGGAAAAAAAAATAGCATGTGCTCACTTACAACAAAGTTAATCAACAAAGCAAATTGAAACTGCTTGCAGCAAACAGCTTCCATTCTCCCATTCCCCAGCTATTTTCAGCAATCGCATCCAGAGTCCAATTCCAGCTCAATATAAAATGTGTGCTCCCAAGGAAGCCTGTATAATTGACATCACCCAACTTGGGGAGGCAAGGGGAATGCTGAGAAGATCAGTTCTTCAAAACTCCTACTTTTTCAGAAAACTCATTGAAAGGCAGGGTACCCACTTGCAGCCATCAGTGGTTGACAGATGGCACAGAGGCTTCAATGTGAAACCGTGAATGCCAATCATTACAAGTGCTTCTGACACACTCTAGTGCAACCTGGGACACCCCAAAGTGCTCAACGAGAACACACTTTGTTCCTGCAAGTGGAAGCAGCTTGCATGAACTGTTTCAATCAGGAAATTCCAAGCTCTTCTCAGCAATCACATTCAGAGCACAGTTTTGGCCCAATAGAAAAAGGGTCCTAGCAAGAGGGTCCCACACCTACGATCACCTTCATAAGGTAGCTTCCCATCTTCTGTGTGGAAGTGGCTTTCTCCTTGGCCCTTATGCTGTAGAGGAGACCACTAGGAGCTAAGCTTCATGCAGGACCATCTGACCCGGACTTTTTGCAAGCCCTATGAAGCCCTCACACAAGCTCAAATGCTACAGGACTCTGCAGACCAGTCCATGCAACAGTAGACATTCATTCATTGTCTAGAGTCTACAGGTTCCTAAATGCATGGCATTCATTATCATCAAATGCACAATTTTGATCAAAAACCATCACTGTAGATCAGGTAACAAATCATCACAGTAGATCAGGTAACAAAAACATATATATTTTAAAATAATAATATATTAATGGGAACAACAAATACAGGATAGAGTAACAACTGTGTTACTAAACAAGGTCAAAGACAATGGCAAACTATAGATTCAAACTTTGAAGCAAATAGTAATCAATGTAAATATTCCTGGGCTGCCTCAGCCCCGCCCAGGCACACAGCAGCAGAATGGTTTTGCAAGCATCCTCAGGAGGGCTGGAGCCTTCTTTGCAGGACGAGAGGGAGGTTGAGGCTGGATCCACTCATCATTCTTTTGGGAGAGGCTCCTTTTCCTCAGCACGAAGTTGGGTTTTGTGTGAGGGTTCTTTGCGTAAAATACGTTGGCCTGCGCTGGAATCCTCAGCTCTGGGGAGAGAGGGGTGTACAAAATAAGGTGGCTCAGGAGGTGCTCCCTGGGACACCCCAACATCTGAGAGCCTGTGCCAGAAACGAACTGAGCCACACACCTGAGAGCTCTCCAATTCAGCACCAATACCAACAAGACAGCCTCCACAGTCCTCCCTGAGGAAGAACTAGGCAGAGCACAACAGACCTAATGTCTGTTCCTACCAAAGGCTTTGGACTCCAAAACATCCCAGGTCCTCTTGCGTCTGCCAAAGCACACCACTAGGGTTTGCATCTGAAATCTCCCACAAAAGTGCCGAAGATTCAGACCCCACATGAGCCATCTTCACAGGTGGGTTTGGAAGGAAGCATTGGATGGTGAGTGCTCTGATGTCAACATGAAATTCTCATTCAAGATGAATACACTACTGGGAGGTGGGAGGGACTGGAAGAAAGGTTGAGCATGCTTGGAGGAAGACCTAAACAGGAGTGCGCCCTGGGCAACAGTACCTTGTCCCTGTTGGCTCCACTGAATCCTCATTCTCCAAGTAGAGGTCCTCCTTCTCCTCTCCGTCTTTCTCTCTCTCCCTCGCTCCCAGCCTTGTTCTCTCTCTCCCAGTCTATGCCTTTGTGGCAAGGGCTGAGGAGCTCTCCACTGCCACACACTAGAGCTTTATGGACAGCCTCAGTGCACAACCAAAGAGAAAGTTGTGAAACCCAGAGAAAAGGCCTAGGATTCTCAAGTATGGCCACGGTGAGGACAGGCTGACCAGCACGGATACCACATTAGAGCCACGCTTCTGCGTTGGTGGAGCCTGCTTCCATGTGAACCAGGCTTCTGAGAATGGAGGCCACATTCCAAATGCTGCCCTCCTGAGAACAATGATTCCAAAGACCAGCAAAGGGACTGCTTCCCTCCGACATGGTGTATGGCCCAGTGGTGCCATGACCCCGAGTGGGGGAATACAACAGCCAGCTTCTTCTTCCTCTGAACACCTCTTTCCTGTCGCCCTCCACTAACCTAGAGCCTGTTCTCTATCCCTTCTGGGTTGGATGTGGGGATCTCTGCTATGAATTTCTTAGGCTACCAAGGCCCCAGACAGACTTCCTCTTCCATAGACTCTACTAACCTAACAGAAGGTTAAGATAGGAGACAAGTGATCCTAGAACTCATTGGGATGGTGGTCTTCAGCGTACATAGGCTGGGATAATGGCTGCTGAGGTGTTTGGCTCACAAAATCCAACCAACCAACCAACCAATGAAAAAGCGCTGACATTATTATCAGATGAGCTCTGTGGCTACGTGCTCAGGAAGCCCTCATCTGACTCTAGTTAGGGATCATAACCTGGCTATTGGGATCACTCCTTGGCTAGTGGACTCAGGTGCGGAAGACCATGGAATTGATGCAAAAACAGATGATTCAAGCTGTCTCCCAGGTGTGTTTTCTTCCCAATTTCATCCTGTTACTGCTTGCTAGAATCTTGGCAATGCTCTGCCCAGGCAGTGGTTTTCTGGTCACACAGAAGGCTTTCAATCCTACTGCTTCAGTCCACAAAATGCCAGTTCCATCTTTAGCCCATGCATTCCCATGTTCCTCTGAAACCACTCCTATCTCAGACCACAGAACCATACTGCTCCTGGAAAGAGGCTTTCCTCCTCACTCCTCAATGATGTCAGCTTTGCATGCGTCTTCATGTCCTGGGCAGGGCACCTGGTGGGGAGCCGCACTAGCCACTGGGGTATACCAAAACACCTGGAGAGCTTACACCAGCAGAAGTGCAGTTGGCTTTGTGCACGAGCCCAACACACCCTGTTGGAGTGTTCTTGGGGGTCAGAGACTGCTCTTTGGTGCTAAGAGTCGACCTGAGTCCACATCCTGACCCTTGCTCTCTGTCATCTGATTGTCCCACTTACTCTGACAGTGAGAGATGATTTGGCCCAGCTCATATTCCTCCGGCTTCTCCTGAGTAAGCAAGTGTAGCTCGAGGGCCCTGCGGATGACGACAGGAGCCCGATCGTGGCAGGTCACCTGGAGCAGCATGGAAGACAGGCCTTCAGGAAATGGGCCTTGAAGTGACTACTCAAGGACAGTGGGCAGGGGCATTCTGGAGGCACCTCCACTCTAAATACAAGGGCAACATCCATGACCCTACTACCTGAGGCTGACCTCCTGCTCATCGCGTGGGCTCTTCCCATAGGCTACTAGCCCAATCCTTGTACATAGGACTTCCTGGACCTGCCATTGCTCTTTGTGGAGCTGCACTTCTCTCCAAGTGAAAGGACCCCACTACCTGCATACAGATGCAATCTCATCCCACAAGTTGGGAGGAATGGGACAATAGCCTCCAAGATCCTAGGTCTGCCCGAGGATGCAGGCGGCATTGGGAATGGCCTAGGCACAAAACCTAGAGGCTTTGGTCTGGATTGCCAGGGTCCAAATCAGACCCAGGAACATGACCACACACAGGAGTGACGAAAGATAGCCATGAGAGCTCCTGGCCTCCAGAGGCTCAGTGCTGGCTGGGGTGTACGAGGGCACCTGTTCCGCCAAGGGTGGTCATTGGGTTACCTGGACATTTAGTGTGCTTGCTCCACATCCATACTGACTCTGCAGAGAGACCCTCTCAGCTCCTTGTTCAAGGAACATGCAGAACCTCATACTGGTGTCCTGCTCCATAGAGGCCAGCATCCCATACAGAGGAACCTGCAACCTAGGTCCTGGCCTGTTCTCATCTGTCACCCATACCTGCCTCTGCCCTTCTGGACTGCATGCTGCCACCTGACACACAGACTCCCTCAGACATGGCGGTGGACAAGCTGCTGCTCTCCCTCATCTCAGCTCCAGCCCTTCACACTGACCTCTTCCTTCTTGATTCCCATCTATCCTCCTGATCATCCAGAAGCTCCAAATTCAAGAGGGCATGAGTAGTTCATGGTATTGGACCAGTGTCTGCTCCCCACCCAGGTGTAAGCACCAGGGGACACCCCTGCTCCCAGGCTTACCAAAACAGTCTTGGCCATCTTTGGACTTTGTGTTTCTAAGTGGACACGAATTAAGCAGGTGTCTCCCACCTGCTTGTGGGAAAGCGGCCTGGAGGACTTGCAGGTTGATTCTGAGAACTGTGGGGGATGGAACATCAGCAAACCCAGAAACAGAAAGCCACCCCAGCCTGTCAGTTGGCTCTATGGGCTTCTAGCACATATGTCCAGGTGCTCAGGCTTCTCATTTCCCCAGGTGGGAGTGGAATGGCAGCACAAGTACAGCTTGAATAAGGTAGGTGTTTACCTCCTTTCCCTTGACCTCGCGGCGTTTCCTCACGATGAAATAATATTTGATTTGTGGATTCATGGACAGATACATCAGTGAGTGGTCAGGGACCTTGATTTCTGCAGAGCAAAGTGGAGAGAATTGTTAGGTGGCACTCAAGGATTAGACCACAAAACACCCACAACCCCTGAGAGTCTCCGCCAGGGCGAGCCTGCACCAGAATTGAGAGCCCTCCTATCCAGCTACAGTGCCACCAAAGACTCCCTCAGTGATTCTTCCCTGGAGAAGATGATGTACAGGATTCTAAACCAAAAGAGCACCTGGCAATGGAAACAGCACCTTGGGCCCAGAACTTCTCAGTGCAGGTTGGATCTGCCAAAGGGACACTGCCAGGATCTGCATCAGGATTGGCAAAGGCTCCTGTGCTTAGGCCTTTCTCCCCAGGGCAGCCATGCTCACACATGGGCATTCAGGGAAGCGTTGGATGGTGGGGGAATTCATCCCCTTGCCCTGGATGAATCCACTCATGGATGAATACACGGAGGGGAGGTGGTATCCATCAGAGGTGTGTTGGGCATGGACATGGGAGGACTTGAGCAGGGTGGTGCCCTGGAGAACTCTATTGTTTTCTAGGATCGCTCTCCTTCCCCTTGTTTCTCATCAGGAGCTGTCTGCTTGGTACTTTTATTCTGGTTCTTGTTCTACTTCTGGCTCTTCTTTCTGTCCTGCATCTTCTTGTAGTTCTTTCTGGGTCTTTTTCCTGTTCTTACATGATTCCTTCTTGTTCTTCTTCTTGTGTATCTCCCTCCACCCTTCCTTCTGTTCACCTCCTTCTTTTTCTTCTTCTGCCTCCTGCTCTTTATCGTGTGATCCTCTCCCCACTCAGGAGTGTCTCTTTCTCCTCCTCCTCCTTCTCCTTCTTTCTCTGGCAATGGTGGGGCATCCTGAGGAGTTCAAATCTATCACACTCTTCTGCCCAGATGCAGCCTCTGTTCAGTAGTCCAAGATGAAATCAGTTCTCAATCAATGGCCAGGAGTGAAACCAAGACCAAAGACAAGTGACTTCCTTTCTTTGTCATTGTCACAGTCAGGAAAGACTGAATAACAGACACCGCATTCTGGATAGGCTTCTACCTGTGGTAGTCAGCACCTCATCTGGACCAGGATTGCTAAAATAGATTCCACCTCCATAAAGCTTCCCCAATGAAAACAAGGTTTCCAAAATCTAGGAGAGGGCCGGCATCACTGCCACCCTCCTGCCATAAGGCATAGATGCCATCACACCTAGTGGGTTCCAGGCCCCCCGTAGTCCTCCCTTTTGACGTCTGTTACACACAAACCTCCCCTGGTCTGGAGCCTGCTCTCAACTGATGCTTGGGTTGAAAGTCTGTTTCTGAAATCACCTTTGTAGATTCTCGGTTTGGTAATTCCTTTTGACTGGCTTATTTTTTTACTAGGGATAAAGCCAGAGGCACTTAAGCACTGAGACCATTCCCAGGCCTTTTGACTTGGGTACAGGGTCTCCCTAAGTTTCTGAGGCTGTTTGGAAATCCCCTTCCCCCTGCACTGCCTCCCAAGTCCCTGAGATTCGCAGACACTGCCCCTTGCCCAGCTCCTTGCACCTCAGTCTTCCTCATGTGTGAGACAGAGCCAACTCAAATGAGGCAGTGTGTGAAAATGGGAAAACTCACTTACGTGCTCGACAGATGGTGGGTTCTACTGTGGACAGGCTGGGATGGTGGAGGCTAGGAGTGTCGGGCTCACAAGAAAGGAAAGAGCACTGGCATTGTGGACAGCTCAGCATTGTGGCCTCTGTTCTTCAGATGCCCTTCTTTGTTGCTGGAAGGAATAATAACCTGGCCATTCTGATATCTTCAGGAGATGGGCACCCAGGCACAGAGGACTTGGAATTGTTCCAAAAAGAACCCAAACAGGCTGTCCCCTGGCCTTGACTTCCTCTTCACTGAGTCCTGTTCCCAGTTGCTGCAATCCTGACATTCTTGAGTAGGCAGGACTTCTCATATCCTGGCCATGGATTGGGACCTGTGCGGCTTCCGTCCATAGCAATGCTGATCCAATCAGGACCCATGCTCTGCTCCTCTTCATTTGAAGGCATCCTTATCAGTGAGCCATAAACCAAACTGATGATAGATTGAGCCTCTCTCTGCCTTGCCCTCATCGATATTAGCTTTGCATTGCCAGACCAGGTCCAGGGGAGAACACATTTAGAGAGGTCCAGCAGCCGCCTGGGGCCTCATTGAACTCGTCCACACTGGACACGCCCATCACTGCACTTGGTTTCCTGCACCAGGCCCACCACACTCTGGCTATTTTAGGGCCAAGGCCCACTTTCTCTTGGCTGTGAGTTATCCTGAGCCCACTGTGGATCATGTCTCCCCACTGTCTGATTGTCCTACTTACTGTCATGCAGAGACATCATTCTCAGCAGCTCAAAGTTGTCCACATCCTCATGCTGCAACAAATTTTGGTCCAAGGCCCTGCGGATGAGGCTTGTCACCCTCTCCTGACACGTCACCTAGATCAGGGTGGGACAAATGTCATCAGAGAATGGCTTTTAGAGGAGCTACCCAGAAGACTGTGGTCAAACATTCAGGAGAAATCTCAGCTACATATACAAGGGCACAATCTTGTTATCCTGCTACCTGAGTGTGGCCTCCATATACCGCCTGGGTTCTTGCAACGTGCTACTAGAACAATCCTGGTACAAATATCTGCCTGTACCTGCCATCTCCCCTCCCCCTGGGGAGCCACATTCCACTCAGGTCAAAGGACCAAACTGCCTATGCACAGACACACTCTCATCTCACTGAGATGACAGCAATGGGCCAGGGATCTGCGCACCAAGTGTGCTCTGGGATGCAGGCTGCCTTTGTGGGTGGAAGAGGCAGATGCACTGAAAATTTTGGTCCTGACTGCCACTACACAAAACAGACTCAGATACAAGAGTGTGCACTTGAGTGCTTCATGATAGCCTGGAGAGGCCCTGGGCTCTGGAAGCTCGGTGCGGGTCTGGTTCTAATGATGTACTTGACTCAGCACTGGCAGTCACTGAACATGTCTCCTCTGCAGCTGGACACCTGCAGCATTAGCGTGTCTACTGCACATCCATAGAAATTCTGCCAAGAACCCCTTTAGCTGCGTATTTACATACATGCAAAGACTGACATTCCGAAGTTTGGCATGACCCCCCAGGTGATCCCGACCCCAAATTTTCACACCTAGTCATGCTAAGGAGGTTCTCTTCCCTGCCACCAGGAACACACCCCCTCCTACACATGTGACAAGTCACTGCCAGCTCCGCTGCTCCAACCTCACTCATTGAGAATACCAAGTTCTAGGCACTGCAGCCTGCACCCTGGACATATCTCTGCCTTCATCTGTCCACAGCACTTCCGTCTGCACTTCTGGCCTGCCAAACCCACAATACACAGGCCCACTCACCGCTGCAGCTGGGCATGCTGAGGCTCTCCCCACTCAGGTCAAGCCCTTAAGACTGACCTCTCTCTTCTTAATTTCCCACCACAGCCCCAGGGTTAGCTGTGTCTCCTGCCTTCCACTGTGGGGACACCCAGGAGGCAGCCCTGCTGTCGGGCTTACCAGGATGCGCTTTGTCTCCCTCAGGCTCTGTCCCTCTAGGAGGACGTGGACAAAGCGGCTGTCTTCCACCTGGTCGCTGGAGTGAAGCAGTGAGGAGCTGCTACTGGTGACTTTTCTCACGCACCACTCATTGGTTTGGGTGGCCTGGGGCAATGGTCCTGCAGCCACCGCAGAGCTGCTGCTCACAGCTGCTGGGATCCTGGATGCCACTGCCACAGAAGGCTCCAAGAACTGTGGGGGATGACAACATCAGCAAAGCCCAGCACCTGCACCCCACCCAGCCTGGCAGTTGGCTCTGTGGGCATTCTAAAACATCCATCCAGAACCTGAGGTTCTTGTCCCCTTGGAGGATGTGGAGTGGCACCAGGAGTAAAGACTGAAGAAGGTGGCTGTTTACCTCCTTTGGCTTGACTTTAAACAACTTGCTGGCAGCTGTTTCCCGAAGAAGAAAGTTATAATCCACTCTGCCATCCAGGGCGTAATATACATTTCCATCAGCAGGGATCCTCAGCTCTGGAGAGGCAGGGGCAGAGGCGTGGTAGGTGACACTCAAGGAATACACTACCCAACATCCCCCACAACTGAGAGCCTCTGCCAGCTCAGGTCTCACACACAGACCTGAGAGCCCCCGAATCCAGCTACTGTTGCACCAAAGACTCCCCACTGATTCCTCCCTGAGGACCCTCTATGCACAGGAGGTCCCCTACAGGAACACCTTTCAAGGAAATATCCCCTTGTACCCCAGACCCTCTTAGTTCACGTTGGACCCACCAAAGACAAACAGCTAGAGTTTGTATCTGGATTGGTCCCCCAAGACTCATGTGTTCAAGGTTTTCTCCCCACTGCAGCAATGATCACAGGTGGGTTTGGGGAAAAGCACTTGATGGTGGGTGCCTCCACCTTGCCAGTGGATTCATCCACTCATACAGGGCTACACTAATTGGAGGGGTATGGTTTGGAAGTGTGTTGAGCGTAGGTGGAGGATGTCCACAGCAGGGCTGTGCCATCCAGAGATATATATTTCTCTTGAGTTCCCCACTTCTGCATTTTCTCCTCATGAGTCTAATTCTCATTCACATTTTTAATCAATTTATTGTTATACTTCTTGTTCGGCTTGTGTTTCTCCTTCTTGTTCTTGTTCTTCTTCATCTTCTCCTCATGCTTCTTCTTAAAGTCATCTTGACCTTCTTATTCATGGTCTCCTCCTTCAACTTATTTTCATTTTTCTACTTCTCCTTCTCCTCCTCCATGTCCTCCTTCTCCTCGTCCTCCTCATCCTTGTCCTCCTCCTCCTCGTCCTCCTCCTCCTCGTCCTCCTCCTCCTCTTTCTTCTTCTTCTTTCTCTCTCTCTCTCTCTCTCTCTCTCTCTCTCTCTCTCTCTCTCTCTCTCTCTCTCTCTCTCTCCAAGAAGAGTTTACAAGCTGTGAAGGGTTCTATTCTACCACACTCTTCTCTCTAGAAATGGCCTCTGGTCCTAAGTAAACTCAGTTTGCAATGAATAGAAAGATTGGAAGCCAGAAATGATTCTTCATTGAACTGCTTTTCTCATGTACTCATCTAGGTCAGGAAAGGCCACCAAAGTAGGCACCCTGTGGTTGTCTGTCTTCTTTGACACAAGACAAAGAAGCCTCTCTTCTTGGCCCCTTGTGGATAATAGCTTTGCAATGCCTCCTCAGGCCAAGGAAAGAACACATGATAGGCAGGTCCACAGCCCCTGGGGAACATGAAGAACCTGCAGATTTATGCCCCATCATTACACTTTGTTTTGTGCACAAGTCCCACCATACTCATCCTGGGCACTGGGTCAATGCACACTGTGTTCTGGCTCCCAGTTATCGTGAGCCCACTGTGACTCACTGCTCCCTACCCTCTGATGGTTCCACTTACTCTGATGGTTCGAGAGAATTTGCAGAAGCTCGTAGTTTTCTGGGTCCTCCTGCTGGAGCAAGTGTGCATCTAAGGCCCTGCGGATGATGACTGGAGCCCTGTCCTGGCAGGTCACCTGAGCAGGGTTGGAGAAAGCTCATCAGAGAGGGAATTTGGGAGTAGCTACCCAGAGGACAGTGCTCAAGGACAATCAGAGACAAGTGAGCTCTCAACACAAGGGCACCATCTTGATACCCTGCTACCTGAGGCCTTCATGTGATCATGTGGGGGTCTTCCTATGAGCCTCTAGTCCAATCTTGGTACAAGAGTTTGCTTCAACCTGCTATGCCCTACAGGGACAAGGGAATAAGGACCAAAAGACTTTGTACAGACACACTCTAGTCCCATCAAGATGGGAGGAATGGTCCAGTGCACTTCCATATCCCTGCTCTGGTCTGGGATGCAGCTGCATTTTTGTGTGGACCAGGCACAAACCCTAGGTGCTTTGGTCCTGACAGCCAGGGCACAACACACACTAGGACTCTTTAATGATAGGCATGGAAGCTGCTGGGCTCGAGAGTGTCAGTGCTTGCTAGGGTGTCAGGAGGTTCGGACCCAGCAGGTGCAGTGGTTCAACATAGCTCCCCTGGAGGTGGACACCAGAGTCTCATGATGGATACTCCACACCCAGGAAAATTCTGCAGAGAGAGCCGCTAAATCTCTATTCACATACATGCAAACTAGGACACTAATGGGGCCCTCCAAGGCCCCCAGTTTTCTGTGACCCACACCTACCCACCCTAATCATTCTACAATGGCTCCCTTCCCTTCAACCAGCAACATATCCCCTCCCACACACAAGAAAATGACTGCCAACTCCTGTGCTTCAACCTCCACGGTTCAATATACTCCTCCTCAATACCAAGGTCAGTAGAGGATGGCCTGTACCCTCGATATTTCTCTGACCTCCTCTGAACCCAGCACTCACTCCTGCACTTCTGACCTGCACATCCCAAAACACGCAGGCCCACTCGCACCCAGACCTGGCATGCTGCTGCTCTCCCGCCTCTCTCTTCCTCACTTTCTGCTCTCCTTCCTGACCTTCCAGAAGCTCCAGTTCAAGAAGACAGGCCTAGTCCAAAGTGTTTGCTGTGGACTTCGTCTTCCCCACTGTGGGCTCCCAGGAGACTCCCCTGCTCGAAGACTCACCAGGATGCTCCTATACTGTGTTGTCCTTTCCTTTTCCAGGTAGACGTGAATGAGGCACCTGCCTCTCATCCGCTTGTTATATTGGGGCCTTGGGGAGGACCGAGTAGAGACCCCTGATGTCCTGGACTCCGGCTCTGCCCCTTCCCTGGGAGAAGGCTCTGGCTCTGGGGTTGGCTGAGGAGCCGTGACAGGAACTGAGCTTGTAGCTAGAGGAGAAAAGATGCCAACATGACTGCCTTGCCCTGACCTTCCCACAGACAGACAATACCTCTGCTGCCAGGAAGAACTCAGGCCCTTGGCCCACACAGGACCTCTTTGCAGACTGGGGTCACTTCCTGAATGGACAAAGGCTTGTCCTAATTTCCAGCCCAACACCAGGCATACAGACTCCCTGCAGTGGGACAACAGTCGGACCTTTCCTCATATACCCTTAGGTACTCACCACAGTCCGCCTGGCTCTCAGGCTTTGCCTGGCTTGATTTGCCATCTTCAATTGCGGCCAGGAGGTGGTGTGCTTGGTGTTCCAGGTTCAAGCCTCCCAGCAGGAGCCACATGGATAGCAGCTGCTGCAGACTCAGAAAGCCTGGAGGCTGATGGGAAGCCTCGGAGTAGAGGTTCACCCAGGTCCCCAGGAAGGAAGGTGAGGCACTGTGGGGAGGAAGGTGTGGAGTCAGCAAAACCCTGGCCTTGCCTTCACCACGGCCTCCAGAGAAAACCTCTGACCCTACACTGGGGAGAGCAGTCTTTCCTCAGCCTTCCCAAGTCAAATCACCTTGCAGGTCCCTATTCTGGAAACAGGAGCCCACCCTCTTGACCCCAAGCCCATTCCATGTTGAAGTTGGTCCAGGGGTCCACCATAGTCACTGAAGAGGACAACGTGCACTTATGCCCCATGGAGTCAGGGATGCAGTCACATGTAGGATATGTACTCATGGCACCTGCGGTTTGAGGCTGACCCCCATGAAAAGGGACACAATGGCAGTCATTTGCACCCTATTTTTCAATGAATTATGAAATGTGACTGGAAACGTGTCTTCACACAGTGGGTGCTTTCTCCATGTTCATCAGTGAATGAGCCCAAACTCCTGATTCCCACATATCTCTGGGTGTGGGAGCCACCATGTCCAAAGCCCCTGTCCAGCTATGTCCCAGCTAGGATGCTCTGTCCCACTATGGAAATTAACATGTCTTTATTAACCCAAAAGTGCTTTTCCCAAGGCCTGAGTTTTGAGACGCCTCTGGCACAGATCTACGTTCTTCACAAAGCCAATATCACACCAGAAAGACCACCTGGCCTCGCTGAGTCCACCTGGGAATGAGCTCAGTGCACACCATTGAGCTGTGGTGCCCAGTGTGTGGGGACTGCTCCACGGACCTCTGTGGATCAGCTGGAGTCAGGATGGTTTCTCTGCCTGAGAGCGGAGATCACTCCCCTTGCAAGGCTGTGGCAGGCACCTCCAGGACTCGTCCCATTCGGGACTGACATTCCACTATGAGTGTGGTCCTCTATCTCATTAGGTATCACAAACCTTTGGGTCCCTGAGAGGTACATGGCAGCCCCAAGACCCAGGCATGAGGGGGCTACACACTTGGGCTTGGTGGTCTGGTGATTACCTTGGGAACAAGAGATCCAGCACCTGATGGGTGGGGATGGAATCCCAGGAGATTAACCCCATGTTGCCGCTGAAATGTAGGTTCCTCCCACAAATGACAGGCAGGAGCTCATTCCTAAGCTGGTCCTGCCTGTAAGGTTCAAGGCTCTGTACCCTGAAGGGCTCCTCCGTGTTCTCATCATTTTCACCCTGTGTTGGGACCAAGAATGTTGGTTTAAAATGGAAATGGTGACAAACAGAAAAATGACTTGTGCCAATACACTAGAGTCAAAGCACAATGGGACAGTTCCCATCAGTACAAACACACACCCCCCCACACACACACACAGTCAGAATAGGAGTCCTGGGCCATTCATCAGGGATCAGACTAGAGGGCCTGCTGGGCTCACCTGCCCTGTGCTACTCACTGTTACTCTTGAGCTCCTCTGCGACAATCGCCAGAGGCTCTGGCGTCTAAGATGAAGCCTCACCCAGTGCATCCACAAAAGGGCTAGTTGGCCCCCCTGAGATTCCTGGGAGCCTGAGGCTCGGCATTGTTTGCAACCACAGGAGAACATCCTTCTCACTCCAGTTTCTCCAACCAAATGAGCTCGGATGGCTTGGTCAGTTAAGTGGGTGCCTGGATACCAGGGTTCCATGTTCTGTTTGATCCATTGTCAAGGCAATGATGTCATTTCCTGTGCCCATACCTGAGCCTCTTTTCACATAAGACCACTTTCAAAAGCCCTATGAGCTGCTGATTTCTCCTCCATGCCTAAACATCTCAGGTGCGCAGGTGTTCACCAACAACTACCCAAACATCCCCACCAGCATCTGCCCTGCTTGGTGCCACTAGAGTTCCAGCTTGGAGCCTTCAAAAATGCATTCACAACCAGTCCTTCCCTCTCAGCAGCTTTTGGACCCTGGTCCCATCATTGTGCAACTCATGGTGTGCCCAGTCTTTTCTGGAAAGTAGGGTAGCATCTAATCTCTAGGGTTTATTGTGTCTATTGGCCCATAACACCCTCTATTCTCTCTGAAACCAGAGATGGGACTCACAGGTGGCTAAAGCACAAATGTAGAGATGGGACAATCACAAGAAGGGCAGAGACAAAGAATGCACCCCAACTCAATCAGGCCTGTGTCCCACACAGGGACGTGGCCAATGTCCGTCCCATCGTGGCTGCAGTTCCCTCTCTACACCATGGCAAGTTGGAGGGGACTGAGATGCAGAGGCTGCTCCCCTCTGCCATACAACTTCCCAAGGCTTCTCCTAAGATTTCAAAAGGGCCAAGTGTGTCTAGTGTTGGGGTCTCACAGAGACTCCGAGGTACCACAGCATCCTGCTGCCCAGAACCGGTTCACCCCTCACCTCAAGGGGGCTCAGCCTCTGCATTCATGGGAATTGAAGTGGGTACAGGTGATGGGATATCACCTCCAAGACTGAGTTATGCCAAGTCCATGACCCCTGTCTGCATCCCTGTCTCCAGCACCACTCCCCTCTCTCTCTTTCCTCCCCAGAGCAAACAAATCCATTTAGCAAGTGTGTCCTGTGATAAAGACATGACAGTCACCCATCCTCTCATTGCAAAAACACTGAGGCTCAGCCAACATGGATCCTACCAGGAACACAGGCATAAACTCAGAGTCCGATCCTCCCAGCCGAGCCTCAGTGGAGCTTGGACTCCCAGCCTCCTGAGTCAAGGAAACAGAGGTGCCTAGCCGAGCCACCTTGGATGCAGCCACACACAAACTGAACTCATCAATGCCCCTTGCTCTCAGTTGGGAGTAAGAGGGGAGGTGGTGTTTCACAACCCTGGACATCAAGTGCAGTCTCCAGGCTTTGGGGTGTGCCCTGGCCTCTCTCTATCTGCCCAGGCCCTCCAACTCACACTGGCCTTTTACCCAACCTCCTCCTAGGGCCAAACTCAATCCTGCCTCTCAATTTCTTCTGCCTTCCCCAACACACTGCTCCGCAAAATGAGCAGGGCTGGCTCTCTGTTATCATGCTGGTGTCAGCAGCAATGCCACCCCACTGACATCATTCTGAGTCCCAACCTAGGCACTCCAGCTGTCCTTGCCACATGTGGCCCTGTTTGGGCTCTGGCTCTTGCTCTTTTCTTTCATGTGCATGTGTTTTGAGGTTTTGAGTTTCTCCCACTGCAGAACTGCAGCCGTGGCAGGGTAGAGCTCATGAAGGTGACATTCTGAGCCACATCCAATCCCATCAGGACTGTGAACTGGGGTGATGCTGGAACACAGTGATGAGTGAACACATGGGAGGTGGTTGGACCCACCTTGCCTCTGAGTGGTTTCCTTTCAGGACAGGAATGTAGGGATGGGAGCCCCTGGCGTGGGATGCTTTGCACAAGGCGTGACCATGGGCTCTTTCCTGGCAAAAACTGGCTCCACTCAGCATGGAGAGCACTGTCATTCCTGGTGGCTTACAACAGCCCTGGACCCCAGAAAGGAACCCACACTCAAGATTAACGTCTGAGTGTGCGTGTCCTCGAGGAAATGAGGTCTCCTGATCCCAGGTGCAAAGGGGTAAGTCCTCTAACTCCAGGGGCCATGAAGGGACATCTGAGTTTCCCTTGTCCTTCTTTCCCTCTCTGAACCCATGGTGTCCTCACACTAACCACAGTTAGGACCCTGGCCTCATTCCCCAGTTGGGATCATTAGGCTCCATAAAGGACAGTCTCTGAGATGCTCAGTAAACCACCACCCTCTGCACAACCCATAACCCTATTCACCCAAGAGGCAAGAGGATTTCTATTCAGGAAAACCAGGAAAGGGAGAGCCTTTCTCAAGGACACAAGGACATTAGTGAGTGAGGGAGTGATTAATGGATGGAGAACTATTTCCACCACCAACTTCCAGGAGCATATATGACCCTTTGGGCACAGGTACGGACCCTTTTTTTCCAATCAACTTTTTCAGAGAAGTGAGGCTGCCTTCTAGATGGCACCTCCACACTAAGGGGGTCTCCTACTTCTTCCACATGTACATATTGCAACGGGCCTCCCACTGTGCATCTGAGAACACTCTGTGGGCATCTGTACCTTTCAAGACCCCAGAAACCATGCGGGCACCCCAGCACCAGCAGAGCATTTGTGCACATCACAACAATCACCCCGGGTGAGAACTCTCCGTTCCACTCTGTACTAGGCCCTGCCATCTGTACTGATCAGTCCAACCCCTCTCCTTCCTGTTTCTTGATTATACTACCATGGTTCCCACACATGGATGCCAGGGTGCTTGTGGCCCCCCCAACCATTTGAGTTCCAGGAACAGTGGAATGTGTTTGGGAACTTCTGGATGACGGGAAGTCCCACCCTCCAGGGTTTCATCTTCAATATAATGAGTGCAGAGGGAGCCAGGAGGGCTCTGTCAGGTAGAGAGAGGTGGGAGCTGATGGAGCCTCAACTAAGTGCCCAGGACTCTGGGTTCAGAGCTGGTGTTATGTGGAATTGTTGAGGGACGTGAAGAAAACCCAGCTCACTGTACGCAGAGACAGCAGATGCCCTCACGTGGTCAGGCTGCTGTGCTAATCAGAGCCCCAAGATGTTCCACAGGTGTGCAGGTGGGGAACCCACGTGCCAGCCCAGGCTGTTCCTGAGCACCTCTACCTGGATTCGAAGCACGTGACTCTGCATCAGCATCCTCACATCAATGTATCCCGGCCCCCCACCCCAAAAGTTCTCTCAGAGACAGTGAGGTTCCACTGCTCTGGACTTGCCCTTTTCTCTGGGATTCTTGGGGCCCATTAATTAGGAGGTCACAACAATTCTCAGCACACAGGCTGAGCCTACTGAGATCCCAGGAGTATCCAGGCATTGCTTCTATTTATAGTCCATCATGTCCCACCACACTGTGGACACGTATTGCACTCACCTAAAGAAACCACCAGGCCCAGGGCCTTCGTGCCACTGGCCTGCAGACACCTGGAGGAACAGGCAACCTATAGGCTGCGTGGAACCAAAGACCCTAGATCCTGGGATCTGAGCTGGACACACAGCTCATGTGCACACAGTCACCACTGTCACCGAGAGTGCAATTGAAACACCCGCAGAGTTAGCAGTGGACCTGATATGCCCACGAGTGGGGGTGAACTGCATCCCTTGAAAATGATCGTGTCCAGAGAAAGGCAAATTTTGTAGGATTTCACTTATCTCAGATTCTCAATTATCAGGTTCATAAAAAGATAAAGTACAATGTTCTTTTCCTGGGCCTCAAGGGCACTAGAATTCCGCATTGATGGCAAGAGTATGTCCACGTGAGTTCTGGAGATGCATGGTGGTGACGCCTATACACCAACATGAACATGCTTAATGCCACTCAACTGTGTCCTCCAAAATGGTTTAATTACAAAACGGATGTTCGGTGTCAATTACCACAATGTAAACCCTTGGGAGACTGCTGATTGACTTATCTTAGCGTAAGTCAATGAATAAAGGTCCTCAGGTGTCAAGCTACAAAATGAGGGATGAGCATGGATGAGGATGGGCGGGAGAATCCTCCCCCTCTAACACAATTAGGGAAGGATGTGCTGCCCTCAAGTGGCTGGGGGGCCTGGGATCCTGCCACAAAGGGGGATTCCAAACCTCACATCCCCTGACCCAGGCCAGAAGACCAGGTAGAGTCCAAGGACCCTGGGGTGGCCCAATGGCAATAAAGGTCAAAAGGAACTGGGATCTACCTGGACCCTCAATCCCCTACTCTGAGCAGGGCTGCATGACGAGGCCAGAGGCCATCCACAGCAATCTGCCTTTACAGGAAAACAGGGACTCCAGGCTGCCTCTGGCTCACTGAATCAAGGTGGTGTTTTCATAAAGCAAGACCACTTCCTCACATTTGACCAGCAGCTCATGCGCTGACAGCACAATGGCTGGCTTGACTCAGGCCCTGAGAAATGAAATAGAAAATTCATAGCAAACCCATCTTTAGCTCTTCCACATCATCAGGGGGTGTGATTCATTTCCATCAACAAAGATGTCTGAAATGATGTCTAAACATGCTGGGGACTCACCTCCGTGTGGAACTTTTCAGGAAAAAGTGGATCAAATCTCATGAAGCAACTCTTCTCTCCTCTAGCCCATGGGCAATGCAAGGAACCTGCATGTTACCAGAGGCTCACTCTCTCTTCTCATGTCTTCTGGAAAGGATTCATGAATGCTTCCTTTAAGGTGAAGCAGAAGCCTGCATTCCCAGCTGCACAGAAGTGTTTGAGGGCAGTGTCTCCCTTAAAACCCAAGAAGAAAAACAGGTCATTAAACAGGCACATGGATTAGAGTACATGATCAATGATCCCTCCTCCCTGAAGCCTTCCACATGCCCACCTTCCACATTCACAGAGAAATGCTTGGCCATTCTCACGACCAGGAGACCATGATGCTCATCACCAGGAAGTCAATAGGAACATGAATAGAGCAGCATGGATTGCACAAGGTGGCACACCAAGGATCTGCAGCACAGCTGCTAGAACACAAGAGCTGAACTTCAGTATTGACTTTCTGCCACGTGCCAAGTACGATGGTAATGTCAAGCACAACATGCAGATATGCAAGTAGTGGGTGACACGGTGCATCCATTCACAGAAGTGGGCAACATCTTCATTGGAACAAGGAAGTATCTTATCCTTACTCATCAAAATCATCACAAAGAATAAAATGGATGCAAGACTTCTCATTTCACTATCATGTAGCTGTTGGATTTCCCTATTAAATAATACCTCCTCCAAAATAAAAAATATCTCAGACATGTGTCAACTATTCGATGGATGACATTTTAGAAACTAGGCCTTTCCTTCATATTTATGTATGCTATAGCCCTGCCTAAGGCTCTTTGAGAAAGGAGCACATAGAATTGGATCTTTGAAAATCTCACATTTGCCGATAAATATTACCGACAATGTCAGGCATGGCGAAGTGAAAAGTGGGACTTTGGATACTCAAAGAATGCTATGTTGTGAGATTGGTGTCTCTGACTCATAGACAGCATGTGGTTTCTATGAAAGCTGGTGAGAGAGCAGGAGTAACGAAGCTCATGGAACAGATGACCTCAGGGAATACTGACAGATAGGCCAAACTGGAGAACATGTTCCAGCTAACATTGGTATTTGGGCTCCTGAGCCCAGTCCTGTTTTAAAAAGAGTTGCAGACAGGCAGTGTTCATGTACAAAATGTCTACCATGTAAAAGTGGGTAATTGAAATGTCATCTAGGTACACATCTGATAGAATGGTCTGCCAACCTATGGATTTCATTCTAACAAATAAAAAGAAAAACACAGACATGAGACAGAAAGATAAAACCTTGTCTTCACCAGGATGCCTAAAAATAAGTTTTATTTGCCTCATGCAAAGAGCTTTCAATAGAACTTCTGATTTCTGAATGAACCCATTCAATTTTATAATGCACAGATCATAAGGTTTTCTTTACAGAATATTCTCTTCTTCTTCTTCTTCAAGCCTCACATAGAAAATGTCTCACAGGACATAGGAGGGGAATGACCCAAAGGATGAGAGAATGGCTGGCACCGTTCTCAAATGTGCCCATGTAGCCTAAAGTTTGAAGGCACCTAATTGTACTCTAAAACAATGATGAACCTATTTGATCCATTAATTAATAAATAGCACCGCTTTACCACTTGAACCAAATCACAGAAAAATGGAAACAGATGATCGAATTCCTCTTCTCCCATCACCTCCTGGCCCAGACTCTCCCCAGAGGTGGCTCTGGTCATCTGTCTATTAGGGAGTCACCCGTGGTCCCCTATCTCTCAGAAAAGAAAATCACCTCAGCTACTGTCCCTAAAGCCAAGTGATGGCTGCGGTTTCCACACTGTGTGGATCTGGAGAGATGCACAGTGCCGCTGGACCAGCCTATGTTCAGGGCTGTGTCTGTGTCCCACAGCTGAAACATGTGGTCCAGGGTCTTCTTTCCACCCACAGGTCCTAAGAACTTGCAGTCAGCACGTGCCTACTTATTCACTGTGGCCACAGACTTCCTGCCAATGGCCATTGCTTTGTACACGTCTTATAATTTAACACGGCATTGAAATGAACTTCCTTCTGGGAGCTTCCCAGGGCACGTCCCAAGACCTGAATTTCTGTGTTGTAGGGAGCATAGCATTCGTGCATTTTTTAAGTTTCATGGATAATGTTAAATGTGCCTCCAAAGTGTATGAAAAAAGCTTATCTTCCTATCCCCTCCCAGCACATATTATCAACATCCTTAATTTGGGTAAAAAATAAATAAAACACATCATTTGAGCCTGTGTTCATCTTCTTGCCAGCTGTGTTCCAGTGACCTCCTCCCGTGCATAGTGCTCATCTGTGTTTCTCCTCGTGCCTCCTGTTCTACTGGGTTGCCATTTCCTCCCAATCGGTCCCTCAGTTTTGACAATGTTTGGGGCATATTTCGTTGGAGAGTAGTTTCTAACGTGGATGGTCAATTGAACCATCTTGACAGCTTTGGGTTTTGAGGATTGAAGCCAACCCTCCCCATTTCTAGGCCACAGCCTCTTCTCCTAGATTTCTACCAGTATTCCAGTAAATATTTCATTGAATTTGGTTGGTCTCTGTGTCTGGGTTCAAGACTTAGGTCCTGCACTTGCTAGCAGGGACATTGTGCTTTCTGGTTTGTTGTGTTGGCTTCTTGGGGACACTGTGAGGATCAGGTAGGCAAGGCAGGTAGAGTGGCTGGCCTAGAGCATGGCCCAGAGGGAGCATTTGATCAACATTATTTGTAAAATGACAGCTGTCAATTATCACAACCAACATGAAAGGCCATCCTAATAATCATCATTATGAAAATATTGGTCACAATAATGTTTTCTGCTTCTATGGTACAACTGTATTATACTCTCCATGAGTGAGGTCACAGGCCATGTGTCATTGTGTGCCTGCTTCTGTCACTTAGCCTGGAGGCCCCTGGCATAGTTTGCGCTTCAGGACTGGAAGCTCTTTTACGATACAGTTTTCAAGTGGCCATTGGTCGCCTGATGGTACTCCATGGGGTCATCTGAGCCTGGCTTGCATCTGGCTCCTGCAACCAACATCCTGTTTTGCTAGAAACTCCATCGAAAGAGGCTTGGAACTCCTGCTCTCTTGTTCGTCTCTGAAGTTCTGCCATTTCTTCTCAGATGGCTCCATCTCCAAACCTTTCAACCCCCTCCCCTGCTCCAGGGCTTTGAAGCGGTTTCTTTGGGAGCTTCTGCACAGGGTTAAGGACAAGCCATTCCTCACATGCTCCTTCAACAGGAGGAAGAGAGGGGCCAGAGGGGCCACAGGGAGCAACCTCCTGCTCTGTTCCAGGCAGCCACTTCCAGGCTGGGGCTGCAGCCTGGGGCTCTCAGGATGGCTCTGGCTAAGGGGGAAGCCCTACCCAAGCCTGGGTCACAGCCTCCCATGCCCCAGGGCAGCTGGTGAGCACTGGTGGAGGGTGGAGGGGAAGGCTTGCACCCCAGGAGTCGGGTCTGGACAGCATTCAGGTGGGAAGAGACCACTGGTCACCAAGGGGATGTGAAGCAGGGGGTGACCCAGGGCAGCCATGAGATCTCCTCTAAAGACCACTGTGGTCCCAGCAGTACAAAGGGACTGAGTGACATTATTACTCTTCCCTGTTTTAAGGACAGAGGTGTGGAAGGGATTCCTGAGAGTCACAGAAAACGTGGCTCACAGGTTTCATTTTGCCATCTAGGAGTGACCTTGGCCGCACTGGTGGCAATTCCCCGGACCTTTGATGAGCCCCCTGGCATCCTCCCAGGCCCAGTCTCAGGGGCAGACAGCTGCTCTGACTGCTCTCCCTGGACCTGAGGATCACATGGGGTTTTGAAATTCTTTTTGTTGCCGCACCGGGCATTGAACCCAGGGCCTTGCACATGCTAGGCAAGTGCTCTACCGCAGAGCTCACCCAGCCCTGAGGGTGACAGGTTTGGAGAGCATTTGCTACCTGAGTCTTGGTGAGGTGAATCCTCATAGCCCTGAAGTCAGCACGTTTCTCTACCAGCTGCGTTTGCAGGGTTAAGATCTTAGCTTGAGTTTTGATTTCCCTTATTTCTTCACTTCTCTCTCTCTCTCTCTCTTTTGGTACCAGGGGTTGAACCAAGGGGTGCTTTACCACTGAGCCACATCCCCAGCCCTTTTTAAAATACTTCATTACAGACAGAGTCTCACTGAGTTGCTCAGAGCCTCACTAAATGGCTAAGGTTGGCTTCAAACATGCCATCCTCCAGCCTCAGCCTCCAGAGTGTCTGGGATTACAGGCATGTACCACTGCCCCCCAGCTCTGCACTATTCTTAATCAGAGAACCTGTGGGGCTATGTTTACTAGGTATGAATTGAGTTGCCCTCCAGAGAAAAGAAAAAGTAACAAAGCACTGCTGTGTGGGCAAATCAGGGATGACCCCAGGACAGGGTCAGCTTTCTCTCCAAGGAAACCCCACTGCCCAAAAGGAGCCCCTTGGCCAACGCAGTGGTGCACTCCTGGAATCCCTGCACCTCGGGAGGCTGAGGCAGGAGGATCAAAAATTTCAAAATCAGCCTTAGCAATGGCAAGGCACTAAGCAAATCAGTGAGACCCTGAGCCTAAATCAAATTCAAAATTGGGCTGGGGATGGGGTTCTGTGGTCAAGCATCCTTGAGATCAATCACTGGTACCACCCCCCGTGAAATAAAAGAGCCTCTGCTAAGGACTTCCCTGTTGGCTGAGGCAGCTGCCTGCAGTGGGTGTCCTGCAGAATGCAGTCAATCTCCCCAGGCCTGGGCTGTGGGGAGGGGTTGGCCCGGAGACCAGGGGTTAGCCCCCAGCTAATGATCACTTGGTATTGTGGTTTGGATGTCAAATGTCCCCATTGCCCATGTGCTAAAGGCTTGGTCACCAGCCTGTGGCCCTTGGGACATAATGGAAACTTTAGTAGGTGGGGCCTCCTGGAAGGAATGAGATCATTAGGGGTGTGACATTGAGGGGGATATTGGGACCCAGCCCAGTCCTACCCACCCTCTTCCCAGGGTGGGTAAAACTGGGCTGGGTCCCAATATCCCCAATATCAGAAATGAGCAGCCTCCTCTGTCATGTGCTCGAGCTGCCAGGATGTCCTACTGTGCTGCCACAGGCCCAAAGCAACAGGGCTAAGGTGCCATGGACTGAGACCTATGCAGCCGTGAGCCAAAAAAACCCTGTTTCCTTTTAAGGGGATTCTCTCAGATGCTTTGTCACAGCAACAGAAAGCTGACAGCACCCTTGGTCTGTGCCCCTGCTTTATACATAGGGATGCTGAGGGCCCACAGGAAGCCGAGCAGCCCCAGGTCACATGGTCCCGTAAAAACAATTATTATCCATTCATTCACTGACTACATGGCAGGAGCTGGACTCCAGATCTCAGTGTTTGAAAAAGTTGTGTTTCCTTCCTGCCCCTTAGTCCCTCGCTCTCTCTTTTTGTATGAATCCAAGAAGGACCTTCAGGAGATTGCAATGCCACCCAGTCATCCTAGCCAACTTTGTACTTGAACATGAAGTTCATGGGATGTTTCTGCTTCACATTGTGTTAGTCACTAGTCATCAGAGAGCTCTGTGCTTTCACCTACAGAGTGCCACCCCACTTCCCTGCTGCAAGGGCTCTTCCTGCCAGGTCACCTGCTGGATGGAGGGCACTGCCCAGTGCCCTAGATCTCTCCTGAATGTCCTGTGACCAACCCACTGCAGGCCAGGCAGACATCCACAGAAAAAAACAGCGAGAGGGTCTGGCGCCCCCTGCAGAAAGCACCCCCGTCCAGGTACTGTTATATAGATGCCCACAGAACATTCCTCAAACCTGCAGCAGCTTGGACTGCATCCAAATGCAACCACAGGCCGAGCACAGTGCCACCCACCTGTGATAGAGTGACTCAGGAGGCTGAGGCAGGAGGATTGTGGGTTTGAGGCCAGGTTTAGCAACTTATTGAGGCACTGTCTTAAGATAAAGAATTAAAAGGGCTGAGGATGTAGCTCAGTGGCAGAGCCCCTGGTCCAATCCCCAGTACCAAGAGGAGGTGGAGATACCAGAGATGGGAACTTCTGAGTTGGGTCAATGATAACTCCAAGTCCAATGAGACTGAATGCACAGGGGAAGCTTTAACCCGCAAAAGAAAAGGAGGCAGGGAGCTTCAGCTCCAGGTAAAGGACTAGGAATTGAACCCGGGTGCCTTACCACTGAGCACACCCCAATCCTTTTTATTCTTGTTTTGAGAAGGGGTCTTGCTACATTGCTGAGGGTCTCACAAAATCACCAAGGTTGACCTCAAGTGATCCTCCTGCCTCAGCCTCCCGAGAATCTCTGGGATTACAGGCATGCACCACCATGCCCAGCAGGAAAGAAACTTTTATCAGTGCAGCCACACGGGGAAGGCAGGGGACCCACATCTTAGCCTGTTTTCAGGGGGTGACAATGACTTGGAGCTTTTATAGAGAGGGGAATGAGGGCAAGGGCTTGGGCTTTGCACAGCTGCCAAAGCAGGTGGTCCTGACCAGTTGAGGTCTGTCCATCTTCCCAGGATTGGCCAGGTGGTGCCTTGTCAGGAGAGCTGTGTCACCTGCTTTGGCTCTCAGATGCACATCAATCAGACCTTGTTCCTGGGACATGAAACAGACTGCATGGGGGTGGGGGTCTGGATTCTGAATTAAGAGCAACTTTCTTCTGCTGAAAATAGAGACGGGCTGCAACCCTACTCCCACCTCAGGAGCCAGGAAAGCTAAGATGGGTCCTGCCCTTCCTCAGGCCTGGGCACAGGCCATCTGCCTAGGCATTTTCTGTGTTTTTCCCATTTTTGCTTTTCTTCAGGCCAAGGAAATTCACGTATGTAGATCACTTGGGTTTTGTTTCTATAAACTGTAACCACTTCTGTGGGTCAGGGGCTTCTTCCAAGCCTTCTGGCTGCTTCTCCCCAGTTTGATCAAAGTTCTTGATTTTTTCCTTTTCTTTTTTTTTTTTTTGCCTGTTCCTTGTGCTGGTGGGCACTGATGCAGCCAGCAGGGTCCAGTAACAAATCCAAGGTGACTCAGGCAAAGGGGATGGATGGGCCATATATTGAGGCAGAGATGCTGCCCTTCTAATTCTGCCTTTAGCCATCCATTGGATGTCGGTGGGTAGAGGTGGAGGGCTGGAGTCCTCCTTACAAACTCCCCAAGACTCAAGTCAGCAAACACTGAAAGCCCTGTGGCCCTCAGGGACAGGGCACCAGACAGTTCCTCGGTGCCTCCCAAAGGCTGCCAAGGGAGAAGTCACTTGGGGCCCGACTCCAGGAGGATCATCAAGGGGCGGGACAGGGGGACTTCAGGTAAAAAGCTGCAGCCAGCTCGCCCTAGGACCCCAGCCCTCACCAGCCCCACCCCGTTCCTGGACAGAAAGGTTTCCTCGAGCATCCTCACTGGGTGTCCCTGCAGCAGGGCCCCAAGACTGCCCTGGAAAGGGATCTGTCAGGTGGGAGCGACCGATTTCCCTGATATATGCTGCTCAGCACCAGTATCCCCTTCTCTAGGCTCGGCAGAGTCCCCTGAACCTGCAATGTGCCCAGATGTGCCTGGCCTGCAGCCCTGGCTCTGAACCAGCCTCGTGGAACACTGGGTGCACAGTGGAGGCCCGTGTGGAGTGTCCTCCTCCCAGTGCGCACCTCCTACTCATCCCTTGGCACATCCCCAACCCTCTTTGCTCCCAGGACCCCTCAACTTTCTTTCCAAAGGCCTTGGAATCCCCAAAGGATTGATGCATGAGGGAAGGGACCTGCATCTGGGGGCACAGACCTCGCTTTGGCATCATGTTGCCTAAGTGGTACTTACACCCCTGAAGATCTCGCCCAGCATTTGAAGCAGGATCGATTTAGCCACGCAGGAGGTAAGCACTGATAAGCTCAAAACATTGCATGGACAGGAAAGAGATTTCTTCTGCAATCAATTTCTACATCATAGTCTTCAGTAAAGGAAGAGACCACTTGGGGGCTTCTCTGTCCCCTGTTGGTTGTAGCTAATTTCAGAAAACAGTTTCAATGAAGGGCAGCAACCTGCACATTTCAAGCACACTCTGCTGAGTTCCAATACTATGCATCAGCTGTGAGGGCACCACAATCAATGTAAACAACATGTCTATCACCCTAAAAGTTTCCTCCTGCCTCTCTGCAATCCCTTCACACCTCCACCATCCCCCCTCACATCTCCAGGTGACCCCTGATCTGCTTTTTGTTACTATATACTCTCTAGAAGTTTCAATAAATGGAATCATACAGCATGTTTTACTTTTTTTTTTAAATCTGGCTTCTTTCAACATAATTATTTTGAGCATCATCAAGGTTAAGTGCCAATAGCTCACCCTTTCCTATTTTTGAGTGATCAACTGTCTCTTAAGGTGGGCCTGGGGAGTCTGCATCCACTCACCTGCTGATAGACATCTACACTGTTTCCAGTTCTTGTCTATAAACAAAGCTGCTATGAAAATGTGTATACTAGTCTTGGCAAAGGCAGGTTGTAATTGATGGATTTCTGGAGGCTCAGTAGGCAAGTTGAATATTGAAAACTCCAGGGAGGGAACCCAGTGGGCAGAGCTTATTCTGCAGAGTGAAGTCCTGAGTTTAACCTCCAGCACCAAAAAAAAAAAAAAAAAAGAAAAAAAAAGAAAAGAAAAGAAAAAAGAAAGAAACAGAAAAAAGAAAAAGAAAAACTCAGAACCACCGCCAGATCACAGGGGCCCTCCACCTTTGTGGGTTTCAGCTGCAGGAGTTCAGTGTTCCCACTGAGACTGTCTCCAGGTTCCTCATGTTTCTGGACCTTTCTGACATATGCCAGAGCATTCTGTTCCTAACAAGGCTGCCCTCTAGAGAAACTGCTTTATCAGAGTCTGAACAACTGGGAATCACCAGAGCCTGTGTCACCTGGGGGAAGGCAGGCACCCAGCTCCAGCACCCTGAGTCCTGCTGTTCCACCTAAGAGGGCAACAGGGAGAAGCACTAGGGACATTCCCAGCCCAGGATGCAGGCTCAGGAGACAGGGACCCGCTGGAGGGGCCACAGAAAGCTTGCCTCCCACTCCTGGACACTCCTCAAGGCCTATTTCCACGAGCTCCCTTCCCCAGTGCTAGAGTTACAAGGCAGACTAAAAGGCAAAGGCCTGAGAGAGGAGCAAGCACGGACACCAGACTCCCACCAGGAGGGATGCTGGGACCCTCAGACCAGGAACCCCTCAAACAACCACGACTAACCTGCCAAGGGCTCTCATGGAAAGACAGAGAACAGGCACCAGCAGAGGGGACAAGGCAGAAAGAGATGGAGACACAAAATGGTGGGACACAAATAAGGAAGAGCTTTGATGAGCTCATTAACATACTGGACTCCACTGAGCAAAGAATGTCTCAGCTTCCAAAACACGAAAGCAAAGCAAGATAGGGAGAGAGAGAGGGAGAAGAGGGAGAGGGAGAGGGAGAGGGAGATGAGGGAGACAGGGAGAGGGAAACAGGGAGAGGGAGATGGAGAGGGAGAGGGAAAGAGAGAGAGAGAAGGAGGGGGCAACAAGGGAGAGGGAGACAGGGAGAGAGAAAGGGAGACATGCAGAGGAGTGGGGGAGGTGAAGGGAGAGGTAGAGGGGGAGAGGGGGAGATGGAGAGGGAAAGGAGGAGAGGGAGAGGGAGAGGGCGAGAGGCTGAGGGGGAGGGAGACAGGGAGAGAAAGAACCAACATCTAAGAACTGTGGGAAGATAAGAGGTGTCATGTAGACAAGATGGGAATCCACGGAAGAGAAGAGGAGAACTTCCCAAATTAGTACCAAATCAAAGTGGCTCAGAGAACTTCAAGCAGAAGGAACAACAAAACAACTCCACCCAGCCTCAGCCTCCAGGAATCCAAACTGCAGCACCAAGAGAAAGCCAAGCCAACACCAAAACAGAACCACCATCAAACACACACACCCTAAAGGGGCCAGTGGAAGAAGCCCTGCCTCTGGGAACAGAGACACAATATATCCAACTGCTCAGAAAGTATTCAAGGAAGAGCTTGGAGCAAAACACTTAGAAGTGTTGAGGTGAAAGCCCCCCAACCTACAGCCATGTCCTGAAAACTCAGCCTCAGAGTGAAGAGAAATAGAGACTCTCAGACACACCATGGAGGGACTGTGTCACCAGGAAGCTGCCTGGCAAGAAATGATAAAAGAAGTCCTTTAAAAGAAAAGGACCATGATCCCGGCCAGAAAGAGACTTACATAGAAAAGAATAACAACTTAAGTTTTCTTGGATAAGTTTGTTCAGAACAAAATTAACAAATGTCCTCGATGAGAACTGTATATGTACATGTGAGATGACAGTGTGACGCGGGGTGGCAGAAGCACCAGGAATGCTTTGTTGCTGTGAGGTACTGACACCAGTCTTGACCCGGCAGTGTCATCCGAAAGTGGACCTGGGTTAGTTATCAGTATACACTACAACCACTAAAAAAGGTTTTTAAAAAGAAGTATAACAGGTGTGCTGAGAAATGTGAGTAGATGGAATCAAAAGGCAGGAAAAGAAGAGACAGACAAAAACAGGCACAAAGAACCAGGGCAATTACACAGAACGGTACCAAGCACAGCAGATGCTATTTCAACTGGATCAATAATCACATTATACGTCAGGGGCCTAAACGTACCAATTATCAGAGATTATCAGAGGGGTTCAAAAAACAGGTTCCAACCCTTTGGTGTCTAGAAGTCCACTTAAAATATACAGTAGTACCCCCACCCAGGGATACATCCCGAGACTCCCAGTGGATGCCTGAGCTGCAGATGGCACTGAGCCCTATATACACTGTTTCCCCCTATATCTACATTCTTATGACTGTTATAAATTAGGCACAGGAGGAGATTGACAATGGTAACTAATAGTAAAATAGAATAATTTTAACATAATTCAATAAACTTCCCACCATCGCTCCCCTTAAGCTTTAAGTAAAATCAGGGGTATGTGAGTGTCAGCAGTAATACTGCAACAGTCCATCTGATAACCAAGATGGCTACCAAGAGTGAGTAACAGGCAGGGAGCGTATACAGTGTTGACACACTGGACAAAGGGACGATTCATACCTCAGGGGGACAGTGCGAGACTTCATAGCATTACACACAATGAAATATAATTTAAAACTTAGGAAATTTTTTTATTTCTGGAATTTTCCACTTAACAGTTTGGGACTGCAGTTGACCACAAGTACCTGAAACCTTGGCGAGCTGAACCGTGGGTACGAGGGGACCACCGTAGATTAAGAGTGAAGTGTTGAAGAGGGAAACACGGGGCCAACTCTAGTGAAGGAAAGCAGTAGTCACTGTATGAAGCTCAGACTATATTAACTACGTGCAAGGAAAACTGCCAATCATATAGAGGGACACCACCTGAATGATGATGGGACAGTTCTCCAAGATGTACCATACTCAGGGAGCACGCACTGTACGGCAGAACATTAAAATACTTGAGAACTGCGAGGAGAGGTGGAGACGGGACCAGCCTGCTGCCAGAAGTGGACAGACCCTGAAGGGGAACACCAGGAGGACAAAGTTAAGCTCAACAGAACACAGCACAGTGCGCTGACAGGATGTGCACAGGTGTTCAGAGGGCTTGCACTTAGTGCGGTCGAGGAACGGCTGGTTTGAACTTCCCAGGCTTCTCTTTGGGGCCGCCTGTTCCTTGTTCCCCTTCTCCTCTTTTTCTGCCTTCTCTTGGATTGAGGGTTTTTTGAGTTTGTTCTGTGGTGCGGGGGATGGAACCCATAGCTTCCCACATCGATGCAAGCAATCCACCACTGAGCTGGGTCCCAAGCCTTTTTTTTCCCCCCAAGAAAACCATGTCTTTAAAAGCTTTAAAAACAAATAATGCTATTTTGCAAATATGACTTTGCTTAACGAGGGCCACCAACTTACAGCACTGTGATGTCAGGAACACAGAGTGTGCAGGGAAACTAACTAATGCTGCTACAGTTGGGAGATTGGCTGCTGTTGCTGACTGAAGTGTGGGTGATACACATTGGGACTTGTGACCCATCAGATCAGCATAGTTAATGGTCACCCAACTCCCTGCACAGGCTTGGGTCTGATCACATATTCTGCCTGGATAGATATTTCAGCCTCTTTTGTATATAAAAGACACACACATACTCACTCTCTCTCTCTCTCTCTCTCTCTCTCTCTCTCTCTCTCACACACACACACACACACACTCTCTCTCTCTCTCTCTCTCACACACACACACACACACACACACACACACACACTCACACATACATGTATGTCCTGTCATACAAACATGTAAAATTGTCTGCAAGGGCACACATTAAATAAACAAGTATTACGCGCCTCAGGCAATCCTATTCACTATAAATACATACACATTTTTTTGCATTTTGTCTTTTTTTGTACCAAATTTCTACATTATCTAGCAACTTGCAAAAGAAAAGTTTATTTTTTTCTGATACAAAATGTCTCTAAAGACTCGTTATGTTTGGACTTTAATCAAAGGATATGTATAATCAACAAATCAAGAGCATTGACCCTTTCTGAGACAGGGTCCTGCTAAGTTGCTGAGGCTGCACTTGAACTTGGGAAACTCCTGCACAGCCTCCTGAGCAGCTAGGATTACAGGTGTGTGCCACTGCACCAGCACAATGAGTTATTTTTAAGATTGCACCTCATTCTCTTTGCTGGCTTAATAGCTACAGCTCTGTGTCACGCTAGTGACTCCTTTACAATAGGGTTTAAGTGCACATCTTTACCTTAACCAGTCCACCTTCAAATGACCCCTTGAGAGAACCAGGTGACAGCATATTTCCAGGACTCCTGCCTGGTCTCTGTGTTGTTATCATACATTGCACATCTACATGTGTAAAAAAAATGTTGGCATTAATTGTGCTTTAACTACTCTATTGTCTTAAAGGCAATAAACTGGGGGACTGTGACAAGGGCCTACCTGGGTAGGCAGAGGATTGGGGGAGGATGGGGGCAGAGAAAGTATTCAAAGAAACAGGAAATGATGATCTGCCCACGGAGGAGGAACATGGTGGGTCACACCCCTTACAGGGGCCTGTGTCCACAATACTAAAGCATCTTTACAACTCAATGATAAAAACACAAATAACTCAATTTTTCAAATGGGCAAAAAGAGGTGAAGAGACATTTCTCCAGACACCACACAAGAGGTGTCAAGCGTGTGACAAGAGGTTCCTGCTGCTGGCACTTGATGTTCAAGTTGGAACAATGAGGCACTTCCTGCCACCAGGGCAGCCTGGGCCCTGCTGGAGGTGGGTGCAGCTGTGAGGGACAGGGCAGGAGGTCACCTCCCAGGGATGGGTCAGCCCGAGCGGGCGTCGGGCACAGCCACCACAGCCCTTCATGTCCCTGTGCACATTACCCCTGGGTGGGTCTTTTCCTGTCTCCCTGCTCCATTTGCTTTTGCTGGTTTCATGGAGTATTTAAAGTAGTCTTGAACTGAGGTCAGTACATAATGTCCCTGTCACACTGCCTGGCACAGATCACGTGATCAATAAATCAAAACTAGAATTATTTATTTGTAAATAAAGAAGGTTGAAATTACCTCAAAAAAGAAAAAAGAGGTGACACAGCAAGATGAGACGGGGGAGTCCCAGGCGCCTAGGGCAGCAGGCACGGTGTTGCAGTAGGGGAGCCAGGTGGCAGGAAGGTCAGGTGGAGGCCCTCTTGAGACCTGACCAAATAGAGCGCTTCATTCCCTGTGCAGCCTTCACCTCTTCCCAGTCCAGCCTGATGTTGGGAACCTCCTCTTCTGGCTCAGGATCCTTCCTCAAGGCCCCCCGGGGGGAGGCGACCAGGATGGGCAGGGGGCCACATTCCTCCCGGAATTCCACCACATGGAGACCTTTCTTGTCGGCCAGCTGTTGGTGGGTTTCCTGGGCAAGACCAAAGTGAGAACAGCAGTTAGGTCTCCGAGGGTCCCTGTGGCTATAGGAGTGAGAGGCACCACCACAGGGGTGGGGTGGGGGTGGGAGTGCAGAACCCACCAGAGAGCTTGGGGGAAAGAGCAGTGCCAGCTGATTCTGGGTGGTTAAACCACAGTGGCTGTCACAGGGGGATGCCTCAGCCCACTTTCCCACCCCAAACTGGGGTACGCCAGGCCTCGCCTTCCAAACTCCCTAAGCACGTGCCTGCCGGGCCAAGCACCAAGCCTGAACCTGGTGGAGCCCTGAGATCTAACAACCAAATCACAGGAGGTCCAGGGGGGAAAGGACATCAAGGACCCCACGGGTGCTCAACCCTGGAAACACTATGGGACAAAACACCTGACTTCTTCAACATAACAGCAGCAAGGGGGGAAGAGAGAGGGACAGACCAAGAGAGACTTAAAAGACACAGGAGAAACTTTAGAAGTGCTGACATCTTCTCAACTGGATTGAATCAAATCAATGGGATTGAATCAAAAACTGTGTAAAAAAAAAAGTTTTTAAATCAGACAAATGGATAGATTTGAATGAACAGATTCGATACTTGATAATACTGAGTCATGATATTTAGGAATGCTAAGGGTACCATGACATTTTTTTTTCCCCAGTGCTGGGGATCAAACCTGGGCCTTAAGTGTTCCTAGCAAGCGCTCTACCATAGAAGTAAACGGATCCTTTAGATCCTCTAAAGGATCAGAATCAGAAACCACTTCTCAGGTTTCTGATTCTGATCCTTTAGAAATACACTGAAATATTTACGAATGAAATAAAATGGGACCTGAGATTTGGTTCAAAACGACTCGGTGAGGTGATGTTGAGAAACAAGATTAGCTCTGGTTGGGCAGCAGAGCCCTGGGGTCACTGCAGCAGGTGGCCGTGGGAGCCCCTAGGAGACCCTCAGCACCTTGGTCTGCAGCATAGCCAGACCTGCTCAAACCCCAGGGAAGGTTACCTGGCGGGAGAGCCCATGGAAGAGGCCCCGGGTGAGGTTGAGCATGTTGACGGACCCAGAGACCTCGGCATACATGTCCTTGATGCCAATGAGCCGGCAGATGGTAATGATGGCCCTGTGGCAGCGCAGGCCGTATCCTAGGAGACAGGAAATGGACTGAGCACCTGCCAGCATGCTGTCTTTCGTGTGGCTCTGGGTTTAGGGAATGACATTTTGGCTTCACCACCCCCAGCTAGTGTGACTTCTAGGACGACATTTATTCAATGGTATGTACAAAAATTAAACAGAATATCTACCTTAAACGTAGTGGGGGGAGAAACCACGATGTTACTTACATTAAAACTTTAGTGCCTGAAAACTCTTGGCCCTCTGCCCAGGCCAGCTCCCGTGTCCATGCCTGGTTACCATCAAGGGAGACGCCTGTCCTCACCCTCCTAGACCACTCAGCTGCCCTGGCAGCGACACCACTTCCCTCTCCTGGGAACACCTTCTGGCCTAAGTGGCAGCGTCTCCTGAATTGGTGGCTCCTGGAGTGCTTTCTCACCTCCCTGATGGCCTTCAGTGCTGGGGTGGTCTCCTCCCCTCTAGCCACGTGCCCTGCTCTTGGCCACCGGCAATCCCTCCTCCAGAAGAGCATCAAAAACACAAGCCAGGGCTGGGGCTATAGAGCAGAGCGCTTGCCCGGCATGTGTGAGGCACTGGGTTTGATCCTCAGCAAATCAAGGCTCCGGGGCACAACCTCTCACTGGCCATTGCTCTCTGAATTAAACAAAGACATCTGCAGGATCTTCCCCCCACAATATCATTATCACACACACACACACACACACACACACACACACACACACACACCCCGTGCCCGACCCCACTTACTGCACTGTCCTCACATGGCCTGTGCAGGAAGGCACACTACCTGGGGCACGCACCAGCCTGGAACGTTCTCCCAGACCTGCCCCTCTGCTCCTCTTCCTTCAGGATCTCACTCACACTGCCCCTGCTCAGAGGCCACCTCTGGCCACCCTGATGAAGGTGGCCCTCCTCCTCCTCTTGACAGCACTGAGGAAGGCACAAGGCAGTAGCTCAGTTGCTTAGGGCCTCACTAAGTTGCTGAGGCTGGCCTGGAACTTGCAATCCTCCTATCTCAGCCTTCTGAGTGTCACTGGGATTACAGGTGTGCACCACTGCGCCCAGCTCCTGACCTGAACTCCTGAGATTTAAAAAACTACAGTCAAATGAAACAGGTTCTTACTACAGAACTGCAAGCAAAATGCAAATCCAAATGTTTAAGAATTCTGCACCAAGAGTGCACTGGGTGTGACTGTCCCCATAACCAACACTGCCTGTGGCCTGTCCACAAGACAAGAAAGGCCATTTCTGCTCACCCAGTGCCTCAATGAATAGAGATCATAGAAGTTCAACAGTACTCAATGGTGAGGGGCTGGGGGAGCTCCGTGACAGCACGTGCTTCACAGGTGTGGGGCTCTGCTTTAATCCCCAGCACCAAATAACAAGCCTAACACCACGACACTTGTAGAGGAACAGCACGTGACTGGCAGGAAAAAACACCGTCCAGCTGGGTGAAGGCTCCAGGAGGAACCACGTGCCCACTCATCCAACCGGACCACCACCACCTGCTCTGCATGCCTCAGCCACTCCAGGAACAGGCCTGGGCCTGTGCAGCCCGACCTTGGCTTCTTCCCCAGGAGCCTGGCCTTCCTCAGCCTAATTCAGGACTTCCATCTGTCACTCTCAGGATGAGTTCAAGGAGAGGCGAACAACCCCAGGGGGGAGGGTGGGACTGTGGTGCTTTCTCTGCTTTATGTTCAACAGAGAGTCAGAGCTTTCCAGTTACCTCTGGGCTATTTCTTCATCTTGATGTGTGTGTCCTCTTATATCTCAACGAGATGTCATGGAATACTGGGGGGTAAAGCAGACACAGGAGGGTCAGGCATGTGGCTTTAATGTCTGCAAAAGCCACAGAGCACTGGGTGCTGCCCTAAGAAGCCAGCCCACAGGACACACAGACGCTGACCCCACTCATTCTCCTGCCACCCCCCGAGGCCAGGCTGTTTCCTCATTTTGCACATTTGTAAGAATGCAGTCAGAGCAACACAAAGACACCCATTGGGCATGTCACAGACACACCAGGACACAGTGGCATTCTGCAAATCTTACAAGAAAAGACCCACACTCACTTGTATGGTCTTCATACCGCTCTATGTAATGCAAATAGTGGATGGCTTTGTTCTTTGCCTGAAGAAAGGAAGGAACAAATTCTCCTAAATCTCTCGCTGGGTTTCAAAACTATTTTATAAAGTATTTTATTATAAAAAATTCCACCTATGCACCTTAAAACATAAGGACTTAGCCACAATATCATTATCACACATACACTGACGATTCCTTCATGATACGTGACTGTGTGCCTGCAGTGCCCCCATGTGAACACAGAGCTTTTCATCTTCTACTAAATGTTAACAAAGAAAAACATGCACGTACTTTCCTGAAAGCATCCACCCGCTCAGTGGCCTTCCCAATGGCAAAACCTTCAAAAGAAAAAGCAAAACTTATGAAAAGGAAAGCTACTCTGACCCAGCCTGTGCCTCTCCCCAGCTCCCAGTTTGGGCTCTACAGCATTTCACGCCCTTCTTTCAACTGCCCACAGAACACCTGCTCTGCACAACCAGCCATGAAGAAAGCCAGAGATGTGCTCATCTGTTCTGAGGCATTCGACAGACTTGACATTGAGATACATAACATTACCTTTTATAAATCTCTAATAAAATGAAATATACTCAATTTTTAAAATTAAGTATGCTCTATATTTATAAAAGGCAAATGTTTTGGGGCACTTGTGCAAAGAGATTAAAATGACAAGAAGGGATAGGGGAAAAATACATTGTTATAGAGTAAAACTATGATTTCAGTAGAATTTCAATTTTAATTAACCAGAAAAATAAACCTAATAGTTTCCAATTTGTAAATGCTTTACCCTAGGAAATGAGGTCTATCACAAGTTGCAGAAATGCTTCCATTATTTGCTGCCACCATTTATTATTTAATTTGAAAAAAGTACTTTGTTTTAAAATTACACACAGGAAAATAAAATAGGCAAGACATCTGAGGCCTGGGATGAAAAGGGCTTCAATTCCAGTTCCTAGTTTAAACAGAACAAAGTAAACCATGGAAGTCCTAGAGGGAAATATGAGTGCACTTACTTATAATCTTCAAAAGGAGACTTTCTAAGCAAAACACAAACCAGAAGTGACCTAGGACTGATAAATTTGCTATGTTAAGGTTTAAAACTTCTGTGGATTTTAAAGCTTCGATGTGGAAAAAAATTCAAAACTAAGTCAAAAGATGATAAGACAAAAAAGGCTCATGTCCTTAACTTACAAGAAGCTAATCCCAATCAATAAAGACAAGAAAACCACCCAATTAAAACAATAGGCAAAGCACCTGGACTGACAGATGTCCAAAGGGAAAGCGCAACGGCCAATGAACACGCAAAATGGCGTCGGCACTCTCCTAACTTAGAAAGTACAGGTGTAAACTGGGAGAGACGTTTCAGGGATCATACTGACAATCAGTAAAGTCTGATACTACTCAGGGCAAGGATGGGTGGTACAGAGGGACATAAACTGATGCAACCTTTGAGGAGGAGATCTGGCAATACTTGACATTTACACCCAGTGCGGCAGCAATTTCAAGACATTTCTCCTATTTCTATATTTCCAAAAGTTCAACAAGCTCCATGTACAAAAAGGTCAATGTTATTGTTGTTGTTTGTAATAAATGATACAAATTTGGAAACAATAGGGATTGGGTCAAAAATCATGTCTATGCACACACTGGAACACTATGAAACCAATACCAGAAATCTGCTTATGCTAACAGAAGACCTCTGAGGGCAAAACCAAGCAAGAAGAGCAAGGTGCAAATTCATGGCTATAATAAGATCTCTGCTAAGCTTTTGATAAAAAGGTAAAGGGAGGTAACATGGACACAAAATTTCAGAAAAGATATTTTTGAAAAGAGACAACACTAACTGCTAACCATGGTCTCTTACAGCAAAGCACTATCATGTCTTTTGCTTTTGCTTTGAAATTTTCAAAAGGAAGCAACAAACAGTTTTTCAGTTCTATGTGAACACATTTCAAAAACAAGATGTTCAGTAGGGAAACTTTAAAAGTCTAAAGAAGAAAATTTAAATGACTGACAAACCTGCTAACCCAAGTGAACACTTATCAGTCAGTGTACAGTCTTCTAGTTTTTTTCCTTGCATAGAAATGACTTTAAAAAAAAATCATGATTACATGACAAATTTTTAACCAAAATTACTTATTGTGTAAGTAATTTTTCACAATTCTTTAATGGCTATAGAATATTACTTTGGAGGCCTGTGGTTGTGGCTCAGAGGGAGAGCACTCGCCTGGCATGCGTGAGGCACTGGGTTTGATCCCTAGCACCACATAAAAAATAAAGATCTTGTGTCCACCTATAACTAAAAATAAATATTAAAAAAAAGAATATTATATTGGACAGCTATCCTGTAACCAGGCCCGATTGAACTTGTTCTAAGTTTTCACTATTATGCACCATACAATAGTGTCTTAAGCCCTTTAAAATACCCAGTCCTCAGATGTAGGCCTTAAGAGCTTTTCTTTCTTTCTCTGAGAAGCTTCGTGGTTTACCACCAGGTTTGTGAGCCCAGACCTCTAGGCGGCTCTATTAGTAGAAAAAGTGAGACTGGCAGCAGGGCCCTGGCTTCCAGCCGGGCAGCCAGGCCTCTTTGTGTTCAGCGTCACCCCACTCACCTGCAGCTCCCTGCCCATTCCCCACAGCCACCAGGACACGGACTGATCTCTTCCTTCCCTCTTTGGCTGTCATATTGAAAACATTTCTGACCTAAAAGACAAAATGCTTCATCAATAGGACAGCTGAAGAAAACTCTGAGGTAGAGGACGAGGACCTGCTGGCTCAGCCACACAAGGCTTGGTGCAGGACCCAGCACCTCCTCCAGTCTGTAGGCACAAAAGCAAACTTCCCAAACAAACCCTCCCTCTGAAGCATTTCGGGAACACAATGGAAATAAGACTTTCTCTTCCTATTTCATTGGGTTATTAGGAGAGTTAACTAAGATAATCTTTAAAGGAATTTACAACTACACAACTCAATGTACCCCATCTTAATAAATGTACACAGGAAAGAAAACACTATGGATTAAACTTTGAAATAGTTTAACACTGATTATAAGACAAATTCCAGTATCAAAGGTACTAAAATATCTTAGAAATGATGAAATGCAACGTAAGGAAAAAACTTCGCAGGACTGGACTGCTATGTTAAGGATCAGGCTTAAACAAGAATACAGAATTTGGAAACACCTATTCATTATAAACTTCAGGAAAATCTCCCATTTTTTCAGCCTATTTTAAAGGCCAGGAATTATGAAACTATTAACTAAACTGCTTAAATGACAGTTGTCCCCTTTCCTTCCTAGGAAGAAGTTTAAGGAAAAGGGAGGCTGAGGCCACACTTTTGAATGATCTTATAGGAAACAACCTACATATGAAAGACTCTTTCAGTGGGATTAACTTTCAAAAGCTATGAACTGGGGTGTGTGTAGGGGCACACGCCTGTAATCCATGTGACTCAGGAGACTGAAGCAGGAAGAAGGCAAAGTCAAGGCCAGCCTGGGCAACTTAGCGAGACCCTTCTCAAAATAAAAAGTTAAAAGGGCTGGGGATGTGGTTTGGTGGCAGAGTGCGTGCCTAGCAATGCACAAAGCCCTGGGTTCAATCTCTAGAATTGGGGTGGGGGGAATAACACACAATGGGATACCAACATAAAACACTTGTAAACATATTTTAAAAATTCCATAATATAACTGATATTGAAGAAATAATATACATATTCAGAGAGGCTTTGTCACAAATTTGATATATAAATTATTCCACAATTTGGGGAGGTACTGGGAATTGAACTCAGGGCACTTGACCACTGAGCCACATCCCCATCCCTTTTTCGTATTTTATTTAGAGACAGGGTCTCACTGAGTTGCTTAGGGCCTTGCTTTTGCTGAGGCTGTGGAACTCACCATCCTCCCTCCTTAGCCTCCCAAACTACTGGGATTTCAGCTGTGCACCACCGAGCCCGGCTCTGTTCCACATTATGAAACACTGATTAAATGCACAGTGCCAGCTCCAAGGAACACTGGCCATCAGAGAACCACCCTGGAAGGGTGGTTCAAGCACACCTGATACAGGATCTGTGAGCAGCCCAGAGACCACTGCCCTAGTCAAACTGCACACTGGCCATAACCTGAGGCTTTCTGCCCCTGCCCCTGCTCCTCCCAACTTGTTCTCTGATTGTGTCCTAGATACAACTGGTGTACAGCTCCACAAGAGGCCACCACATAGCACACTCTAGCTCCAGGAAGAAGGAACTTAACATAATCTCCAAATTGTGCTCCTGAATTTGCCCCTCACAAACCTCAATTTCATAGTCCCCACAAACCAAGGCAGCAGTGGGGACCACCAACATGAAGGAACTGAACTTCAAATTGTGTTAATTCCTCCCTGAACTTGAGTCTGTGTCCGAGAGATCACTGTCACCACAGCTCTGCTCAGCTCCTCCTGCCCACCCGACCCCGGAAACCTCTCCAGAGGACCCTGGGAGTTGAGCTCGGCAGGCCTACCTCGAGGATCCTGGTATCAAAGTCCTCATAGGTCTCTACAAGGAGAGAAGAAAAAGCACACAGATAAGAGCATCCACGCTGCTCACGTGGGACAGCCTTTCCCAGGTGCCCTCAGACTTCTAATGGGAAGAACCTGAGCTCTCTGGTGCCGCTCTCCAGGCTGCGCCCCAGTTCCCATCATCCACAGGGACTGCCTGGCCTGACTTCACGAGCTCAGCCACGGCTCTCTGACCGCAGCCTCCCTCTCTCCAGCTCCCTGCTGCCGGCTCCCGAGGCACAGGTTCCTGGAGCGCCGACACCTCCAGAGCCTTCCTCGCTGCTTTCCCATCTGGTCTCCTGGGCTCTTCACAGCCTCTCTCACCAAAGTCCCTCAAAGACACCAAAGTCCCTCACTCCTCATAGATCTCGCCAACGTCCTCAATCCCTACACTTTTGTCTCTACCGCCCTCTCCAGGCCAGAACCCACGCAGCTGTCTGGTCACAAGTGGCCTGCTGCTGCTGCCGGGAGAGATCAGAGCCTGGCCTACGCTCACCACTCTCAACTGCGGGTCTGACCCGCTCGGGAACACCCGGCTCCTCAGCTTTCAGTTCTCTTAATTCAGCCTCTGCTCACCACCACAGCTGTTTCCAACACTCCCAAATTCTCTTGCTTTTACTTATTACAGAAAATCTCAATTACAAAATAAAATAGGAGAGCAGAATAAAAGCTTCTGTACCCAGCAGTCGGCTTTGAAAGCGGTCAGCTCAAGAGTCAATCTTCTTTCCTGGACACTGCCAGGGTCCCACCCACTGGGTGATAGTGAAGCCAGTGCCAAGTGCCACCTTCTCATCAAGAAATATTCTGGTGGCCATGTTCACCAATGCCACTATCTGGCTTGATGACTCCTGACCAAAGCTACCAGATACCAGGTGACCTCCCCGCCTTTCCACCCCCATTGCACAGGCTCACCCAAACCTGCACCCTGCCCCTGCTGGTAACAGCAGCCTGTCTGTCTAAACTCTGGATCTGGTTACTGGGGACTTGGCTCGTGGGCAGGTCCTCTCCCTCCCAGACCTCCACCCTCCTGCACGCTCGCCCCATCCTCTCCAGCCCAACCGTTCCTCTACTTTGAGCCAAACTCCTGTTTGCTTCCTCTTCTCCCACTCACTGGCAAGAGCAAGATTTTCAGGTGAATCTGCCTCTGTGGGGAGGGGGAGGCTTTGTTTTCTAATTCAGCCTAAGTGTCGTCAGTTTTTGTTTCATGTTTGCTTTTACGAAGGCTTAGTGACAGCTCTCTGGGGTCCCTCAACTCTGCTGTTAAACAGCACTCCAAGCCTGAGGCCACGTGTTTGGGAAACGCTGTGCCCTACAGATCTATAATGCACACCACCATGTCTAAGGCACCTGCTAAGGCACTGGGACCCAGGGCTTTCCATCCTGTTGGAGGAACACTTCCTGGTTACAGGCCTCTAGTGTCCCACAAATGCAACCGGGATAATAATGTGGAAAGTTAGTCAAAGAGGTCAAATTCTTTTTTCAGAAAGGGTAATCTAAACAGACAAGTAAACAATAAAATTATTTTCAGAAACACTGTAGGACGATACGTCCTCTACCAAAGGCAAGCAAACCAGGCCTCCACTACCTCCATTGGGACCAGGGTCCGGGGGACCGACACTGAGGCCACCCCATGTGTTCCCGCTCCAGCCTCGCTCCCGCTTCACTTTCATCCTCCGCTTCCAGTCCCACTCTTCCCTCTGCTGGAGCATGTCAGCCGCCACCTGCTCCTGCTCCTCCTTGCTCCTCTGGGCAATGGTCTGCACGGCTCCATTTCTCATGAGAGGGGCATTCAGACCCGGCCACAAGAAGCCGGAGCGTCCTGAAGGGTAAAGATTATAGGTAAGTGACAACTTCTAAAAGGTGCTCACTCTTCATGTTGCTAAGATGCCAGGGAACGCGTGCACAGACACCAGCACAGTATTGTGGAGTTGGAGCTGATGCGATCACTTGGCAGGTGACCTGGCACTGTCACAGTTTTATGCACATCTACCCTACAGGCATGTGACCGCATTTTCACTTTTACCAAGAGAAACACTCGTGAGGCCTGTGAGCGCTAAGATGTCTGCTGAAACACGACCTGTAATGCAGGTCGGCAACAGAGGAACGGCTGAACGCACAGCCAGCAGGTGCCATATCCTGCACAAAATCAAAAGCCGTTGCTCTCGGGCTGGGGATGTGGCTCTCAAGCAGTAGTGCGCTTGCCTGGCATGCACGCGGCGCGGGGTTTAATCCTCAGCACCACATACAAATAAAGATGTTGTGTCCACCAAAAACTAAAAAATAAAATATTAATTTCTCTCTCTCTCTCTCTCTCCCTCTCTCTTAAAAAAACAAAAAAAAACAAAAAAACGTTGCTCTCCAGGTTCTGATGTGGAATGATTTCTAAGACATGTTATTATTATTACTTTTGGTTCTGGAAATTGAACCCAGTGGCGTTCTACCACTGAGCCACATCCCCAACCCTTTTTATTTATTTTGAGACAGGGTCTCACTAAATTCTTGAGGCGGGCCTTGAAACTTGTCATCCTCCTGCCTCAGCTTCTCCAGTCGCTGGGGTTAAGGGGTTTGCCACCATGTCCAGCCCTGAGACCTCTTATTGGGTTAAAAAAAAAAAAAAAAAAAAGCAGATTATACAATTGCATGTACCATATAGTATAATTATCTTTTTCTTTTCTTTTCTTTTTAAAGACGATATCTATTTCTTTTAGGGAATTGATACAAAAGCGCGCACCAGCACACACAAAAACAACTGAAGGAAATACCAATATGAGACCAGTGGCCCCTCAGGGGAGACAATGGGAATGTGGACGGCAGGAAGGACATCAGGGGCTTTTAGTTTTCTCTACACTCCGCGTTTTTACTGAGAAGGTATGCATACGATTTTTATAATTTGAAAAAATAAATTATAGCCAGACACAGTGGTGCATGTGAGCAGTCCCAGCTAGGTGGGAGGCTGAGACAGGAGGGAGGTTTTAACCTGCAAGTTCAAGACCAGCCTGGCAAGACCAGATGGCAAGACCTGTCTCAAAAATAATAATAATAATAATTATTATTATTATTATTAACATTATTAAAAATAAATAACAAATGCTTAAAAACTAAAACAAGATACAAGTAGTAAAAGCACCCAAGCAGATGTGCAATCTTAGAAGTGCAGCACAAGGTGCTTCCTTTATTTCTGAAAGGTTGTTAGTATCAAAAGCGATGAGTCTGCACAACAGTAAAAATAAGCCAATTCAAGTTCACCTATCCTATTTTTGCTTTCAAAAGCACAAGTATAAACAATCACATCACCACGTGAAGGACCAAGGCCAAGTGCGGCCCACCAGCTGATTTGTAAATAAAGTTTTACCGGAACACAGCTGGGCCTGTCCAACCATGCGCTGTGCAGGGCAGTTTCTGTGTGACAGCAGCCCAGTTGAGTAGCGGCAACAGGCCCTGTGACTACAGATCTGCTCTTGGTCACTGTCTTCTCTGGGCAGGGGAAGCCTGCCAGCTCTCTGCGAGCTCCACCTGCCTGCACTGGGCTGTGTGCAGCACAGGACCTATCACAGCTGTGCCCCATGGAGTACGTGACACTCTGGGGCAGCTGGTAAGCCCCCTGGTTGGACTCTAAACCATGGATTCTTATGCACTTAATGAGAATGTTTCCAGTTTGCCAAATATCCATAAAATCGGGGGAAAACACTTTAAAAGCACATAGACTCTTTTTAGAACAAAGTTTGCCGTTGGGCCCCCCCAGGCCTCCCTCAGACCCAGCTTGCTTGCTATTTCTCCCCTTCCCAAGATCATCAGTTTCCCACCCCAAGTTCAGGACCAAATCTGAAAACTGTCAAAACAACCAAACACGTTTACCTTCACCAATGACCTGACCCCTGTTCAGATCCTTCCTTCTCTTTTTTTTGCTTCTTTTGCCTCTTCCTTTTCTTGCCCCAGCACCAGTCTCTGCTAAAGCACCTTTCCAGAGCTCATCTGCTGTCACTGTAAGGAAACGGGGTTTTGAAAAACTCTGTAGTTGTAAAGCAAAGATCTACACTCTCCTAAGAATAAGAAAGGCCACAAAGCCCAGCTTCATCCATGTCACTGAGGGAATGAAAATAAAATAAAATCATACAGTGAACATAAAACATGATTACATTTGGAAAACACAAGAGGAGACAATTCCACTTTGTTTCCACAAAAGATGGCTAACATTAAATCCCAGTAAGTCCCTGACCAGTAAGTAGACTTGCTTCCCTGATGTCTGCCAATCACAACTCAGGTCTCAGTAGTGACGTCTCTTGAACTTCTCCAAATGATATGTCCTAGCAAAGGCCCAGCTAAAAACAGTAAGGGCCTTCTTGGTGTGACTCTAAATCAGCAGGGTATCTGGGGCACAATTCAATACTTCTAGGCCTTGGGTGCCCCAAATGAGGGGCTCAGATAAACTAGTGCTCTCCAAATACAGCTGTAGCACATGAGATAATTCTAGTTGCATTTTTAGTTGAATAATCACTAAAATGTTAATTCGTTTATGACAGAAGAAAAATTAAGATAGGAAAGCACCCCTACTTTCCTGTTGCAGGAAGTGGAAGTGTGTGCCAGTCTACCTACATTTAGTGAAGAAGCTGTAGGGTCTGTACTGCTGGCCTGACCGGCTGGTGGGAGGAGAGATACAGCACTGTGTCTGTAGCGCATGACTCAAGCTGGTGAAGTGTCGGCTGTCTCTGGTTCCCTGCAGTGACAAAGGGCCTACAGAGAGATGAAACAAAACCAAGTTAGATGCTCCCTGGCTGTGGAGCTGCCAGCACCAAATAACTGTGACTTGATGAAAATAAGTCTCTAAAAATTCTAATCTTTTAAGAATCATATTTTGAGGACAATTGTTATTTAAAAAATAAAACCAAACTTTTAGGAATGAAAGCCACCTAAATGCCCTTCCTAGAGAGGTCATGGTTCATTTCCACAGTGGATGTCCCAGTCTCAAGAAAGCTCTGTACAGCCAGGGTTTCTGCCCTGCATTATCCAGCCCAAGCTCCTGGGCTGCTCTGGGCAAATGGCGCCCTCTGCTGTATGCAGCTGGGCAGTGGACAGATGAGGAAAGACCTTCAAGTGAAACTCTTCAGAAGAACAAGACTCAATGTGTAGAGGGTACCCTGCCCTTTATGTTCAAAACACAAGGAAGCAGGGAAGGCATGCTGTAGACAGCTCCAGAAGATCAGGCAAGAGACTGAGGAGCGGCTGCCTCTGTGGAAGAAAACAGGGGCACTTAAGGTTGGATGTGAAAGACCCGCATTTTTGTATTTTGAGGGATTTTTTTTTTTTTAACCACATGCATCTATTACTTGAGAAAAGGTTTTAGAACAGCCATGTCTGAGAGGAAGCCATCTGACCAGTCCCAGGGATGGCGGTTTCACGTGAGGAAGAAGGCAGAGGTGACAGGAACAGGTGGTGATGAAGGAGTAGGACAGTGCTGGCAAGATCAGTGCATGCACAGATTCTTGAGCTCTGTGCTTCACTAGAGAAGTGACAGGATCCAAACAGCCCTGGAGGGAAAGTGGCCTTTAGGGTATTGGCTTGATAAACACAAAACAAAAACCTGACAACAGCTGTTTTCAAGTCTGAGTGAAGCCATGCAGAGGACAGTAACTGCAGATTCATCAGCAGCATCAACCATGACTCACAGGACCAGAGAAAGAAAGCGGGTAAGGACAGGGAGAGTGACATCTAAGGGTGGTAGGAAGCCATCGAAATAGTTCCACTGAATACAGAGACCCAAACACAAAGGGATAATCTTTGATTACTGGACAGCACTTAATACGACCATTTTGTTTCAAATGTAGGCCTATGAGATACATTTGCCAATGCCACAAGGAACTGGATGACTGGATGAGATTTCAACACTAATTTCGATTCCAGATGATTTGCTCACCTGTGGGGAGGGAGATCGCACCTAGCACACAGATGTCCTCTAGACCTGTAGCCCACCTGATGAACTACCAAATAAAATGTAGCCAGAAAACATTGGGTCTTCATTTTTTTTGAAGTTGTTGATGGATCTTTATTTATTTATATGTGGTGCTGAGGATCAAACCTAGTGCCTCACACATGCTAGGCAGGCACTCTGCTACTGAGCTACAACCCCAGCCCTGGGTCTTCATTGTTTAACAAACCAGAACTTTATCATTACAAATCTCATTCTGCTATACACAGCCTTTCTTGTAAACACCTTCATCTTCAACACATATCTAATATTAAAACATTTCATCTTGCTCTGTTCAGCATTATAATCTTTAATGTAGTTCAAGAAGTGTAAAAATTATTAACAGATTTTTTGGAAAGACTGAAATATCACTCATAGCTAATAATGTACCCAGCCTAAAAGAAACCAACTGTCAAAAATAAAAAGAAATCAACTTTAGAATTTAGAAATAGCCACTTGTTTTTTGTTTGTTTGTTTTAATGGGAGGCAGGGAAGAACTGGGGATTGAACCCAGGGCTTTGTACACATTAGAAATAGTCACTTTTTCTGGGTGCATGGCACATGGCTGTAATCCCAGTGACTCAGGAGACTGAGGCAAAGGATTGCAAGTTCGAAGCCAGCCTTAGCAACTTAGCAAGAACCTGTTTCAAAATAAAACATAGGTCTGGGATATACCTCAGTTGGTAGAGTGCTTGCCTTGCATGCACAAGGCCCTGGATTCAATCCCCAGCACCATCAAAAAAATAAACAAAGAAAAAATATATCAAAAGGGCTGGTTATGTAGCTTAGTGATAGGGTGCCCCTCAGTTCAATCCTCAGTACCACCAAAACAACAGTCAATTTTCATGCACACTTGTATAAATGGTTTTGCTTACATTGTGTCACGATTTTTTTTTTAATATTTTATTTACATTTTAGTTTTCGGCAGACACAACATCTTTGTTTGTATGTGGTGCTGAGGATTGAACCCGGGCCGCACCCATGCCAGGGGAGTGTGCTACTGCTTGAGCCACATCCCCAGCCCCGTGTTATGATTTTTTAAAGAAGAAAGTTCAGTAGTTCAGGCTGAGTCACGTTCTGAAGCTCACTTACAGATCACAATCCACCTCACTTATCAACTCTGTTCTGATCCTTTGAGTTCTTATTAAGTTTAGGTCATGAGACCCCAGACTCAGGAAGCAACAACCCTGCAGCCTAAAGTGGGATAGGCCACAACCCCTCAGGTGGGGACGGAGAGGCCCCCAGGGTTCTACCTCAGCACACATCACGTTCTACACCAAGAACTCCTTCCTTCTCACTTGGGTCTCTTCTAGGAAAACTGGTTGGTGAGAGATTTTAGAAAATTTATTACTATGTTTCTGACTAATTTGTTGCAGCATTTAGAAAAATAGAGTGATAAGGAAAGCAATCAACTTCTTAAAAGTCAGGCAATTATGAATTTCAGGAAAAAATGTAACAGTAGAATACTACCTAGCTCCACTCTGAATGTGCACATAATTTAATAACAAAAACAATGCCCAGAGATTCAGTCCAAACTCGGCTTCTACCTATACTGGAAGAAAGTAAGGGTAAGGATAGACTGTTACATCTCCAATTAGCATAACAATGTTGTTTAAAGAAGACTGAGTGTATTTAGAAATATAACCAGAGGAAGGTGAAAGAATTAGTGTTCCTAGATGATGGGAAGGAGCAGAAAAGGACTAGGAATGAAAGCTCTGAGCCTTTTACGACCTTTTGGAAACTCAATTTTTTTTTTTTTTTTACTTCCGGTGTGGAGCTGGGGATTCAATTTCGGGCCTTGGGCACCCTAGGCAAGGCTCAACCTCTGAGCCGCACCCCCAGCCTGAAAGTTAATATTTTAATGAATAGCACAGCAACCTGCAGTGAGGACAGCTATCCCTATCAGGCCCTACACCGGCTCAGGTCAGGGCAGTGCCTGGCACATGTTAAGGGGTAAATAAACTGTTTATAAATCAGTGAGTGAATCAACCAAGCAACAAATCAAACTGGTTGATTCACAGTGGGTGTGACAGGTCGTAGGAAATCTGCCATTAGGGAGAAAGCCCTGTCAGCTGGACTTCTCCCAGGATCTCCAAGGCATCTCACAGGTGGGTCTACAAGAGGAAAAGGCAGGAGACCCACAGGGAAGCCCAGCACTCAGGAGTCCCAGAAGCTCAAGGTGAAAGGGCCAGGCTTCCTTGCACAGCAAGGTTGGCCTGGACTTCCCAGAAGGCAGCTGAACAGAGGCCCTGCACTATGTCAAGGAAGTCTGTGTCCACAGGAGGGGGCATCACAACAGCCAGAAAGCTCTGGGACCAGCCCTGCTTCACTGGCTGTGTGATTTCTTTCATTCTTTTTTGGGGGAAGGTACTGGGCATTGAATTCAGGGGTATTTAACCACTGAGCCCCATCCCTAGTCCTTTTTATTTTTATTTTAAGACAGAGCTGGCCTTGAACTTGCAACCTCCTGCCTCAGCCTCCGAAGTCACTGGGATTACAAGTGTGCACTACTGTGCCTGGCCTGGCTGCATGATCTTGAACAAGTCACTTGGCTTCTCAGAGATTCACCTTATCATCTCTAAAATGCGAATAAGCTCATGAAAGCCAGTGTGAGGGCTGAACAAGGTGATATGTTTCAAGCCTAGTGCACAATACCTACTCAAAAATGGCAACCATTATTTTTTAAAGCCTTGAACTACAACAATTGCACTCATAAAAAATTTGAAAAATACTCAAGACGGTACAATACCATCATCAAGGACATGCCTTGTCCATTCACATTTTCAAATCTACAGAAACTCTTATTAAATCTTATGAGAACAGATACTTCCCAAATGAATCTCACCATTGCTGAGAGTGGTCTTCAGCGCCAAAACAGAAGCTGTTGGAAAGGTGTTCAGGGAAAGCTGCCAGCACCAGAAATGACCTGTCAATTAAAAATAAGTAAATAAATATTTTTTGGTTCCAGTGCTGGGGTTGAACCCAGGGCCCGGAGCCTGCAGGCACGTGCTTCACCACTGAGCCACATCCCCTCTTCGTTTTTTGAGAAAGGGTCTCCCTAAGTTGCCCAGACTGGTTTCCAACTTGCAATTCTCCTGTCTCAGGCTCCCAAGTTGCTGGGATTACAGATGAAGGCCTCTGCACTCAGCAAAAAGTGGAGTTGTTTTATGGTGTGGGCAATAGAACCCAGAGCCTCACATATGCTGGGCAAGTGCTTTACCACTTAGCTATGTCCACAGGCCTCCAACAAGAATAAATAAATTTTAAAGATACATTCCTACATGAAGAGGGACATTTAAAATAATAAGGTGAGCCACCTACTGTGGCACAAACCCGCAACCACAGATACCGAGGAGGCTAAGGCAGGGGAAGTGCAAATTCAGGTCTGGAGATATAAAGGGTTGAGGATGTGGCTCTGTAAAGCACAATAGGGTGCAATGCCCAGTACCCCAAAAATAAATAAAACAGTAACATTCACAGAATAATACCATCCACAGAATTAAAGAACTAAGAGAAGTGGATGAGTGATTTCCAGGCTTAGTGACCACTGGCCAGGTAGCTGCCATCATGCTGCACCTTCTCTTCACCCTCCCATCAACCAGGCTTCATGCTTGGCAGTCACCTTAAAAATCCCTCTGCCGTGGGCCACACCTCTGCTGTGGTCCTGTTGCCACTTCTTTGTTCAGGCCTTAGCATCACTCAGACACAGGTTCAAGGTTTTTTAATGGGTCTCCCACCTCTCCCCTTGTATTTACCACCTTTCTACAGTAAGAGGCTTCATCAATTAACAGCCCTGACATGTCCTTCCCTGGCTTCCTGCTGCCAAGTTACAAATTCTGGGCACAGCCTGCAGGACTGCCACATGGCCCCAGGCTTCCACACCAGCCTCCTGCTGCCCCTGCCCCACCCTCCCCATAGCCATCCAAACACACCGTTAGTCTTGAATTCGCTCTCATACACTTTTGTATATGAGATCCTGGATCCACCAGATCCTGGATGCTCAGCAGCTCTTGTGAAACCTCCACCCTCTGGAGCCCCCACAGCACCAGGCTGACTGTACCTCCCTGTGCAACCCTTCATACAGTGTGGTTCTCCAGAACACACTTAGACAGCATTTGTGGGCAACTGGTTTTTGGCAGAGGGACCATGACCATTCAATAGGGGAAAAGGAATGTGTTCAATAAATGGTGTTGGAATAACAGGGTGTCAACCCATAGAAGAATGAAGTTGGGGGGCTGGGGAGATAGCTCAGTGGTAAAGTGCCTGCCTAGCACACATGAGGTCCTGAGTTCAATCCCCATCACCACATAAAAAAAAAAAAATAAACAACAACAATAAAAAAGATATTTAAAAAAATACAACTTAATTATTTGGGGCTGGGGATGTGGCTCAGGCATTAGCGCGCTCGCCTGGCATGCGAGCGGCCCGGGTTCGATCCTCAGCACCACATACCAACAAAGATGTTGTGTCTGCCGAGAACTAAAAAATAAATATGAAAAATTCTCTCTCTCTCTCTCTCTCTCTCTCTCTTTAAAAAAAAAAAAAAAAAAAAAAAGAAGAATGAAGTTGGAGCCCTACCTCACACCTATGTACAACTTAATTCAAAATGGACTAAAGACCTGAAGGTAAGAGCTACAACTATAAAACTCCTAGAAGAAAAACAGAGGTAAATTATCATGACCTCGGGTCTAGCAATGTTTCTTAAACATAACTCCAAAAGTACAAGTGATAAAAAGAAAAAAAAAGAAAAAACCCATAAACCAGACTTCACCAAAATTTAAAACCTGTGTTTCGGGGATGGGGATAAAGCTCAGCTCAGCGGTAGAAGAACCAGCATGCCTGGGTTCAGGCTCTAGCACTACAAAAACAAATAAACAAAAACCTTGTATGCCTCAAAAAAACACTATCAAGCCAGGCTTCGTGGTGCATGCCTATATTCCCAGCAGCTCTAGGGGCTGAGGCAGGAGGATTGTTGAGTTCAAAGCCAGCCTTAGAAAACCCCTAAGCAACTCAGTGAGACCCTGTCTCTAAAAATATATATATAAACAAGGGTTGAAAATGTGTCTCAGTGATTAGGCACCCCTGGGTTCAACCCTCAGTACAAAAAAAAAAAAAAAAACAAAAAACCCACAAACTATTAATAAAGTTAAAAAACAACATATGGAATAAAATTCTGCAAATCATACATCTGATTAGACATCTTTAGAACTCCTTACAATTCAATAATAAAATGAAAACCCAATTTTAAAAGAGCCAAAACACTTGAACAGACATTTCTCAAAAAAACATGTAAAAATGGCTAATAAGCACATGAAAATACATTCATTATCCGTCAGGGAAATGCAAATCAAAATTTCAAATTAATACCATTTCATACTCACTAGGATGGCTATAATCAAAAGAACAGATAATAAGAAATGTTGCTAAAGAAAAATCAAAACCCTCACTGTACCCTCAGGTACTTTGAAAACATTCTGGCCATCCCTCAAGTGTGGAATTACCATTTTATCCAGCAACTCCATTCCCAGGCACATACTCAAGAGAAAAGAAAATAGACACACAATGTAAAAACATGGCATGCTGATGTTTACAGCAACATTAGGCATAATAGCCAAAAGATGGAAAACAACCCAAGTGTCCCTCAACTGATGAGCAGATAAAGTGTGGTGATGGACACGTTACAATTCAGCCCTAAGAAATTCAGGATGATACATGTTACAATGTGGATGAATCTTGATGACCTTGCACTAAATAAGCCAGCCATGTATGTGGTTCTACTTACATGAAATGTCTAGAATAGGAGAGCTAAGAAGAGTGGAAAATAGATCAGTGGTGGCTACAGCTAAAAAGCTTCCTTCTTGGAGTGATAAAAATGTTCTAATTAGATTATAATGATAAATGCACAGGTTTGTGCAAATATTGTGCACTTCAAATAGATGAACTGTATGGTATGTGAATTATAGTTCAAGAAAGCTGAAAAAAAAAACCAAAAAAAAAAATAGTTATACACAAGAAGACAAAAAAGGGGGGGACGGGGAAACACACTTTGGTGTCAGGAATTTTGGGTGCAAAAACCTATGTCCCTTGCTCAATCTATGTGGCTCCCTCCACCACCTGTATAAAGAGTATAATAACAGAACCTACTCCATAAAGGGACTGGGAAGGCAGTGAGGGAAAACGCATGAACAGAGGAAGACAGTGGCTGGCACACAGTTTAGACTCATGAAGGAAGACAGCCTTGAAATACTAGGAGATGGGGAAAGAAAAATAAAAGGGAAGAGACAATCATAAAGACAAAAGAAAAGAATATTAAGGTCAGATTTTCTGCCAAGATTGCTGGTGAAATTTTTTGCTACAAAATGAGTTACCAAAAAAAAAAAAAAAAAAGGACTTTGAGGGTTTTAGGGGGCTTTGAGTTCCACAATTGGAAATGCTGAACTGTGGACTTAACAACAAAATAGGGCAGAGAAGGCAGGCGGCGGCCACGCAGCGGCCCTGGAGCCAACCTTAGGCAACACAGCAGCAGGGCGCCTTCCTAGGGTGCACACAACCCACCAGGGCCCCGGGGGACAGGAAAGGCGACACTGAGGGCTGACGTCCGAGTCATCCGTCTCTGCACGGAGGCCACCGGCCAGCTGGAATTCAGCTGACGGAGGCCAGTGCTCTCCGACTCCACCTGGACAACCACCATCACCTTCAGAGCCCCGCGGGCGCCTCTCAGCCCCGAACCCGGTGGGCATCACCATGTGACCCGGGGGGTCGCGCCTGCCCGCCGGGAAAGCAAGGCTCGCCAGTTCCCTCCTCTTCACCAAAACGAACCGTGAAGAACCGACTACACTTCACGTCACTTTACAGCCAAGCGCCCCGACGCCAGAGAGGCAGGGAACGCGCGCAAGGTCACCCAGCGGTCCCGGGCTGGATGGGAGAGACGCGGGACGCTGCTCACTTCCCTCCGCCCGGACTCCCTCAAGCCCTGGCGACCCCCGGCTCCCGCGCCCCCTCCCCGCGCTCACCGGTCGACACACCGCACACCGCAGGAAAGCGGCCCTCAGCGCGCACCGCCGCCGCCATGCTGAAGCGCGAGCCCCGCCTCCTCCCTCCGGGGCAGCCGGTCCTTCGCCTGCCACGAGGCTCCTCGTCAAACGGCGGGCCCCAGCCCTGGGCTGGAGGTGCGAGACCCGAGGACCACGCCATAGCCCATATCGCGTGGGAAGGATTATCCGGATGGGCCACAGGGTAGGTTGGATCAGGCGTAGCCGCGGACAGCTCCGCGGGGTCCTCGCGCTAGGGCCCGTGGGCGGGGCTGGGGCGGGGCCAGCCCCGGGCGCGGGTCGGCGAGTTGGAGGCGGCCGCTTGTGAGCGCCTGGGAGGTCGGGCTGGCGCAGCGAGCTCTCCAAGCTACCCCTGGCCGGGACCCACGAAGTGTAGGGAGGATCCACAGGGTGGATAAGACAGGGTGGAGAGATTGAAACCCGCTCCAGGAAAGCCCTGGAGTTTTGCAGATGAAGTACTTTGCTCGAGTTTCACAGGCATTTCTGCATTTATTCTGATTCCAACGTGTGGTCGTCACACACGCGTATCCCAGGGTTTTCCCGTTCATCTCAGGCTCCGCTTTATGCAGTCTGTTCTTGCACAAATGATGCACAAACCTGCCACAAAGGACGGCAGGAATGTGTTGTGAGAAACGGACTCCTGCTCAGATAGTCTTTAACGATCGATCGGATCAAGGTTAGAATGTTCAGATATACAGAAAAGTAAAAATCGTGGCAGAGCCTACCAAGACTGACATAGTTGGCTTGGGGTTGTGGCTCAGCGGTAGAGCACATGCAAGGCCCTGGGTTCGATCTTCAGCACCACGGAAAAATGAATAAATAAAACAAAGGTATTGTGCCCAACCACAACTAAAAAGTATATATTTACAAGAAAAAAAGTGACACAGTTGTTGTGCACTGCTGACCTTTGGGGCTAAGTGAGACAAAAGCCAGTTCAGTATGGACAGCCCAGGTCAGATCGGTGGCAACTTTCTGGTCTGTGTTGTGGTCAAGCCTTCAAATGCTGTAAGGTCACTAGCAAGTTTGTTTTTTATTTTGGTTGGCATGTTGTTTATACCTAAATAATTATACTTTTGAAATAATTATACATTCACAGGAAGTTGCAAAATTAGTACAAAAAGATACCCATACACCATTCACCCAGTTTCCCGAAATGGTAATATTTTACAGAACTATAATGTGAAAACCAGGAAGTTGGCATTGATGTAACCCACTGAGTTTGTTCAGATTAATCAGTTTTGCATGGACTCATCTGTGAAAGTGTGTGTGTGGAGTTCTATGCAATTGTAGCAGAAGTAGACTTATGTAACCACCACCACCATCGATGTACAAAACTTCTATCTCCACAAAGATCCCTCCTTTCACCTGTAGAGACACTCATCCACCCTCCCAACATCTGGAAGATGGCAACCACCAATCTATTCTTCATATCTATAATTTTGTAAACTTGAGAACATTTAGTTATTACCATCCTACTCACAAAAGAAGAAATTCATGTGTTGATATAAGATGAATAAAATTTATTTATAGATACCATTCAAATGTAGAGAGAAGAAATTGAAATAAAATATGTATTTCATTAAAGTTTAAACTGAAACAAATACAAAAATAAAAAATAAAAAAAATAAATGGAGTCACATAGTGTGTGATGTTTTGAGTTGGCTTTTAGACTGTTGATGTCTATTCAAGTTGGTTTATAGTTTCTTACTTTTATTACTAAGTACTTATTATTACTGCCATTTTTTTTAACCATTTGCCCTTTCTAGCATATTTGGCTTGTTCCCAGTTTGGGGCTATTCCAACCAAAGCTATCATAAACACTCATGTACATATTTTAGACATTTAAACTTTAAAAATTGTAGCAAATACATGTAAACTTTACCATCTTAACCATTTTAAGTGTGCAGAACATTGGCATTAAATAAATTCATATTGTTGTGCTATCATAATCACCTTCTGTTCATAGTATTCATTTCCTCTGTGCTGGGTGTGGTGGCGCACACCTGTAATCCCAGCTGCTTAGGAAGCTAAGGCAGGAGCATCACAATTCAAGGCCAGCCTTAGCAGCTTAATGAGACCTCATCTTGAAATAAAAACAATAAAAAGAGCTAGTGATACGGCTCAGTGGTAGATCACCCCTGGATTCAATCCCTAGCACTGGGGGGGAAATTCTTTACATTTTGAAAAACTGAAATTGTACTTACCAAATGTTAACTCCCCCTCCCTGTCTCTCAGCCCTACCATTCCCCTTTATGTCTCAAGAAGTATGCCTACTCTGAGTACCTCATACAAGTAGAGTCACACAGTATTTCTCCTTTTTCTCGTTGATTTCACTTTAGTAGCATTTGGCAGAATCGACCTTTAGAGATCAATAACATTTGCATGCACATGCGTGTGCACACACATATAACTCCATATATATGTCATGTATACAGCTGTTGCCTATATATAACTCCATCCCTGTGGTGTTTATATAGTCACTTGTCAAGGGACAATTGGGTTATTTCCACCTTTTGTCTATTGTGAATAATGCTGCCATGAACATGGGTGTATGAGCATGTCTTTGAGTCCCTGCTTTCAATTCTCTGAAGTGTATACCAACCCCATACCTATTTCTGCATGGGCATAAGATTCCATTTCTCTGGAATATGCCAAGTTCTAAGATTCCTAGATGTATGGTCGGTATATGCTCTGTTTTTAAAGAAACTGCCAGCTGGGTGCCGTGACATCTGCCTGTTCTCCCAGTGGCTTGGGAGGCTGAGGCAGGACGATTATGAGTTCAAAGCCAGCTCAGCAACTTAGCAAGGCCCTGAGCAACTTGGTGAGATCCTAGCTCTAAATAAAATATAAAAAAGGGCTGGGGATATGACTCAGTGGTTAAATACCCATGGGTTCAATCCCTGGTACCAAACAACAAACAAAAAAACTGCCAAACTGTTTATTCAAAGTGGTCTTAGCATTTTATATTCCCATCAGCAACGTGTAAGAGATAGATGCTCTCTGCATGCTCACTAGCATGTAGTATTATCACCATTTTAAAAGCTGTTCTAGCGGGTATATAGTGACATCTCCTTATGGCTTTAATTTATATTTCCCTAATAGTTAATAACACTGAACTCCTTCCGTGTGTGTGTGTTCTTAAACATCTATCTGCATATCCTTTTTGGTGAAATGTCTGTTTGTATGTTTTGCTCATTTTCTAGTTGGATTATTTGTTTGTTTATTTTTTCTTTCTTTTCCCCCCAGTACTGGGGGTTGAACTCAGGACCACACACATGCTAGGCAAGAGCTTAACCACTAAGCTACAGCTCCACCCTGATGATTTCTTTTACTGTTCAGTTACTGTTCATTTCTTTATTTATTCTAGGCAATTCCATTTTCAAATAGATAATTTGCGAATATTTTCTCACAATCCACAGTTTGTCCTTTCATTCTTTTAGCAAGGCCACTTGGCCATTCACCAAGCAACAGGTTTTTATTTTGATAGTCCAGTTTATTAATTTCCCTTCATGCATTGTGCTTCTGGTGTCGTGTCTAAGAACCATATCCCTAATTCATGGTCTAAAGCTTGTCTCCTGTTAATTTATAAAAGTTTTGTAGTTTGGGGCTTTACACTTAAGTCTGTAATCCATTTTATTTTGTTTTGTTTTCTTTTTGTAAGATGTGTGAGGTTGAAGTCGGCTTGCAGAAGGGTTCAGACAAGCTAGTCACTTCCTCCCCCAGGAGCCAGGGGTCCCCTTATCCTCATTTCTACAAAACTGCCTCCCACAGCCACTGCTAGTCCACTCTGCACCCACATGCATCCCCATGTTGCCCAGTGGGACATTCTGTATCTTCCTTTTATAAACTACTGTTGAGCTCATCTGTCATTGTGTGGTCAGCCATCCACATGGCCCTGGAGCCATTTTTAGTGTATTCCCAGAGCTGTGCAACATCATCACTGTCAATTTTAGATCACATTCATCACTCCAAAGAGAAACCCCCATACCCTCTGCCACTCCCCCTATCCCCATCTGCTACCCCAGCCTGAAGCAATAGCTAGTCTACTTTCTATCTCTATAGATTTGCCTCTTCTAGAAAATTCCTATCAATGCAGTCACACATGGTCCATTGTGGCTGGCTTCTTTCACTTAGTATAACATTGTTGCGGTTTACCCATGTTGTCGCAGGTATCTGTACTTCCTTACATTTTATGGCTGAGTAACATTCTGTTTGCTTGGATATACTACATCTTATCCATTCGTCAGTTGATGTACATTTGGGTTACTTTTGCATTTTGTCCATTATAAATAATGCTGCCATATACATGTATGTACAACTTTTGTGTAAACATGTTTTTGTTCTTTTAGATATGTACCTAAGAGCAGAATTGCTAGGTCACATGGTAACTCTGCCAGACTGTTTTTCAAAGTGGCTGCAATATTTTACAGTCCTACCAGCAGTGCTTAGGATTCTGATTTCTCGCCAATAGTTTTGGAGTTCAAGCATTGCTGTTTTAATCTGGTTGTCTTTTATTATCCAGTTTTATTGGTTCTTTGAATATTTTGGATATAAGTTCCTTATTGGTACATGATTTGTAATTGTTTTCTTCCATTCTGTAGGTTTTGTTTCCATTTCTTAATAAGTATCCTTTGAAGCACAAAGACTTGAGTTTCAATTGTGTTTTTCTATTTTATTGTCATTGCTTATGCATTTGGTGTCATGTCTAAGAATTTACTGTCAAATCTGAGGTCGTGAAGATTTGATCCATGTTTTCTTCTAAGAGTTCTTACATTTAGGTCTTTAATCTATTTTGTATTCATATTGGCGAGATGTGGTCCAACTTTATTCTTGTGCATAGGCCCTCCAAGTGTTCCATCATCATTGGTTAAGGGAAGGGAAAAAAAAAGAAAAAGATAAGGAGAAGAAAGGAAAGACTATTTTTTCCCTATTGAATGGTCTTGTCACACTTGTTGAAAATTAGCCATCCATAGACATGTAGGTTTACTTCTGAGCTCTCGATTCTATTCCATTGATCTACAACATCTGTACCACACTATCTTAACTGCTGTTGCTTTGTAGTAGGTTTCAAAGTTGTGAAGTATGGGGTTTTCTACTGTGTTCTTCTTTTTAAAAGTTATTCTGGCTACTCTTGATATCTAGCAATTCCATGTAAATATTAGAATCAACATGTCAATTTCCACAAATAATACAGCTGGGATTCTGACAGAGAGTGCTTTACTGTATAGATCAGTCATCTTGACAATAGCATGTCTTCTGACCATGAACATGGGATGTTTTTCCACTTCTCTTTTATAACTTCTTTAATTTCTTTCAACCAGTGTGTTTAGCTTTCAGAATATAAATGTTGCACTTCCTTTTTTATTTTATCCCTAAGTATTTTGTTCTTTCTGGTGAAATTATACATGGAATTGTTTTCTCAATTTCATTTTTGGATTGCCCGTTGTGCATGTACAGAAGTAGTAGTGATTTTTGTATATTGATCTTGATTCTAGCAATGTTGTGGGACTCTTGTATTCTAATAGGTTTTAGTGGATGCTTAGGATTTTCTGCGTACAAAATCATGTCATCTGTGAACAAAGAGGTTTTCACTTTCAGCTAGCTAATTAGCCTCTTAGGACATGTGTTGTTCTCTCCCTCTCACATTTCTTTTTACCACTCTAGTGCTCTGGATCCTGACATTCTCTAGCTTTTAACAGAAGGGGACACTCACAGTTGTCTTTCCTTAATCACAGAATCTCTGTAGCTCACTTGGATTTATTAGAAGTTCCAATTAAGAAACCTGTCTTATTATTTGTTGATGAATCCTCTCTCAGAACTGAAACTGGAGGTTATCAAGCAGAATACGTGATCACTAATTTGAATTCTCTTTAGAATATAGTCAACCTGAGGGGATGTCAGACCAGATGGCAAAATGTACTGCATTTACCACACAGAGTTTGTGAACTCATGTGCACTGAGAGTAGGTTTGCTTGGCAGCATCATGTGACTTTAGGATGCTTTGAAAACAAGGAGGGTTTCCTAACCTCTGCTAGAACCCCCATAAAAATGAACAAATTAAGGAACATGTAGATGCAGCTTCCTTCCTTCTTAGAGGGCCGGCTATCATCAGGGCTGTGGCCCCTGCAAAGTCAGAATGAGAAATGGCACCATGGATGTGAAAGGAAATGCTCTAGCAAGCAGTTATGCCAAAGTAGCAGCCTCAGCCAAAATGATGCTCCTAAATGGACCCCAAAGAGTAAATCTAGAGTGATTCAAAGAGAGTATTACACATTATCAACGTGAAGACCCTGGTTCTGAAAAAAGAATAATATTAAAAATTATAACCTTCACTTGGATAATCTCTAGTGCTCCCAAAATGGCTGCTTTCTGGTATCAGATTATTTCAGATGGATATTATCTAAATTTCTCCATGTAGTTGCCCATCACAATACAGACAACTTGGTCACTATCTTAAATTAGTATTGGAGAAGGAACTTTTAAAAGGGAGCTTTTTAACAGGTTATTTTCAGATTATGGATCACCTGTCAGCATAATTCTGGAAATCCTGTAAAGGTGGGGCATGGCCAGGAGCCAAGGCCTCCGGGGCCACCCTGCGTACCTTCGGGTGGGTCTTACCCAGCTTCCATTCTTAAAGAGTTGGAATATGTATGCATCAATGTATATCTGTTTTCAGGATGAGCTGAAGCATTTCCTTGTTAAACATGCACAGTCCTTACAACCATTAGCAGCTGCTTGCTTTTTTCCCCCCAACCTGAGGCTCCTAACTTTCATATCAAGTGATCAAGGCACATATTTTACAGGAATCATTAGAACTCCATAAGGCATTACCCCACGTTTAAAAATGACACTGTTTTTACCATACATAATCTCCCAGAAAGCTTGAAAGAACCAACATTATTCTTAAATTAAAATGAGCAAATTTTTCAGAAACCCTTGAACTCCTAGCTAAAAATTTTACTCAGAGAATTCCTTATGGCCATAAGATTCACTCACTTGGGACACATCAGTTCTTCCCCTGAGTACTGGTACAGTAAGGCCCACTTACTTAGGGGTTTTGCCTCCAATGATAAATCTACACTGCTATTCTCAGGCATGGAAAAGTACTGCAAAGGACTTGGGTCTAGATCCTTCCCACAGCATCTTCCTAAAGACCCTCTTTGTTACATTAAACCACAAGATTTTGTCTATTAAGAGTCACAGGGGAAAGGTTGAACCTCCTTGCAAAGGACCTTTCAAGGAACCACTAACAAAACTATCACTAACTCTGGAATAAGTTATTGACAGCAGCTCTCCCTAGGATACAGATCTGTGTCTGTGCATTGGCAAAGGAAGTGATGGGCTGCTGCATTGCTCTGGATTTCTCATTGGCTTGACGTGGTGGCATCTGCGCTTGTTTCTGAACTTGGATCAATGAACAGGCTAGACGTCACATTAAAGAGAACAATTTGCTCCATTCTTCTGCACTGCTATCATTTCTTATCAGATATTATGAAGATGATATTACAAGATCATGTGCTACGGTGTACATGAACAATGGAACATTCCCCACGTGGTGAAGATAGCATCTCTAGTGGTCCCTGAATTGGCCAGCCTCTCTCCAGCAAGAGAATGTGCAGAAGGGGGATCCATAAGCACACAAGCGGAAGATGGCCACACCACTGAGCCACAGGTCTGGCTCACACTTCTTCAGCAACCAGGAAGCCAGAAGGTGACGTGTGCAGCAGTCATCTCAGACATGGCCTGAACTTGGTCAATCACTGCAGCTCCTCTGTCTTTTGCCCCCATTACCAACTCAGGACCAACCATGGAAAGTCACATATCTCCCTGAAGCAGCCACATGAGATGTCCTTCTCCCAGCTAGGTCAGCCCAGTTTTCCACACCAACAGCTCTCAACCTGGGGCACACCTGAGCTTCCTTTTATTATTTTTTTTTCATTGTAAAGGTGTCTCACTCCCTGCATGCATTTGGATGTCTGCTGCAGGTGGAGGTGGCTGATGACTTGGTTATAGGAACCTCTGAATCATCTCTGACTGCTCTTATTTGAAAGGCCTTTATTTCCACATGGGCAAAGCCCTTCCTCTTCTAGAGAAGAAAACCAAGTCCCAGAGAAGGTCATTGAGGGGACCTCCAAATGTCTTGGAGTATTTGGCACAGATTCCTGTCCCCCTCTTCTTCCTTAGTAATTGTAGCTGAGCTCACTCCTGCTGTGTTAGACAAAGACTTTGGTTTCCAGTCTCCTCAACAGGGAGTCTATAAGCAGGAGTGATACACTGCAGTTGTTTATTGAGGAATGTCTGTAATCTTCATGTTTGTTACATGTTTGTTGGGGACCGCAAATCAAGATGGCGCCTGGCAGTTTGCCAGGAGGAGTGGTTTGTAAGACAACGCCACCGAGCCATTAAGTTGGTGGGGATTCCTTATTGGCTGACTGTTGTATCTAGATAATGCTAATTGAGTCAAGCTGTGTGTAATCAGTTAGGTATGTATACCTCTGCTGTTCTGCAATAAAGCGGCTCTTACTACCTTGGGTGCCCACTACTTGAGTTCCCACTCAGTTCCCGCTGAGTTTTCCCGAAATGAAGCAGTTGCCGCTTCAACCTTCAAGTTGCTTGTCACCTCCCAGTTATTTGGCCCAGACAGACTGCTGTACATGTTTAATTGAATAATAAGTGAAGAAGGATTTTTGACTGATTTGTTTTAGGGTGGGTGCTATGTAATAAAGTATTTGGCCGATCCTTGTTGCTGGTTCCTTGGAATTTCCTGAGCAACAAGAGAGCCCTTGGACCATGCATGATATGCAGAGTGGCAGCCTGGCCTTGCCAGAATTACCAACCAAATGATTCGAGGGTTGGGGCTTTGAGCCATGTGGTATCAGTCCATCCTCTAGGGAAAGGAAGGGGGCTGGTGACTGGGTTCAACTGAGGGGTCAAGGATAGAATCCACTATATCTGTGTAATGAAAGTCCAATTAAAACCCTGGACCCTGATGCTCAGGTGAGCCTCCCTGGTTGGCAGTACTCTGTGTATTGTCACACATAAGTGTGCAGGTAGCCTAATGTGCTCCTGGGAAATGACAGGAGCTTTGCATTTGGAAGTTCCTAGACCTTGCCCAGTCTGCATCTCTTCCTTAGGCTGGTTCTACTGGGTCTCTTTTAGCTATCATTAAATTTATGATGACAATGTAATATTGTATGGTGGTGCATATCCATGATCCAGTGACTCCAGAGGCTGAGGAAGGAGGTTCTCAAGTTCAAAGGCAGACTCAGCATCTTAGAAAGGCAGCTTAGAGAGATCCTGTCTCTGATAAAAAATAAAAAAGGGTTGGGTTGGGGATGTGACTCAGTGGTTAAGCACACCTGGGTTCAATCCCTGGTACCAAAAACAAGCAACAAAAACACACCTTTTTGTCCTGAGTTCTGAGAATCATTCTAGTGAGTTACCTAACATACAGGGGTAGTGGGGAGCCCTGAATTTGTAGCCAGCTCTCAGAAGTGAAGGTGGTCTGGGGACTCCTCAATCTGTGAGGGCAGCCTTGTAAACTACCATGTTTTTAACCCATGACGTTTATCCCAATTCTGAGCAGTTGGCATCAGAAACTATTACAGTGCAAAATCTAAAAGCACTCAATTTCTATTACACACACACAAAAACACACCACACTATCCTAAAGATGAAACTATGCTAATCTAGTTCTGAATTTGAAAAACAGGAGGCACCATTACATTTTTCTAAGGAAATGTTTAATTGGCAGTTTTCTAGAAGGCAAGCTTTTCAACTAGTACAAAAATATGAAATCAGCCAGGTGCACTGAGACAACGTGGGAAAGTCAAATTCTTTTTTCAAAGTAACTCCCAACTGGTGAGAACCCACTGGAAGCTCCCTTCTCAGAGGAAGCATGAGACATGACCTTCAGCAACTGATAAGAGTGGTGAGATGATGAACAGAAAATTACTTAAATGGTTATCACAAGACCAGAGAACCTCTGGAAGGTGTGGTCATTCATTGTGGCTCTCCACACTTTAGAGATTTGTAATTTACCAAAACATTGAATCATCTCCGTAATTCAGTTTTAGAACCACCACCCCCCCGTCCCCATAACATTGTGGTCACTCTCATTTGCCATTCTCAGGACACCAATAAATCTCATTTGTCTCTGAAAAATGTCCTTTTCTGGACATTTCCTAAGGATAAAACCATATAATATGGACTCTGATATCTGCCGTCTTTCATTTAGAATAATGTTTTTGAGGTTTTTATTTTTATGACAGCCATATTTTAGTGGTTTTCATCTTAAAAGAAGATTTCATTCCAAAAATTCCAAATCTAGTAGCATGCAGTTGCAATGGGAATTGCTTCTTGCTCAGATACAGACTACTTGTGGCCTCACAGAGAAGGTAATGTGCTACAGAGAAACAAGGACACAGGGTGTCCTATAGCAAGGGCCTTCAGTCTCATCCCCAAACTACAGCTGAACCCACGGGAGGAGGCCAGCCCAGGAAGGTCTGCAGGGCAATGCTCTCTAAAGATCCATCTCCTTAGCCTAATCATGGCTGGGCTAGGTCACTGATGGCTGTCCACCTGCTCAGCCTTGTCACTCTGGCACCTGTGACACCCCTCCCCGTGATCTACAGGATGTGGTGACCAAGGACAGGCACAGTTAAACACTGGCCTCTGCAGGTAGAAGGCACCGGGCAGGCCATTTTCAGCTTCCTTTCAGCTCATGTGGTGGATTTCAAATCTGAAAGGAATTTTCCTCACATTCCTTCAGCTCCCAGGGTTTTTCTCTGGGGTGAAGAATTGATGTATGCCGAGTTCTGAGTTATACTAGTGGGTTTTCTCAGTTTTACCAAATTCAAAGAGTTGCTCTAGAGGTAGGCACAATGGCATGCACCTGTAGTCCCACACACTGAGGCAGGAGGATTGCTGGAATTCAAGACCAGCATGGGCAAAACAGCAGGATCCCATCTCAAAACAAAAATCTTAATAATACTAACTTCTAGCATGGTAGACTAGGAGCTTGATAGACCCACTTGCCTAAAAGGTGACTGTTCTACAAATTATCCAGTATAACAAAGAGCAGAAGAGCCAGCAGAGGCTCCCCACATGGTCCACATTCCAGGGTTGTAACCAGCAGGGGGAGCTCTCCGGCTTCTGAAGGGATGGCTCCACCCCCGACACACACACCCCAAGGTTCTCTCCAGTATGAATTCTCTGATGTGTAATAAGGGGTGAGCCCTGATGACGGCTTGCCACATCCACACCTCCATCTTCCAAAGGGTATATGGCTTTGGGATTTTTATTTTATTTGTTTTGATACTGGGGATGGAACCTAGGGCCTCACACATGCTTCATAAACTTTAGGATATTTTAAATATAAGATTTAAAGGCACTTTTTTAGATGGGAATTTTAGATTAGAAATAAAGTACAAGCGTACTTTAGATTAGTGATTGGTTAGGAGAATTAGAGTCTGGTTACGTAGCTTGGCATTAGTTAATAAGAATATAACATATCTCGGGAAAAATAGTAAATCCTGGGAAAATCTGAAAAATGTAAATTAGTGACGTATTTTATTAATGATTCTGTACTTTGAATAATTACACAACTGAAGGTCATATCCTGGAAAAATGTAAATTAATGTTACATTTTTTGTACCCCCAATCATGGTCAAGGAAATGTCATGTCTCGGCAAAGTTTTAAATTATATAATCAATGACGTATTCTGAATCTATAATGATGAGAAAAATTGTAATAAAAGATGACCCAGAGAAAGCTGCATCTCTCTCTGGAGATTGCTCCAATGGAACGACTCCTGTCTCATCTTTTCGCCGACGCCACTCATCCTTCAGGACTCCCTGAACCCCGCTAGGGCAGGACCCCGGCAAGAATGCATTTGGATTCACTGTACACTATTGCAACACAACTTTTCATTTACCTAATTGGACACGATGTAGCATTGCACCCTATGTTACTCATCCATGTACCTGGGGGAATAATGTCCATCTCATTCCACCATCTATCCTGCCCCATACATCCTTCCCTCTCCTCCCTCCCATTTGATCAAAATTTCTCCATTTCTCACATTCCCCCCATTTTGGATCAGCATCTAGTTCTTAAGGGAGAACATTCAGCCTCTGGGTTTATGGGATTGGCTTACTTCACTTAGCATGATAGTCTCCAACTCCATTCATTTACCTGCAAATGGTATCATTATATTTTCTTTTAATGCTGAGCATTAGTCCATTGTGTTTATATAGGATAATGTTTTTGTATCCACAGCAGAACATCTAGGTTGCTTCCACAGTTTAGCTATAGTGAATTGAGTTACTATAAACATTGGTGTGGCTGCCTTTCTACAGTATGCTGATATTAAGTCCTTTGGGTATAGACCGAGGAGTGGGGTAGTTGGGCCAAATGGTGGTTCTAATCCAAGTTTTCTAAGGAACAATGGAGTTTTGAACTGGCTGTTGGTCACCTGGTGGTACTCCATGGGGTCCTCCAAGCCTGGCTTGCATCTGCCTCCCCCTATCCTCTGGGATGAGCCAAATGCTCAATCGTGTCATCTGCAGTAAATGGCTTTCCTATGTCCTGTTCCTCATCAGCTTGCAGTGCTGGGTCTGCCCCCAAGATGGAACTGAGCAGTGGATGCACAGGCATTGCTCCAATGTCCTGCTACCTCCTGACATGGAAAGAACATCTCAGAGGCTTGTTGTATATTTACCCTCACCCCTGCTTTTCTTTTTAATAACTTTATTTATTTATTTATTTATGTGGTGCTGAGGATTGAACCCAGGGCCTTGCACATGTGAGGTGAGTGCTCTACCTCTGAGCCATAACCCCATCCCCTACCCCTGCTTTTGCTATGTCTCATTGAAGTCTTAAGTGACCTCATTCCACTCATTCTAACAAGCCTTTAGACATTCCCCATCTCCAAAACAAGAACTTTTCTCCTCTGATGGATACCCCTCATTCAACACCCACATCTGCAAGTGCCTGCAAACATAAAAAAATTAGGTGCTGTACTAAAATTCTCAGAACAGATGCTCTAGCATTGAAAATGCTGCAGAGACAACTTGGCTACACCATGAACAAGCTCTGCCATTGACTTCAGGTCCTTCCCTGCTAGGAAAGGAGGCCAAGTGCTATCCAGATGCAGCTAATAGAATTATCTCTGTTCTCTGGCTTTGATTCTTCAGAATCAAACACACACACATTCTTTCTCTCTCTCTCTCTCTCTCTCTCTCTCTCTCTCTCTCTCTCTCTCTCTCTCTCTCTCTCTCTCTGAAATACAATTTGGACCACAGCACACATATCAATATGGTAAATACTAATTATTTACAGAAGAAGGTTCTAGACCATGTGTTTGCTTGATGTTATTGTTTTTATTATTTTCTCAAGAGGCTAGGAGCAAAGAGGATCCTGTGGCTGTCCTTCTTAAAATCTTCCATGGCTCTTCCTTTCTGGCAAGTCTCATGGGTTGTACATCCAGGAAGGGGAATGAATTTGGAGGCCAGAGCTAAGGACAGCCCAATCTGTGAAATCAGATTTGGTGTTTTCTGGCACAGTTTGGAACACTGACACCTGAGCCCAAAGATCTGTCCAGAGAGTCAATTTTGAAAACACTTGTTTTTACACATGAAAGGCACATCTTCATGGAAAGATTAAAGGAAAGAAATGTGACTTATAATTACTGCTAAGCATCTGTTAGCAGTTGTGTATACTAATATGGCCCATGAAGAAGGCCAAATTTATGCCCTGTTTCCAAACCTCATACACACACACACACACACACACACACACACACACACACGCATGCACACACACACACACAGAAATTCTAACAATTAAAACATTCATGACACCTATCAAATAATTGTGAAAATGGGTAAAATTATATGTATACAAAAAAATTTCAGAATACACTGCTGCTCAGAGCTTGTCAGAAACGCTGCCACTCAGAGGTGCTGGAGTTTTGCACTGACAGAAGCCACATTTGAAACAAGTCCCGAGGCCATACCTGAACACACCCAAGCTCATGTGCTTGTACTCCACACTGGGTTCCTCACCTTGGCGCCCTTGGCCCATCAGGCCACATCCTTCTTAGTCTGTAGAGGTCTTCCCCATGCAGTGTAGACATTCAGCAGCACCCATGGCCTCTACCTGAGTTTTGCACCAGCACCCCTGACTTGTGATAACTCAAAAGGTCTCTAGGCATTGTCAAATGAACCAAGGGGAGGGGGAAAGTCACCTGTGTTGAGGGAGCCCTGCCTGGCCTGGACCAGGCTCTCAATGAACATCAGTGGAGAAAGGCATTGCAGTGCCCATGAGGACATGAGGACAACAGCAGAAGCCCTCTGTCTCAGGGGCTTGAATTTGCTGTGGATCCTGTATGTTCTGCAAAGGGACCCCAGCTCCCTAGATCCAATTCTATTAGAAGGTGTCCTTGCAAATGTGGCAACTGAGCAAAAGTGAGCTTCTCCATCCGTGTGGATTAGACAGGACCTCAGGTAGATCTGCAGGCATGTTGTAACCAACAGCCAATCAACATTTGCTTAGAAAATCATGGAAAGACTAATGACGGGGGTGGGGTGCTTCACAGATGCCAAACCCACACCTGCCTTCTTAGTCTGTAGAGGCCTTCCCCGTGCAGTGGTAGACATTTAGCAGCACCCATGGCCTCTACTTGAGTTGTGCACCAGCACCCCTGACTTGTGATAACACAGAAGGTCTCTAGGCATTGTCAAATGACCTGAGGGGAGGAGGAAAGTCACCTGTGTTGAGACCCATCATCTTCAGGGTCACCTGGGACCTTGTTACAAACACACATTCTCAGACCCCGCCCCAGATTGGCAAAACCAGGAACTCCAGTGGGGCCCAGGAAACTGGTTAACTCTCTGTGAGACACAGGCACTCTGAGGTGGAAGAGGACTCGGGAAAGGCCCTGCAGTGAATCACTATTTGGTGACAGACAGGTCAGAGGGGCCACAGCATGACCAAGAGGTTGCAGGCCGGGGGGGATAAAGAGCCCAAAGCTGGAGCCACATGGGAGGGTTTGCAGCCAACACTTCCCCCTGTGCTATCTCCATGACCTTGGCCAAGTGACCTGATCTTTCAGTGCCTCAGTTGTCACCTATGGAAAATGGGGACAACCAAAGTACTGTTCCTCGTGCAACTATTGAGGGATGAGGAAGCTTTTATGAAAAGGTGCTTAGAAGAGTGCTTGGCTAAAAGACCTTGGGACAAGTCAACTAACTGGTCTTGTCTTCACCATCACTGGCCTGTCTTGCCCCCGACTGTTCCCCTACAAGCCAGCCAGGCATGTGCTTCATTCTCTGCCACATTCTCAGCAGGGAGCCCTGCCTGGCCTGGACCAGGCTCTCAATGAACATCGGTGGAGAAAGGCATTGCAGTGCCCATGAGGACATGAGGACACCAGCAGAAGCCCTCTGTCTCAGGGGCTTGAACTTTGCTGTGGATCTTGTATGTTCTGCAAAGGGACCCCAGCTTCCTAGATCGGATTCTAGTAGAAGGTGTCCTTGCAAATGTGGCAACTGGGCAAAATTAGACGGGCCCTCAGGTATTCTACAGGCATGCTGTTACCAACAGTCAATCAACACACGCTTAGAAAATCATGGAAAGACTAAAGGTGGGGGCGGGGTGCTTCACAGATGCTGTGTGTTTTCTTCCTCTACTTCTAGGATTCTCTCTACCCACCTCCTGAAGTCAGTCATACAACTATCCCCATTTCAGATATGCAAACACTGAGGTCCCAAGAGGTTACAGAACATGCCCAAGGTCATTGTCCAGTAAGCAGTGAAAGTGTTCTTCTCATGCTGGTCTCTGATTCCAAACCCATACCTGCCTTTCTTCCCAGGGCACTTCCTGGTCTGCACACAGGGATGACATGCCTTAAGATTGGGAGGAAAATCCTAATTTCAAACCTTCTACCTCACGTTATGCTGAAGACCATCCTTAGCAGCAGAGCACGTGTCTTATTTGGCTTAAAAACTCCATCTCTGGTAGTAATGAGATCTCTCTGCCACAGCCCCACCACACAGCCATTTGGGACCACAGGAGTGTGGAGAAAGAGTGACCAAAGCAGTGTGGAGAAAGAGGACACAATTCAGGAAAGCGAATTACGAAGAAGCAAGAGCTGAATATACTAGAACAGACAGGACCAGCAGAGAGAGCCCAGCTGAGAGGCCTAGAGAAGGGCTGGGGCGAGTCAGAGCATTCCACGGGTATTGATGAAGTTCCGTTGTGTGCCTGGCACTATGCTGAGAAGTAGACGCTGCACTGAGCACAGTCTCTGACCTTGCCCTGCTATAGATCCCAGTCTGGGGATTCAAAGCTGGATGACATTGTCCAGCACTATGCCATTTCTTCACACCCAGCTGACCTCCAGCCCCCAACACCATGGCCCATTTGCCTACAGTGAAGGCCAGAAGCAGCTTCCCACCATGGCTGGCAGGAGTGGGTGGAGAACACCCCAGCTCTCTCACCCTGTAGGAGGGCTTCTACTAGTAGCATGATCTACATGGACCCCAGCACTCCTTATCAGAACTGTGCTTAGTCACTCAGTGACAACAACTGGCTGGTACACCCTGTCTTCCAGTTCCTAATCACTTCCTGTTCCCACCTGGAGTTTTCTAGCATCACCTCCCAAGAAAACTACTTGCTAACAAATCTGGATCACAGAGTTTCCATTTTACCTCAGGGAAGCCAGAGCATGAAAGAAGGTTCTAGAAAGATATACAGTGATCCCAGTCTATCTGGCCATTTTGTGCCTGAATTTATAGTACTCCTTGGCTGCTCTGATTGCCCTGATAGGTTTAGGAGAAAAGACAAGCCATATTTTGGGATGTAAAATGCATTCAGGCCGAGTCACTTTCACTCAACCTACCAAGTAGGAGTAGAATCTCATGAAATTTTAAGTACAACAGAATGCCAAATGACTACTCATTCCAGTGAAGACATGCTGCAAACAAGACTTAGAGAAGTGTCCTCAGAGAAGATTCTGTCATTCTGCATTTGTTTCTGAAAGTTGAAGCACACAGTTCTAATGAGCCCAGGAAGAGGTTGATACCCATTTGAGTTGGCATATGATGTGCCAGAGCTCAGGACTTCAGGGCTGCTGTCAGGTGGTTCCCGGGCTCTTCTGGTCCTCACCTTCACTCAGGGTCTTTTTGTTGGTGATGGAGTTCAGCAATGGATTACTGGCCCAGAGACTTGTTCAGTATTGCTCCGTAGGAGCAAAACTGTCACCAGTTGTAGGTAGCCAACTCCAGGTGAGAAACTTGATAGATGTTAATGCTCACGGCTTCACACCAGCAACCTGCCCCTCAGTGATCATGCTCTCTAAAATATACACCATGCTAAATTGTGTGGAAGCATTCTAGGTCTAGCCAAACCACACGATCTTTCAAAAACAGCCCAATAACATTTAGAGGATTCACTCTCCAAAGCAAGCTTGCCAATGCCTGAGCGCCCACACACTCTATTGGTGCCAACCTCACCTCCTTTTAGAATGCACACATCCACCAAGATACCACTGCCTGTGGTGGTTGAGCAGCCTTTCCAATGGACAAGGTGGATGTGAATGTAACACGTGAATGAATTAGCATTTACCAGCAACTGGAAGAAAATAATCCATTCTCTAAGATGACGGAGCTGCTCTGTGATCTAGACCATCCCCCTCTCCTGCATCCTCTCTCTTTTCCTCTGCCTCGATGGACCTCCAACTGAGCCCAGAAAGATGTGTCCTTTCTAGTCAGAAGCCCTGTCATGGCTTCCATTTCCAGGCCCTGATTCCTGGTTAACTGCAGCCAGAGCTCGCTTTCAAGGTAGTCTCTTCAGATCCCTTCCCTACCCTAACCACAGTGTGGGCTCTGGCCCCACCCTTACTCTCTACACCACCATTCCACATTAGGGTCTTCCTGTCCCTCTCTGTGACCCAGGGACAAAACTGTCCATGACCGACCCCACCCAAGAACAAGCTGTTGAACCAGGTGCCATCAAAGGGAAGAAATGACCAGAGATGGCTAACTTGAAGATTTCACAGAATAGTTCATGAGACAAGGAATATCCTGAACCAGTGAAATGACATAAGAGGAAGTCAATGAATTCTAACCTCAAGGGCAAATCCTACAGTACACTGGCTCTCAAATTCAGCTACACACTGGAGCCACCTGGGAGCTGTGCATAGTACTGACCGCTGGACCACCCACTGGCCCTGGGCTGATGGAATGGCTCTGGGCTAAGATGGGACACTGGGGTTTGTAAATTACCAGTTGAGTATAATATAAAGCAAACTTTGAGAACATTGCTTTTTTCCCCACATGAAGAACTGTGTGCATACAGATGCAGAAGTACACAAATCTGCAGCATAAACCTCCTTGAGGGCCATAGATTAAATGCACTGCAGTCACCAGCATCCTGGCTAGGAACACCACCAGCCTCCTATTTCCACCTTCCAGGTGATTGCAGCCCCGCCATCCAAGCATGGAGGAGTCCTCCCTGCTGAGAAATTTCAGTGTGCAGAATGGAGAGCCATCTCTCCTGGGAGTCCCTGCTTTGACAATAAGTGCACTGGAGAAGTTGAAATCAAGTGGGAGGCACATGGGCAGGCTTCCTGGATGAGGCCCTATTGAAAGAAGGATGGGATCTGAGGAGTGGACCAGAGAGAGGAAAGATGGGAAGTACAGCAAGTACATTCAGAGCCGAGGTCAGGCCCAAAATACAATGTTGGCTGACAAGAGAGCCCTTGCACCAGGATCAACAATTTTGAGAAGGCAATGAGGACTGCCTGAAAAGATCAATTCCACAAAATTCCATGGAAACCCACTCATCACACCTTTCTGAAAACACTGGAAATGTAGGTTTCATGCAAGGAACTCTGGGTGGCAGATGGCAAAGTTTGCCAAATGCAAACATGCCTACCAGCTCTGAGAAGCCATTCTCATTCACACTGCTTCAACCAGGGAAAATCCCCATGTGCTCACTGAGAACAAGTTAGCTTGTGCCACTTGAAGCTGCTTCAACAAACAGCTTCACTTCTGCACTTCTAAGCTGTTCTCCTCAAGAACTTTCAGAGCACAGTTCAGGCATGAAACACAAAGGGTGCCAGAAAGAGATCTCTTGAATCTAGCATCACCAACGTGCAGTGGAAAAGAGGACCAGCTGAGAAGATCAGTTCTCCAAAGTCTCACTGACATCCATTTGTCACACTCATTTACAACATTCACTTGAAGTGCAGGTGCCCACATGAGTGAACTGTTTTTTTTTATCAATGGCACAGAGGCTTCAATGTGTAAGCATGCCTGTCACCTGTAAGAAGCAGTTTTGAATTCTTCTAGGTCCACAGGAAAAAAAAATAGCATGTGCTCACTTACAACAAAGTTAATCAACAAAGCAAATTGAAACTGCTTGCAGCAAACAGCTTCCATTCTCCCATTCCCCAGCTATTTTCAGCAATCGCATCCAGAGTCCAATTCCAGCTCAATATAAAATGTGTGCTCCCAAGGAAGCCTGTATAATTGACATCACCCAACTTGGGGAGGCAAGGGGAATGCTGAGAAGATCAGTTCTTCAAAACTCCTACTTTTTCAGAAAACTCATTGAAAGGCAGGGTACCCACTTGCAGCCATCAGTGGTTGACAGATGGCACAGAGGCTTCAATGTGAAACCGTGAATGCCAATCATTACAAGTGCTTCTGACACACTCTAGTGCAACCTGGGACACCCCAAAGTGCTCAACGAGAACACACTTTGTTCCTGCAAGTGGAAGCAGCTTGCATGAACTGTTTCAATCAGGAAATTCCAAGCTCTTCTCAGCAATCACATTCAGAGCACAGTTTTGGCCCAATAGAAAAAGGGTCCTAGCAAGAGGGTCCCACACCTACGATCACCTTCATAAGGTAGCTTCCCATCTTCTGTGTGGAAGTGGGTTTCTCCTTGGCCCTTATGCTGTAGAGGAGACCACTAGGAGCTAAGCTTCATGCAGGACCATCTGACCTGGACTTTTTGCAAGCCCTATGAAGCCCTCACACAAGCTCAAATGCTACAGGACTCTGCAGACCAGTCCATGCAACAGTAGACATTCATTCATTGTCTAGAGTCTACAGGTTCCTAAATGCATGGCATTCATTATCATCAAATGCACAATTTTGATCAAAACCATCACAGTAGATCAGGTAACAAATCATCACAGTAGATCAGGTAACAAAAACATATATATTTTAAAATAATAATATATTAATGGGAACAACAAATACAGGATAGAGTAACAACTGTGTTACTAAACAAGGTCAAAGACAATGGCAAACTATAGATTCAAACTTTGAAGCAAATAGTAATCAATGTAAATATTCCTGGGCTGCCTCAGCCCCGCCCAGGCACACAGCAGCAGAATGGTTTTGCAAGCATCCTCAGGAGGGCTGGAGCCTTCTTTGCAGGACGAGAGGGAGGTTGAGGCTGGATCCACTCATCATTCTTTTGGGAGAGGCTCCTTTTCCTCAGCACGAAGTTGGGTTTTGTGTGAGGGTTCTTTGCGTAAAATACATTGGCCTGCGCTGGAATCCTCAGCTCTGGGGAGAGAGGGGTGTACAAAATAAGGTGGCTCAGGAGGTGCTCCCTGGGACACCCCAACATCTGAGAGCCTGTGCCAGAAACGAACTGAGCCACACACCTGAGAGCTCTCCAATTCAGCACCAATACCAACAAGACAGCCTCCACAGTCCTCCCTGAGGAAGAACTAGGCAGAGCACTTCAACAGACCTAATGTCTGTTCCTACCAAAGGCTTTGGACTCCAAAACATCCCAGGTCCTCTTGCGTCTGCCAAAGCACACCACTAGGGTTTGCATCTGAAATCTCCCACAAAAGTGCCGAAGATTCAGACCCCACATGAGCCATCTTCACAGGTGGGTTTGGAAGGAAGCATTGGATGGTGAGTGCTCTGATGTCAACATGAAATTCTCATTCAAGATGAATACACTACTGGGAGGTGGGAGGGACTGGAAGAAAGGTTGAGCATGCTTGGAGGAAGACCTAAACAGGAGTGCGCCCTGGGCAACAGTACCTTGTCCCTGTTGGCTCCACTGAATCCTCATTCTCCAAGTAGAGGTCCTCCTTCTCCTCTCCGTCTTTCTCTCTCTCCCTCTCTCCCAGCCTTGTTCTCTCTCTCCCAGTCTATGCCTTTGTGGCAAGGGCTGAGGAGCTCTCCACTGCCACACACTAGAGCTTTATGGACAGCCTCAGTGCACAACCAAAGAGAAAGTTGTGAAACCCAGAGAAAAGGCCTAGGATTCTCAAGTATGGCCACGGTGAGGACAGGCTGACCAGCACGGATACCACATTAGAGCCACGCTTCTGCGTTGGTGGAGCCTGCTTCCATGTGAACCAGGCTTCTGAGAATGGAGGCCACATTCCAAATGCTGCCCTCCTGAGAACAATGATTCCAAAGACCAGCAAAGGGACTGCTTCCCTCCGACATGGTGTATGGCCCAGTGGTGCCATGACCCCGAGTGGGGGAATACAACAGCCAGCTTCTTCTTCCTCTGAACACCTCTTTCCTGTCGCCCTCCTCTAACCTAGAGCCTGTTCTCTATCCCTTCTGGGTTGGATGTGGGGATCTCTGCTATGAATTTCTTAGGCTACCAAGGCCCCAGACTGACTTCCTCTTCCATAGACTCTACTAACCTAACAGAAGGTTAAGATAGGAGACAAGTGATCCTAGAACTCATTGGGATGGTGGTCTTCAGCGTACATAGGCTGGGATAATGGCTGCTGAGGTGTTTGGCTCACAAAAGCCAACCAACCAACCAATGAAAAAGCGCTGACATCATTATCAGATGAGCTCTGTGGCTACGTGCTCAGGAAGCCCTCATCTGACTCTAGTTAGGGATCATAACCTGGCTATTGGGATCACTCCTTGGCTAGTGGACTCAGGTGCGGAAGACCATGGAATTGATGCAAAAACAGATGATTCAAGCTGTCTCCCAGGCTGTGTTTTCTTCCCAATTTCATCCTGTTACTGCTTGCTAGAATCTTGGCAATGCTCTGCCCAGGCAGTGGTTTTCTGGTCACACAGAAGGCTTTCAATCCTACTGCTTCAGTCCACAAAATGCCAGTTCCATCTTTAGCCCATGCATTCCCATGTTCCTCTGAAACCACTCCTATCTCAGACCACAGAACCATACTGCTCCTGGAAAGAGGCTTTCCTCCTCACTCCTCAATGATGTCAGCTTTGCATGCGTCTTCATGTCCTGGGCAGGGCACCTGGTGGGGAGCCGCACTAGCCACTGGGGTATACCAAAACACCTGGAGAGCTTACACCAGCAGAAGTGCAGTTGGCTTTGTGCACGAGCCCAACACACCGTGTTGGAGTGTTCTTGGGGGTCAGAGACTGCTCTTTGGTGCTAAGAGTCGACCTGAGTCCACATCCTGACCCTTGCTCTCTGTCATCTGATTGTCCCACTTACTCTGACGGTGAGAGATGATTTGGCCCAGCTCATATTCCTCCGGCTTCTCCTGAGTAAGCAAGTGTAGCTCGAGGGCCCTGCGGATGACGACAGGAGCCCGATCGTGGCAGGTCACCTGGAGCAGCATGGAAGACAGGCCTTCAGGAAATGGGCCTTGAAGTGACTACTCAAGGACAGTGGGCAGGGGCATTCTGGAGGCACCTCCACTCTAAATACAAGGGCAACATCCATGACCCTACTACCTGAGGCTGACCTCCTGCTCATCGCGTGGGCTCTTCCCATAGGCTACTAGCCCAATCCTTGTACATAGGACTTCCTGGACCTGCCATTGCTCTTTGTGGAGCTGCACTTCTCTCCAAGTGAAAGGACCCCACTACCTGCATACAGATGCAATCTCATCCCACAAGTTGGGAGGAATGGGACAATAGCCTCCAAGATCCTAGGTCTGCCCGAGGATGCAGGCAGCATTGGGAATGGCCTAGGCACAAAACCTAGAGGCTTTGGTCTGGATTGCCAGGGCCCAAATCAGACCCAGGAACGTGACCACACACAGGAGTGACGAAAGAGAGCCATGAGAGCTCCTGGCCTCCAGAGGCTCAGTGCTGGCTGGGGTGTACGAGGGCACCTGTTCCGCCAAGGGTGGTCATTGGGTTACCTGGACATTTAGTGTGCTTGCTCCACATCCATACTGACTCTGCAGAGAGACCCTCTCAGCTCCTTGTTCAAGGAACATGCAGAACCTCATACTGGTGTCCTGCTCCATAGAGGCCAGCATCCCATACAGAGGAACCTGCAACCTAGGTCCTGGCCTGTTCTCATCTGTCACCCATACCTGCCTCTGCCCTTCTGGACTGCATGCTGCCACCTGACACACAGACTCCCTCAGACATGGCGGTGGACAAGCTGCTGCTCTCCCTCATCTCAGCTCCAGCCCTTCACACTGACCTCTTCCTTCTTGATTCCCATCTATCCTCCTGATCATCCAGAAGCTCCAAATTCAAGAGGGCATGAGTAGTTCATGGTATTGGACCAGTGTCTGCTCCCCACCCAGGTGTAAGCACCAGGGGACACCCCTGCTCCCAGGCTTACCAAAACAGTCTTGGCCATCTTTGGACTTTGTGTTTCTAAGTGGACACGAATTAAGCAGGTGTCTCCCACCTGCTTGTGGGAAAGCGGCCTGGAGGACTTGCAGGTTGATTCTGAGAACTGTGGGGGATGGAACATCAGCAAACTCAGAAACAGAAAGCCACCCCAGCCTGTCAGTTGGCTCTATGGGCTTCTAGCACATATGTCCAGGTGCTCAGGCTTCTCATTTCCCCAGGTGGGAGTGGAATGGCAGCACAAGTACAGCTTGAATAAGGTAGGTGTTTACCTCCTTTCCCTTGACCTCGCGGCGTTTCCTCACGATGAAATAATATTTGATTTGTGGATTCATGGACAGATACATCAGTGAGTGGTCAGGGACCTTGATTTCTGCAGAGCAAAGTGGAGAGAATTGTTAGGTGGCACTCAAGGATTAGACCACAAAACACCCACAACCCCTGAGAGTCTCCGCCAGGGCGAGCCTGCACCAGAATTGAGAGCCCTCCTATCCAGCTACAGTGCCACCAAAGACTCCCTCAGTGATTCTTCCCTGGAGAAGATGATGTACAGGATTCTAAACCAAAAGAGCACCTGGCAATGGAAACAGCACCTTGGGCCCAGAACTTCTCAGTGCAGGTTGGATCTGCCAAAGGGACACTGCCAGGATCTGCATCAGGATTGGCAAAGGCTCCTGTGCTTAGGCCTTTCTCCCCAGGGCAGCCATGCTCACACATGGGCATTCAGGGAAGCGTTGGATGGTGGGCGAATTCATCCCCTTGCCCTGGATGAATCCACTCATGGATGAATACACGGAGGGGAGGTGGTATCCATCAGAGGTGTGTTGGGCATGGACATGGGAGGACTTGAGCAGGGTGGTGCCCTGGAGAACTCTATTGTTTTCTAGGATCGCTCTCCTTCCCCTTGTTTCTCATCAGGAGCTGTCTGCTTGGTACTTTTATTCTGGTTCTTGTTCTACTTCTGGCTCTTCTTTCTGTCCTGCATCTTCTTGTAGTTCTTTCTGGGTCTTTTTCCTGTTCTTACATGATTCCTTCTTGTTCTTCTTCTTGTGTATCTCCCTCCACCCTTCCTTCTGTTCACCTCCTTCTTTTTCTTCTTCTGCCTCCTGCTCTTTATCGTGTGATCCTCTCCCCACTCAGGAGTGTCTCTTTCTCCTCCTCCTCCTTCTCCTTCTTTCTCTGGCAATGGTGGGGCGTCCTGAGGAGTTCAAATCTATCACACTCTTCTGCCCAGATGCAGCCTCCATTCAGTAGTCCAAGATGAAATCAGTTCTCAATCAATGGCCAGGAGTGAAACCAAGACCAAAGACAAGTGACTTCCTTTCTTGGTCATTGTCACAGTGAGGAAAGACTGAATAACAGACACCGCATTCTGGATAGGCTTCTACCTGTGGAAGTCCGCACCTCATCTGGACCAGGATTGCTAAAATAGATTCCACCTCCATAAAGCTTCCCCAATGAAAACAAGGTTTCCAAAATCTAGGAGAGGGCCAGCATCACTGCCACCCTCCTGCCATAAGGCATAGATGCCATCACACCTAGTGGGTTCCAGGCCCCCCGTAGTCCTCCCTTTTGATGTCTGTTACACACAAACCTCCCCTGGTCTGGAGCCTGCTCTCAACTGATGCTTGGGTTGAAAGTCTGTTTCTGAAATCACCTTTGTAGATTCTCGGTTTGGTAATTCCTTTTGACTGGCTTATTTTTTTACTAGGGATAAAGCCAGAGGCACTTAAGCACTGAGACCATTCCCAGGCCTTTTTACTTGGGTACAGGGTCTCCCTAAGTTTCTGAGGCTGTTTGGAAATCCCCTTCCCCCTGCACTGCCTCCCAAGTCCCTGAGATTCGCAGACACTGCCCCTTGCCCAGCTCCTTGCACCTCAGTCTTCCTCATGTGTGAGACAGAGCCAACTCAAATGAGGCGGTGTGTGAAAATGGGAAAACTCACTTACGTGCCCGACAGATGGTGGGTTCTACTGTGGACAGGCTGGGATGGTGGAGGCTAGGAGTGTCGGGCTCACAAGAAAGGAAAGAGCACTGGCATTGTGGACAGCTCAGCATTGTGGCCTCTGTTCTTCAGATGCCCTTCTTTGTTGCTGGAAGGAATAATAACCTGGCCATTCTGATATCTTCAGGAGATGGGCACCCAGGCACAGAGGACTTGGAATTGTTCCAAAAAGAATCCAAACAGGCTGTCCCCTGGCCTTGACTTCCTCTTCACTGAGTCCTGTTCCCAGTTGCTGCAATCCTGACATTCTTGAGTAGGCAGGACTTCTCATATCCTGGCCATGGATTGGGACCTGTGCGGCTTCCGTCCATAGCAATGCTGATCCAATCAGGACCCATGCTCTGCTCCTCTTCATTTGAAGGTATCCTTATCAGTGATCCATAAACCAAACTGATGATAGATTGAGCCTCTCTCTGCCTTGCCCTCATCGATATTAGCTTTGCATTGCCAGACCAGGTCCAGGGGAGAACACATTTAGAGAGGTCCAGCAGCCGCCTGGGGCCTCATTGAACTCGTCCACACTGGACACGCCCATCACTGCACTTGGTTTCCTGCACCAGGCCCACCACACTCTGGCTATTTTAGGGCCAAGGCCCACTTTCTCTTGGCTGTGAGTTATCCTGAGCCCACTGTGGATCATGTCTCCCCACTGTCTGATTGTCCTACTTACTGTCATGCAGAGACATCATTCTCAGCAGCTCAAAGTTGTCCACATCCTCATGCTGCAACAAATTTTGGTCCAAGGCCCTGCGGATGAGGCTTGTCACCCTCTCCTGACACGTCACCTAGATCAGGGTGGGACAAATGTCATCAGAGAATGGCTTTTAGAGGAGCTACCCAGAAGACTGTGGTCAAACATTCAGGAGAAATGTTAGCTACATATACAAGGGCACAATCTTGTTATCCTGCTACCTGAGTGTGGCCTCCATATACCGCCTGGGTTCTTGCAACGTGCTACTAGAACAATCCTGGTACAAATATCTGCCTGTACCTGCCATCTCCCCTCCCCCTGGGGAGCCACATTCCACTCAGGTCAAAGGACCAAACTGCCTATGCACAGACACACTCTCATCTCACTGAGATGACAGCAATGGGCCAGGGATCTGCGCACCAAGTGTGCTCTGGGATGCAGGCTGCCTTTGTGGGTGGAAGAGGCAGATGCACTGAAAATTTTGGTCCTGACTGCCACTACACAAAACAGACTCAGATACAAGAGTGTGCACTTGAGTGCTTCATGATAGCCTGGAGAGGCCCTGGGCTCTGGAAGCTCGGTGCGGGTCTGGTTCTAATGATGTACTTGACTCAGCACTGGCAGTCACTGAACATGTCTCCTCTGCAGCTGGACACCTGCAGCATTAGCGTGTCTACTGCACATCCATAGAAATTCTGCCAAGAACCCCTTTAGCTCCGTATTTACATACATGCAAAGACTGACATTCCGAAGTTTGGCATGACCCCCCAGGTGATCCCGACCCCAAATTTTCACACCTAGTCATGCTAAGGAGGTTCTCTTCCCTGCCACCAGGAACACACCCCCTCCTACACATGTGACAAGTCACTGCCAGCTCCTCTGCTCCAACCTCACTCATTGAGAATACCAAGTTCTAGGCACTGCAGCCTGCACCCTGGACATATCTCTGCCTTCATCTGTCCACAGCACTTCCGTCTGCACTTCTGGCCTGCCAAACCCACAATACACAGGCCCACTCACCGCTGCAGCTGGGCATGCTGAGGCTCTCCCCACTCAGGTCAAGCCCTTAAGACTGACCTCTCTCTTCTTAATTTCCCACCACAGCCCCAGGGTTAGCTGTGTCTCCTGCCTTCCACTGTGGGGACACCCAGGAGGCAGCCCTGCTGTCGGGCTTACCAGGATGCGCTTTGTCTCCCTCAGGCTCTGTCCCTCTAGGAGGACGTGGACAAAGCGGCTGTCTTCCACCTGGTCGCTGGAGTGAAGCAGTGAGGAGCTGCTACTGGTGACTTTTCTCACGCACCACTCATTGGTTTGGGTGGCCTGGGGCAATGGTCCTGCAGCCACCGCAGAGCTGCTGCTCACAGCTGCTGGGATCCTGGATGCCACTGCCACAGAAGGCTCCAAGAACTGTGGGGGATGACAACATCAGCAAAGCCCAGCACCTGCACCCCACCCAGCCTGGCAGTTGGCTCTGTGGGCATTCTAAAACATCCATCCAGAACCTGAGGTTCTTGTCCCCTTGGAGGATGTGGAGTGGCACCAGGAGTAAAGACTGAAGAAGGTGGCTGTTTACCTCCTTTGGCTTGACTTTAAACAACTTGCTGGCAGCTGTTTCCCGAAGAAGAAAGTTATAATCCACTCTGCCATCCAGGGCGTAATATACGTTTCCATCAGCAGGGATCCTCAGCTCTGGAGAGGCAGGGGCAGAGGCGTGGTAGGTGACACTCAAGGAATACACTACCCAACATCCCCCACAACTGAGAGCCTCTGCCAGCTCAGGTCTCACACACAGACCTGAGAGCCCCCGAATCCAGCTACTGTTGCACCAAAGACTCCCCACTGATTCCTCCCTGAGGACCCTCTATGCACAGGAGGTCCCCTACAGGAACACCTTTCAAGGAAATAGCCCCTTGTACCCCAGACCCTCTTAGTTCACGTTGGACCCACCAAAGACAAACAGCTACACTTTGTATCTAGATTGGTCCCCCAAGACTCATGTGTTCAAGGTTTTCTCCCCACTGCAGCAATGATCACAGGTGGGTTTGGGGAAAAGCACTTGATGGTGGGTGCCTCCACCTTGCCAGTGGATTCATCCACTCATACAGGGCTACACTAATTGGAGGGGTATGGTTTGGAGGTGTGTTGAGCGTAGGTGGAGGATGTCCACAGCAGGGCTGTGCCATCCAGAGATATATATTTCTCTTGAGTTCCCCACTTCTGCATTTTCTCCTCATGAGTCTAATTCTCATTCACATTTTTAATTAATTTATTGTTATACTTCTTGTTCGGCTTGTGTTTCTCCTTCTTGTTCTTGTTCTTCTTCATCTTCTCCTCATGCTTCTTCTTAAAGTCATCTTGACCTTCTTATTCATGGTCTCCTCCTTCAACTTATTTTCATTTTTCTACTTCTCCTTCTCCTCCTCCATGTCCTCCTTCTCCTCGTCCTCCTCATCCTTGTCCTCCTCCTCCTCGTCCTCCTCCTCCTCGTCCTCCTCCTCCTCTTTCTCCTTCTTCTTTCTCTCTCTCTCTCTCTCTCTCTCTCTCTCTCTCTCTCTCTCTCTCTCTCTCTCTCTCTCTCTCTCTCTCTCCAAGAAGAGTTTACAAGCTGTGAAGGGTTCTATTCTACCACACTCTTCTCTCTAGAAATGGACTCTGGTCCTAAGTAAACTCAGTTTGCAATGAATAGAAAGATTGGAAGCCAGAAATGATTCTTCATTGAACTGCTTTTCTCATGTACTCATCTAGGTCAGGAAAGGCCACCAAAGTAGGCACCCTGTGGTTGTCTGTCTTCTTTGACACAAGACAAAGAAGCCTCTCTTCTTGGCCCCTTGTGGATAATAGCTTTGCAATGCCTCCTCAGGCCAAGGAAAGAACACATGATAGGCAGGTCCACAGCCCCTGGGGAACATGAAGAACCTGCAGATTTATGCCCCATCATTACACTTTGTTTTATGCACAAGTCCCACCATACTCATCCTGGGCACTGGGTCAATGCACACTGTGTTCTGGCTCCCAGTTATCGTGAGCCCACTGTGACTCACTGCTCCCTACCCTCTGATGGTTCCACTTACTCTGATGGTTCGAGAGAATTTGCAGAAGCTCGTAGTTTTCTGGGTCCTCCTGCTGGAGCAAGTGTGCATCTAAGGCCCTGCGGATGATGACTGGAGCCCTGTCCTGGCAGGTCACCTGAGCAGGGTTGGAGAAAGCTCATCAGAGAGGGAATTTGGGAGTAGCTACCCAGAGGAAAGTGCTCAAGGACAATCAGAGACAAGTGAGCTCTCAACACAAGGGCACCATCTTGATACCCTGCTACCTGAGGCCTTCATGTGATCATGTGGGGGTCTTCCTATGAGCCTCTAGTCCAATCTTGGTACAAGAGTTTGCTTCAACCTGCTATGCCCTACAGGGACAAGGGAATAAGGACCAAAAGACTTTGTACAGACACACTCTAGTCCCATCAAGATGGGAGGAATGGTCCAGTGCACTTCCATATCCCTGCTCTGGTCTGGGATGCAGCTGCATTTTTGTGTGGACCAGGCACAAACCCTAGGTGCTTTGGTCCTGACAGCCAGGGCACAACACACACTAGGACTCTTTAATGATAGGCATGGAAGCTGCTGGGCTCGAGAGTGTCAGTGCTTGCTAGGGTGTCAGGAGTTTCGGACCCAGCAGGTGCAGTGGTTCAACATGGCTCCCCTGGAGGTGGACACCAGAGTCTCATGATGGATACTCCACACCCAGGAAAATTCTGCAGAGAGAGCCGCTAAATCTCTATTCACATACATGCAAACTAGGACACTAATGGGCCCCTCCAAGGCCCCCAGTTCTCTGTGACCCACACCTACCCACCCTAATCATTCTACAATGGCTCCCTTCCCTTCAACCAGCAACATATCCCCTCCCACACACAAGAAAATGACTGCCAACTCCTCTGCTTACACCTCCACGGTTCAATATACTCCTCCTCAATACCAAGGTCAGTAGAGGATGGCCTGTACCCTCGATATTTCTCTGACCTCCTCTGAACCCAGCACTCACTCCTGCACTTCTGACCTGCACATCCCAAAACACGCAGGCCCACTCGCACCCAGACCTGGCATGCTGCTGCTCTCCCGCCTCTCTCTTCCTCACTTTCTGCTCTCCTTCCTGACCTTCCAGAAGCTCCAGTTCAAGAAGACAGGCCTAGTCCAAAGTGTTTGCTGTGGACTCCCGTCTTCCCCACTGTGGGCTCCCAGGAGACTCCCCTGCTCGAAGACTCACCAGGATGCTCCTATACTGTGTTGTCCTTTCCTTTTCCAGGTAGACGTGAATGAGGCACCTGCCTCTCATCCGCTTGTTATATTGGGGCCTTGGGGAGGACCGAGTAGAGACCCCTGATGTCCTGGACTCCGGCTCTGCCCCTTCCCTGGGAGAAGGCTCTGGCTCTGGGGTTGGCTGAGGAGCCGTGACAGGAACTGAGCTTGTAGCTAGAGGAGAAAAGATGCCAACATGACTGCCTTGCCCTGACCTTCCCACAGACAGACAATACCTCTGCTGCCAGGAAGAACTCAGGCCCTTGGCCCACACAGGACCTCTTTGCAGACTGGGGTCACTTCCTGAATGGACAAAGGCTTGTCCTAATTTCCAGCCCAACACCAGGCATACAGACTCCCTGCAGTGGGACAACAGTCGGACCTTTCCTCATATACCCTTAGGTACTCACCACAGTCCGCCTGGCTCTCAGGCTTTGCCTGGCTTGATTTGCCATCTCCAATTGCGGCCAGGAGGTGGTGTGCTTGGTGTTCCAGGTTCAAGCCTCCCAGCAGGAACCACATGGATAGCAGCTGCTGCAGACTCAGAAAGCCTGGAGGCTGATGGGAAGCCTCGGAGTAGAGGTTCACCCAGGTCCCCAGGAAGGAAGGTGAGGCACTGTGGGGAGGAAGGTGTGGAGTCAGCAAAACCCTGGCCTTGCCTTCACCACGGCCTCCAGAGAAAACCTCTGACCCTACACTGGGGAGAGCAGTCTTTCCTCAGCCTTCCCAAGTCAAATCACCTTGCAGGTCCCTATTCTGGAAAAAAGAGCCCACCCTCTTGACCCCAAGCCCATTCCATGTTGAAGTTGGTCCAGGGGTCCACCATAGTCACTGAAGAGGACAACGTGCACTTATGCCCCATGGAGTCAGGGATGCAGTCACATGTAGGATATGTACTCATGGCACCTGCGGTTTGAGGCTGACCCCCATGAAAAGGGACACAATGGCAGTCATTTGCACCCTATTTTTCAATAAATTATGAAATGTGACTGGAAACGTGTCTTCACACAGTGGGTGCTTTCTCCATGTTCATCAGTGAATGAGCCCAAACTGCTGATTCCCACATATCTCTGGGTGTGGGAGCCGCCATGTCCAAAGCCCCTGTCCAGCTATGTCCCAGCTAGGATGCTCTGTCCCACTATGGAAATTAACATGTCTTTATTAACCCAAAAGTGCTTTTCCCAAGGCCTGAGTTTTGAGACGCCTCTGGCACAGATCTACGTTCTTCACAAAGCCAATATCACACCAGAAAGACCACCTGGCCTCGCTGAGTCCACCTGGGAATGAGCTCAGTGCACACCATTGAGCTGTGGTGCCCAGTGTGTGGGGACTGCTCCACGGACCTCTGTGGATCAGCTGGAGTCAGGATGGTTTCTCTGCCTGAGAGCGGAGTTCACTCCCCTTGCAAGGCTGTGGCAGGCACCTCCAGGACTCGTCCCATTCGGGACTGACATTCCACTATGAGTGTGGTCCTCTATCTCATTAGGTATCACAAAACTTTGGGTCCCTGAGAGGTACATGGCAGCCCCAAGACCCAGGCATGAGGGGGCTACACACTTGGGCTTGGTGGTCTGGTGCTTACCTTGGGAACAAGAGATCCAGCACCTGATGGGTGGGGATGGAATCCCAGGAGATTAACCCCATGTTGCCGCTGAAATGTAGGTTCCTCCCACAAATGACAGGCAGGAGCTCATTCCTAAGCTGGTCCTGCCTGTAAGGTTCAAGGCTCTGTACCCTGACGGGCTCCTCCGTGTTCTCATCATTTTCACCCTGGGTTGGGACCAAGAATGTTGGTTTAAAATGGATATGGTGACAAACAGAAAAATGACTTGTGCCAATACACTAGAGTCAAAGCACAATGGGACAGTTCCCATCAGTACAAACACACCCACACACACACACAGTCAGAATAGGAGTCCTGGGCCATTCATCAGGGATCAGACTAGAGGGCCTGCTGGGCTCACCTGCCCTGTGCTACTCACTGTTACTCTTGAGCTCCTCTGCGACAATCGCCAGAGGCTCTGGTGTCTAAGATGAAGCCTCACCCAGTGCATCCACAAAAGGGCTAGTTGGCCCCCCTGAGATTCCTGGGAGCCTGAGGCTCGGCATTGTTTGCAACCACAGGAGAACATCCTTCTCACTCCAGTTTCTCCAACCAAATGAGCTCGGATGGCTTGGTCAGTTAAGTGGGTGCCTGGATACCAGGGTTCCATGTTCTGTTTGATCCATTGTCAAGGCAATGATGTCATTTCCTGTGCCCATACCTGAGCCTCTTTTCACATAAGACCACTTTCAAAAGCCCTATGAGCTGCTGATTTCTCCTCCATGCCTAAACATCTCAGGTGCGCAGGTGTTCACCAACAACTACCCAAACATCCCCACCAGCATCTGCCCTGCTTGGTGCCACTAGAGTTCCAGCTTGGAGCCTTCAAAAATGCATTCACAACTAGTCCTTCCCTCTCAGCAGCTTTTGGACCCTGGTCCCATCATTGTGCAACTCATGGTGTGCCCAGTCTTTTCTGGAAAGTAGGGTAGCATCTAATCTCTAGGGTTTATTGTGTCTATTGGCCCATAACACCCTCTATTCTCTCTGAAACCAGAGATGGGACTCACAGGTGGCTAAAGCACAAATGTAGAGATGGGACAATCACAAGAAGGGCAGAGACAAAGAATGCACCCCAACTCAATCAGGCCTGTGTCCCACACAGGGACGTGGCCAATGTCCGTCCCATCGTGGCTGCAGTTCCCTCTCTACACCATGGCAAGTTGGAGGGGACTGAGATGCAGAGGCTGCTCCCCTCTGCCATACAACTTCCCAAGGCTTCTCCTAAGATTTCAAAAGGGCCAAGTGTGTCTAGTGTTGGGGTCTCACAGAGACTCCGAGGTACCACAGCATCCTGCTGCCCAGAACCGGTTCACCCCTCACCTCAAGGGGGCTCAGCCTCTGCATTCATGGGAATTGAAGTGGGTACAGGTGATGGGATATCACCTCCAAGACTGAGTTATGCCAAGTCCATGACCCCTGTCTGCATCCCTGTCTCCAGCACCACTCCCCTCTCTCTCTTTCCTCCCCAGAGCAAACAAATCCATTTAGCAAGTGTGTCCTGTGATAAAGACATGACAGTCACCCATCCTCTCATTGCAAAAACACTGAGGCTCAGCCAACATGGATCCTACCAGGAACACAGGCATAAACTCAGAGTCCGATCCTCCCAGCCGAGCCTCAGTGGAGCCTGGACTCCCAGCCTCCTGAGTCAAGGAAACAGAGGTGCCTAGCCGAGCCACCTTGGATGCAGCCGCACACAAACGGAACTCATCAATGCCCGTTGCTCTCAGTTGTGAGTAAGAGGGGAGGTGGTGTTTCACAACCCTGGACATCAAGTGCAGTCTCCAGGCTTTGGGGTGTGCCCTGGCCTCTCTCTATCTGCCCAGGCCCTCCAACTCACACTGGCCTTTTACCCAACCTCCTCCTAGGGCCAAACTCAATCCTGCCTCTCAATTTCTTCTGCCTTCCCCAACACACTGCTCCGCAAAATGAGCAGGGCTGGCTCTCTGTTATCATGCTGGTGTCAGCAGCAATGCCACCCCACTGACATCATTCTGAGTCCCAACCTAGGCACTCCAGCTGTCCTTGCCACATGTGGCCCTGTTTGGGCTCTGGCTCTTGCTCTTTTCTTTCATGTGCATGTGTTTTGAGGTTTTGAGTTTCTCCCACTGCAGAACTGCAGCCGTGGCAGGGTAGAGCTCATGAAGGTGACATTCTGAGCCACATCCAATCCCATCAGGACTGTGAACTGGGGTGATGCTGGAACACAGTGATGAGTGAACACATGGGAGGTGGTTGGACCCACCTTGCCTCTGAGTGGTTTCCTTTCCGGACAGGAATGTAGGGATGGGAGCCCCTGGCGTGGGATGCTTTGCACAAGGCGTGACCACGGGCTCTTTCCTGGCAAAAACTGGCTCCACTCAGCATGGAGAGCACTGTCATTCCTGGTGGCTAACAACAGCCCTGGACCCCAGAAAGGAACCCACACTCAAGATTAACGTCTGAGTGTGCGTGTCCTCGAGGAAATGAGGTCTCCTGATCCCAGGTGCAAAGGGGTAAGTCCTCTAACTCCAGGGGCCATGAAGGGACATCTGAGTTTCCCTTGTCCTTCTTTCCCTCTCTGAACCCATGGTGTCCTCACACTAACCACAGTTAGGACCCTGGCCTCATTCCCCAGTTGGGATCATTAGGCTCCATAAAGGACAGTCTCTAAGGTGCTCAGTAAACCACCACCCTCTGCACAACCCATAACCCTATTCACCCAAGAGGCAAGAGGATTTCTATTCAGGAAAACCAGGAAAGGGAGAGCCTTTCTCAAGGACACAAGGACATTAGTGAGTGAGGGAGTGATTAATGGATGGAGAACTATTTCCACCACCAACTTCCAGGAGCATATATGGCCCTTTGGGCACAGGTACGAACCCTTTTTTTCCAATCAACTTTTTCAGAGAAGTGAGGCTGCCTTCTAGATGGCACCTCCACACTAAGGGGGTCTCCTACTTCTTCCACATGTACATATTGCAACGGGCCTCCCACTGTGCATCTGAGAACACTCTGTGGGCATCTGTAGCCTTTCAAGACCCCAGAAACCATGCGGGCACCCCAGCACCAGCAGAGCATTTGTGCACATCACAACAATCACCCCGGGTGAGAACTCTCCGTTCCACTCTGTACTAGGCCCTGCCATCTGTACTGATCAGTCCAACCCCTCTCCTTCCTGTTTCTTGATTATACTACCATGGTTCCCACACATGGATGCCAGGGTGCTTGTGGCCCCCTCCAACCATTTGAGTTCCAGGAACAGTGGAATGTGTTTGGGAACTTCTGGATGACGGGAAGTCCCACCCTCCAGGGTTTCATCTTCAATGTAATGAGTGCAGAGGGAGCCAGGAGGGCTCTGTCAGGTAGAGAGAGGTGGGAGCTGATGGAGCCTCAACTAAGTGCCCAGGACTCTGGGTTCAGAGCTGGTGTTATGTGGAATTGTTGAGGGACGTGAAGAAAACCCAGCTCACTGTACGCAGAGACAGCAGATGCCCTCACGTGGTCAGGCTGCTGTGCTAATCAGAGCCCCAAGATGTTCCACAGGTGTGCAGGTGGGGAACCCACGTGCCAGCCCAGGCTGTTCCTGAGCACCTCTACCTGGATTCGAAGCACGTGTCTCTGCATCAGAGTCCTCACATCAATGTATCCCGGCCCCCCACCCCAAAAGTTCTCTCAGAGACAGTGAGGTTCCACTGCTCTGGACTTGCCCTTTTCTCTGGGATTCTGGGGCCCCATTAATTAGGAGGTCACAACAATTCTCAGCACACAGGCTGAGCCTACTGAGATCCCAGGAGTATCCAGGCATTGCTTCTATTTATAGTCCATCATGTCCCACGACACTGTGGACACGTATTGCACTCACCTAAAGAAACCACCAGGCCCAGGGCCTTCGTGCCACTGGCCTGCAGACACCTGGAGGAACAGGCAACCTATAGGCTGCATTGAACCAAAGACCCTAGATCCTGGGATCTGAGCTGGACACACAGCTCATGTGCACACAGTCACCACCGTCACCGAGAGTGCAATTGAAACACCCGCAGAGTTAGCAGTGGACCTGATATGCCCACGAGTGGGGGTGAACTGCATCCCTTGAAAATGATCGTGTCCAGAGAAAGGCAAATTTTGTAGGATTTCACTTATCTCAGATTCTCAATTATCAGGTTCATAAAAAGATAAAGTACAATGTTCTTTTCCTGGGCCTCAAGGGCACTAGAATTCCGCATTGATGGCAAGAGTATGTCCACGTGAGTTCTGGAGATGCATGGTGGTGACGCCTATACACCAACATGAACATGCTTAATGCCACTCAACTGTGTCCTCCAAAATGGTTTAATTACAAAACAGATGTTCGGTGTCAATTACCACAATGTAAACCCTTGGGAGACTGCTGATTGACTCATCTTAGCGTAAGTCAATGAATAAAGGTCCTAAGGTGCGAAGCTACAAAATGAGGGATGAGCATGGATGAGGATGGGCGGGAGAATCCTCCCCCTCTAACACTATTAGGGAAGGATGTGCTGCCCTCAAGTGGCTGGGGGGCCTGGGATCCTGCCACAGAGGGGGATTCCAAACCTCACATCCCCTGACCCAGGCCAGAAGACCAGGTAGAGTCCAAGGACCCTGGGGTGGCCCAATGGCAATAAAGGTCAAAAGGAACTGGGATCTGCCTGGACCCTCAATCCCCTACTCTGAGCAGGGCTGCATGATGAGGCCAGAGGCCATCCACAGCAATCTGCCTTTACAGGAAAAGAGGGACTGCAGGCTGCCTCTGGCTCACTGACTCAGGATGGTGTTTTCATAAAGCAAGACCACTTCCTCACATTTGACCAGCAGCTCATGCGCTGACAGCACAATGGCTGGCTTGACTCAGGCCCTGAGAAATGAAATAGAAAATTCATAGCAAACCCATCTTTAGCTCTTCCACATCATCAGGGGGTGTGATTCATTTCCATCAACAAAGATGTCTGAAATGATGTCTAAACATGCTGGGGACTCACCTCCGTGTGGAACTTTTCAGGAAAAAGGGGATCAAATCTCATGAAGCAACTCTTCTCTCCTCTAGCCCATGGGCAATGCAAGGAACCTGCATGTTACCAGAGGCTCACTCTCTCTTCTCATGTCTTCTGGAAAGGATTCATGAATGCTTCCTTCAAGGTGAAGCAGAAGCCTGCATTCCCAGCTGCACAGAAGTGTTTGAGGGCAGTGTCTCCCTTAAAACCCGAGAAGAAAAACAGGTCATTAAACAGGCACATGGATTAGAGTACATGATCAATGATCCCTCCTCCCTGAAGCCTTCCACATGCCCACCTTCCACATTCACAGAGAAATGCTTGGCCATTCTCAAGACCAGGAGACCATGATGCTCATCACCAGGAAGTCAATAGGAACATGAACAGAGCAGCATGGATTGCACAAGGTGGCACACCAAGGATCTGCAGCACAGCTGCTAGAACACAAGAGCTGAACTTCAGTATTGACTTTCTGCCACGTGCCAAGTACGATGGTAATGTCAAGCACAACATGCAGATATGCAAGTAGTGGGTGACACGGTGCATCCATTCACAGAAGTGGGCAACATCTTCATTGGAACAAGGAAGTATCTTATCCTTACTCATCAAAATCATCACAAAGAATAAAATGGATGCAAGACTTCTCATTTCACTATCATGTAGCTGTTGGAATTCCCTATTAAATAATACCTCCTCCAAAATAAAAAATATCTCAGACATGTGTCAACTATTCGATGGATGACATTTTAAAAACTAGGCCTTTCCTTCATATCTATGTATGCTATAGCCCTGCCTAAGTCTCTTTGAGAAAGGAGCACATAGAATTGGATCTTTGAAAATCTCACATTTGCCGATAAATATTACCGACAATGTCAGGCATGGCGAAGTGAAAAGTGGGACTTTGGATACTCAAAGAATGCTATGTTGTGAGATTGGTGTCTCTGACTCATAGACTGCATGTGGTTTCTATGAAAGCTGGTGAGGGAGCAGGAGTAACGAAGCTCATGGAACAGATGACCTCAGGGAATACTGACAGATAGGCCAAACTGGAGAACATGTTCCAGCTAACATTGGTATTTGGGCTCCTGAGCCCAGTCCTGTTTTAAAAAAAGTTGCAGACAGGCAGTGTTCATGTACAAAATGTCTACCATGTAAAAGTGGGTAACTGAAATGTCATCTAGGTACACATCTGATAGAATGGTCTGCCAACCTATGGATTTCATTCTAACAAATAAAAAGAAAAACACAGACATGAGACATAAAGATAAAACCTTGTCTTCACCAGGATGCCTAAAAATAAGTTTTATTTGCCTCATGCAAAGAGCTTTCAATAGAACTTCTGATTTCTGAATGAACCCATTCAATTTTATAATGCACAGATCATAAGGTTTTCTTTACAGAATATTCTCTTCTTCTTCTTCATAAAGCCTCACATAGAAAATGTCTCACAGGACATAGGAGGGGAATGACCCAAAGGATGAGAGAATGGCTGGCACCGTTCTCAAATGTGCCCATGTAGCCTAAAGTTTGAAGGCACCTAATTGTACTCTAAAACAATGATGAACCTATTTGATCCATTAATTAATAAATAGCACCGCTTTACCACTTGAACCAAATCACAGAAAAATGGAAACAGATGATCGAATTCCTCTTCTCCCATCACCTCCTGGCCCAGACTCTCCCCAGAGGTGGCTCTGGTCATCTGTCTATTAGGGAGTCACCCGTGGTCCCCTATCTCTCAGAAAAGAAAATCACCTCAGCTTCTGTCCCTAAAGCCAAGTGATGGCTGTGGTTTCCACACTGTGTGGATCTGGAGAGATGCACAGTGCCGCTGGACCAGCCTATGTTCAGGGCTGTGTCTGTGTCCCACAGCTGAAACATGTGGTCCAGGGTCTTCTTTCCACCCACAGGTCCTAAGAACTTGCAGTCAGCACGTGCCTCCTTATTCACTGTGGCCACAGACTTCCTGCCAATGGCCATTGCATTGTACATGTCTTATAATTTAACACGGCATTGAAATGAACTTCCTTCTGGGAGCTTCCCAGGGCACGTCCCAAGACCTGAATTTCTGTGTTGTAGGGAGCATAGCATTCGTGCATTTTTTAAGTTTCATGGATAATGTTAAATGTGCCTCCAAAGTGTATGAAAAAAGCTTATCTTCCTATCCCCTCCCAGCACATATTATCAACATCCTTAATTTGGGTAAAAAATAAATAAATAAAACACATCATTTGAGCCTGTGTTCATCTTCTTGCCAGCTGTGTTCCAGTGACCTCCTCCCGTGCATAGTGCTCATCTGTGTTTCTCCTCGTGCCTCCTATTCTACTGGGTTGCCATTTCCTCCCAATCGGTCCCTCAGTTTTGACAATGTTTGGGGCATATTTCGTTGGAGAGTAGTTTCTAACGTGGATGGTCAATTGAACCATCTTGACAGCTTTGGGTTTTGAGGATTGAAGCCAACCCTCCCCATTTCTAGGCCACAGCCTCTTCTCCTAGATTTCTACCAGTATTCCAGTAAATATTTCATTGAATTTGGTTGGTCTCTGTGTCTGGGTTCAAGACTTAGGTCCTGCACTTGCTAGCAGGGACATTGTGCTTTCTGGTTTGTTGTGTTGGCTTCTTGGGGACACTGTGAGGATCAGGTAGGCAAGGCAGGTAGAGTGGCTGGCCTAGAGCATGGCCCAGAGGGAGCGTTTGATCAACATTATTTGTAAAATGACAGCTGTCAATTATCACAACCAACATGAAAGGCCATCCTAATAATCATCATTATGAAAATATTGGTCACAATAATGTTTTCTGCTTCTATGGTACAACTGTATTATACTCTCCATGAGTGAGGTCACAGGCCATGTGTCATTGTGTGCCTGCTTCTGTCACTTAGCCTGGAGGCCCCTGGCATAGTTTGCGCTTCAGGACTGGAAGCTCTTTTACGATACAGTTTTCAAGTGGCCATTGGTCGCCTGATGGTACTCCATGGGGTCATCTGAGCCTGGCTTGCATCTGGCTCCTGCAACCAACATCCTGTTTTGCTAGAAACTCCATCGAAAGAGGCTTGGAACTCCTGCTCTCTTGTTCGTCTCTGAAGTTCTGCCATTTCTTCTCAGATGGCTCCATCTCCAAACCTTTCAACCCCCTCCCCTGCTCCAGGGCTTTGAAGCGGTTTCTTTGGGAGCTTCTGCACAGGGTTAAGGACAAGCCATTCCTCACATGCTCCTTCAACAGGAGGAAGAGAGGGGCCAGAGGGGCCACAGGGAGCAACCTCCTGCTCTGTTCCAGGCAGCCACTTCCAGGCTGGGGCTGCAGCCTGGGGCTCTCAGGATGGCTCTGGCTAAGGGGGAAGCCCTACCCAAGCCTGGGTCACAGCCTCCCATGCCCCAGGGCAGCTGGTGAGCACTGGTGGAGGGTGGAGGGGAAGGCTTGCACCCCAGGAGTCGGGTCTGGACAGCATTCAGGTGGGAAGAGACCACTGGTCACCAAGGGGATGTGAAGCAGGGGGTGACCCAGGGCAGCCATGAGATCTCCTCTAAAGACCACTGTGGTCCCAGCAGTACAAAGGGACTGAGTGACATTATTACTCTTCCCTGTTTTAAGGACAGAGGTGTGGAAGGGATTCCTGAGAGTCACAGAAAACGTGGCTCACAGGTTTCATTTTGCCATCTAGGAGTGACCTTGGCCGCACTGGTGGCAATTCCCCGGACCTTTGATGAGCCCCCTGGCATCCTCCCAGTGAGTCCTCCCAGGCCCAGTCTCAGGGGCAGACAGCTGCTCTGACTGCTCTCCCTGGACCTGAGGATCACATGGGGTTTTGAAATTCTTTTTGTTGCCGCACTGGGCATTGAACCCAGGGCCTTGCACATGCTAGGCAAGTGCTCTACCGCGGAGCTCACCCAGCCCTGAGGGTGACAGGTTTGGAGAGCATTTGCTACCTGAGTCTTGGTGAGGTGAATCCTCATAGCCCTGAAGTCAACACGTTTCTCTACCAGCTGCGTTTGCAGGGTTAAGATCTTAGCTTGAGTTTTGTTTTCCCTTATTTCTTCACTTCTCTCTCTCTCTCTCTTTTGGTACCAGGGGTTGAACCAAGGGGTGCTTTACCACTGAGCCACATCCCCAGCCCTTTTTAAAATACTTCATTACAGACAGAGTCTCACTGAGTTGCTCAGAGCCTCACTAAATGGCTAAGGTTGGCTTCAAACATGCCATCCTCCAGCCTCAGCCTCCAGAGTGTCTGGGATTACAGGCATGTACCACTGCCCCCCAGCTCTGCACTATTCTTAATCAGAGAACCTGTGGGGCTATGTTTACTAGGTATGAATTGAGTTGCCCTCCAGAGAAAAGAAAAAGTAACAAAGCACTGCTGTGTGGGCAAATCAGGGATGACCCCAGGACAGGGTCAGCTTTCTCTCCAAGGAAACCCCACTGCGAAAAAGGAGCCCCTTGGCCAACGCAGTGGTGCACTCCTGGAATCCCTGCACCTCGGGAGGCTGAGGCAGGAGGATCAAAAATTTCAAAATCAGCCTTAGCAATGGCAAGGCACTAAGCAAATCAGTGAGACCCTGAGCCTAAATCAAATTCAAAATTGGGCTGGGGATGGGGTTCAGTGGTCAAGAATCCCTGAGATCAATCACTGGTACCACCCCCCGTGAAATAAAAGAGCCTCTGCTAAGGACTTCCATGTTGGCTGAGGCAGCTGCCTACAGTGGGTGTCCTGCAGAATGCAGTCAATCTCCCCAGGCCTGGCCTGTGGGGAGGGGTTGGCCCGGAGACCAGGGGTTAGCCCCCAGCTAATGATCACTTGGTATTGTGGTTTGGATGTCAAATGTCCCCATTGCCCATGTGCTAAAGGCTTGGTCACCAGCCTGTGGCCCTTGGGACATAATGGAAACTTTAGTAGGTGGGGCCTCCTGGAAGGAATGAGATCATTAGGGGTGTGACCTTGAGGGGGATATTGGGACCCAGCCCAGTCCTACCCACCCTCTTCCCAGTTACCCAGAGATGAGCAGCCTCCTCTGTCATGTGCTCCAGCTGCCAGGATGTCCTACTGTGCTGTCACAGGCCCAAAGCAACAGGGCTAAGGTGCCATGGACTGAGACCTATGCAGCCATGAGCCAAAAGAAACCCTGTTTCCTTTTAAGGGGATTCTCTCAGATGCTTTGTCACAGCAACAGAAAGCTGACAGCACCCTTGGTCTGTGCCCCTGCTTTATACATAGGGATGCTGAGGGCCCACAGGAAGCCGAGCAGCCCCAGGTCACATGGTCCCATAAAAACAATTATTATCTATTCATTCACTGACTACATGGCAGGAGCTGGACTCCAGATCTCAGTGTTTGAAAAAGTTGTGTTTCCTTCCTGCCCCTTAGTCCCTCACTTTCTCTTTTTGTATGAATCCAAGAAGGACCTTCAGGAGATTGCAATGCCATCCAGTCATCCTAGCCAGATTTGTACTTGAACATGAAATTCATGGGATGTTTCTGCTTCACATTGTGTTAGTCACTAGTCATCAGAGAGCTCTGTGCTTTCACCTACAGAGTGCCACCCCACTTCCCTGCTGCAAGGGCTCTTCCTGCCAGGTCACCTGCTGGATGGAGGGCACTGCCCAGTGCCCTAGATCTCTCCTGAATGTCCTGTGACCAACCCACTGCAGGCCAGGCAGACATCCACAGAAAAAAACAGCGAGAGGGTCTGGCGCCCCCTTCAGATACTGTTATATAGATGCCCACAGAACATTCCTCAAACCTGCAGCAACTTGGACTGCATCCAAATGCAACCACAGGCCGAGCACAGTGCCACCCACCTGTGATAGAGTGACTCAGGAGGCTGAGGCAGGAGGATTGTGGGTTTGAGGCCAGGTTTAGCAACTTATTGAGGCACTGTCTTAAGATAAAGAATTAAAAGGGCTGAGGATGTAGCTCAGTGGCAGAGCCCCTGGTCCAATCCCCAGTACCAAGAGGAGGTGGAGATACCAGAGATGGGAACTTATGAGTTGGGTCAATGGTAACTCCAAGCCCAATGAGACTGAATGCACAGGGGAAGCTTTAACCCGCAAAAGAAAAGGAGGCAGGGAGCTTCAGCTCCAGGTAAAGGACTAGGAATTGAACCCGGGTGCCTTACCACTGAGTACACCCCAATCCTTTTTATTCTTGTTTTGAGAAGGGGTCTTGCTACGTTGCTGAGGGTCTCACAAAATCACCAAGGTTGACCTCAAGTGATCCTCCTGCCTCAGCCTCCCGAGAATCTCTGGGATTACAGGCATGCACCACCATGCCCAGCAAGAAAGGAACTTTTATCAGTGCAGCCACACGGGGAAGGCAGGGGACCCACATCTTAGCCTGTCTTCAGGGGGTGACAATGACTTGGAGCTTTTATAGAGAGGGGAATGAGGGCAAGGGCTTGGGCTTTGCACAGCTGCCAAAGCAGGTGGTCCTGACCAGTTGAGGTCTGTCCATCTTCCCTGGATTGGCCAGGTGGTGCCTTGTCAGGAGAGCTGTGTCACCTGCTTTGGCTCTCAGATGCACATCAATCAGACCTTGTTCCTGGGACATGAAACAGACTGCATGGGGGTGGGGGTCTGGATTCTGAATTAAGAGCAACTTTCTTCTGCTGAAAATAGAGACGGGCTGCAACCCCACGCCCACCTCAGGAGCCAGGAAAGCTAAGATGGGTCCCGCCCTTCCTCAAGCCTGGGCACAGGCCATCTGCCTAGGCATTTTCTGTGTTTTTCCCATTTTTGCTTTTCTTCAGGCCAAGGAAATTCACGGATGTAGATCACTTGGGTTTTGTTTCTATAAACTGTAACCACTTCTGTGGGTCAGGGGCTTCTTCCAAGCCTTCTGGCTGCTTCTCCCCAGTTTGATCAAAGTTCTTTATTTTTTCCTTTTTCTTTCTTTCCTTCTTTTTTTTTTTTTTGCCTGTTCCTTGTGCTGGTGGGCACTGATGCAGCCAGCAGGGTCCAGTAACAAATCCAAGGTGACTCAGGCAAAGGGGATGGATGGGCCATATATTGAGGCAGAGATGCTGCCCTTCTAATTCTGCCTTTAGCCATCCATTGGATGTCTGCGGGTAGAGGTGGAGGGCTGGAGTCCTCCTTACAAACTCCCCAAGACTCAAGTCAGCAAACACTGAAAGCCCTGTGGCCCTCAGGGACAGGGCCCCAGACAGTTCCTCGGTGCCTCCCAAAGGCTGCCAAGGGAGAAGTCACTTGGGGCCCGACTCCAGGAGGATCATCAAGGGGCGGGACAGGGGGACTTCAGGTAAAAAGCCGCAGCCAGCTCGTCCTAGGACCCCAGCCCTCACCAGCCCCACCGCGTTCCTGGACAGAAAGGTTTCCTCGAGCATCCTCACTGGGTGTCCCTGCAGCAGGGCCCCAAGACTGCCCTGGAAAGGGATCTGTCAGGTGGGAGCGACCGATTTCCCTGATATATGCTGCTCAGTGCCAGTATCCCCTTCTCTAGGCTCGGCAGAGTCCCCTGAATCTGCAATGTGCCCAGATGTGCCTGGCCTGCAGCCCTGGCTCTGAACCAGCCTCGTGGAACACTGGGTGCACAGTGGAGGCCCGTGTGGAGGTCCTCCTCCTAGTGCGCACCTCCTACTCATCCCTTGGCACATCCCCAATCCTCTTTGCTCCCTGGACCCCTCAACTTTCTTTCCAAAGGCCTTGGAATCCCCAAAGAATTGATGCATGAGGGAAGGGACCTGCATCTGGGGGCAGAGAGACCTCGCTTTAGCATCATGTTGCCTACGTGGTACTTAAACCCCTGAAAATCTCGCCCAGCATTTGAAGCAGGATCAATTTAGCCATGCAGCAGGTAAGCACTGCTAAGCTCAAAACATTGCATGGACAGGAAAGAGATTTCTTCTGCAATCAATTTCTACATCATAGTCTTCAGTAAAGGAAGAGACCACTTGGGGGCTTCTCTGTCCCCTGTTGGTTGTAGCTAATTTCAAAAACAGTTTCAATGAAGGGCAGCAACCTGCACATTTCAAGCACACTCTGCTGAGTTCCAATACTATGCATCAGCTGTGAGGGCACCACAATCAATATAAACAACATGTCTATCACCCTAAAAGTTTCCTCCTGCCTCTCTGCAATCCCTTCACACCTCCACCATCCCCCCTCACATCTCCAGGTGACCCCTGATCTGCTTTTTGTTACTATATACTTTCTAGAAGTTTCAATAAACGGAATCATACAGCATGTTTTATTTTTTTTTTAAATCTGGCTTCTTTCAACATAATTATTTTGAGCATCATCAAGGTTAAGTGCCAATAGCTCACCCTTTCCTATTTTTGAGTGATCAACTGTCTCTTAAGGTGGGCCTGGGGAGTCTGCATCCACTCACCTGCTGACAGACATCTACACTGTTTCCAGTTCTTGTCTATAAACAAAGCTGCTATGAAAATGTGTATACTAGTCTTGGCAAAGGCAGGTTGTAATTGATGGATTTCTGGAGGCTCAGTAGGCAAGTTGAATATTGAAAACTCCTGGGAGAGAACCCAGTGGGCAGAGCTTGTTCTGCAGAGTGAAGTCCTGAGTTTAACCCCCAGCACCAAAAAAAAAAAAAAAAAAAAAAAGAAAAGAAAAGAAAAGAAAAGAAAAAAGAAAGAAAGAAAGAGAAAAAAGAAAAAGAAAAACTCAGAACCACCGCCAGATCACAGGGGCCCTCCACCTTTGTGGGTTTCACCTGCAGGAGTTCAGTGTTCCCACTGAGACTGTCTCCAGGTTCCTCATGTTTCTGGACCTTTCTGACATACGCCAGAGCATTCTGTTCCTAACAAGGCTGCCCTCTAGAGAAACTGCTTTATCAGAGTCTGAACAAGTGGGATTCACCAGAGCCTGTGTCACCTGGGGGAAGGCAGGCACCCAGCTCCAGCACCCTGAGTCCTGCTGTTCCACCTAAGAGGGCAACAGGGAGAAGCACTGGGGCCATTCCCAGCCCAGGATGCAGGCTCAGGAGAGAGGGACCCGCTGGAGGGGCCACAGAAAGCTTGCCTCCCACTCCTGGACACTCCCCAAGGCCTATTTCCAGGAGCTCCCTTCCGCAGTGCTAGAGTTACAAGGCAGACTAAAAGGCAAAGGCCTGAGAGAGGAGCAAGCACGGACACTAGACTCCCACCAGGAGGGATGCTGGGACCCTCAGACCAGGAACCCCCCAAACAACCACAACTAACCTGCCAAGGGCTCTCATGGAAAGACAGAGAACAGGCACCAGCAGAGGGGACAAGGCAGAAAGAGATGGAGACACAAAATGCTGGGATACAAATGAGGAACAGCTTTGATGAGCTCATTAACATACTGGACTCCACTGAGCAAAGAATGTCTCAGCTTCCAAAACAGGAAAGCAAAGCAAGATAGGGAGAGGGAGAGGGAGAAGAGGGAGAGGGAGAGGGAGATGAGGGAGACAGGGAGAGGGAGGCAGGGAGAGGGAGATGGAGAGGAAGAGGGAGAGAGAGAGAGAGAGAGAAGGAGGGGGCAACAAGAGAGAGGGAGACAGGGAGAGGGAAAGGGAGACATGGAGAAAAGTGGGGGAGGAGAAGGGAGAGGGGGAGAGGGGGAGAGGGGGAGATGGAGAGGAAAAGGAGGAGAGGGAGAGGGAGAGAGGCTGAGGGGGAGGGAGACAGGGAGAGAAAGAACCAACATCTAAGAACTGTGGGAAGATAAGAGGTGTCATGTAGACAAGATGGGAATCCAAGGAAGAGAAGAGGAGAACTTCCCAAATTAGTACCAAATCAAAGTGGCTCAGAGAACTTCAAGCAGAAGGAACAACAAAACAACTCCACCCAGCCTCAGCCTCCAGGAATCCAAACTGCAGTACCAAGAGAAAGCCAAGCCAACACCAAAACAGAACCACCATCAAACACACACACCCTAAAGGGGCCAGAGGAAGAAGCCCGCCCTCTGGGAACAGAGACACAATATATCCAACTGCTCAGAAAGTATTCAAGGAAGAGCTTGGAGCAAAACACTTAGAAGTGTTGAGGTGAAAGCCCCCCAACCTACAGCCATGTCCTGAAAACTCAGCCTCAGAGTGAAGAGAAATAGAGACTCTCAGACACACCACGGAGGGACTGTGTCACCAGGAAGCTGCCTGGCAAGAAATGCTAAAAGAAGTCCTTTAAAGACAAGGACCATGATCCCAGCCAGAAAGAGACTTACATAAAAAAGAAAAACAACTTAAGTTTTCTTGGATAAGTTTGTTAAGAACAAAATTAACAAATGTCCTCGATGAGAACTGTATACCTACATGTGAGATGACAGTGTGACGCAACTCAGTGAGACCCTGTCTCTAAATAAAATACAAAGTAGGGCTGGGGATGTGGCTCAGTGGTTGAGTGCCCCTGAACCCAATCTCCAGTACCCCCCCCCAAAAAAAATATTTTTGATTATTGTTTTAGTGTGTGTGTGTTCGTGTTTATAATGTAGGTCTGATTGCATTCCAGTGCATTATCTTGCTACAACAGACAAGTGTTTTTCTGAAGCTTAGCATTGCACCCTTATCATCCTCCACAACAGTGGAGACAAAAGACCCTGGGAGGAAGAAAGTCCTACTATGTAGATGAGAAGGTTCCCGACTCTTCTATTATCCATGAGCAGCTCTATTGAAATGGAACCATGGCCTAAGGACACATGGACAAAGATCAGTGAGTAAATAGGCACCCTGCCACCCAGTGCTCCTTTATTTTTATTTATTTATTTATTTTTTTTTTAAAGAGAGAGTGAGAGAGGGGAGAGAGAGAATTTTTAATATTTATTTTTTAGTTCTCGGCGGACACAACATCTTTGTTGGTATGTGGCGCTGAGGATCGAACCCGGGCCGCACGCATGCCAGGGAGAGCGCTACCGCTTGAGCCACATCCCCAGCCCCCAGTGCTCCTTTATTGACTTACATTACCTCCCACATTTCGATTCCCTGGAGTGTCTGATTTGATCTTTTATCTTTGCCTCTCTATTAGCTTTCTCTCTTTTGTTCTTGTTGTTTTTTTTTTCTCTTTTGCCTCCCATTATGGCTTTGCTTATTGCATTTTCTCTAGTTTGAAAATGGGGGGGGGTTGGCTGTGCTTATTTATTCGTGGATCTCTGTCCACTTTCTTCCTCCTATGGTCTTTTGTCTGTTGGCCTTTCTAGTACCAGAGCCTGGCTCCCTTTTCCACCCGGGGATGGTGACCTGTTGACACAGCTTCTAAGTGAGCCTAAGCAATGGCCTTTACTTCCAGCCTTTCTTCTCTCTTCTCCAGCAAAGCTGGACTCTTCTTTATTCCAGGTGTTCCCAGCTGCAGCTTCACCCCCTGAAATTCAGCCGGATCCTCCAGGGTCCTGGCTGGTAGCGGGTTGCCTGACATACCTAGCTCCTTACGAGAGGGAGGGGCACCGAGCAGGAAGCCTAAGGAAGCGGCTCCCCATCAGAGTTTTAGACCCAGGAATCATTTTGGGGAACTGTTCTGCCCGGAGCTTCTCTATCCCTTCTCCGTCTCTACCCCTCTCATCTTAATACTGAATTCAGGGACCAACTGAACCTGCAGAATTTCAATTTAAAACTAAAGGATAAGAGACGCATGTGATTAAGAGCAGTACCTCTAACAACACGTTTGGAAGCTCAAAACGGTAGTCCTGAAAGTGGCTTTCCTCACCATCCTGGAGATTTTTCCTTTCTTTTGTTCCAAGCAGAGTTGGTTACATCCAGGAGCAAGTTTAGAATCCCCCATTTCTGGACGCAGGGAGCTGAAGGGAGGAGCCTACTGGGCAGCAGAGCCCGGATGACTGTACTGACTGGTGTCAGACGAACCCCCCCCACACACACCTGAATGGCTCATGTCTCTGTGGGGAATAGAAAGGCCTTTTCTTGGGGGCAGTATGAATTGGGTCTGCAGTAGCGGCGTATGCGCGACTGAAGTCTTCCATTGTGGGCTCTTTGCATTTTTCCCATCACCAGGAATTTTCATGAAAAAAAAGCTGATCCAGAAAAGGAAATATTTGCATCAAAGCTTTGAAGGAATGCTGACTTTCCCTCAAATGCCCAGTCAGTGGGATTGAACCAGAGGCTTTTTCATCCTATGTTTGGCAATTCATCTTGAGACAACTAAACACTCGGCTCGTTTAGATTTTAGACTTTCTGGAACTGAAGCCAATTATCTGACATGCAAATTTTAGCCAATATGTTTTGCCATGAAATTCCTTCAAAGGATATTTATTTGAAGACTCGTGCAATACCAAGAAGCAGGCCATAAAGAAGCATTAACGTTTTATTCTCACAGAGCATCTGCGTGCTTACGGCTCTTCGATGCTGTACAAAGTATGATTTGCTCCACATAAAAAGCAACTAATGTAAGAAACCAAAATGCTACTTATATTCAACATGAACTTCAAAGATGAGGAATCTTAAAGGAGACAGAACTGTTAAATATATCCAGGTCCTGCATGGCATGACCTTGAAAGTGGAAGTCTGGGTGTGTGAAGGGTGGGAGGACAATTGGTAGAATAGACTACCTGGCTTGTGCACAAACAATCGGTGTTAAAATTACATGAAGACCCCAGCCATTCAATGGGAAGCCTTATTGTCTCTTATTAATGGAAATGGATTCTCATTTCTTCTGGTCGGATTCCAGCATTGCTGTCCATATGCTGTTCAAAGTATCTGAACCTCCCAGATGCCAGACTCTGTGGGCGGAAGTCAGGAAGTGCAAAGTGGTTCTGGCCCCAGAACAAACAGGTGAACTATAACCGGAATGCTCTTTGGGATGACCTTCACTTTTTGAATAGTGTTTTGGGGTAGGTATTGACTCATAAATAGTCCATCTCTATGAAAATGTTGGTTTATCAGTGATTTGTATACGATTTGGGGTCTTCAGTGACCAGGGACTATTTAAATGATTTAAGAAAGGGCATGAAACAGTTGGAAAGATGGTGGACAGCTTATGAGGGATCAGGAAAGGCATGGATACCACAGAGTCTCGGGGCCCACCCAGGTCTGTAACGTGCCTGCTTCTCCTCTATGACTTTGTTACAACTAATGGTTCCTGTACTTCCCCTCACTCACCTTCAGCCACAGTGAGTAACACTGTGGCTGACACAGGCCCAGCTGACCCAGAGAAGGGACTTGATCAGTTGTCCACTCCTGGATCAACTAACTGAGGTCTAGGGAGCAGGTCACCAAAGAGAGGGAAACATTTTTATGGAACAGGAGAGTATTCTTGGTAGATGAGAAAAGGGAATACCAGTGAGCACGTGCAGGTCAGACAGAACAACTCTTCACTACACTTGGAACCTGAGTGTTTATTTCCCTCTCCACCATTAGTCCAAGTCTGGTTGGTCACAGTTCTCTGTGCTCTTTGATCCAATATCATTCTCATATGGTCATCAATGAATGGCTGTGTCAGTCAATTTTGACTGTGTCAAAATACCATCACTGTGACAAAATACCTGAGACAAAACAACTTATAAGGAGGAAAGGTTTATTATTTCAGCTGATGTTTTCAGAGGATTCAGCCCATGGTGACTTTGTCCATGGGCTTTTTGTTTTGTGGTAAAGCACATCATGGTAGATATGTGCAAAGAGGAAACTGCTCACTTTGTGATGCCTGGGAAACTAGAGAAAGAGAGCAGGTGCTGGGGTCCCATTATCCTCTTCAAGGGCATGCCTCCAGTGACCTAACTTCTTTCTCCTGGGCCCCAACTCTTAAAGACTCCACCACTTCCCAATAACACCACAGGCTGGGAACCAATCCATTTACATATGGGCTTCATGGCTCACAATAAATCAAACCATAGCAATGGTTGGAAACCCAAACAGAGCAGTGTTCTTACCATCCAAAATTTCCCCCACCATGGAAAGAGAAAGAGAATACTGTGGTTTCCGTTATGTAATCTCCCACCACCGCCTAGATCAGAGATGTAGTAAAATGCAAAATGAAATCAGGGTCCTTCAGAGTTGGGAAGGATCACCTAACAGTGCCCTGCACACATAGACACTCTATCAATGCTCACTGCATTAAATGCTTAGAACAAAGTGCTCTACCAATATCAAGATCAAGAAATCCAAGGAAACTGCTAGGGACCCACTGTCCCTGGAAGATACAGGAGCAAGTGGTTAAACCCTGATATAAAATGGACTTAACAATGTCTTATTTTTTAAACTGGTGTGGGATTCACTATGCTGAAGGACTGGGGTGCTTCAGACAGACCAGGGCTTGAGGGGATGTATTTAGGATGCTAACCAGTTACATCAGAGTTTCCAAGGGAGTCTGCACTGTGAGCACAGACTGCACATCTAGAGGAGACTGGAATGTGTTTGTGGTCTGACTTTCTGTGAGATATTTAGGATTTTATCGAGTTGAGTTATTTTTTTTCCAAGTTTTTATAACCCGACACTAAATTACCAATTATCACAAAAAATAATTTAAAAATATACCAAGCTTGCTACCAAGGTAAGAAGATACCTGTACATCAAAATTTACCACATCCACGGCTGGAGATGTAGTTCAGTGGTAGAGTTTTTGCCTGACACCCACAAGGCCCTGAGATTGATCTCTACATTGCAAAATGATGATAATGATAATAATAACAGCAAATGAAAAAACAAAACAAAAAAAGTACTATATCCAGAAGGAAAAAGTTACTGTTAGCTGGGCATGATGGCGCATGCCTGTAATCCCGGTGGCTAGGAGGCTGAGGCCGGCAGATTGCGAGTTCCAAGCTAGCCTCAGCGACTTATCGAGAAACTCCAGGAGACCCTGTCTCTAGATAAAATACAAAAAGGGCTGCGTATGTGGCTCAGTGGTTGAGGGCCCCTGGATTCAATCCACAGAACAAAAAAAAAAAAAAAATTAAAAAATAAAAAAGTCACTGTTACCATGTTTTTCAAGATTTCTCACATGTAAAAATACCATCATTAAGCATGGACACATGGATTCTATTCTTTTCTGCAAGTCTCAATGGAGGCTTCTCCCAGTGTGTGCACTCCTACTCTTGGTCTATGCCCTTCTGTGTCCTGCACACAGGGCCATATCCTTCACTCATTCCGCTAACACTGCCCCTCCTGCTGTGGTTGGATAATACTTGATCCCCAGGGGTTCATGTGCTGGAGGCTTGGTCGCCAGGGTGGGGAGTGTTGGGAAATGGTGTGGAACCACTAAGAGGTGGTGCTTAGTGGGAGGTCCTTAGTTCAGGTGGGGGCATGCCCTCAGAAGGGATTGTCGTACCATAGCCTCTCAGAGTTCCTGTTTGGCAAGGTGATGGATCTCTCCCAAACATGCTCTCATCATTGCCATCTGTCACAAGGTGACACATCCAAGGTGGCTCTCCCCAGAGCCAGTGCCAAGCTCTTTGGGATTTCAGCCTCTACAATTGCGAGCGAATAAACCTCTTTTCCTTAGGATGTTAACTTACCTCTGACGTTTCATTATAGTCATGAAAATCAGACTAATATACCTCTGTTGCTTTTCTTTCCTCTAGTGCTCGGTATTCTCTTTTCCCTCCATGGATCTTCTTAGCCTTTCTTCTGACTCTGTTCCCCGTTCATCTTTGTATGTCTTCCTCCCAGGCCTGGGCCTCACAGATGTGCCTCATGGATGTTCCCTGAGACTGTGGTGCTGTCTAATTCTGGGGATGGCACTCAGATCTGAAAAGGGGACAGTTGAGGCTATGGTCACAGTCTCCGTGTTTTGTAAGCTTAGCTGGATGATTCCGCCTCAGGACTCTTCCAGATTCAAGCAGGAGCTGCATTCAGCTGGTACTTTGGCTTGGACAGAACACCAGAGGCCTCCTTTCATGTGGCTGGCTCTCTGGAAGGGTGGTTGGACTTCCCAAATGGGGGGTGGGGGGTAGAATGGGGGGGAGAGCTGCTGGTTCTATTAAAGCTGGGAGGTCCCAGAACATCACTTCTCTGTGTTCTCTTGGCAAGGATGGCAACCTGTTCCTGTGATGGACACAGCTAGTGAATATTGCAGCTTCACACGGTCCGTCACAGGAACTCAAATCAGCCGTGACAGCCCTGAACAAGCCAGAGATGAGAATACTTCAATGCAGGAACCTGGTTGTGTTCCAATGAAACTTGATTTACAGAATCAGGCAGCAGCCAGATTTCACCTGTGGAACAGGGTTTGCAGATCCTGCGATTGGGCAAAGCAGTCCCAGGGGCAGACCAGAGATAAGAGGTGGGATGTCAAACAGGAAGGAGAGGACCCAATTCTGACATTGAGGAAGACCAGACAGCTCAGGGCTAGCACCAGGTCTCTTGGGCTATTTGGTAAAGGAACCCAACATGCTGAGGGAGGCTGGTAGTGTCTTCTAAACTTGTTGTGGCTGTGGAGGTTGGAGCAGGTCACAGTCTCGGTCCAGCAGGCTTCGGGGCATTCTCTGTAGCTTGGCTCTGTTTAGTGCAAAGGAGAGGACTCGATGACACATGGTCACCTCTGCAGAAGCATCCCCTGCCACAAAGGTAGATTCTGCAGCCTTCCACAGCTTATTACACCCAGAGAGACTTTTGAAAAGGGCCTTCACTCCCATGTCAGGACCGTGCATGTAGAGGATTGCAGAGGCTCCTGCCCTGGGGAGGTTGAAAGACGTGGTTGGGAAGAGCCCATTGAGCTCAGCCTCTTCCAGGTGGTGGTGCTTTTGACTGTGATATGGCTGCCTTGCAAAACTGTCAGCCCCCGGGAGGCAGAGAGACCTGTTGACCTTTGTGTTCCTGGTGCCTCCCCTGATGCTTGGCACAGGGTATCTATTCAATGCACATCTGTGAAGGGAGAGATGGTCTCACGAATCACTCCTCTGTACTATGGAGGTGAGAAATCTGATAAACAGAGACCCTCCTCAGGGACACAGCCATCATCACCCACCTAAGGATTTACTGAGTAATCATGAAAAGGTGTTCAGGCAAAGACACACAGATCCAAACGTTCCCAGAAGTTTTATTTGTGAAAACCAAAGAGTTGAGGCAATCCACATGTACATCAACTCATCTATGAATAACTGAATAAATGTCACTGCATCCATGCAATAGAATCACCACTAAAAGTCACCAAGAAAAGGAAGACATGAATGATACATACAAAAACAGGGTGAATTTGAAACCATTAGGTTATAAAGAAGCCAGACACAAAACAGGCCATCCTGAAGAGATTTTGGAAAAGGCAAAGCCAGAGTGGTTGCAAGCAGGCCAGTGGTTGCTGCAGGCAGAGGGTAGAAAGAGGGGAAGGACTTCAGAGGGAAATGAGGGGCCTTTTGGGGGTGATGGAAATGTTCTATATCCTGGCTGTGAGTTTCACATACAACTGCAGTCATTTGTTCCAACCTGTTAAATGGCAGATTTCTGTTCAGTTGGTTGTATTTCAATTACACCCCAATAAAGTCATTGGAAACTGTAGATGTGTTCAGAGTTATTTTGAAGTAATGGCAGAGTTGAGAAAAACAGGAATAATTGCATTTATGTAACTTTCTCTTCGTGGTCTGGTTTCCCAGACTGTGTTTGGACTGACCCACGTGCAGGGTTGATTCTAATGGAGGGAAGGAAGGTCACAGTGCTCACCCACCACAGTTGCAGGGGGCCCCGGTGCAGCGGTGCCCTGTGATACCTGTCATTCATGCAATGGGGCATAAGCTCCCCCACTCCTAGGACCCTCAAAGTAGAGACAAGACTAATGGAAGGGATCTCAGGGAGCCACCTCTGTGGCACAATCTTTGCACTTGGAGTCTCTCCAGCAACCACAGCTACCTCACCCCTTTCTGCACCAACAGGCAAGAGTGCAAGGCGGAGACGAGGCTGTAAACAGTGACTCAGGGGGACATGTCCTCAGCCTGCAGCTTCCAAAACATGCAACATGAAAAACAACTACCTCTGCTCTATACACACAGGAGGGTGGGAAAGAAATAGAGCAACGATTAATTCTCACATGGGACATTCCTTAACTGTTCGTAACTAATATTTGGGTGTGATGTGAATGGCATTATAACTACCAACAGGGAAAGAAGTGTCCTGTGTAAACATCCCAGAGGAGACAAGATGCTTGAGCAGAATCTTAAGATGGAGAAGCATGTTTTTTCCTCACCCTGGAACCATGAGTTTGAGATGATGATCTTTATATAAGACACATTAGAAATTATGTATCAGTTATACACATTTTTTGCCAATACTATTTAGAAAACAATAACTAATCTTGAGTGTTTCTGTCCTTAAAATGCCTGTTCTGAGACAGTGTTCAAGCAGCTTCCCAATGTAAATCCAGTCTGAACTTGACTGTATGTGTGCTGATTCCCAGGGAGACTGGCAACCTGCTGAGGGCCTCTCAGACTCTGCTCCTCTGCACAGCCCCAAGATGGGGACTGGATCCCTGGAGTAGAGGGTAAGAACGCAGGGCTGATGGTTCAAAACCACGCACGTTCAAACATCATGGATGCTGGAGAACACTGACGACTGACCATCAACCCATCGAATCCTCAGGCTCCTCATCTATGGAATGAAAGCTCCATTCCTTCTACTCTGCAGGACCGAGGGGATCACACTGGAAATCATGAAGCACCTTGTAACCACAGGCTTTGGATGACCAGGGGCAGCCACTTCCCTGGGGAGGTCCTAGAGAACACAACACTTGTTAGGGATGTTGCCTTTTCTACGTCTTCCCCCCTTCCATGAATGGTGGCTATTGTATTTCCACTTTACCAAGCATACAGTAGGATCCACTTATCTGGACTTTCACTCTCATTGGTTTCGATTACAACCAACCAAGGTTTGAAAACAGTAAATGGAAAATTTCAGAAATAAGCAATTCCTATTTTAAATTGTGCTCTATTCTGAGTAGCATGATGAAATCTCAGGCCTTCCTGCTCTACACTTCTTAGGACATGAATCATTCCTTTGTCCAGTGGGTCATGCTACATGTGTACCCACTTGTTAGTCACTTAGTAGTCCTTTGCATGATTGACTATCATGGCATCTCAGTGCTTGAGTTCAAGGAACCATTCATTATTTTATTTATTTTATGATTAATCTCAAAGCATAAGAGCAGTGATTCTTTCTTTCTTTTTTTCTTTTTCTTTTTTTTTTTGGAGGGGGAGGGTACTGAGGAATGGACTCAGGGACACTCAACTACTGAGCCACATCCCTGACCCTTTTTTATATTTTATTTAAAGACAGGCTCTCACTAAGTTGCTTTATGGCCCTGCGAAGTTGCTGAGGCTGGCTTTGAACTTGTGATCCTCCTGTTTTAACTGCTGGGATTACAGGCATACACCACTGTACCCTGCAAGAGCAGTGATTCTTACAATCAGCAAAGCCAAAGAGAAGCCATAATGTGCACCCTTTAAGTGAAAAGCTGACAATTTACCATAGTGTGCATAAGAAAGACGGTAATTGTAGAGTTTGGTGCTATCTGTGGTTTCAGGCATCCAGGGTGTCTTAGTATGTATCCTCTATGGTACATTTATTTAAACAAAGTGCCTTGGTGATACAATGCCTTCTTAGGAGGACAGATCTCTGACACTAACTATGGGATAATACATTTACATGACACCTGTAAAATCTTGTGCAAAATAAATAAATAAATCTAAGAATTATTTATGTTTATTTATTTCATGATTCTTAGATTTATTTGTTATTTATTTATAATAAATAAATCTAAGAATTATGAAATGATAAAGGGTCATAGGAACTCAAGTTCAAAACAAACAGAACTGAAAAGAAAAAGAAAGGAAGGGAAGGAAAAAAGAAACATTTTTGAAGAATAAAAATATATCAAACAGAAATCGGGGTGGGGAGCTTTGTAGATGGTTGAGGGTGTTGTCTGCACTTAGTTGAAGAACCAGTTCTAATTTTTGGCCCTTCAAAGAGCTGAGACACAGCTACCAAGAAGGCCCCAGGAGGCCCAGGACCACAGTTATTACCAAAAGCCTTTCCCACCTCTTTAGGATTCAACAAACCGTCAAAAGTTGAAGGTCTGTTGGGTCACTCACAAGGCAAGAAATCACTTAGGTTCTATGGAGCCTGTCAGATCCTGTGGCCCCTGCCTGCCTCATCTCTGGCCAGTTGAAGGCTGTCTTCTCCAAGTTCCTGTCTTTCCCAATTCCTGAGAAGCCTAGAATATGGAAGGACCATCTCGGGCAGGATGCAGCCAGCACCCTCAGGCTGGATCTCCCACCCATGGAGCTATAAGCTCCTGTCATGAACCATCACCTGTGTCCAGCTGATGGAGGTGTGGACCACTGTGGTCCTCCACCTCACGGGGTGCAAGGCATTCAGAAAATTCAGGGTTTCCTCCTGTGGGGCACCGTGCTACTCTTCAGTCATGGTAGTCTAGATTGTGTCTTCATAGTCTAGCCAGGTTTCAGTATTTTTTTGGTTAAAATTCTAAAAGTTAACGTTTGGAAGAGATTGGAAACTGACCTCATTAGATGTGTTAATCTGTTTTAATAATATCTCATCGAACCAAATGCCTTGAAGTTAAGAAGGCTATTTCTCCCAGAGCTCCTTTGGCTACATCCAGATCCCACTGGGAGTTAATACTCATTCTAAGGGGCCATATCTGCCCAGGGTCTTGGGCATAGACACTAAGGGGCCACATCTTCCCTGGAGCCCCAGGTACCTCTCATAAGTCCTGTTCTACAGAGCCCTTCTGTGAATTAGAGACTTGCACAATAAGGACTTTGTGCTTCTCAATATTTTTTTAGGCTGAAAGCAAACTTTCCCTCTTTCCCACCTTTGGCTACAGTTAGTTAATTTCAAATGGCAAAAGTTATTAAAATTCCAACATGGAAACTTGTTCAATAAACAGGAAATGAGTTTCCAGGACCCACCACTGAGCATGAAATTAACTCCATGGTGGCTGGTCCTCTTGGCTAATCTGAACCCAATGCTGGCCTTTGACAGGGTTTTCTCCACACCATGGTCTTTGCTCGTTACTGGTCCTCACTACTGTGACGAGCTGCCATCCTACATACCATATCCTCTTCTAATATCAAACTTCGAAAAACAAAAAGGGGGTCATATGAAATTATTTCATTTATACCAAATTTGCATAATCTCAGATTAATTCACTTCTAGGTGGTAACATGTACTCACTGATCAATTTTAAAATTTTAAAAAGGGAACAAACAAATGAAGGAGCTAAAATTCCTAAAATCTAAGGGAAAAAATAGACATGGGGGACACAAATAAATCTAAGAATTATGAAATGATTAAGGGAAAAGAGAGGTCATAGGAACTCAAAAGAAAGCTGGGTGCTTCAGGCCTGCAGAGGGAAGCAGCATCTGAGTGTGGCCAAAGACAGATGGGTGTGGTGGATTAAAGAATGCCATAAATTCCCTGATGCCCTGCCATTGAGAAATGGGGTCTCTGCCCATCCATTGAATGCTGTTATGTTTTATGGCTGCTTTGACCAATAGAATGCAATGGCATCCACTTGTGAGAGTTTCCCTGTCCAAGACCTTAAGATCCTGGCAGCTCACTCTTTGTCTTTTGGAACACCTCATCTTGGAATTCATCTTCTGGAACACCTGTTCTTGGAATTTCTTTCCCAAAATGCCACATAGGAGAGGCCATATGCAGGTACTTCAGTTGAGTCCAGCCTTCCAGCCATCCCTGCCATGGCACCAGACAGAACTGTGTGTGATTCTTCAGGCTGGTCCGTCTGCCAGCTGAGTGCTGCAGGAGAGCTCCCTCAGCACCACATGGAGCAGAAGAACCACCCAGCTGAGCCCTGCTCAAATTTGTGAACTACAAAACTGCGGACTATAATGAAATAATTGTTTTGAAACAGTGACCGCATAACTGAAAAAGTAACTAGTAGACATGAGGTACCAACTCGAGGGTGGGAATTGGGTAAGTGAAGCCAAGAAGCTATGAATCAAGAAACAAGTTTTGGGGAAACTACAGTAAGTATAAGGGAAAATAATAGTGTTGCACATGTATAAAGGCTAAAGAAAGAGGCTGAAACTCACGTGTAGGTTACTTTATAGGTTATGGGGTGCCACTAAGACCCTATATTTTAACTTTATTATAGAAATTTATAAACACATAGAAGCAGAAAATGGAATAACGATCCCTGATTATCTTGCTTTGTCTGAGATACTATAATAAAACACCATAAACTGTGTTCCTTATAAACAACAGATACTAATTTCCTCAGCTCTAGGAAGTCCAAGATCAAGGCACCAGCAGATTCAGTGTCTGATGAGGGCTCCATTCTTAGTTCCCAGATACCACCTTCTCACTGTGTCCTCCCATGGTGGAAATGCTGTGGGAGTTCCCTGGAATCTCCTTTATAAAAGCACTAATTCCATTAATGAGGACTTTACCACCATGACCTCATCATCTCACAAGACCCCCACCTCCTGGGGCATTAGGATTTCAACATGTGGATTTGGGGGGGGGCACAAGATTCAGACCATAGTAAGTGTACACTTCACAACTGGGGTCCAGGACTGCATAAATGGTTTCCTGGAAAAAAAAAGGTTTATTAATGTCACTCATTTCCTGAAATATTTTAAGGCAAGTCCCATACATTGTATCATTTTACTCCAGAATATAGTCCTAACAGATAAGTGGTTTAAAAAGTAACCACAATACCATTTTCACACCTACAAAACAATTCGTGATCTAAAACGAAGATCACTGTTGGCTTTGAGATCCAGTCAACTTGGATGTGGCACCGCGTAGGTCTATGGTCTCTGGGGCCTCTTGTGACTGGTGGCGATTCCACACCAGACGCTGTCCTCTGTCCTGTGCTGTGTTTCCTGCAGAAATTCCCAGGTGTGCTCAGCTGATGGCACCCCTATGGGATGAGGGCACGTCACATGCTCCTCTGCCCAGGTGGTGTCTCAGAAGCTTGACAGTGTGTGACATGGCTGTGGGGTGGACTGGGATCTGCCCAGAATGAGTGAGCACTGGGCCTGGACTGTGAGGCTGGGGAAAGGAAGACCGCCCACAGTAGAGGGGTACTAGGGTCATGACACAGAGGCAGGAGGGGAGGTGGGTCATGATCACAATTCTTAACATTTACTGAATGCTAAATGTATACGAGGTTCTATCCACGTGGCCTTTTCTCTATATGCTAGACGATACTTCCCCCATTTTACAGACCCAGGCCTAGAGAGAAGAGGTGATTTATGATCACAGGGAGTAGGTGATGCAGAAAGAACAGGAATTAAAGGACTTTGTCCCTGCTAAATCACAGAAATGAGGTCCCTGCATTTAATGTGGCTTATGAGGGGAGAAAATATGTGTCTCATTAAAGGCAGGTAAAGACTGAGGGGAAGAGGTAAGTTTTGGTGGGAGAAAATGAGCTGAGCTTCTCACATAACCACTGAGCACCACTCACATCAGATATGCTTTCTTCTCTCCTCCTCTTCCTTCTCCTCTTCTTTGTCTTTTCTTATTGAATTACAGACTCGTGGGCTCTACTCAAGACCTAGCAGATCAGATTTCCAGCAGTATAACCCAAGAAACCATGCAAATAAACTCCTTGGCATTTTCAGGCCAAATTTTAAAAACAATGGAGTACAGAATCAGACCAGATTTACAGAGAGGGCCTTGTATGTGGGAGGATGACAAAACTTTTTTTTTCACGGCCTCACACGTTTGGAAAGTGCTCTACCACTGAGCTACATTGACACTGGGCTGAATCTGCCAGCATCTTGATCTAGGTCTTCCTGTCTCCAAAACTGTGGGAAATTAATTTCTGTTATTTATAAGCCACCAGTCTGTGATATTTTGTTAGAGCAGCCTGAACAGATTAAGACGCTGAGCAAATACTGTTGAGCAAATACGTAAATAAAAGACAATTCATTTAGCAGTTCCTAGGGTCTCTCAGCAGAACACTGGAGAACCTCTAAGGTAGAGTGAATTGCCCCCTGCTACAGGACACTTGTGGTTTATCAGCAGAGCTGTTTCCTCATGTGGAACTTGGGGGACACTATCGAATTCAGAACCTCTTACTTAGAGAAGTACCCATAAGGGTTAGGACCTAAACTCTCCTCTAAAATTGTGAGACATAAAAGAAATCTTCCAAGAATGGGACCAGAATAACCCCAGACCAGCTTAAATGAGAAGGCATGAAAAATGAGAATGATATAGGTAACGAGAGAGCCCTGTGCCCAATTTTCTTGGTGGTGGTAAAATGAGGCTCATGATGTATATGACAAGAAGCGTGGGGCCCAAGGCATTTTTCTCTGAAATGCTATCCAGGCAAAGGTGTTCACTGAGCATTTTGAGAAGCAGATATTGGTATGGAATTAAATTGAATTGGGTTAAACTGATACAGGCATAATTCCTACCCTTTAACATGCCTTCTCATTAATGAATGTTTTCCAGTTGGTAACTATGATTCTTTAAGAGTATTTTTTTTTCTTTTTATAACATTGATGAAATGTTTTGGAAGAGGGTTGTTCCAAACTGCACTGTTGTGTTGCACATGGAAACAGTGGCTGATCAGGTTGTTTCTCAGTCATCATGGTGCATTTGACTGCTGTGCTTTTCCGTATGATGATCTATTCCAACAAAAGCATTACTATAGAGGGCAATCATACCCTTGGTAGCGTTGGAGAGTTCAGTAATTATTTTGGATGTATCATGTCCCACTTAACTGGGATCTATAAAGTCTCCCACAAACCATTCTTGTTTTGCTACTGAACATTGGAGCCCCAGGGGATACCTAGTAGATCCTTTATATCAAATGGCAATCATTTTCACTTTTTTTAGAAAGTATGAACTTAGCTTTGACAAGATTTACTTGAAGTACAATCTTCTCATCACTGCTGTTCCATGGAGAATATGGCTGCTCTGTTGGTCCCCACACCCAACAATGTCAGCTTAAGCAGGTTGTACCTGGCAGGTGAATTCCTTCCCTGGGGAAAGCAGACAAGGTCTAATTCTCAAGAAATAGTCTTATCACCATATTTGTAGCTATTTAAAACTCTTTTCTGTGGGAGCCTTGATGGTCTCATCAATTCAATATATGACTCAAAATAATAATCAAGGTTTTTTTTAAAAAAAAATATAGACCATTGAAACTGAGATTTAATGTTTATTTTATCTTAAGTCTTACAACTATGTGAGTTAATTAATGCTGACTTTTTGCCCCTTAGAATCTTTGAATTAACAAAACAAAAACAAAATCCCAACAAAACCACCGGTCTGCACTTTTAACTGTCAGTGGGAAGGGAGGGGTTGAGAGGATAAGAAATGTTAAGTGTGATGCTAAAAGATGGAGAAAGAAAAATCTTCCAGGAAGGTGGCTCCTAACCTCATTTTGATTTTCTTCCTAGTGGATAAATTCCTTGTCCTCAGGTGAAATTAAATCTATACCCAGTTGCTTTTTATAAATTTGGTCTCCTGAAGGGATTACCAGCATTCTCTAAGATTCTTGATGTGTCATGTTTTCTTTCTGCTTCTCTCTGGTACCACCGCAGGCTGCCTGTACCTCTGGAGTCATTGTCCTGTCACTCTGAGGCTCACTAAGCACTTTTCTTCTTTAGTTGCCCCCATCTGTCTTTGTGAACTCAAGTTAACAGACTTTTTTCCCCCTCCTGCCTGCTAGAGAAAGGCAACTGCATAACATGGAGAGCTCATTACAGGGAGAGGTGCCAAGCACTTAGCCACTGGGAGGTTTAAAAAACAAGAAAGTCAATGAAGATCACAGGTCATCAGCTGCCTCTGAATTTAGGTTTGCTTTTGTTTGTTGCTGTGGGGTAGGTGGAACCCAGGGCCTCGACAGGCTAATCCAAAGCTCTACCTTTGCGCCAGCTCCAGCCCAGTCCTACTTGGCTTCTCGGTGTCCTCCACAGTGAACAGGTCTGGAACTGGGTTTGCAGTTGGCATTCTCGTCACTGCCCTTTCACACAGCCGGCTTAGGGGGCCTGGAAAACAGGGCCCAAAGGGGAGCCCCAGCTCTGCTAAGGGCTGCTGCCTCAGAGGCTCTGGTTTCTCAGAGGAGTGGCTAGATGTTTTCCTGAGCTGCAGCTCTGGACCCAGACTGAGGAGTCTTTCATATATCACAAGACACAGCACCGCCAAAGCCATCTTTAAATGCAGCTCAGGAATGAAGGAAATTCCAGAGGTGACCTTCTAAGCCAAGGCAGGAAGGAGCAGGGTCTGGAGCCCAGACAGAACCGAGATGGGGAAGCTTATAGAAAAAGATTTGTGCCCAGCAGGAACCACAGAGCAGTCTGAGCTGCTGGGAGGGCGGGGAGAGTGGGGTGAGGTGGTGTGCGGAGCCCCTGGAGCCTGGCTGGCAGGGTGGGCATCCCGTGGATGCCTTCTGCCCCTCCCTGGCTGGGGGGAACCTAACTGGTCTTCACAGTTTTGCAGCGGGCTGTGCACGCCACTGGGCTCTCTGTTCCAGCGAGTCTCACCAGCGGGAAGGGAGAACTGGCCTCGGTGGCGCTGGGCCTGGAGCCCGCTTGGCTTCTCGCCCACCAGGCGGGTCCCGCCCCCGGCAAGGACACCCGGAGCTCCCGCCGCGGCGCCGGCAGCCTGCTCCTCTCTCTCCGCCCGCCCAGGCTCCCCGTGCAGCAGCTCCGCGTGCAGCCCTCGCCCTCCTGCCTACCCTCCGCGGCCATGGTCGCGTCCTCCACGCGGCCCGCTGTCCTGGCCCTGACCGGGCTGGCGCTGCTCCTGCTGCTGTGCCTTGGTCCAGGTGAGTGGGGCCATGAGAGGCGGAGAACAGAGCCTCGTCCCAGGGTGGGGCGGACACAGGGAGGCGCTGCCTGGGTACCGGCAGAGATGGATGCGGCCTTGGGGCCCAGCCTCAGCCTGAACAGGACCAAGAGGTTGGAGCAGAACAAGTTCTAAATTTCTGCCAAAGTGGTGAGAAGTGATGCGCTCCAGCAGGCGGAGAAAGAGAGGCAGGATCCAGGGCGGAGGGTCTCGGATCAGAGAGGCACCCCTGTGAAAAGAGGTCTGAAAGGTAGCCAGGAGGAGTTTCGGGGAGTAATGCAAGGGACTCCGGGGGTTTTAACGCGGGTGGTGTCTGTCCTTGGAGGGAACCGAGGGAGAGGCTGATGGCATCCTGAGGAGGATGCCCTTCCAGGCAGGCGCTGGGAAACAGTTACTATGGTTCCGGTCTGCAAGGCTGAGGGCAGGCCTCACCCCAGAGAGGGAACTGCTCTCCAAGCAGTAATGCTTTACCTTCTCCATCTCTTGGATCTCTCAGAGAACAAGCTGAAAGTGTGGATGATTCCCTGGCCATTTTCCATTTAAAGTGCCTTCACAGGCACACTCAGAGTGAAGGAAGTGGGCAGGCACAGCTTTCCTGATCCACAGATTCTGCCTTAAGAGCCTCAATCCCAAAGTATATGTTTTGTCCTGAGATACCACCCTCCCCTGGTTGGATCCTTTATGGGTCACAGCTGACCTCCTGTAGCATCTTTGAGGCTACAACTCAGGTATTGGAACCTCAGATTTACTGCTAAGGGACCTGGGGCCAGAAAGCACAAAGTGACTGACTTGCCCAAGCACCTGAGACTGGTGCCTGTTCTGTCACAAAGGAGCTGGGCCCTATCTAATGGAAATAGAAGGCCCACTCGATTGCTCTCTTGTTGTATTTTGCTTATTCAAAACAAACTCCAGGCTGAGGGGACACAGGCAAGGGGTGGGGGTCCTAGAATCTTTAGAATGGGGGGTGGGCAGTGTTCAGGCTGGGGAGGTTGTTATTCTAAACTACAACCACAGGTGAAACTAATCAGTAATCTCCCATCACATGATGCATGTACCCCCTCCTCTTTCTCACATTTAAAGAAGCACATCTGAATAAGTCATGTGAATGCTGGCTATAAGCCATTCATTTCCAGGGCTCATATTTCCTTTAGTCCATGCCAAGAACTTTGCTGTAGAAGTCATTTAAAATATTATCCTCATTAAGTTGAACACATGTGGAAGGTCTTTTGATGGAAAATGAAAATCTCTAAGGAATCCCAAAGGTGACTCCTTATGAGATCCAAAAAAATTTAATGCAGAAAATGATCCCTTCTTGATAGATTTATTAATAGTAGCACCTTCAAAGGGGCATCTTGTAATTCTGAATCTGCTAGGCAATCTGATTCAGGTAACTAGATTTGATAAATACTAAAGTGCTTATTAACACAGCCTAGAAATAATAACTGATGATGTTGGGATAAAAAAAAATGTCTACAGAAAATACATCACATCCATTATTTGTTTTTTATTCCGTTCAGTGGCATAGCTGAGATTTGGAGGGACTCTCATTTCTGGAACAGTAGTAACAGACATTCGCTGCAAGAAATTGCAGCCTTATGATAAATACCTAAGTCCCATATCTATTTCAATGTAAGACCACATTTCACTCATTAATTGTTAAGCACTTTCACAGAAAGCAAACAGATGGAGGAGTGATAATTCTGTATGCACTACCTGAGAGTATTCAGAGATTGACAAGTCTTATGCCATCTATGAATGCTAATTTTAGCGCCAAGAAATGTATCAATCTGCTTGGCAAATATTTTCATAGATTTCTTCATTGCTTCTTAAGGTTAGAAGGGAAATTCAGCCTTTAAGAGTAGCCCCACCCCATCTAATCAAATAATTCTCTCTATGGTAGCCTGGTCAAGCACTCAACTCTGTTGATTTATGCTCAGTTGCTCTCAGTATCTCCCAACAGAAACTTCTCGGGCCACTTGTGTCATCTTTTGGTGGCTGCCCAGGCATTGAAAACGTTACTTCATGCCCTAATCTAGGATCCAGTGGTCAAATCTTAGTCCTCCTTCCAGAAGTTTATAGGTGTATACCAAAATGTCTTCAATTTTTTCTCCTATTACACATCCTCGGGCCCTAGTCTGCCCTGGACACTCTCCTTTGACCACCACTCCATGTTTTTCATGACCTCTTCAAATGAGAGGTTGTGGACGGAATCAAATATCAGAGCAGTCCCTGAGGTTGCTGCAGACACCCAGCCCTCCTACGCAAGACAAGAGGACAAGAAACACTTCTATCCCCCTCCCTTTAGTGCGGTCTCCTAGAGATGCTTCCCAAGCCATTTCCATGTCAGTCAACCTCTACAAATAGAGGATGGTTATATAAGCATCATACATAATGGAATGTTCTGGAGAGCAAAAGGAGGCACTGTCATGAATTGATCAGGACAATTGGTGTAAATTAAGGCTGCCCTTGGAGAGCTAGAAAGTGTGGCCACTGTACCCATGAGTTATGACAGAAATGCTTGGGAGAAAATAGTTTAGTAAGTTCTAGAAGCTTGTTATCCCATCCCAGAGGCCAGGCCAGTAGGTTCCTTGGATGGTGAAACTATTGGAAAGGAAGGGGGTAACCCCCAGATCCCAAAGCCTACAGGGGTTAATAGGTGAGGAGGCTGCTTAGAAACCATGGGCTGTGTGAGCAATGTGGTCCAGAGAGGTTTACATTCAAATTTTGTAAGCACAGGCACACTAATAATACAGTTCAGCTTAGAGCAGCAAGCAGCCAGCTGGTGACTCTTGTGACATATTTCCTCTGCTACATTGTCAATTATATAAGCAGGGATTCTTTTTAAAAAATTTTTCCCCTGGTTTTATTAAAGTATTATTGACAAATAAAACAGGAATTTAATTTTTTTTTTTCACCAGGACTAGGGATCAAACCCAGAGCTTTGTGCCAGACAGGCAAATGCTCTATCACTGAGCTACACCCCCAGCTCAAAGCAGAGATTCTTAATTTTTTTTGACCCCAGATACTTTTGAGCATTTGGCTTCTAGTCCACCAAAATTGTACCTTTGCAGACGGAGGCACAATTTTCTTTCTCTGGACAATTTAGAATCTGTCCATGGACTGAGGTTAAGAACCCTGTCAAGAAGGCATTTCCCCATTCTGCACCTAAAGATGCTCTACTCACTACTCAGGATGCTTCAAGTGTTTTCTCTGGAGGCTTTGGGTCCACCTTTCATGAGACAAGTGCAGTTAAGGATCAAATTCTTCTGTATGGTCAATGAGGTGGGTTTTCTTTTAGGACAGACATGTTATTTTTCTATTAAAATAACTGGTCTTATTAGAAACTCTTTCAAAAACAGAATAAATAAAATAGCAAATGATTTTAATAAAGCTTGATTATAAGAGGGGAGGGGAGGGGGGATAGGAAGGGCAGCACAATAAAATAGACACTAGTATGGCCCTATGTATAAATATGGCTGTATAACCAATGTGGTCCTGCAATCTGTACACGTGGAAAAATAAGATTAAGATTACGTACCCCATTTGAATCAAATATATGATATATCAAGATCATTGTAATGTTTTGAGCAACTAAAAAAATTTAAAAAAAAGAAAAAAAAATGAAAAAGACACCCCCCCACAAAAAGCTTGATTATAGGATGATCAGAGCAAAGTACAAAACTGGGCTGATTTTTAAGAGAGCTAAAGAATATTCCTTGGCTTGTGGCAGCCCAAGTCCTAATTTCTGCCTTGCCTGGTTTTTTTTTTCTTTTCCTTTTCTCTTTGCAACACCAGTCACTGGACTTAGAGCCCACCCTGAATCCAGAATAATAATCATTCTGAGATCCTTAACATAGTTCCTCTGCAAAACCATACTTCCACATAATCTCATATTCTGAAGATTGGGATGAATAGGAACTTGAGGGACTCCATTGGATGGAGGAGTTACACCATGAAGTAAATGATTTCAGGAAGATACACATGATAGATGGCTGTCCTTCATGATTAGACACCAGGCCTCCAAGAATTACGTCACTTATCCCAGGAAGTAGCTCCAGTTGTAATGTCCTTGGTCAGCCATAGTCATCACTGACATTAGCTTCAGGAACCCCAGATTGTTTTCCTGAATAATCAGAGTGCAAAAAGTGTTAAATATGCAACACTACCAAGCTAGCAATCAAGACAGGGGTCTGAGATTATTTTTTACCAACTTATTTTTACAGTTGAAAATTCAAGGATTCAGTGCAACTCTGAAATTGATTTCTGTTTTTATTCCTTTAGGCGGCATAAGTGCAAATAAACTCAAGCAGATGCTTCAGAAACAAGAAGGTAAATATGCCCCAAATGGATAAGGGATGCATTCTTAACTGGATGGAAATGAAATGATAATATTGAATGTGTCCAGTCTTGTATTTGGAAAATCAAGAGTACTTACTTCTTAAAAGATTTGAAGATATGAAGGGTTTATTCTGTGGGTATGTGGTGTGGTATTTGATTAGATAAATATTATTGCTGGTAAATGTGTGTAGGTTCTTTTTTGGAAAGCTGTCAGTATAGACAAAACAGTGCAACAGTGTCAACTGAATGCTATTTATTTTAGATCCATGAAGAACTTTAGAGCTTGTATCTAAACTTGGGCATATCCTTCAGAGCATGTGAAGTCATTGCAGGAGTGGGCTTAGAACTGCAGAGTTGTGGCATTCTCTGTAATTAGAAATTGTGGAAGGGCATTTCCATAGGGATACCTTTTAATTGCCAATTTCTGCTGGAAGAAGTGCTCCTAAGATGAATATTGTAGACAGCAGCAAGATGTTGTTAAAATAGTCACAAAATACGGGTTCTGGGCCTATTGCCGCCAGGTCAATTTGATCCATTGTGTGGTCTCATGAATGTCATTTTTCCTCTCCCAGCCAGTATATTCTATAAAATTATCCTAGAAATTAAAAAGTGCAACCACATTTCTGATACGAAGTTTGATCACTTATTCTTTCTCCCCCTTCTGGTTTACAGAAGATTCTCATAGGCTAAAGTCTGCTTCCAAGGTGAGGCCCTTAATCACTTGTTCCCATAGTTCTCAGTTGTCTCTCAGGGATCCCCTACAGGTGCCTGGAGTTCAGGTGACCCCTCCCAGAGAAAGTAGGTCCTGGGAGGGGGCTGTCAGCTTCGTTCTGGCCACTCGCAGGGCCCTGGATTATCTCTGATTTGGAAAGAAATGTCTCCTCCCTAGGCTGGTTGGTCATAACAGAATCACCTCACAGATGCCTGGGGGTGAGCAGCTCTCACAGCGCCAGCCTATCAGACGTGAGCAAACTGCTGAGATAATCGTGACTCCTGGGTGTGTATCTTTGAATCTTATTCACATGAAGCCAAGAAACACATATTAAGCACCTATTGTGTACAGACCATGCAACAAGCCCTGATGTTTATCCATGATATTAGTTTCATTATCCCATAAGTTCTTCCTAACAACACCGAGTCTCCTAGGCACATCCTACTGAAGTGGTACCATTTAAGACATTGAGACTATGACGGGAAGACATTAAAGGAAGCAGTTCAAGGAAAAGTTAGAACCTTTTGAGATGCAACAGAATGGGTAGTGATCAGACAATGAGGCCTAGAGACGCCTCCATAGGACATTGTGTCCTCCAGCAGCCTGAGACGAACACCTGTTGCACTGCTAGGTGGGTTTCTTACTTCATCCCCTAAACAAGCACTACATTCCCTGCTTATATATGAAATGAACGTACACTTTAAGCATGTGTGGCACTAAATATCCATTTCTGTTTCCTGAATGAAGAGGCCAGGGGTTAAGCCACCAGCCCCTGCTGAGCCCTGGGCTTCAGGGGATCTTCAGGGGATGAGCTGAATTTCATTGCTACCCTGAAAAGCTACATGTTGAAAGTGAGTCCCAGTTCTTTTAAGTGGCTGTACACATATAGAAAATGCTGTGAGCAAAGAGCATGGAGCTGATGACATGAAGCTGTATTTTCTCAGATGCATGAAAGAATAATCAAGAGGCAAAGCCATCCTGTACACGATGCGGTGTATAAGAGTGGCTACACTCCAATAACAAAAGTTATTCATTTTTTTTTAGTTTAAATTATTTACTTTTTATTTATTTATTTACTTACTTGTATTTTACATACACGACAATAGTGGAATGCCTTATACTCATTATTACCCATTTACAGCACAATTTTTTGTAACTCTGTATGTAAAGTATGTTCACACCAAAATTATGCCATTATACATGTACTCTCTTTTTTTGCATTACAATTCTTATTACACATTCTTCAGGGAAAGGGGAAACTTGGAGATTGGATGACAAGTACGTAGGAGGAGTAAGTTCCAATGTTCAACAGCATAGCTCTAATGTTCTAGTGATATAGTTCATATCAATTTGTTACATATTTTATAAAGAACTCCAAGAGAGGAGTTCAAACCTTCCCAACATGAAGAAATAATAAATGGTTAAGGAAATAGTAATGCTAATTATCAACTGAATCATTATACATTGCATGTGTACTGAGTTATCACACTGTACCTCATAAATATGTACAATTACTATGGATAAATTTTAAAAAGTAGTTCAACCCACAGTACGATTCTAGTAACAACAACAACAACAAAAAAAAAACTGCTGTTTTTTAAAAAAATTATTCTTTGCAATTTCGGGGTGGAAATTGCTCATTTCAGCACCTGCTCTGACTGAGACAAAAGTGGCCATGGATGAGAATAGAGCCAAAGAGTTCCTGAGCAGCATGAAGCGCCAGAAGCGGCAGCTGTGGGACCGGACTCGGCCAGAGGTGCAGCAGTGGTACCAGCAGTTCCTCTACATGGGCTTTGACGAAGCGGTGGGTGCACTTTCCTGCAGGGTGGGCTGGTGAGAGAGGCTTTGACGAAGCGGTGGGTGCACTTTCCTGCAGGGTGGGCTGGTGGGGAGAGAGGCCGGCTGGGGAAATAGGACATAAGAAATGAGACATGGCTATTTGGTTTAGTCTATTTTCTGGTGCTGGGTCTGGGTATATTTACAACTAGTACAACAAAAGTTTTAAGGTGGAGACATAAAATCTTTTAAGGAAAAATACCCCTTTTTGGTATCTGGTCATGTTGATATCTGTGTATAAGAACATTAGAAGGAGATAGTTATTCATAGTAAGCATTGTTAATCATTGAAGAAAATCCACCATAGAGAAAAGCCATTGGTAAGTGGTGATTTTTAGGGGACTATGTGTCTTTAAATCCATTCTCCATCATTCTTTCTCTTTTCCTCCAGAAATTTGAAGATGACATCACCTATTGGCTAAATAGAGACCGAAATGGACATGACTACTATGGTGATTACTACCAACGTCACTATGATGAAGACTCTGCCATTGGACCCCGGAGCCCCCATAGCTTTAGGCATGGAGCCAGTGTCAACTATGATGACTACTGACCACCACTGCCACACATGTACACGAAACCCAAGGTGCTTCCCTTAGGAATCTCACAGTCCCTTACTCTATGCGGTTTCTGTTGTGCTTTATTTCAGTGGATCTTTTTAAGACAGTTTTTGTGACTTAGCACCTTTTGATATTTCATGCAAGCTTCTAACAATATATCATTTAAAACTGGAAATAAAAGCATTTTGTCAAAAATAGAAGTCTCAGAATTTATTTGGATGAAAATTAAGCTGGTGCCGATTCTTGTTCCTCTGATGTTTTAAAGTTGAAGCATCCTTTGAGAGCCATTATGATCATAGCAATTTTTACCACATCCCAGGCAGACACTGTAATGAACAAAGAGTTCTTCAATTGATTAAAATGCAGTCTATACTAAGTACAAAATATAAAACCAGGAGAAAATCTAGTTGAAAATGATTTCCAGTTACAAGACTTGATTTGTAGAATTCTAATTATTCCACAGGCATTGAAGGCTTTTTGGATTCCAGCCCCTGAGCCACAGCTGGACAACCCAGGAAACAAAGCTAGATCATTCAGGAAATGAAGAGCAATAGAAAATTATCTGAAGTTAAGTTGATTTAAGTGCCATACTCATCTAAAAATTAAAAAAAATCAAACTTTTTCAAAGAATTTAAGAAGATTAAAGAATATAATTTATATTATATTAAAAAAATATGGGGCTGGGGAAGGGAAGGAGGAAGGAGGTGGGAAGGAGCGGGGGAGGACAGTGAGGGACCTGAGCCCTTACTCATCACAGGAGGCAGAGCTGCAGAGGGCCTGCAGGGAGGAGATGGGAGCTTGGCAGGGCCAACTCTGAAGCACTCTCACACTTCCAGGGGAATGTGACAATCTAATGAAAGCCTTTTCCTCCTTTTCCACTAAAAGACTCTATAGGCCAAATTTGTTTATTGCCTCTGAAACACACTCTCCTTCATAAACCTTAGGTTAAAAATAATAACCCTGGATTTATCAGGAAACACTGGATTCAGCACAAGTGGTTATGGGCAATTACATATTAAAGTTCATCTGTTTCTTTCTTGGGAAGACTCATATGACTTTTATAAAAAAATTGTGATAATATATGATGACCCAAAATTTACCATTTTAACCATTTTTAGGTGTACATTCATATCATCACCATCCATCTTCAGGACTTTTCCACCTTCCCAAACTGAAACTCATTAAGCAGTAATTCCCCAAATGGCCCTTTCCCTGGTTCCTAGTGACCACCACCTGGTTACTCTCTCTATGAAAGTAACTAATCTAGGTTCCTGGCACAAGCAGAAATGTACAATATTTGTCTTTTTGTGTCTGGCTTATTTCATGTGGCATGCCTTTGAGGTTCATCATGCTGTAGTGTGTCAGAATTTCTTTCCTTTTGAAGGTGTAATAACATTCCATCATCTATGCCATATTTTGTTTATCCACTTATGTCAATGCACACTTGGGTCACCTCCAGCTTTTGGCTATAATGAATCATGCTGCAACGAGAATGGGTACACTAGTATGTCTTTGTGCCCTTGTGTTATAGTTTGGATGTGAGGTGTCCCCCAAAGCTCACATGTGAGACAATGCAAGAAAGTTCAGAGGAGAAATGATTAGGCTGTGAGAGTCTTAACCCAATCTTAACCCCCTGATAGGGATTAACTGAGAGGTAACTAAAGTGGTAGGGTGTGGCTGAAGGAGGTGGGACTTGGGGACATGGCTTTGGGGTATATATTTGAATCTGGTAACTGCAGTCTTTCTCTGCTTCCTGATCACCATATGAGCTGCTTCCCTCTGCCACACTCTCCACAAAGAAGTTCTGCCTCATGTTGAGCCCCAAGGAATAGAGCCAGCTGTCCATGGACTGAGACCTCTAAAACTGTGAGGCCTCTAATAAACTTTTCCTCTCTTAAAATTGTTCTGGTCAGATGTTTTAGTCACAGCAGTGAAACAGCGGACTAAAACAGAAATTGGTACCATGTAGTGGGGTCCTTGCTGTGACTAACCTGACCATATGGCTCAGAAGCTTTTTGTATATTTTGCATTTGGTGGGAGGAATTTTGAGATGCTTACCAGTGCCAGCTGGAAATGCTTCAAACTGTTGTAAGTGGAGCTTAATGGCTGATTCTACTGGGAGCTCAGAAGAACAGAATGCCAATAGGATCATGCACAGTGAAGACAGGGCCCAAGAGGCTTCAGAGAATGACTCTATTGGAATTTGGACTAGAGGCCATTCCTGTTTTGTTCTGGCTGTTTTGTTTCTGCATTTTGTCCATGTCCTGAGACTTTCTGTGAGGCTGATTTTAAAAGTGATGAACTTCTTATTTGGCAGAAGAAATTTCTGGACAGTATAGCATTCAGCAAGTGCTATGGGTACTACTGGCAGCTTTTAGCCAAGTTACTATGATATTCAGGAGCAGAAAGCAGAGCAGAAAGATTCGAGAAACCTGAACTCGAAAGGCAGGAGTAAAACTGGGGCTAAGGAAGTTGTAGTTGTTAAAGACATTACTGCCACTACAGAAATGCTAAAGATTTTGCCCAGAGACAATTAGAAAAATGGCTTAAGGGCATCTCAGAAGGAGCAAGACCACTTCTATCTCAGGCTCAAGGGAGTAAAAGTGAAAATTCTCTTGAGAAGAGACCAGTCAGAAATCCTTCTTGCACAAAGGTGCCTAGAAAGTTTTTTCAATGTGCTCAGCCACCCAGAGTCTGCTCCAGCTAAGGTCTCTGGAGGCTTGGCTACTGCTCAAGATGGCAGCAGACCTTGGCATCAACCATGTGGTGGTACTGGTTCTGCAGGAATGCAGGATGCTGGAGTTAGGGGGTCATGGAGGCTTCTACCAAGATTTCAAAGGAAGGCTTTGAGGCAAGGCAGAGTGCAGTAGGGTCGGAGTCCCTGCAGGCACTCCCTGAGAAGACAAGATATAGAGTTTTGAGGAGGAAGCCAAAGCTGCAGTGGAGACCCCTGAAATTAAGAAATGCCAATAATGTGGGGCACTGTCCTAGGAAAGCTGCAGGAATTAAGCAGAGACAAGTCAACAGAAAGGCCACTTGGGTTGCAACCAAAAAAGCCACAGGGGTAGAGCCACACAGCCCTTTGGAGAGAACATCACGATGCCGTGTGCTCCAGAGGCCAGACACAGAACTACAGGATTTTTTTTGCCTACCTGGATTTCAGTCTTGCTTTGGTACCATCCCTTTTTTCTATGACCCAATTTTTGTGAATGGAAATGTTTACTCTGTATCTTTATATACTGGATACTTGTAAATTGCTTTTAATTTTACAGGAGCTCACAATGAGAGATTGCATTGAGCCTCAGAGACTCTTGGAAATAGACAAAATATATTTTGCTGTGAGATGGTTGTGAGGGCCAGGGGCAGAATGTTATAGTTTAAATGTGAGGTGTCCCCAAAAAGCTCAAGTGTGAAACAGTGCAAGAAGTTCAGAGGAGAAATGACTGGGTTGTGAAAGTCTTAACCCAATCAATAAATTAAACCCCTGATAGGAATTACTGAGTGATAACTGAAGTGGTTTGGTGTGGCGGGGGGAGGTGGGAACTGGGGACGAGGCTTTGGGGTATATATTTGTATCTGGCAAGTGGAGTCTCTCTCCCTACTTCCTGATTATCCTGTGAGCTGCTTCCCTATGCCCCACTCTTCCACCATGGTGTTCAGCCTCACCTGGAGCCCAAAGGAATGGTGCTGGACTTCTATGGACTGGAGACCTCTGAAACTGTGAGCCCTCTGATGAACTTTTCCTCCCTACAATGGTTCTGGTTGGATTCTTTTAGTCGCAGCAGGGGGAAAAAAGCTGACCAAAACAACTTGCTTCAATTCTCTTTGGAATTGCAGAATCCTATGATAATTTATTTTAATTTTTCTGTAAGAATAGCCATATGGTCTTCCACAGCAGCTCCACCACTTTATATTCTCATCCTTACAGCTTTTGTTTTGTTTCTTGAGAGGGCTGGCCCAAAGCACAGAGCAATGCTCAAGAGAAGAATGGGAGGGTGATGGAAGACATCTTTTACTTCTAATCTTAAGGAAGTTCTTCCCATGCTTCTCCTTTAGCTAGGTCGGCAGGTTGCTTTTTGTAGATGTCTGTATTGTTCAGTATTCTCCAGAGAACAGACCAATAGGCAATTAACATTTGTATGTACACGTGAGTGGACACACACACACACACACACACACACACACACACACACACACACACACACTAGATTGGCTCTTATGACCAGAGAGGATGAAACATTCCACAACAGCTACCTGCAACCTGGAGAGCCAGGGAGGCTGCTTACATGGCTCAGTCCAAGAATCCAGAACTCAGGATCAGGAAGGCTAATAATGTAGCCTCTATCATAAGTCAGCAGCCCCAAGAGCCTATGGAGGGCCACTGGTACAAGTGCCAGAGTTCAAAGCCAAAGAACCCGGTATCTGGTGTCCAAGGGCAATAGCAACTGAAACTAGCCCCCTCTAGAAGGAAAAGCCTAGAGGTTGGAGGGAGTTCTCTCTTTCTTCTGTTGTTGTGTTCCCTCTTTCTCCTGCCTTCTTGTTCTATCCAGGCCCTGGCCTCCCATATTCAGAAAGGTTTTCCCCACTCACTTCACAGATCCACATGCCTATCTTGGGAAACACTTTCAAAAATATACCCCACAAGCATGCTCTACCATGTCCCAGGTGACTAGCAGTTTGCTCAAGTCGACCACTAAAACTACCCAGTGCCATTCCCCTTTCCAAGGTAAGAAAATTTACTTCTAAAAATGTGCTAAGAAAAAAATATTTATGTTCTATATGGTTATGGAAGGGTTTTCTTTGTTTATTGAGAAAATGTCACTTTTCCTTTGAAATCTGTTAATATGGTGAATTTCATTAATAAAAAATCTAATATTAATCAATTAAGTAATTGAATTTTTGTAATTTAACCATATTGTGTGTGTATGAGGGGTACTATGGGTTTGACCCAGGGGTGTTCTATCACCGAGCTATACCCCCCAGTTCTTTCTTTATTTTAAGACTTTAAGTTGCTGAGGTTGGCCTTTAACTTGCCATCCTCCTGCCTCAGCTTCCGAGTCACTGGGATTACAGGTATGTGCTAACATTCATTGCTGGATCTGGTTTGGAAACACTGATTTAGAATTTTCGCATCCACCACTTATGAATAAGATTGGCCCATAGCTTTCCTTCTCATTCTTTTCTGCTCTATTTGAGTGTGAAGGATATGCTGGCCTTATAAAATGATTTCAGAGTGTTTTCGCTAATATTTTTGTTACAGTGGTAAGAATGAAATTATCTGTTTCCTGAATTCAGATACAGAAATTTGGATGCAGTATTTTCTTTTTGGGAAAAATTTTGACTATTGATTACATTTCTTTTACATTTAAAGAATTATTCTGATCTGTGTTTTTTAGTCTGTTTTATTTACTTCTATTTTTCCAGGATGTTATCCACGATACCAAAGTTCTGAAGTGTGTGAAGTGTTGCTCTTCTGTCTTGTCTGTATTTCTTCGTATGTGTGATTGTGTTCTTTTTTCCATTTAGTTTTATTTCTGCCCCCTTAAAAGATGATTCACATCCCAATGAAGCTTTTGCTTTGCTGACACCTTGTCTATGTTCTCTATTTCACAAATTTCTGTTTTTATTTCTTTTTCTTCCATTTTTGTAGGTCTTTGATTTTAATTATTTTTACATTCCATTTTGAGCCTTCCCACCCTCCAACACAAGCACTTAATACTTCAAGTATTGTGCCACAGGAGTTTGATGTGAAAAATTAGATGGTGAAATCTCCCAATTTCAATCATAATTTATATTTTGACCTATGAGTTGATTGTATTATTAAATTTCCAAGTGAGTGAATTTTCTAATCATCTTTCTTTGTTTACTAACTTAATTGCATTATGGTAAGCAACGTGGTCTGTCAGATGCGGACCCTTCGAAGTGTATTATGGCCAGCACTGTTCCATGTGTGCTTTAAAAAAAAAATCTTTCCCAGATATGCAATGCAGTCATGTCCCTCAATTCAAACTGCATTGTTTTACCATTCACATTTCTTTTTCCTTACTGCGGTATTTTTTTCTTTTGTGTGTGTGTGTGTGTGTGTGTGTGTTCTGTCTGTCATTCTAGCATTTACTAAGAACTCTTGCTCTGGTGATGATTTTGATCATGTTTTGTTTTAATTCTGCTGATTTGGCTTTGTATATTATGGGATGATACATAATAGTGTAGTGTATACAAATTTGAAACTGATAGATTTTCCTGGTGAATGGAATTATTATGTAGCAAATTTCTTTATTTTGAGTAATGGTTTGTTTGTTTGTTTGTTTGTTTGTTTTTTGGCCTGAATTTTCCTCTCTGTTTTGTTAATACTTTACTGGTCTATCTATTCTTTATTTGGCTTTTAATCTTTCTGAGTGCTTTAGATATGTCTGTTATAATGAGTATTAGCTGAATTTTGTTTTGTTTCTAAAAGAACAATTAAGGCCTTAACTGTAGAATTTAACCCATGTATTTATTGTGATGAGTACTTATTTATTTTACTGTATATTGAACTCAGGACCCCAAACAAGCTATGGACATGCTCAACAACTGAGCTCTGCTACAGTCACAGCCCCTATTTCTAACATGACATTTGGGACTTTTGACTTGCCCTATTTCACTTATTTCTTTCTCACCCTCTTCCTTCATTTGGACCCTTTTGATTTTCAGTGCTCAATGATTCTTTCCCCTCTACTTCTTTTCAAGGTCTAGATTAGTATTTAATACTATACTCCACAACAGTTGCAGGTAACCAATAGCCAGTCTTAGTTTTCTTCAGGAAGTATACATGTGCCTTGAATTCCCTCTCCAAATTTTATGCTATGGTAGGTTGGCATTTGATATCTAGTCTGTTTTATTTCCCCCACAAACTGTCTTTGCTTCACTGGGGCAAAGGGCAGATAGCATAGATAATAAATGATTGGGTTGGGGAAGAAGGGGGCTAATTTAAGAAGAAACAAAATGCTAATACTTCCAGAACACTTCCTCCTCCTCAAAACCTGTTGCCAAGGTTACCAGCCTCCAGGCAACTGTTCTTCCCAGCAAGGAGATGTTAATGAGTACCCCATGGGCATCTTCTTTTCTGCCTTTCTGGGCATATGGGGAGAGGTACCCGCTGGATGGCTCCTTTCCCAATGTTCAGTCACCTTTTGGCAGGATGGGAAGAGGGGACAGGAGAAGAAAAGAAACCTAAAATCATTCTCTTGGGTACCAGCTCTGGATCTCCTTATTTCCGGAGGAGTCTCTCTCTTTTCTCTCTCTCTATTCTATCCTTTAAGTAAACCTTTTTAAAAAATTTTTTTTCTTTGTTCTTGATTGTTCATTTTTTATTGATTGTCATTGTCTTTGCCCTGGCATTTCTCAGGTGTTTAATCTTCATTGAGAACCGGAACAAGGACCCGATCCTGATTTTTAAGACCAGTTTCAATCTTAGCTGATCCAGAGGCTGCACTGTGCACTGGTGCTTGAAAGATGCTCTGTTTCCCAACAGGCCTGGGAGAGCTGAGATGGGAGTCATCTTGAAGCAACCCCACTACAGCTGCTGCTGAGGAGCTGGGAGATCACAGCAAACACTGCCACACTGTCCTGGCAGGTGCCTGTTAGGTTGGTTTGAGGTGGTAGAGGAACAAAACACCAAGCAACCCTCGCAGAAAGAACCACCAATCAGGCACTGACAGAACCGCCTGTCAATCAGCAGGGTCTGCAGACCAATCCTGGATCATAGCAAGCTCCTCCGACCAACCCTAGTAGGACAAGGGACTCTAAAAACACTCTTTTCCTGTCCAAGCCCCCCCTTCCTGCTCTAAGCCCAATAAAAATTCCAGTCCAGTTGAGCCACACACTCTTCTCCCCAGACCTGCCCTGTTGGTCTGGAGGGTCTTACCTGGGAGCAAAATCTCAATAAAGCCTTGTTCAGCAGCCTTTTTTTATTTTTTGCCATTATATATGAGCTCTCTTATTTTTTTTGCATCACAATTCTTAATATATCTTTGTACTACAACTTATCATATCTCTGTTTGTATATAAGGTATGTTGACACCAAATTCACATCTTCATACATGTATTTTGTATAATGATGACCGTCTCCTTCCACTATCCTTGCTATTCCCCTTTTCCCTCCCCTTCCTTCCCACCCGTATTCCCTATCTAGAGGTAATTTTCCACCCATGCTCTCCCTCCCTACCCCACTTTGAGTCACCCCGCTTATATCAGAGAAAACATTCAGCATTTGTTTTTTTGGGATTGGCTAATTTCACCTAGCATAATCTTCTCTAATGCCATCCATTTCCCTGCAAATGCCATGATCTTATTCTTTTTTAGTGCTGAGTAATATTCCATTGTGTATAAATGCCACATTTTTTTATCCATTCATCTACTGAAGGACATCTAGGTTGGCTCCACAGTTTAGCTATTGTGAATTGTATTGCTATTAACATTGATGTGGCTGTGTCCCTGTAGTAAGCTGTTTTTAGGTCCTTTGGGTATAGTCTGAGAAGAGGAATAGCCGGGTCAAATGGTGGTTCCATTTCCAGCTTTCCAAGGAATCTCCATTCTGCTTTCCAAATTGGCTGCACTAATTTGAAGAGACCCAATGACATTTCTTAGAGAAAATGAAAATGAAATTCTATACAGCATTTCCAAAAGTCTTGTGGCATATTCTGCAGCCTGTTTCCTTCAACCTCTAGGGTCAACTGTTTCTTCTTTGCCCGCCTTCTGAATAGACACTATAAAACTAAAACTTAAGATCCCTGGTCTCCCAGATTGACAGGATGAAGATGCAGAAACAAGAAAAGGAGGGAAGTCTGTGTCCTCAGGACACCACAGGGAGACCAAACCAGCTCTAGGACTGCCCTCCTCTGGACATTTATGTGAAAGTATTCCAACAATAGAAACTATACTGCTTGACAAAACAAAATCAAAACACATGTAGAAAACTTCAGACTTCTATATCAACCTAGAGCCATACTCAAACAATAGAATAAAGGCATTATAAATACTAAACAAGGTAATAATTTACCTCCTACGTACTGACTGCTAGGAAGCCACTGAAGGATGTGCTTTACTCACATGAGACAGACAAACCAGAAAGCGAATGATGAGACACTATATCAAATGGGAGGAGGCAGGGGTGATGCAGGAAAGCAGTGGAGAAGTTTAGAAGAACATCACCAAAGGCCAGTTCACAGGAAATGGTGCGGCAGACCTAGGAAACAAGCGGACCAAACAAGTGGATGAATACAGGTGACAGAGGCTTCATGAGGCAGGAGACAGAGAAATGGAGAGAGAGAGAGAGAGAGAGGACACACTGAGGGATACAGTGATGCAACCATGGGTCTTACAACGGATACAGGTGGAAGATAAAGGCAAAAGGAAAGTTCAAGCAGCTCTGAAGCCAAAAGGCACAAGACCCAGTGGTGTTGTGGACTCACTCAGAGGAGGGGGTTTGGTCATGTTCAGTTTGAGAAGACGACAAGTGAAATGTGTAAGGATTTTTTCCCCAGGCAGGAGACAGAATGGTCAGATCTTAGTAGTCACATCTAGGGATGGAAATGTAGGTGCAGATTATATTATCTACAGGTCACTAAAGTTCTGAGCATGCTCAACTTCTCTGAGAGGGACAGGGAAGAATGGGAAAAAGACTAAGATTTCCAGATTTCCTGGAATGGCCATCTTTTATAACTTTACTTAAGGACTCTTACTATATGTTTGGGCGTGCAACTTTGTGTCTTTAACATCTCAATTTGACTCCTCTATAATAAGGGAGATTGTGAGAGGAAGAGGGGAAAGAATGTTCATTTCACATAGAAAGGCTTTTAGAGGTCATTAACCCCATTTTAATTTTTTTCCAGTTACCTAGAGTGGTAAAAACTTAATCAAGGGCAGAGAAGAAGCAGAAGAACAGAATAGAAGCCAGGTAGTCTCTAGTTAACTGACAGCCCTCAGGGAAATTCTATTTATCATATGATACTTCCCCTAAGCAAAGAAAAATTAAAGCAATATTCACAACCATAATAATATCATCACTTCCTCCAGCAACAGTTTTTTAAGTTTTTAAATTTCTTTTTCCAATTGTAAATAATTTTAAAAGATTTCAGTCCAGAAATGAAAAATACTAAATGGATAAACACATTCTAAAAAGACCCTCCAAAACCAATAAGCTAGAACATATTTAAGAAGGAGACACTTAGAGAAATATTAACTTGACCTATACAATGATATTACCTTCTCTTTTCCTTTTTTATTTATGGAATAAATAAAATAGTAGAAGAAATAAAATAGTAGAAGAAAATGGTATGATTAATCTCTATGTACCCATCATTTTACTTTAGCAATTATCATCACATGTCCAACTGTTTCAGCCCAAATAGTAGTCACTTCCTCCTTCCTCTCTTTTCTCACTTATCCTCATTATAATTATTATTTCAAATTTGACACAGGGTGTCACTAAGTTGCCCAGGCTGTTCTCAAATTCCTAGACTCAAGTGATCCTTCCTTGTCAGTCTCCAGAGTGACTAGGACTCCAGGAATGCAAAGCTGTGCCCGGTCACCCTGATAACACCCTTTTTGTAACAGAATCATTTGCTTCTTGGCAAACTTGATGATCTCTTTCTTGGGCAATGTTCCTGGCTGAAAGATGTCACCGACTTGTCTGGTGTGGAGGCACATGCCTGTAATCCCAGCTGCTCAGGAAGACCAGGCAGGAGGATCATGAGTTCAAAACTAGTCTCAGCAACTTAGGGAGGCCGTAAGCATCTTAGGAAGAACCTGTCCCTAAACAAAACATAAAAAAGGACTGGGGATGTGGTGGTTAAGTGCCCCTGGATTCAATCCCAATTACCAAAAAAAAAAAAAAAAAAAAAAGGTGGAGGGGTCACCAACCTGTTCTCATTCATGTTTCCAGTGTGCCACAAAAAGAAGCATAACGTCTAATAAAAATTTAAAAATTCTTGAATAAATCTTGAAGTTGACCAAACAACATACTTTTTTCCATATTTTAAAATCAGAAAATGCAACTTCAACTCATTCTCAGTTATTTATTAAGCAAAAAGCTGTCCCCACCTCTTACACATACTGTTGTTACAAACTTACATTTTCTAGGTTTTGATTTAACTGTACAATTAGGGGTTAAAACTAATGCTACTTAAAATTCCTTAGAGCTGTAAAATTCATTCCATTCCAAGGTGAACAAAAGTCTCTGGCCACGTGAAAATTCAAGCACAATTACAACAAGAAGATGCATCAAGAGGAAACATTTCAGCTTTAACTAAAAAAAAACCAAAAAACAAAAAACCAGCTTCACCACATTTGAAAATTACTTAGCTCCTGTGGACTACTTTCTCCTTTGTCAAATGAGACAAACATCAGTACTATCTCATGGTTACCATGAAGACTAAATGAAATGCTTAGGCAAGTGCCATAAACTTAGCATGCAATCATTACATTTGAGTAATAAACCACTACCATTTGGATTCACTGAATGCTACATTTTGATTGCATGGGGCCATAACAATGATCTGATTCCCTTCTCTTGTTTCTAATTTAATATAGTAACCAGAGCCCGCAGGATGGTTTCTTGATCCCTACCTTAAGTCACTGCTCTTTCCACTGCACCGACACATAAACCTTCATAAATTAGACTGCTTCAGTTAATGCTTGAAAAATTGTAGGATTTCTTGACAGTGTTAGCCAGGACCAGGAAGAAAACAAGAAGGGGTTTATAAATCAGGAAGTTAAGGAAGAAAGAGAAAGAAAAAAAACAGGATACAGATGTGTGAGTGTGTCAATGAAACCTGAAATACCTTGAGGGGTCTGTGTTTTATTTTTTTTCTTTTGCTATTTTTTTGGGGGGGTGGGTTTGGTTTTTTTTTTTATTGGTTGTTCACAACATTACAAAGCTCTTGACATATCATATTTCATACATTAGATTCAAGTGGGTTATGAACTCCCATTTTTACCCAAATGCAGATTGCAGAATCACGTCGGTTACACATCCACGTTTTTACATGATGCCCTATTAGTGACTGTTGTATTCTGCTGCCTTTCCTATCCTCCACTATCCCCCTCCCCTCCCCTCCCCTCCCATCTTCTCTCTCTACCCCATCTACTCTAATTCCGTCTTCTAAACCGCCTCCTGCCCCCAGGTCACCTGGGCCGCCCTCCCCTCTCCAGGGGCCTGCGGGTCAGGCCACCTCTTCTCCTCTGAGGTCCAGGCCACACGGCTGAGGCCACCGCGTCCTGCACAGGACCCTGCAGGTCACACTCCACCCGCTGTGACCAGCAGCTCCGCCCAGGAGGGCCCTCAGGTGAGAACCGGGACGCGGGGTCCGCGGTGGGCGCTGTGGGGACCGCCCCGGCGGCTCCAAGGGACAGGCAGCCGGGACCGAGGCTCCAGGGCGGCGGCAGAGTCCTCCCGGGTCCCACCCTCGTGTGGGCGCCTAGACCGGGGCGGCTCCCGGCAGCTCACCTTCTCCTGTCACGGACCCCGGGAGCTGGACCCTCCATCCGGAAACCACAGCCCCGCCTCTGGGCGCTACTTCCGGGCTCCTCCCCCTCGGAGCTCCCCGCGACAGCGGCTCAAAGTTCCCGCCCTGCACAGGCCCCGCCCCCGTCTCCCTGGCGACGGCTCCGCTGCGCTTCCGGGTCCACCTCTGCAGGCGGAGGGCCTGACCCTAGGCGCCCCGCCTGCCGGGCTGTCAGCTCAGCTGCTGACCTAGGGCGGGACAGCAACTAACTGGCCTCCTCACCTGTCCCCAACTTCCTAGGAGTGAGGCCTGCGGCTGCCCCTCGTGGCCCAGGGACCGTGTGGACGGGGCCCTGGATGCTGGGGTTTCCCGTGGGAAATGGCTCCTCAGCCAGGGGGACGGGACTGCTGCCCAGGAGGACAGGGGCCCTGGGAAGGAGCCTGCCACTCTCCTTGCTTTGAGTGACCGCCTCCAAGGGCCTCCTGGACGGCTAGCTGCTGGCGAGGGCTTTCCTGGGCATATGTTGTGAGTCTGCCCCAGCCTCAGGTCTGGAAGTGGGACCTTCCTTCAAGCAGGCATGACACTCAGGGTAGCACTGCCCTGTGGTGGCCCTGTGCAGTCAGCGATGTGGTAGAAAACAGTCTCTCCCGGGGTGCTGGGACTAAGCACCTAAGAGAAACCACACCAAAAGAAAGCCCAGGACCCTCGCTTCCCAGGCTCCCCATGAGGTTGCCCTTGGAGCCCCTGGAGCTGCCGCTGTGCCCTGATGGGCCCTCCAGTTCCCCAAGCAGCCTTCCAGCTGAAGTCCCAAAGAGTTTGCTGCCACCCCAGACCTTCCATTAGTGTTCCCCATACAATCCCATAACTAAGGTCACCTGGAAAGATAACTCAGCGAAGAGGCAGCACACGATGTGGATCAAATAGATGGTAGCTAATTATATCAGTTAAAGAAAGTGTCAGTTTAAAGAGAAAGACTACTGGAGATGTCTATCATCTAGTCTTGCTCTTCTACAGTAATGTAGCATCCTAGTGTTTGTGGTTGGTTCATGGATAACAGATGTAGTAGGATGTACAGTCAGTGAGGTTGGGTACTTCTGTTTAATATTTTGGTATAATGATAATGTTTATTTTCCTTTAATATGGTTGAAGAAACACAGTAGCTCTGATTGCTGCTGGCAGAATTTGCCACTACAGTAGGAGGCAGCCTGAAGACAAAATTGCTAAGAGGAAAAAGGCAGGACAGAGACACCACAGAGGAGTGAAGATGGAGTCCAGGTCCATCTATGAGCAGTGAGTCAAATTCATTTTGGTAAGTGAGTCAGAATTGGGATTTTCTGTTTAACAGTGTACAGAATAATTGGGAAAGAAGGGTTTTCCAACTTAAAAAAAAAAAAAAGATCTCTCCATAGTGAGACACCTTGAGAAAATCCTATTAAACTGTACATTTTACAGTGTGTACAATGAGCAACTTCTCTATGGGACTAGAAAAAATAATCTTAGTTATTTAAAAAAATTAAGTCCTAAGAGCCACCAAAATTTTTAACATTTTTATAATAGAAAATACTATTAAATAAAAGTGGATGAATGGTTTTCCAGACAGTATTCAAAGCCTGAGATGGAAAGAGAAATTCCTCCTGTCTCTTCTCACAAGTAAATTGCCCTTTGTTCTACTGATGTAGAAAAAGATCAAGAGACCATAACTCAAGATCACTAATCAATGTTTTCCAGGTTTTGAGAAACATTAGAACTAAAACATCAAGGATATTTTTTTCTATTAATAAAAAGGACATTTTATCATTTTTCCCTTCTAGTGTGGGATCTGGGTATTGTTTTTGACATGTCTCTTCAGGTTTCCGTATTGGAACATTGCTTCAGCCTTTCTTGGTCTTTTATGTAATGAATATTTGAAGAGTGCAGCCCTCATGTTTTTTCAGTTGACTTACAGTAAAATGAACTTTTCTTTTGGCTTGCAGTTCTTTGAGTTTCCATATACATTGAGACTCATGCAACTAGCAGCACAATCAGATTATAGAAAAAGTTTTGTTCATCCTCAAAATTCCTCCACATTACTCTGCTATAGCCACACTCCTGTCTCATACCTCATTCTGGTGTACAAGATCTCTTCTTCATCACTATAGCTTGGAACTTTTAGGAACATCCTATAAATTGAAACAGTATATAAACTTTTGAGACTGGCTTCTTTCTCTCAGCATAATGCCTTTGAGATTCATCTAAACTGTTTCCTTCATCAATAATTTGTTCCTTCTTATTGCTGAGTATTTGTTGTATGGATGTATCACAATTTGTTCATTCAACACTTGTAATACATTTGGGGTTGTTTCTAGTTTGGGGTGATTATGAAGAGAGGCATCTAAATATTCATGTACAGATTTTTGTGTGAACATAAGTTCTTAATTCTAGGATAAATAGATAAGAGTGAGATTTGCTGGATTCTATGGTGGGTATATGTTTGTCTTTTGAAAAACTGCCAAACTGTTCATCCTGATCCCTACCCAAAAGGCTACTAGAAGGAAATTATCTCTTTCTGGGGACAGCTACATTTAGTTACCAATGCTTGAGCAAGGTGCACAGACCATGAGATGAAGGAGGCAATTAATAACCTATTTATGTTGATTTTGATGGAAGTTACATCAATGGTCCATAACACTAGATGCTGACAGATGTCAGGGAACATTGAAGGTCCATGAAAGTCTTGATTATCAGCCCATGTGGAGTAGATTTGGGGAAAAAAAAGTGTAACATGATCAGATTGCAATACCAAATATATGCCACATATAGTTTTAGAGGTCATAGACTTCAGTTGACAGATTAAACTTAAATGATTGTACCATAACCTGAAAAAGTATATATATAAAAAAGTACTGGTCATCACCAAAAGTAATGGTGATGATTAAACACCACAAGTTGTCTGGAAGGTGCCCAAAGTCTGAAGTCAACAGTCGGCCAGAAGAAAATTATAGCAACTTTGAGCAGGCACCATAGTCTGGCCTTCATTGGCAGCCTCTGCAGAAATGTGGAGTCCTTCCATTTGTTCTGGGAGACTTCTTGTCATATCTGGGTTTGATAATAGATCCAGGCAGCAAGAGAGTAGCAGCCAGGCAGTGTAGACTCAGTGGGCACCTTGATTCTGGCTAGTCTCATCAGAGAGTGGGCCCTTCCTATGGGTTCCTACCTGATGGTCTTGGACAGTTTAATTACTGTGATTTCTTTCTGTAGTCACAGGTATGAATGAAGGGATGTCTTTAATCTGACAGACTTTAGTTTTCATAGTTGTAGACCAAATGTCTAGACCATTGGCAACAGTTCAATATTTAGAAAACAGGTAAGGAAGTTCATCAGAGAATACTGGCCATAGCTCTGTGAAGGGCTTTGGATTCTCTCTGCTGAGTAGACGTATCACATATGGTTTTGGTTTGGCAGAACTGGCACTGAGGTGGAAAAGTTACTGTAGTCCAGTGTGATTTGAGAACCTCCTCGAGTTAGTGAAATGACTCACTTAGCTGCCTGGGATGTCTGGTTTTCAGCAGAGAGATGCCTCATTTTAGTATTAAGTACAGTGCTTGTGGGGCCAGGCAGCTGTGTTCTTGAATATTCCATTTCGTTTCACATATTGTCACTCAGAGTCTGAGTGGAGCCATCCAAAATGGGAATCACCCTGTGGAGATTCACAAGGCCTTTATAAGTCAGGTATTCAATTTGGATAAAAGCCCGATGGAAAACTGGAAGTTGCTTTTCTAAAGTGATGGACCTAGTATCCATACCAGGGAATACCAGGCAGAAACTCCCTCCCTTCACCAGAGTTTCTCATCAACAAAATCCTCAGTTACGGAAATATATGTCTCAAAGTGTTTGTGAGGGGTGTGGAGAGCCCAAAGTACTGAGTGGCCAGAGCTATGCCACTTGCGGTGAAGCCTGTTGGATGTACCTCACTCCAAAGATACTACTTTAAGGGGCGGCCAGTAATAAAGGACCAACTGGGATCTCAGATGGATCGATATTGTCTTCAGCACCCCAAGAGCTTAACAACATCTTTGAGATCCCTTTTGGTGGTAGTAAGGGGCAAATAGACCCCAGTCTTTCCTTGACTGCTAGAGTGATTAAACAGTGTATTAGTCAACATAGCATCAAGAAACTTTGCTTGGTATCAGGCCTAGAGATTCTGCTGCAGTTTACCAGCCAGCCTCAGTGGCATTCAGGGCTTCTGACTTGCCAATGTACAGCACACCATCTCCATGGTGAATGTTTTGGACTTTTTTTTTTTAAGAGAGAGTTTTAATATTTATTTATTTATTTATTTTTAGTTTTCAGCGCACACAACAGCTTTGTTTGTATGTGGTGCTGAGGATCGAACCCGGGCCGCACGCATGCCAGGAGAGCGCACTACCGCTTGAGCCACATCCCCAGCCCAAATGTTTTGGACTTTTGAGGAAACAGGCATTTGCACTGAATCCTGACTCACCCATTGGCACTGATAGGACAAAAAAGTACAAGTGCATAATCTAGAGGTTCCTCTATAACATGCAGATACAGGAAAACAACATAGCAACATGAAGTCAACCTAGGGCCCTCTCACAAGGTCACTTCAGCTTCCCTCCTCCACTGCAAACCCATGCTGACACTGTAGAATTTGGGTTTTCCATTCCCACAAGAAATCAGGTATGCTGTTTAGATGTCTTTCCAACAGTCCTAAAAATTTGAATCCTTGATTCTTCAAGTTTTCTTCCATATCCAGATGGGAGCATATGGAATTCTAGTCTTCCTTCAGAAAGTCAAACCTCTGCCCCAAACCTCAATCTTCTTTTTAAAGCAGAGGAACAGAGCACATGGAGGAGGAAAGATGGGTTCATGGTGCAGAGGGAGAGAATGGCTCCATGCTGGTCACAAGGCATGATGTTACATTTCGTTTAGAGCTGAGTGGTGACTGCTTGAGGCAGAATCAAATGAACTTCTTGAGTTCCTGACCTATGAAAAGCCCTACTATGCTCATGGCTAGCACCGTGTGTTTCAGTTGTATAACATCTTGAAAAGGTTGTCCACATAAAAACCTGAGAGTTCCTCTGCTTGAAAGATGATCAGAAAGGTGAGAATTCCATGAAAAATTGCTTTTAACCACTTGTATCCTGTGACCTTAGTAAATTTTAAACTTACTTGTCAGGTGTAAGAGGATTTATTTCCGAGGTTCTTCCTTAGGGTAGTTTTTTGTTGGTTTTGTTTTTCCATTCTACCTGGTTTCTTATGGGGATGGAAAAGCCGAATCCAACTGACAGATCAGGAAGGGTCTACCATGACCTTGTGGGAGCATCCTTTCAGTTGACTCAGTGTCCTTTGCCTTATTGATTTTCCTGTGTCTGATAGTGATATAGTTAATCGTGTCCTCTGTGAAGAGGGACAGTTGTACTTTTTCTTTCCAATGGGGATGCTTTACTTCTTTTCTCTTTTTTATCCCAGATTTAGACTTCTGATATTGAGCTGAATGGGAGTGTGAGTGCATATTCTCGTGTTGAGCTGATCTGTGGAGAGAAGCAGTCTTTCACCATTGAGTGGGATGTTAGTTGTAGGTTTGTTGTGGCTGCTCTTTATAAAACCTCTGAATCTGCACTTAATCATCATTATGTCCATAGTGTGAACATTAAATGCAAGTCTAAGGAAGTAAAGAGAAGACTTTCCTCAGTTCATTGCACTTCAGCAAGTGCTTCTCATTTTATCATATCCCCTTTGGCTCACTAAGTGACCCACTCCTGCTTTAGGTACTCTTAGGTGATATTTTCATTTCACTTATGTCTTATATAAGTGTGGCTCCAAAAGTTATGTTCTTGTTTGTTTAGGCCCTTGTTCCACTGTGGTAACATGTCCAAGGACATGGCATACCTTCCATTAACCTATCTCTGTATCCATGTATCTATCGTTACATCCAACCATCTCTCTTCTCTATCCCAGACGTCTCCACATCCATGTATATCCATCATCTGTTTCAACAATTGACAATATGTCAGCAAATTTTTTTACTTCTATTTATATTTGCTACTCCTCTAAGTTTCCATATTATTTAGAAATAAGTGCAAGACAGTAAACGAATGGTAAATGAATGGAACTGGAGACTAACATACTAAGTGAAATAAGCCAATCCCCAAAACCAAAGACAGAATGTTCTCTCTGATATTCAGATGCGGACTCATAAGACCCTCAAAAACAATAGAATAGAGGAAGGCACTTTTGAAAAAGACCTCTTAAAAACCTTTCAAAATCAGAGTTTTTAGGAGAATTGGGAGGAGAAGGCAGTGGGTAAGTGTCGTCTGTCGGGCAATTGGTGGAGTGGTTAATTCCAAAATTTCTGAAGCTGCATCAGGCTCAATAAGCGCTCCTCCAGGCTGCAGTTAGAGATCACAGTGCCTTTAACTAATTGTGGGTATAGGCCCTCCTTTGAGGTTGGGACGTCAGTATGAATACTGGGGCCAGAGACAGTTCAGTTCTCGCTACCAAAACAGGCACAGAGTCTCACATTCTGAAAGCAAGTTCCTAGCTACATTCTGCTGTTCTCTTACCAGGGCTGTGGCTCTGCATTTATCCAGTTTTCCAATGTGGATGACACAGAGGCTTCAGTATACTGTCTAGAAATAATTCTTATTTGTAAAATTGAGTAGGTAATGCAAAATCATCGTACATTGTTAGTAGTAAGGGAAGAACTAAGAACAACAACACTAAATAACTACCAAGGAAACAGCTAATATAGGAAACCATATATCTTAAATTCTCTTTAGTATTCCCAGAAATGATTGAGGCTATATAATACCCTCAAATATTGTGGGCTACTCTGAAAAAGAAGTACTAAAATAATAAGAAATGATTCTTCAAAATTAAAACAGAATAGAAAAAAAAACCTTAAATGAGTTATAAATAGTCTAGATGTGGCCAAATTCAAAATATGCTACAAATTAAAGTCCCAGCACTTAGTTCAGAAAGACAAATTGTTGAAAATTATGGAGCAGAAGTTAGGAGACATTTGTTTTTTTTTTCAGTAAATATTTTGAATGCTTATTAGTGGCTCCTGCCCTCAAAAAGTATAATTTAGTAAAGAGTAAGAAATAAAACATTACAAAATGAGTATATCAATGGAATTATGATAATTTTCTATAAGGTACAAGTACAAAGAGTTATAATGTTAATAATAATTGCAATGTACATGATTTTAAACTGTGCCTACAACTATTCTCAGTGAAAGCTTCAATATATTAGCTTATTTAATCTGTAGCATGATCCTATGAGGTAGATTCTCTTCATGAGGATGTCAAGAACTGTGAAGGGTCTGGATTTTGCTTTACTTTCAAGCTACCAAGTTGTAGGAAACCTGGCAAAAGATGTGAGATTTCTGCGTCAGAGACAAAGGACTTTATTACTCAAGGCACAGCATGTGTCATAGATTTCAGATTCACAAATACACATGCCATGGTCTTGTGCCATAGCTAAGGAACACTGAGCTCAGGAAACCAAATCTTCTATATTGGCTCCAGCACACCTTCTGTCTTCCTGAGGGGAGATACCATCATTATCATATGGATGATAAACAAAGCCACTCCTTATGCTAGAAGCAAAATAAAGAAAGTGTTCTATACAAATATTCTTAAAAACATAACATGGAGCAAAGATGTACAGAAATGAGAGTGACCCTTACGGAATTATCTCCCAACAGAAAACGGGAAGCACAGAGAGACTGAATGATGGTCTTAGGCCCCCAGTGAAGAAGTACCAGAGCCAAGATCCAAAGCAGTCTACATAGACCATACTCTTCACCAGGGGTTGTCAACCCAGGCCTGTTTTTTTTATGACTAATGAATCAAGAATGTTTTTCTGATTCATAAAGGACTGTAAAAAAAACAAATGATATATGATAGGGGTTGAATGAGGCCAACAGACATTAAAATATTTATATAAAATCCTTGCCAACCTGTGCACTTAAGTGGAGCTCCTGGCTACCCCTCAAATGGTTAGAGCAGTGTGTGTGTGTGTGTGTGTGTGTGTGTGCGCCCGCGCGCGTGTGCAGCGTCTATTCTGTGTTTGAGGGAGTGCAAATAAAGAAGGCATGAAGTGAAAATTGAATCAGGCCTTGAAAGGTGAAGAGGAGCTGAGTAAAGAGAGAAGAGCAAGCAGATTGCACAAGGAAAAAAGTTTCTCTGAATGAAGAAAAAACAATTTTAGACCAAAGCTCAGAAATTACAGCCACCACCCACACTTATTCATACTTCATACCCAATGTGCTTGTTGTCCCTGAGTGTTCTGCACTGAGCCAGTACATGGTTCAGGAGGAATAGATATGGGACAAAGTCTTCTGGGGCAAGTGGCAGAAATGTGGCCACTTCAACCACTGCACTCAGACCAGAAGCCTTGGAGTCCTTCTTGATTCCTGTCTTTTTCCTTGCTCTACAATATATAGGACTAATCCTAAAATAGCTGCTGAAACCAACTGCTAAGTCTTTCCCTGCACACTACTGCAGTCCAGCCACAGTTAGGAAAGCCCCCTGAACGGATCTGTTTTCACACCACCTGCTCATTTTGTCTTCCATGCTGCCATCAATGTGATATGTTTACAACTCAAGTCACATGATGCCATTCTCCTGTCCCAAACCTATGAATGTTTCTCAAAACATGTAAAAGTTCCTCGTGTTCCTGCCCACTTCTTCAGCCTCATTCGTTAGCTTTTCTACTGTTATTCACTTAAGTTTCTCAAGTTCACCTCCTTGGAGATGCATTCTCTGATGGACCTCATCCCTATGATTCTGTAGACTGAACACTGCTTTATTTTCTCCAAGATAACCCTTCTTAAAACATTTCTTTGTTTGGTTTATTTATATAACATCTCTCTTCAGCCTTCCCTAGAAGGAAGGATTCCTGAGGGCAAAGGTTTGGTCTTGTTTAGAATTCATTCTGTGTCTGGGGAAGTGTTTGCTACATTACATTATGAATGGGGGTGTCAATGCATATTTGTTGAAAGAATTAGCACATTAATTTATAAGCCCCATGCGAAAGCATACCATGTATCTCCTATGATTAAAGAAAACCTCAGCAATGAGATAGATAAGCTGATCCTATCAGTGACAGAAGTTGGCAAGAACCACCCACCTGGCTTTTCAAACCTTCCATAAAGGAAGTAGCTAGGGAGGAAGAGATGTGTAGATATTTGGCCAGAGACCTGGTGTATCACTGATCAAATCACACCTTGTGTTTGTGGCTGACACTTGTAATTGGCATGAAATGTGGATTGCTTTGGGTCCCAGCCACCGTATAAATCCCTTTGAATGACCTAACATATGGTGGAAGAGACTTCAAGGATACCTGGGAACCTGCTAATTATAACCATTTCATTTATTTAGTCCAAATTTTTATATAGTCTGAATTTTTTCCTAGACCTTTAAAGGACTCCAAAAATAACCAGCAGAGGGCATTAGAAATTTCTGAGATAGCATCAGTTAAGCTCACATTTTAATTTAAGAATTTTATATACTTGTTGAGAGATGGCTTTAAAAAAAAAAAAAAATCTAAAGTGGATTCCACACACAATGTCTCCCCCAAGTGGTTCTTGTTGTGTTTGCAGTTCAAAGCACAGACTTCCTATTAGGACTTTGAAGTTATGACTCAAGTATTATTTGGAGTAGAAAATGTGTACTTGTCAGTATGAGAGTAAAATTCTATTTATTCAAGTTCACTATAGATGATTCTTTTTTCTCCAACTGAAGCCAACCAATCCACTGTGTAATCAACTTTACCAGTTCCTCTTTGTAGTCATTACGATTTGATGGTGGAGAAGAAAAACATTTGTTTATTCAGATGAAGTGCAAATCACAAAATGTGTTTGAGACAAATTGAAGTGGGAATTGGGCATTAGTTTTGGGAAGGGGAAGGAGCAAGTGTGTGGACATGAAAAGAGGTGGTGAGGTGGGTCACAGCTTGCTGATCAGAGTAGCACATGATCATGACAGGGTTGTTAGAAAGGCAGGACTTCCAGTCATTCATACTAAACCAACATTTCATTGTGGATGAGCCACTATCTATTGATATAATTGGGCACATTTCTTAGTAATTTCAACAATGATGATCTCCGATGCTACAAGACTTGGCCACTGTGTGCTTGCTTTTAAGATACAGTTAATTTTTCCAATAAACAACCTTTTGTTGGTATTCAGATTTTACTCAGTCGGCCATGTACCCTTCTATGAAGATGAAAATATTAAGTTACAGAATGATAACTCCAGGAGAGGTATAATTCTATCTTGAAGATAATTGACATATGAATTCATAAACTTAGAGATTTTGTTCAAAGCATTCAAGGAGTACTTGTTTATGTTCACATGAAGTACAGCCACACAGAGATCTTTATCAAACTAAAGGATCTTATGTGAAATCATAGCTATAATTTAATTTCTTTAACAATTCTAGGTTGACTTTTTGGTTTAATCATGTGGGATTGTCCATAGTTATAGGACCAAGTTCAAACTTAGATGACTTTGTGTTTAAATTGATTTAGCTTTTAATATGCCTGAAGAAAAAAGAAGCTGTCATGCCATTTTTGTGAGGTATTTGTTTGTTTGTTTATTTGTTTAATAATCAACTAAAGATGAGAAAGGAGTCAGAGAAGCCACATGGTCTAGATCAGGTGCTGTAAGATAAAATTTGGTCCTGCTCTGCATATTCCCTAAAGGATTGACAAAGAAACAGAACTTGGGTATTGTAGCACTCGGGAAGGTTTCAGACACAGTGATCATCAGGCAGGGTGCCTCTTCGGGGTTGAAATATAAATACAGAGCAGGTGTAGATGAGGTAATCTTTAACCTCCACTTGTAGGAGTGATAATGAGCTGCTGACACCAGTCAGACTCACATCTTCCAGTGATTGGGGATTGAGTAGATAATCCCACAACTGATTCCTAGTAGATGTGGCCCTGAGATAGAATAGGAAAAGTGAGGAGAAGCTATTGTGTGTTAAATTTCAGTCCAAGTAGACTGCATTACAGAGTGTCTACTCTGTACTAAGCATGGTTTTTGCACTAAGCATGGTGCTAGGCTCCATGGAGGGAGGGCCATTCGATTGTAATTGAGACAACAATTCTCACTTATTGAACTAGCAGTCAAGACAGGGTATATGTAAATAAACACAAAATACTGTTTTTAGGCCTAAGAATGAGAATGGCTTTCAGATGTTGCTAACCCTGGGAGACTAATATCTATATTGGTTTTGCGGGTTATATCTTTATGTGAGTATCCATTTTTGAATTCTTCTTTGGGATCCTGACTGATATGGGTGACAGAGAACTTGGCTTGAGGAAGAGAAAGAAGTCCAAGATGAATAGAGAACAGTGACAAGTGGAGCAGTGCTAGGAGGTGCAGTTGGAGAGAGTGGGCCAGGCCGCTCAGGCATTGAATGTTGAGCTAAGGAGTTTGGATTCCCTTTGAAATCAGAAGACATTGTGTTGCTTTAAACAGGAGAAACATGATATTACACATGTTTTAAGAAGATAATCTGGCTTTTTTGTGGAATAAAAAAGATCTTGGGATCAGGTATGGGGGAGTGGAAGCAGACACTCGTTAGTAAGTGTGGTAGTGATCAGCGATGACAGTTCTGTGGGTGGGGGTGACTTTAGAGAAACTAATAAGGTGTGATTGGATTGGGGATAAAATTTGAAGTTTGTGCAAACTGTGAGCTACAACTATTCTAAAAGGTGTTGTGTTGTATGGGAGAGTGAGGCTCAACAGACAAATACTTTTCTGATCTCTATTCTATAGAAACAAGATCTCACGGACATAGCTAGGAAGACCATGGGTCCCTGTGCTGGCAACAATGGACTGGCATTGCTAGCAGATCATGCTGAATCACCAGGCCCTGCCAAGCCCTTGACACATCTATGAAAGTTCTTTAAAAGCAGGTACAATTGCATAGGATATCTAAAGAACCCCATTCCAAAGACTGCATGTCTTTCCTGTCACTGGGGTGTAATTGCAAAGGATATTTTCTTCCTTGTGTAGACATAGAATATTCTATAAGCCAGAGAGTGAACATTTTAACCTAATTGGTATACTACCATGATTATCTAGTGAACAAAAGATTCATGGACGTGTAGTAGAGGTCCGAAGACATCTGCACTGAAGCAATACTAAACAGCGTTTGTTTGGTATTTCACTAAAGCTGTCCAAGTCATGTTGACATCTAAATGGGAAAAAACTCAATCATTCCACTCACTCTCCTGTACAACTTAAAGTCTTAGACTATGTGATGAACACACAGACACCAGACTAGCCTTCAGTCATTTTTTCCCCCACTGGTTCTCCTCTAGTGAACTATATACACAAATTAAGAATGGGTTATACCCTGAGATTTGTAGGTCTCCTGACCCTCCCAAGTTTCATTTATATTTAGTTGCTCATGTCCCTTCAATAAATATTTTCTCTCCCTCACCTGCCAGGTGTATTTTCTTCTCATGCGAATGAGGCCTCTTCTCTTCCCTGTGCCTGCCCTGCTCTCAGTTCCCTCATCCTTTTCCTGCAGATCTGGGTTAAGATAGGCAGAAATAAGCAGGTCATCAGGCTTGAGTCACAGTTGTTTGAAATTCCTGGTCTGATCATTCCCTGCCATCTGAGTCTGGCTTCTGATAATGCTCTGTCTCCACAAGCTGTGATTTTTGCCTTATAATTTTTTCTTGAAATCTGGACATGATGTGTCCATTAAAAGAATTCAGGTACATAGGCCTTGAGTAATATGTAGGTGAGATGAGGGAAGGGAACGTGCTGTGGTCCTAGGATTGTTCCTTTGTGTTTTGGTGAGCATGTGCTTCTGGACTGTGATCATCCTCAGTGCAATTTACTTCCTCCAATGCCCTGTCCCCTTAGGTGGTGCACTGTAATTAGAGAGGACAGGAGTTGTGAAAATCCTTTCCTCCTCAGGGAAGGTTGGAGGAGCTAGAGTTCATGATCTCCCTTCTCCTACACGCCAGGATCGAGGAGGCTGAAGTTGCAGTCTTCCTCTTCTCCAGGTCCGTTGGGCCCTGAGGATGATTTTATTTCTCTTTCACTGCATTTAAGTTTGAATTAATCTGATGTGTTTTTATTTGTAAAATGATGCTCCCACTAGTCATTCAGCAGTCTAGAGCGGGTGGCCTAGTGATTCCATTCATTCAAGTTAAATTGATGGGACACTGATTTGTGTGTCAGGGAGTCTGCTGCCTAGCTAGCCAAGAGAATGGGGCCTTGGGGTGACTGGGTTGAGTAGCTGGCCAGAGGCCTTCCTTGTCTTTTTCTGGTTCCCTATTGCATATCAAACAGGTTGGTGCTATCAGCTGACCAAAAAGGACAATTACTGGGAAGTCCCAGGGTATAATTTTGAGAAAGTCAAAAAATGAGATCCTTTCAATTCTTCTATTTCATCCTCATTAACTTTGCCAGTTGTATTTTTAAAACCTCCAGCTAACATACTATATATATATATATTTTTTTAACAAAGAAGAGAGAGAGAGAGAGAGAGAGAGAGAGAGAGAGAGAGAGAGAGAGAGAGAGAGAGAGAGTTTTTAATATTTTTCAGTTTTCGGTGGACACAACATCTTTATTTTGTTTTTATGCAGTACTAAGGATCGAACCTGCACATGCCAGGCAAATGTCTACTGCTTGAGCCACATCCCCAGCCCCATACTATATATTTTTCCTGTTCATTTTGCTCAGCACTAGAGAGTAATTTTCACAAGGACAGAATTTCATTTGGTTCGCTTGCTTTGAACTGTACTTAGAACACTGCCAAGAACACAATGGGCCCTCAATAAGTATTTTTGAATGACTGAATGTCTTTGATATATGGAGCCTTGTGTAAAGTGGCTTCTTTACCCCATCTGAATAAATTCTGTGAATTTTTTACTTTATCAACCAGAATTCTGGAGGCAAATTGGGAGAATTTGCTCAAAGGCAAAAAAAAAAAGGAGAAAATATTATGTCATTATTAATTTTCTTACATGCAAAATGGAAATGGTAATATTTGAATTAATATGGTAATATTTGAATTAATATTAATAATAATAAATTAATATTAATTAATATTAATAAAAAGTTTGGTTTCAGATCCCAAACTTCACTTTTAAGTAGTGGCTAATGAAACACTGTTTTGTTTTGTTTTTAGAGGAAATAATTTTTATATGTATATTACCATAAAATTACAGAAGATAAAATTTCAAGAAGAGACACTCTTTACAAACACAAAAGATAAATCTAGAAAAGATTTGTTAGGCATTATCACCGAGAACTACAAAATATTACTGGACACTATACAGAATTATCTTTCATGTTAAGCAGTTGATTAATTTTTAAAACAATAGCAGAAAAAGAGAAAATTGGGGGAAGAATTTAAATGGCACATTTCAAAAAGTCTATTTAAATTGCTAGTTAATGAGAAAATGTACTTTATAGCATTAGTTATCCCAGAGCTATGATCTGATGCTGATAGCTACTCATGAGAATGACCAAAGTTAAAAGCAAAACAATAGTAACTTTTTAACACTAATATTCTCATATAATTCTAGTAGGGGTATAAATTGGTACAGTCCCTTGAAATTCTGTTTTACAGTATCCCCTAAAGCTGAATGCTTGCATGCTGTATGACCCAGAAGTTCCACTGCCAACTGTTTATGGACCAGAATGTTATACCTATAGTCAGAAAAAGATACGTACAAAAATGTTCAGAGCTTTGCTGTTCATGTGACTTCAAAGTGGAAGCAACTCACGTGTTCATCACTAGAGTGGGTAAATAAGTTTTGGATATTCATACAATGCAAAACTATAAAACAATGAAAATATGTCATGTATGGCTATTTCCAACTCCATGAGCAGAAGACAGACACAAGAATATGTACATCATAATTACATTTATATAAATTTTATATAAATAAAAAACTAATGTATGACTCTAATTTATGTTTACTTATATTAACATTAATTGTATCTATTTTGATTAGCATATCTAATTTTGATTTTTCTCTTTTAAATTTCTTACGTACATGAAAATAGTGGCATGCTTTACAATCATAATTATCCATTCACAGCACAATTTTTTGTAACTCTGTATATAAAGTATGTTCATACTAAATTATACCATTATACATGAGCTCTCTTATTATTGTTATTTTTTGCATTACAATTCTTAATACACCTTTATACCACAATTTATCATATCTCTGTTTGTATATAAGGTATGTTGACACCAAATTCACATCTTCATACATGTATTTTGTATAATGATGAGTGTCTCCTTCCACCATCCATGCTTCTCCCTCCCTTTCCCTCCCACCCCTATTTTCTATCTAGAGGTAATCTTCCTCCCATGCTCTCCCTCCCTAACCCATTTTGAGTCACCCCCTCCCTTATATCAGAGAAGACATTCGGCATTTTTGGGGGGATTGGCTATTAATAATAAATTAATATTAATTAATATTAATAAAAAGGTTAGTTTCAGACCCCAAACTTCACTTTTAAGTAGTGACTAACGAAACACTGTTTTTGATTCACTAGTTATTTCTTAAATACTTCTTTTCACTGAATAGTTCATCAAACATATTATTTTTCTGACCTACAGGAAACTCCCCAAGTCCTCTGAAGTAAATGTAAAGTTTTTTAAAAAATAATTTTCACCAAAAGAAATATGAAAACATTTCCCCATGATAGAGGAATAAGGTGGATCATGATTTCAGTAGGGCATGAAGAATAGTTTGCCATGGATTCTGCCTCCTAAAATACCTTTATCTAGAAATTTGTTTTCTAATTTCTTTCCAATAAGTTCTGCCAGATTTCTGCCCAATTCTGAACTTCATGCTCTGCATTCTATGATCAGAATTAAGAGAAAAGTAAGGATTTGATATAAAATAATCAGCATGGAAAGAATATTGAAAGGGACTAATGACAATAACCAGTAATATATGATGAGTTAAGAAAAAAGAAAACTTATCTCACAAATTATTAACTTTCCAGAAATGATTCATTTTTCTTTTGGTACTGAGAAATAACCCCAGGGGAGCTTTACCACTGAGCTCATCTTCAGCCCTTTTTATATTTTATTTTGAGACAGGGTCACATTACGTTGCTTAGGGACTCACTAAGTTGCTTAGGGACTCGATAAGTTGTTGAGGTTGGCCTTGAACTTGTGACTCATTTTGAACATGGCAGTGAATACCATATTGTTTTTATTAATTGGGAAATATGAAGCATTTTTTATTCTTAGTGTGAAAGCATCGACCAGGTAGGGTCATTGAAATGTTCACCAGACAATGACGTACAGTGCCTGGTCAAGGTTTCACTATGGAATTGTGTCTCATGCTCTGTCCAGAAGTCCTTCTCTGCCCAGGGCATCTAGGTCAGCTAGACAGCTAAGGGGAGATCCCATAGTGCTGACCCAAAGGATGTGTTTCTGACTTTGAGAGACGTGTCCCCAGTCCATGGCAGTAATTCTGTCACCTGGTGGCAGGAGGCCAGGAGAGATTTTCATGTGTCTCAGGAGGCACAGTGACTCTGGAGCCCAGCTTGATCTGGTGTTGAGGTGTGATAAGATCAGTTCCAGCATAGCCACTAATTAATTGATCATCAGAGGGACATACAACCCTGTGACATTACTGTGGTTGGGGGAATCCCCTGAGGAAAGGGAAAGTAGAAGGGTCTAGCCTGACCACTGTGTCTGTGGTAGGCTTCTGCTCTAAACCATGAATATCAAATGGGCTGAATTTCATTGGGCTCACAGAATAAGACACAATGAATACTGAGAACTGTAAGCCATGTGTGAACTGTGGTCAAGCGACATTCTAGAGTGTGATCATATAAATATTTTGAAAGGCTTTAGGGAGTCAGAGTTTAGGTTACCTGTTGTAATGCTGTTTCTTCTTGGCACTCATAAAGAGTTGAATACATTCCTATATACATATCCTTTCTGACACTGCTTTAATAGTAGGATAGTTGAAAATAGTTTCCTGGGCTGGGGTTGTGGCTCAATGGTAGAGCACTCGCCTAGCACGTGTGAGGCCCTGGGTTCTATCCTCAGCACCACATAAAAATAAATAAATAAAATAAAGGTTAAAAAAAAGAAAATAGTATCCTTATTCTAATTTTAATAAGCAGACTTTTGTTGCTGACATCCTTGGTCTGTCACATCTAGTCCTAGAAGAAGAAACTGTTAGTAAGCTGCAAGTCACCATCAAAGTATTCCTTGATCTGGAATCTGAACTGTGATGCTCATTCAGATCCCCTGGGAATTATAAAACTACAGATTGTGACTTACCAGGGCTGGATGGGTGCTAACCACCCAAGCAGCTATTTTGTGAAGCACCTGTTGACTCAAGGCTTTTGATGATGAATTCATGTATGGAGACTGTAATTCTTTATAGATCTTTGCATTTGGTGAGTCACAGAAAGTATCTGAGATGATAATCATTTATAAACATGTCCACAAAAATCTCATTTAGTATGCATAACAGATCTTGGATGGGTAAATATTGCCATTTCCATTTTTGCATTTAAGAAAACTAATAATGACATAATATTTTCTCCTTTTTTTTTTTTTTTTGCCTTTGAGTATCCCAGTATCTTGATCGAGCATTATTGTTGGTAGGTAGGATAGCAAGAACTTGAATTCAGGGATTTTCCTATCATGTTTCAATCTATTGTTTTTAATGGATTGCTTTTAACTTATGAAGATTTGCGTCCACTACATTTTTAGCTTTTGACAGTCTCAGCAGTGGGCATCCAGGTAACCCTCAACTCCTGGTCAGCACAGACCAGGCTCAAGGAACGTGAGGATGTTCCTTGTAAAAATGCTTAAACACGATATGTCAGTGATGTACCAACAGGTGGAATTTCTGTGTCAAAGGATGTATGTTTACTTCTTTGACTAAACTCTGCCAGGTAGCTCTTCTGAATAGCTCAACATGGCTATACTTTGCCAGCATTTTATTATCTAGGTTTCCCCCTTTTGTATGTTGAGTACATACAAACTGATAGTACACTGTTTTTGCTGGTATTTTTCTTAGCATCTCTTCAAATGCTTTTCACTTTGGAGGAGAGTGTCTTGTGAAAATGAGCTTCCTCTGAATCTTTCTGCTCATTCCTTTACTTGACATTATCCTTTTCTTATTGTACATGTACGTTCTCTGGACTTGTTGGATTCTTTGTCCATTACAAGGAAGACAATATTGGATTGTTTGTCCATTATGAGGACTAACAGGTCCTCTGGAACTTTTAAACAATTAGTAAAATTCTTAAACAATCAGTGAGCACAGATTGGCCTACCATTTGGGGAGGAAAAATGTTAGATGATATATTCAAAACATGAAGTCATATTTATAATAAAGTAAAACATGGGCTGAGCTAAAATATATCCTTAGGATCTTAAATATTCTGTAATAAATCTGTATTCCTTGAAGTACAGCATTGATCATCTCTGGGTAATGAAATGGAAGTAAAGGTATCAAAGCAAATGACCATTTGTTAACAATTTTCTGTGGTTTAGTTTAAGTGATAAAGTTGTGATATATATTAATTAATGGATAAAATTGGTTGATAATTGTTTAGGTATAATTTAGGTGCCATCAAACTGAGGTTGTTGGCTGTGTGTCAGGTTTCTGAGGAGAGCTAGGAATGTTTAGTGACATGAAGCCATCACTCTGGAGACAACCATCCTGGTATACCTGCAATCTGAGTACAGTCTTGAAGAGACAATGTGTCTGGTCTCTCTTCCTAACCTTCAGGCTACATGTGTACATTTGAGAATGGTTCCAGCCATTTTCTTATCCTTTGGGTCATTCCCCTCATACCTATGAGACAGTTTATAGGTGAGGCCTTAAGAATAACCAAATATTCCATAACAAAACCTTGTGATTTGTGTAATATAAGATATAATATATTCACTCAGAAATTCTATTTTAAGTTACTTGCATCTAAGTTAAATGAAACATATTTATAGGCATCCTGGAGAAGACAAAAATTTTATCTCTGTTATCATCATTATCATCTATCTGTTTCATTTATTTATTTTTTTACTTGAGCTAAATTCACAAATTGGCAGCCCATTTTATTAGATATAGAATTGGACACTATTTAAAATTACCTACCTTTAACTTTTAGATATTTTTACACTAATACTGGATTTTTGCACCTTTAAAAAACACAAGATCTAGGCCCATGAGCCTCAAGGCAGTGGTGAGCTAGAACATGTTTTCATTTGGCATAGCCCTTGGCACGCCCTGAGGTCATCTATTCAATCAGCTTCCATACTCCTGCTGCCTCCCTGGCTTTCGTAAGTATCGCATACAATATTGGAATTGGGGACCCCAGTATACAACATTGCACTCTCTGACTATTACAAGTCCCACTATTCACTTAGCCATGCCTGACATAGCCAGCAGTATTTTCTTTTTTTTTTTTTTTTAAAGAGAGAGTGAGGGGGGGGAGAGAGAGAGAGAGAGGGAGAGAGAGAGAGAGAGAGAATTTTTAACATTTATTGTTTAGTTCTCGGCGGACACAACATCTTTGTTGGTATGTGGTGCTGAGGATCGAACCCGGGCCGCACGCACGCCAGGCGAGCGCGTTACCGCTTGAGCCACATCCCCAGCCCAGCCAGCAGTATTTTCAAGCAAATACTGTGAAAAGTTCAATTCTATATGCTCTTTTCCAAAACAGCATTAGGCAGGAACACAGCATACATAAATATTAGAAATTCATTATTAATACATCTAATCCAATGACAAGTTTACACTTTTCAAATACACTTTTGATTTTTTTTTGGGGGGGTATTACTTATAGGGAATTATACCAGATATGTAATAGGGAAATGAGAAATTTTTTGTCAGTTATATTGTTTTACTGCTTATTTTTACAAATAAAGATAAAATACTTACTTGTTCTGGTGCAGGTGTTTTCCTGCATACTAGGTATACTCTGCTGTTGGGATGATGCTGCATATTGTGCTTGGCACTTATATTGTACTTAGTAAATGATAGGAAGTCAATACTGAAGTTAACCTCTTGTTTCTAGCAGCCGTGCTGAAGATCCTTGGTGTGCCACTTTCTGCAATACATAGCGCTCTCTTCAAGTTCCTTATTGACTTCCTTGTTCTCAGAACCATGGTCTCCTGCTCTTTGAAAGTGGCCAAGCATTGCTCCGTGAATGTGGAAGACGGTCATGTGGAAGGCTCCAGGGAGGAGGGATCATGTACTGTAATCCATGTGCCTGTTTAATGACCTGTTTTTTCTTCTTTCGTTTTAAGGGATACAGTGCCTTCAAACACTTCTGTGAAGCTGGGAATACAGACCTCTACTTCACCTTGAAGGAAGCATTAATGAATCCTTTCCAGAAGACATGAGAAGAGAGAGTGAGCCTCTGGTATCATGCAGGTTCCTTGCATTGCCCATGGGCTAGAGGAGAGAAGAGTTGCTTCAAGAGATTTGATCCCCTTTTTCCTGAAAAGTTCCACACGGAGGTGAGTCCCCAGCATGTTTAGACATCATTTCAGACATCTTTGTTGATGGAAATGAATCACACCCCCTGATGATGTGGAAGAGCTAAAGATATGTTTGCTATGAATTTTCTATTTCATTTCTCAGGGCCTGAGTCAAGCCAGCCATTGTGCTGTCAGCGCATGAGCTGCTGGTCAAATGTGAGGAAGTGGTCTTGCTTTATGAAAACACCACCCTGATTCAGTGAGCCAGAGGCAGCCTGCAGTCCCTGTTTTCCTGTAAAGGCAGATTGCTGTGGATGGCCTCTGGCCTCGTCATGCAGCCCTGCTCAGAGTAGGGGATTGAGGGTCCAGGCAGATCCCTAGTTCCTTTTGACCTTTATTGCCATTGGGCTGCCCCCGGATCCTTGAACTCTACCTGGTCTTCTGGCCTGGGTCAGGGGATGTGAGGTTTGGAATCCCCCTCTGTGGCAGGATCCCAGGCCCCCCAGCCACTCGAGGGCAGCATATCCTTCCCTAATTTTGTTAGAGGGGGAGGATTCTCCCGCCCATCCTCATCCATGCTCATCCCACATTTTGTAGCTTGACACCTGAGGACCTTTATTCATTGACTTAGTGGTTAGTGATGATGGTTATTGAGACTAAGTGACTCTTTCAAGTCACATCACTTGCATGGTAGGGCTAGAGCATGGATCTTCCTAATTGATTTCATGGGACTTTCTCATGGAAACTGGGACTGCGTAAACACACACTCTACATTTGGAGTGTCTAAATTCTTAGCACTGCCTCCTTGGCAAGTGTATCTTGTCTTCTACATGGGAATTTCACTTTTTTTTTTTTTTTTTGGTTTGTGGAGGTCATGCAGAAGGGATTTCATTTGAAATAGCCCAAACAAGAAATACCAGTTGTCTTTTTCGCACATGGATGTGTGTAGTGAACATCCCTTTCTGTGTGCTTGCATGCGTTGCTCCTTTGAATTTGTTGAAGAATGGTTGGCTGGGGAGCAAGGTAACGAGAGATGGATATCAATGCTTGTCCAGTATTCTGAAGTGAAGAATGTATTGAGGATGTGAAGGCTTTTCTAGCCAGTTCCTATGGCTCAGTCAGGGATCAGTCAGAGGATTCTGTCTGGTAGACTCTTTGGAGCAGATATCAAGTGACCTTGTCATACCCTGTCCAGCACTGAATGCTAAGCTTCAGTGGTTCATTTCAAGCATTTCCATGAGTCTGTACTGTGTTCTCTTGTATCCAAGCAGTTCCTGACAAAAAAGGAGAAGAAAAATTCAAGGTTTGGTGATTGATTATTTATATAAATATTATTTCAATCAACTTTCTATAATACAAAATTAACTTTACACTGGTCAAATTTCATATGTTGAGGAAATAATTAAAATATCAGGAGGGGGTGAGAATTTGCAAATCAAATATGTTTTATTTAAAAAATAAAGTGCCAGACGTGCACACCTGTAATTCAGCCTTAATAATCTTTAGTTCCAGCCTCCAGGTGGCCAGTTCCATTAGGGTGTGTGGAAGCACACTGTCCTGGGCTCCCCTTCTGTTCAACAGACAGCAGTCCAGAGGCAGTGGGGAGGTAGTAGGACATGAGGAGGGGAGGAGCTCTCAGGATGGGAAGAAGGGGCCACTTAGGGACTCACTAGGCATGGCCTGAGGCTGCTGGCCATGGTGCATGCCTGAGCACACTGAGTGGGACAGATCCGTGCTCTGTGTCCCTCTACACTCCTATGTAGGCTGTGTTGGCAGAAGATCAGGGAACTGGAGTCATAAGTGCTCCCAGTAACACAGGTACCGTCTGCCACAATGTGTGCCTAGCCCTTTCCCCATCTTCTTACTTGGTGCTTGTCTTGCCTCAGGGCTGAGACCGTGCAGTCATCAGAGTGTATCTGTGGCCCAGATCCAACCTGCCTGGCCAACATGCTGAGACCTTCAGGCAGGTCCTGGGCTGCTGCAACCAAACTGAGCCATCTGGGTGGCCTACAACAGAAGAAAGCCTTCCCTTGAGATCCAGAGGCTGAACACAAGGCCGGTGTGGGCTGTTTCAGTGCCACACTCGTCACAGGGTCTAGGGGAGTGACCCCCAACTCTGCCAGCCTTTGTCCACTCTCTTCTGCTGCCCACAATCTGTGGTTCCCATAGGGGAATCTAGTCTCTGCCTCAAACCTTACACAGTCTGTTTCCCCAGGTCTCCCTAGTCTTGGGGTCCAAACACCCCTCTTCTTTCAAGAACACCACATATTGGATTTAGGGCGGTTGATGCTGTGTTTCATCGTGTGAGCTCTTATTACCTTGAGCACTGTGCAAAGACTGTTTCCACACAAGGTCACACCCACTTTTGGGTGGACAAGAATTCAGGGGAAACTATTCTATCCAGTCCACTTGCCTTTCTTCATATCTCTCCCCAGTGAGGCTTCCTGGTATTTGTTGTCCTAATTCCTGTCATGGCAGGTTCCTTCCTTATGTCTGAGAGGACCTTGTGACCCTGAATTCACACATTTTCTGAATCACCAACATTCTCCAGAGTTCTCCATGGGACTCTGCAGTGTTTTGATTGAAACCCACCCTCTGACCTGTAAACACGGTCTAGTCAATTGGATTGACTCCCTTTGCAGTAAGTTATTCTTTTGGATTCCTTCCACAGTAGGCAAGTCCTTGGATCCTCTCCCAGAAAGTCTTCCAGCCTTAAGGTCAGATGTGTCCAGATGGTGACTTGAAGGACATCAGCTCCTTTAAGCCCTTGTCTTGGCTTCATTGTTTTTTCCCCTCAATGCAAAGCAAGAAAGAACAGTTGGCCCTGTACCATCCTTCTCCATCCAAAGTCCCCACTCGCTGCAAATCAAAAATATCAGGGAATCAATTGTGTCTCTATGGACAGATACTTCTCCCGTCATTGTTTCCTAGATTATGTAGTAAGACAGACAACTACAGTGCCCTTTCATTGTATTAGGTGTCAGAAGTCATGTAGAGATGACACTACAGGAAGAAGATATGCATTGTTCTGCCATTTTTGTAAGAGACTTGAGCATGTGTGAACTGTGGTGTTTTCAGTGGTCTTTGAACAAATCTCCCATGGATTTCCTGTGACATTTCTGATTTCTAGACTTGAGTGTAAGTCAGCCCCATGGGGATGTGGTAGGAGGGCAGTCGGAGCTGTTGTGCAGAACCTCAGTAATGACTTGTAAGGCCACGTGCAACACTGCAAGCAGCAGCAGAGAAGGGAGCCCTCTCCCCATGTGTTAAGCTTAACTCTTTTCTTATCCAAAATCATGACTTGTAAACTTGCAGAAATTGAGTCATCCCAAGAAGTTGGGATGTTCTGGGGAGCACGGGCTGTCATTCTATTTGGTCTCTTTGATATGATGTGCTAGCAGTTGGGGACTTGAAGTTGTGCTTAGGCCATGGAGTCTCCTTCCCTGGGAAGGGGCTTTTCAAAGCAGCCCTTGTCCCTGTTTTACCTTCTGCCCCAGGAGGACACAACAAGAACGTCCTCAGAAGTTGGCCCCTGATCTTAGACATCCAGCCTCCAGAATTTGAGAAATAAAATCTGTGCTCTTGTATTCTGCTATCACAACACAAACAATCTGAAGACAAGTAAATCAGCAATCTCTCTAATGCTTCCATTGTGATAATCTACACCAACATCCATTTTGTAATTGAACCATTTTTGAAGTACACAGTTTAGTAGCATTAAGCATGTTCATATTGTTGATAGCCATCACCACGATCCATCTCTAGAACTCACATTGACATACTCTTGCCATTAATACTGAATCCTACTCCCCTCCCCAGGCCCAGAAAAAGAACATTGTACTTTATGTTTTTATAAACCTGATTATCAGGAATATGAGACAAGTGAAATTCTAGAAAATTTGTCTTTCTCTGAACACCAACATTTTCAATGGATGCAGTTTACCCCAACTCCTGAGTATACCAGGTCCACTGCCAGGTCTGCTGGCATCTCATTTGGCCTCTCAGTGACAGCAGTACTGACTGTGTGCACATAAGCTGTCTGTCCATGTCAGTGGGCAGCTGTATCCCAGGATCTAGGGTCTTGGGTCCCACCCAACCTGGAGGTTCCCTCCTCTCCCAGGTCTTTGACCCCCAGGTCTTTGCAGGCCAGTATGCACCAAGGCCCTGTGCCTGGTGGTTTCTGTTGTTGACTAGAGGATGTGTTCTGAGCCGGGAGTAGGGCCGTCTGTGGCATAAAGGACTCTGGATTTGTGTGGCCAGGCATTGTGTCGTGGGTCATGATGGACTACAAGTAGAAGCAATGCCTGATTCTCCTGGGATCTGAGTGGGCCAAGCCTATGTATTGAGAATTGGTGTGACCTCCTAATAAACAGGATCCCGGAGGAAAGGGTAAGTCCAGAGCCAACAGAACCTCAGTGTCTTTAAGAGCACTTTTGGGGTGGGAGGCCCGGAAACATTGATGTGATGACTCTGATGCAAAGTCACAAGCTTCGAATCCAGGTAGAGGTGCTCAGGAGCAGCCTGGGATGGCGCGTGGATTACCCACCTCCACACACCTGGGATATCCCAGGGCTCTAAACAGCACAGCTGCCTGTCCACACTGAGGGCATCCACTGTCCCTTTGCATAGAGTACATTGGTCCCTTAGCAACTCCACCTAAAGCCAGCTCTGAACCCAGAATCCCAGGCACTTATTTGAGGCTCAGTCATTTTCCACTCATCTCTACCTGGCAGAGACCTCCTGTCCCCTTCTAACTCATTATGCTGAAGATAAAAACTTGGAGAGTGGGACTTTCAATCATCCAGATTTCCCAGCCACATTCCCGATTGTCATTTATTCCTGGCACACAAATGGTTGGGGTGGGCCACAAGCACCCTGGCCTCCATATGTGGGAACCATGGTAGTACAATCAAGAAACAGGAAGGAGAGGGGTTGGACTGATCAGTACAGATGGCAGGGCATAGTACAGAGTGGAATGGAGAGTTCTCACTCGGGGTGATTGTTTTGATGTGCAGAAATGCTCTGCTGGTGCTGGGGTGCCCGCATGGTTTCCAGGGTCTTGAAAGGCTACAGATGCCCACAGAATGTTCTCAGATTCACATAGTAGGAGGCCCATTGCCCACTATGTACCTGTGGAAGAAGTAGGAGACCCCCTTAGTGTGGAGGTGCCATCTAGAAGGCAGCCTCACTTCTCTGAAAAAGTTGATTGGAAAAAAAGGGTCCGTACCTGTGCCCAAAGGGCCATATATGCTCCTGGATGTTGGTGGTGGAAATAGTTCTCCATCCATTAATCACTCCCTCACTCACTAATGTCCTTGTGTCCTTGAGAAAGGCTCTCCCTTTCCTGGTTTTCCTGAATAGAAATCCTCTTGCCTCTTGGGTGAATAGGGTTATGGGTTGTGCAGAGGGTGTTGGTCCACTGAGCATCTTAGAGACTGTCCTTTATGGAGCCTAATGATCCCAACTGGGGAATGAGGCCAGGGTCCTAACTGTGGTTGGTGTGAGGACACCATGGGTTCAGAGAGGGAAAGAAGGACAAGGGAAACTCAGATGTCCCTTCATGGCCCCTGGAGTTAGAGGACTTACCCCTTTGCACCTGGGATCAGGAGACCTCATTTCCTTGAGGACACGCACACTCAGACATTAATCTTGAGTGTGGATTCCTTTCTGGGGTCCAGGGCTGTTGTTAGCCACCAGGAATGACAGTGCTCTCCATGCTGAGTGGAGCCATTTTTTCCAGGAAAGAGCCCATGGTCACGCCTTGTGCAAAGCATCCCACGCCAGGGGCTCCCATCCCTACATTCCTGTCCTGAAAGGAAACCACTCAGAGGCAAGGTGGGTCCAACCACCTCCCATGTGTTCACTCAGCACTGTGTTCCAGCAGTCACCCCAGTTAACAGTGCTGATGGGATTGGATGTGGCTCAGAATGTCACCTTCATGAGCTCTACCCTGCCACAGCTGCAGTTCTGCAGTGGGAGAAACTCAAAACCTCAAAACACATGCACATGAAAGAAAAGAGCAAGAGCCAGAGCCCAAACAGGCCAGGTGTGGCAAGGACAGCTGGAGTGCCTAGGTTGGGACTCAGAATTATGTCAGTGGGGTGGCATCGCTGCTGGCACCAGCATGATAACAGAGAGCCAGCCCTGCTCAATTTGGGGAGCAGTGTGTTGGGGAAGGCAGCAGAAATTGAGAGGCAGGATTGAGTTTGGCCCTAGGAGGAGGTTGGGTAAGAGGCCAGTGTGAGTTGGAGGGCCTGGGCAGATAGAGAGAGGCCAGGGCACACCCCAAAGCCTGGAGACTGCACTTGATGTCCGGTGAAACACCACCTCCCCTCTTACTCACAACTGAGAGCAAGGGGCATTGATAAGTTCAGTTTGTGTGCGGCTGCATTCAAGGTGGCTTGGCTAGGCACCTCTGTTTCCTTGTCTCAGGAGGCTGGGACTCCAAGTTCCATTGAGGCTCAGCTGGGAGGATCAGAGTCTGAGTTCATGCCTGTGTTCCTGGTGGGATCCATGTTGGCTGAGCCTCAGTGCTTTTCTAATGGGAGGATGGGACTATGTCTTGTCTTTATCACAGGGGTGTGTCCATAGACATCTCATGCTAAATCAATTTGTTTGCTTGGATTTAAGATGAAATAAAGAGCGTGGTGCTGGAGACAGGGATCCAGAGAGAAGTCATAACTTTGCACAACTCAATCTTGGAGATGATATCCCATCACCTGTACCCACTTCTATTCCCATGATTTCAGAGACAGAGTCTGAGCCATCTTGAGGTGAGGAGTGTACTGGCTTTGGGCAGCAGGATACTGTGGTACCATGGAATCTTTTGGATGCCCCCAACCGCTAGACTGAGTAGAAGCACTTGGGCAATTTGAAATCTTAGGAGAAGCCTTGGGAAGCTCTATGCCAGAAAGGGACAGCCTCTGAATCTCAGTCACCTCAACCTTGCTATGGTTCAGAGTGGGAATTACAACCAAAAGGGAACTGACATTGTCATGTCCCTGTGTGAAACACAGGCCTGATTGAGTTGAGGTGCATTCTTTGTCTCTCCCCCTTTTCCTGATTCTCCCATCTCTAAGTTTTGAGCTTTAGCCACCTGTGAGTCCCATCTCTGGTTTCAGAGATAATGCAGGCTCTTATGGGCAAATGTGCCCAATAAATGTAGAAATTAGATGCTACACTGATTTCTAGAAAGAGCTAGGGACACTGGGGAGCCCATGAGTGACACAATGATGGAACCATGATCACACAGCTGGTGAGAAGGATGAACTGGTGAATCCAGTTGTTAATCCTCAAAGCAGGAACTCTAGTGGCAGCCAAGTTGGGTAGGGGCTGGTGCGGGTAATTGGGAAGTTTTTGCTAAACTTGATATGGGTGGGTACAGGGGAGAAATCAGTAGCCCATAGGGCTTTTGAAAGTGGTCTTAAGAGAAAAGGAGGCTCAGGTATGGGAACCACAAGAAGTGATATTATTGCCTTGATAATGGATGAAACAGAGCATGGAACCCTGGTAACCAGGCACCCGCTTCACTGACCAAGCCATCCGAGCTCACTTGATTGGAGACACTGGAGTGAGAAGGATGTTCTCCTGTGGTTTCAAACCATGCCGAGCCTCAGCCCCCCCAGGAATCTCAGGGGGGCCACCTTGCCCTATTGGGGGAACACTGGGTGAGGCTTCATCTTAGACGCCAGAGCCTCTGGTGATTGTCGCAGAGGAGCTCAAGAGTAACAGTGAGTAGCACAGGGCAGGTGAGCCCAGCAGGCCCTCTAGTCTGATCCCTGATGAATGGCCCAGGACTCCTATTCTGACTGTGTGTGTGTGTGTGTGTGTGTGTGTGTGTGTGTGTGTGTGTGTGTGTGTTTGTACTGATGGGAACTGTCCCATTGTGCTTTGACTCTAAGTGTATTGGCACAAGTCATTTATCTGTTTGTCACCATTTCCATTTTGAACCCACCATTCTTGGTCCCAACCCAGGGTGAAAATGATGAGAACACGGAGGAGCCCTTCAGGGTACAGAGCCTTGAACCTTACAGGCAGGACCAGCTTAGGAATGAGCTCCTGCCTGTCATTTGTGGGAGGAACCTACATTTCAGCAGCAACATGGGGTTAATCTCCTGGGATTCCATCCCCACCCAGCAGGTGCTGGATCTCTTGTTCCCAAGGTAAGCACCAGACCACCAAGCCCAAGTGTGTAGCCCCCTCATGCCTGGGTCTTGGGGCTGCCATGTACCAAGGGTTTGTGATACCTAATGAGATAGAGGACCACACTCATAGTGGAATGTCAGCCCCAAATGGGACGAGTCCTGGAGGTGCCTGCCACAGCCTTGCAAGGGGAGTGAACTCCCCTCTCAGGCAGAGAAACCATCCTAACGCCAGCTGGTCACCAAAGTGTGTGGAGCAGTCCCCAAACCCTGGGCACCACAGCTCAAAGGTGTGTGCTGAGCTCATTCCCAGGTGGACTCAGAGAGGCCTGGGGGTTTGTCTGTTATAATATTTTCTTTTTGAATGAAAAAGCTCAGTGCCAGGGGCATCTCATAACTTGGGCGTTGAGCAAAGCATTTAGTGTTAATAAAGGATGTGCCAGGTTCCATAGTGGGTCAGAACTTCCTATCTGAGATATAGCTGGACAGGGCCTTTGGAGATGGCAGCTCCCAGGCCCAGAGAGATACGTGGGAAGCAGCAGGTTGGGCTCATTCACCACTGAGCATGGAGAAAACACTCACTACGTGAAGATATGTTTCCAGGCATGTTGCATAATTCAGTGAAAAATGGGGTCAAAATTTCTGCCATTGTGTTTCTTTTCATGGGGGTCAGCCTGAAGCTGCAGGTGCCATGAGTACATATCCTACATGTGACTGCATCCCTGACTCCATGAGGCATACTGCACGTTGTCCCCTTCAGTGACTATGGTGGACCCTTGGACCAACTTCAACATGGAATGGGCTTGGGGTCAAGAGGGTGGGCTCCTGTTTCCAGAGTAGGGACCTGCAAGGTGATTTGACTTGGGAAGGCTGAGGAAAGACTGCTCTCCCCAATTCTGTTTCCTGCCTGCGGTGTAAGGTGTGGGGCTTCAACAGTAGGAGGAATAAGGCAAAGAACTGTAGGTAGAGTCATGTTCCTCTGGGAAACTGAGAGATGTTGGCCTCAGAGGAAGCTCCTGTGACAATTGATCCCACCATAGCCAATCCCAGTCAGACTACACTCCTCTGTCCTCCTTCAGGGTCACAGAGATGTTGGCTTCACTTATTGAAAAAGAGAGATCAGTTGCTTCTCCAAGGAACTTGGTGAGAGCTCAAGAGAATAAAGTAATATGGCAGCCCAAGCCAGGAGAGGAGGCATCCCTGCATCCCTGATAATAGTGGGCATGGGGACAGATAACTTCTGGAGGTTGAATTCCAGGTTGGAGAGCATGTAGCAAAGAGAAAAGTGTCAGACATATGTCCAGAGGAGGGCAGAGCTGGTCATACCATGGATCTAATGTTCCTTTCAATGTAGTTTCTTTGCCTAGAGACCTGTCCTGTCGCTGCCTGTACAGCCACTATGTCTTATCTGGGGTGGACTGGTCTGTGCAGAGACAGGGAAGGTTCAGAAGTCCAGGTCTACAGTTTTGTTACTGGAGGCTGTAGGAAAGGAGAGAACAGGCTTCTGCACACCTGCCTTCCCACAGTGCCATACCTTCCTTCCCAGGTACCTGGATGGACTTGTACACCGAGGCTTCCCATCAGCCTCCAGGATCTCTGATTCTCCAGCTGCTGCTGCCATACATGTGGCTCTTCCTGGGTGGCTTGAACCTGGAGCACCCAGCACACCACCTGCTGGCCCAGATTGAAGATGGGAAGTCAACTGAGGCAGAGCCTGAGAGCCAGGAGGCCTGGGAGGGGTTGGGAGAGGTACATAAGGGTAGATGAAGAAAGGTCCAGGTTTCTTCCCCACTGGGTGGGGTGTGTATGGCTTGTGTTGGGCTGGGAAAAAGGATAAGCCTTTATCCACTCAGGCAATGGCCCCTGTCTGCAAAGAGGCCCCTTTGGGCTCAGGGGCTGAGTTCTTCCTGGCAGACAGGGGTATTGTCTGTTTGTATGAAGCTCAGGGCAAGGCAGTCATGTTGGCATCTTTTCTCCTCTAGCTACAAGCTCAGTTTTAATGAAGGCTCCTAAGCCAACCCCAGAGCTAGAGCCTTCTCCAGGAATGGCTCCGGTGCCCTGGGAAGGAGCAGCAACAGCATGTCATCCAGAGCTGGAGTCCAGGAGATCAGGTGTCTCCACTAGGTACTCCTCACGGACCCTGTACAACAAGTGGGTGGGAAGCAGCTGCCACATTCACGTCTTCCTGGAAAACCAAAGGACAACAAAGTATAAGAGCATCCTGGTGAGTCTTTGAGCAGGGGAGTCTCCTGGGAGCCCACATTGGGGAAGACCGAGTCCACTGCAAACACCTTGGACTAGGCCTGTCTTTTTGAATTAGAGCTTCTGGAAGGTCAGGAAGGAGAGCAGGGAATAAAGAAGAGAGAGAGAGGCCAGTGCTAAGAGCTTGACTTCAGGGGTGGGAGAGAACCAGGATACCCAGTTCCATGAGTGAGTGGGCCTATGTGTTTTGGGGTGTGCAGGCCAGAGTGCAGAAGGAAGTGCTGGGTTGAGAAGACTCAGAGAAATATGTAGGCTGCAGGCTGCGCTCTATGGACCTTGGTATTGTTGACGAGTGTGCAGGGCCTTAGATGAACACTTGCTCCAGCAGGAGGATCCAGAAAACTTTAAGCTTCTGCAAATTGTCTCAAACTATTAGAGTAAAAGTGGAACAATCAGATGGTGTGGAGCAATGAGTCACAGTGGGCTCAGAATAACTTGCAGCCCAAACACAGTGTGCGTTAGCCTGAAAAACAGGCAGAGTGTGGTGGGAGTTGTGCACAAAACAAACTGCAATGATGGGGGCATAAATCTACAGGTACTTAACTTTGCCCCCATGGCTGCTGGACCTCTCTAACATGTGTCCTCCCATCGACCTGATCATGCATTGCAGAGCGAATATCTATGAGGGGAAAAGAAGATAGGAATCTGTGTCTTCTATCAAAGGATAGGCAACCACAGGGCATCTATTTAGTCAGCCTTTCATGACTGTGATAAGTGCACGTTAAGAGCAGTTCAATGAAGAATCATGTCTTTTAGACACCTGGTTTCCAATCTTTCCGTTCATTGCAAACTGACTCCATTTAGGACCAGAGGCCATATCTAGGCAGAAGTGTGTGGTAGAATAGAACTCTTCACAGCTTGTAAACTGGAGTTGAAGAGAGAAATAAGAAGAAGGAGGAGAAGAAGAGGAAAATGAGTAGAAGGAGGAGACAATGAATAAGAACATGAAGAATACTAGAAAAAGAATATTCAGAGAAGATGAAGAAGAAGAAAAAGAACATGGAGAAACATAAGAAGAACAAGAAGTATAATGATAAATAGATTTAAAATGTGATCAGAATTATAATGATGTAAAGAAATGGAGAAGTGAGGAACTCAAAAAACATATTATTTTTGAGGGACAGCCCTCCTGTGGACATCCTCCATTCCAACAGACCTCCAATTTATATCACCTCCCATTAGCGTATTCATCTATGAATGGATTAATCCACTGGCAAGTTCAAAGCACCCGCCATCAAGTCTTCCCCCAAAACTCACATGTGATCATTGCTGCACCAGGGAGAAAATCTTTACCACATAAGTCTTTGAATCTAGATGCAAACTCTAGCACTGTCTCTTTGGAAGTTTCAACCTGGAGTGAGAGGTTCTGAGGTGCAAAGGGCTTTTTCCTTGAAAGGTGTTCCTTTAGTTTAGATCCTGTGCATAGTGGGTCCTCAGGGAGGAATCACTGAGGTAGTCTTGGGTGGAACAGTAGCTAGGTTAGAGGGCTCTCAGTTCTGTTTCTCAGGTCTGACCTGGCAGAAACTCTCAGTTATGGGGGGATTTTCTGTTGAGTACTCTTTGAGTATCATTTACCACACCTGTGCCCCTCCCTCTCCAGAGCTGAGGATCCCTGTTGATGGAAATGTGTATTATGCTATGAATGGCAGGGTGAACTACCATTTTATCCTGAGGGAAAGACCCGCCAGCAAGTGGTTCAAGGTTAAGTAAAAGGAGGTAAACACCCACCTTCTTCCTAGTGCCACTCCACATCCTCCAAGGTGACAAGCACCTCAGCTTCTGGATGGGTATTGTAGAACACCCACGGAGCCAACTGACAGGCTGGGGTGGGGTTCAGTTGCTGGGCTTTGCTGATGTTGTCATACCCTGCAGTTCTTGGAGTCTCCTAAGAATACATCCAGGATCCCACCAGTCTCCAGCAGCACCCCTTCTGCAGCAGCCAGACCATTGCCCCAGGCCACCCCAAAAAATGAGTACTCTAAGAGAAAAGTCACCAGTAGCAGCTCCTCACTGCTTCACTCCAGCGAGCAGGTGGAAGACAGCCACTTTGTTCACGTCCTCCTAGAGGGACAAAGCCTGAGGGAGACAAAGCGCATCCTGGTAAGCCCGACAGCAAAGCTGACTCCTGGGTGTCCACACAGTGGAAGGCAGGAGAGACAGCCAACCCCGGGGCTGTGGTGGGAAATAAAGAAGAGAGAGAGGTCCGTCTTAAGGGCTTGATCTGAGGGGGGAGAGCCTCAGCATGCCCAGCTGCAGCAGTGAGTGGGCCTGTGTATTGTGGGTTTTGCAGGCCAGAAGTGCAGACAGAAGTGCTGTGGAAGCTTCGGAATGTATATGAATAGGGAGCTAAAGGGGTTCTTGGCAGAATTTCTATGGATGTGCAGTAGACACGCTAATGCTGCAGGTGTCCAGCTGCAGAGGAGACATGTTTAGTGACTGCCAGTGCTGAGTCAAGTACATCATTACAACCAGACCTGCACCGAGCTTCCAGAGCCCAGGGCCTCTCCAGGCTATCATGAAGCACTCAAGTGCACACCCTTGTAGCTGAGTCTGTTTTGTGTAGTGGCAGTCAGGACCAAAATTTTCAGTGCATCTGCCTCTTCCACCCACAAAGGCAGCCTGCACCCCAGAGCACACTTGGTGCGCAGATCCCTGGCCCATTGCTCTCGTCTCAGTGAGATGAGAGTGTGTCTGTGCATAGGCAGTTTGGTCCTTTGACCTGAGTGGAATGTGGCTCCCCAGGGGGAGGGGAGATGGCAGGTACAGGCAGATATTTGTACCAGGATTGTTCTAGTAGCACGTTGAAAGAAGCCAGGGGTTATATGGAGGCCACACTCAGGTAGCAGGATAACAAGATTGTGCCCTTGTATATGTAGCTGAGGTATCTCCTGAATGTCCTTGACCACTGTCCTTTGTGTAGCTCCTCCAGAATCAGTTCTCTTATGAAATTTCTCTCATCCTGATCCAGGTGACCTGCCAGGAGAAGATTACAGGCATCATCCACAGGGCCTTGACCACTATTTTCTCAAGAACACGAATCCAGAAGACTTTGAGCTGCTCAAAATGGTCTCTCAGCATGAGAATAAGTGTGACAATCAGATAATTGGGAGACATGATCCACAGTGGGCTCAGGATAACTCACAGACAAGAGAAAGTGGGCCTTGGCCCCCAGCACAGCCAGAGTGTGGTGGGCCTGGTGCAGGAGACCAACTGCAGTGATGCTCGAGTCAAATCTGCAGGTTCTCAAAGAGGCCCCAGGGGGCTGCTAGACCTCCCTAAATGTGTCCTGCCCTGAGCCTGGGCAGGCATTGCAAAGCTAATATCCATGAGGGGCAAAGAAGAAGGGCTCAATCAATCAGCAGCTGGTTTATAGCTCACTGATAAGGATGCCTTCAAATGAGGATAAAGAAAAAACGGACCACAAATGGAATCAGCACTGATGTGGACTGACGCAGCACAGGTCCCAATCCATGGCCAGGACATGAGAAGTCCTGCCTAGTCGCAGGAATGTCAGGATTGCAGCAACTGGGAACAGGACTCAGTGAAGAGTAAGTAAGGGCCAGGGGACAGCACGTTTGGGTTGTTTTTGGAACAATTCCAAGTCCTCTGTGCCTGGGTGCCCATCTCCTGAAGATATCAGAATGGCCAGGTTATTATTACTTCCAGCATCAAAGAAGGGCATCCGAAGATCATAGGCCACAATGCTGATCTGTCCACAATGCCAGTGCTCTTTCCTTTCTTGTGAGCTAGACACTCCTAGCCTCCACCATCCCAGCCTGTCCACAATAGAACCCACCATCTGTCGGGCATTATGGTCAGTTTTCCCATTTTCACACACCAAGTCAGTTCGCTTAGCTCTGTCTTACACATGAAGAAGACTGAGGTCAAAATAGTCCAAGGAGCTGGGCAAGGTAACAGTGGCTAGGAATCTCAGTGCTTGGGAGGCTGTGCAGGAGGATCAGAAGTTCAAAAGAGCCTCAGAAACTTTAGTGACTGCCAGTGCTGAGTCAAGTACCTCATTACAACCAGGCCCGCACTGAGATTCCAGAGGCAAGAGCCTGGTTCAGGGGAGCCTGAATCAAAGTAAAAAGGCCTAGAAATGTGTCTCAGTGCTTAAGTGACTCTGGGTTCAATCTCTGGTAAAATAATAATAATAATAATATTAAGCCAGTCAATAAGGAATTACAAAACTGAGAGTCTACGAAGATGATTTCAGAAACAGACTTTCAACCCAAGCATCAGTTGAGAGCAGGCTCCAGACCAGGGGAGATTTGTGTGTAACAGACATCAAAAGGGAGGTCTAGCAGGGGCCTGGAACCCACTAGGTGTGATGGCATCTATGCCTTATGGCAGGAGGGTGGCAGTGATGCTGGCCCTCTCCTAGATTTTGGAAACCTTGTTTTCATTGGGGAAGCTTTATGGAGGTGGAAGCTATTTTAGCAATCCTGGTCCAGATGAGGTACTGACTACCACAGGTAGAAGCCTATCCAGAATGCGGTGTCTGTTATTCAGTCTTTCCTGACTGTGACAATGACAAAGAAAGGAAGTCACTTGTCTTTGGTCTTGGTTTCACTCCTGGCCATTGATTGAGAACTGATTTCATCTTGGACTACTGAACAGAGGCTGCATCTGGGCAGAAGAGTGTGATAGATTTGAACTCCTCAGGACGCCCCACCATTGCCAGAGAAAGAAGGAGAAGGAGGAGGAGGAGAAAGAGACACTCCTGAGTGGGGAGAGGATCACACGATGAAGAGCAGGAGGCAGAAGAAGAAAAAGAAGGAGGTGAACAGAAGGAAGGGTGGAGGGAGATACACAAGAAGAAGAACAAGAAGGAATGATGTAAGAACAAGAAAAAGACCCAGAAAGAACTACAAGAAGATGCAGGACAGAAAGAAGAGCCAGAAGTAGAACAAGAACCAGAATAAAAGTATCAAGCAGACAGCTCATGATGAGAAACAAGGGGAAGGAGAGCGAACCTAGAAAACAATAGAGTTCTCCAGGGCACCACCCTGCTCAAGTCCTCCCATGTCCATGCCCAACACACCTCTGATGGATACCACCTCCCCTCCGTGTATTCATCCATGAGTGGATTCATCCAGGGCAAGGGGATGAATTCGCCCACCATCCAACGCTTCCCTGAATGCCCATGTGTGAGCATGGCTGCCCTGGGGAGAAAGGCCTAAGCACAGGAGCCTTTGCCAATCCTGATGCAGATCCTAGCAGTGTCCCTTTGGCAGATCCAACCTGCACTGAGAAGTTCTGGGCCCAAGGTGCTGTTTCCATTGCCAGGTGCTCTTTTGGTTTAGAATCCTGTACATCATCTTCTCCAGGGAAGAATCACTGAGGGAGTCTTTGGTGGCACTGTAGCTGGATAGGAGGGCTCTCAATTCTGGTGCAGGCTCGCCCTGGCGGAGACTCTCAGGGGTTGTGGGTGTTTTGTGGTCTAATCCTTGAGTGCCACCTAACAATTCTCTCCACTTTGCTCTGCAGAAATCAAGGTCCCTGACCACTCACTGATGTATCTGTCCATGAATCCACAAATCAAATATTATTTCATCGTGAGGAAACGCCGCGAGGTCAAGGGAAAGGAGGTAAACACCTACCTTATTCAAGCTGTACTTGTGCTGCCATTCCACTCCCACCTGGGGAAATGAGAAGCCTGAGCACCTGGACATATGTGCTAGAAGCCCATAGAGCCAACTGACAGGCTGGGGTGGCTTTCTGTTTCTGGGTTTGCTGATGTTCCATCCCCCACAGTTCTCAGAATCAACCTGCAAGTGCTCCAGGCCGCTTTCCCACAAGGAGGTGGGAGACACCTGCTTAATTTGTGTCCACTTAGAAACACAAAGTCCAAAGATGGCCAAGAGTGTCCTGGTAAGCCTGGGAGCAGGGGTGTCCCCTGGTGCTTACACCTGGGCAGGAAACAAATACTAATCCAATACCATGGACTACTCATGCCCTCTTGAATTGGACCTTCTGGTTGGTCAGGAAGGATAGATAGGAATAAAGGAGGCAGAGGTCAGTGTGAAGGGCTGGAGCTGAGATGAGGGAGAGCAGCAACTTGTCCACCACCATGACTGAGGGAGTCTGTGTGTCAGGTGGTAGCATGCAGTCCAGAAGGGCAGAGGCAGGTATGGGTGACAGATGAGAACAGGACAGGACCTAGGTGGCAGATTCCCCTGTATGGGATGCTGGCGTCCATGGAGGAGGACAGCAGTGTGAGGTTCTGCATGTTTTTTCAACAAGGAGCTGAGAGGATCTCTCTGCAGAATCGATAAGGATGTGGAGTAAACACATGAAATGTCTAGGTAACCTGCAGGACAGGAGTCCTTTCCAATGACCACCCTTGCCAGATGAGGTGCTCTCCTACACCCCAGCCAGCACTGAGCCTCTGGAGGCCAGGAGCTCTCGTGGCTATCTTTCATCACTCCTGTGTGTGGTCATGTTCCTGGATCTGTTTTGGGCCCTGGAATCCAGACCAAAGCCTCTAGGTTTTGTGCCTGGGTCACCCCAAATGCCGCCTATATCCTCAGGCAGACCTGGGATCTTGGAGGCCACTGTCTCATTCCTCCCATCTTGTGGGATGAGATTGCATCTGTATACAGGTTGTGGGGTCCTTTCACCTCGAGAGGAGTGCAGCTCCACAAAGAGCAATGGCAGGTCCAGGAAGTCCTATGTACAAGGATTGGGCTAGTAGCCTATGGGAAGAGCCCACGCGATGAGCAGGAGGTCAGCCTCACGTAGTAGGGTCATGGATGTTGCCCTTGTATTTAGAGTGGAGGTGCCTCCAGAATGCCCCTGCCCACTGTCCTTGAGTAGTCACTTCAAGGCCCATTTCCTGAAGGCCTGTCTCCCATGCTGCTCCAGGTGACCTGCCACGATTGGGCTCCTGTCGTCATCCGCAGGGCCCTCGAGCTACACTTGCTTACTCAGGAGAAACCGGAGGACTATGAGCTGGGCCAAATCATCTCTCACCGTCAGAGTATGTGGGACAGTCAGATGGTCAGGAAGTGGACTCAGGTCAACTCATAGCACCAAAGAGTAGTCTCTGACCCTTGTACACTCAAAAGTATGTGTGGGCTCCCGTGCAAAAAGAATACTGAATTAAAGCTGGTGTAAAGTCTCTAGGTGTGACTCTTATGTGGCTCCCCACCTGGTGCCCTCTCCTGGTCATGAACAGGCATCCAATGCTGGCATCAGGAGTGGCAAGGAGGAAAGCCTCCTTCCAGAGGAAGTACGGCCCCATGGCTCTTGGATAGGAGTGGTTTAGAGGAACATGGAATGCATGGGCTAAAGATGGAACTGGCATTTTGTGGATTGAAGCAGCAATATTGAAAGCCTTGTGTGTGACCAGAAAACCACTGCCTGGGCAGAGCATGGCCAGGATTCTAGCAAGCAGTACCAGGATGAAATTGGGAAGAAAACACAGCCTGGGAGACAGCCTGAATCATCTGTCTTTGCATAAATTCCATAGTCTTCTGTACCTGAGTCCACTAGCCAAGGAGTGATCACAATAGCCAGGTTATGATCCCTAACTAAAGTCAGATGAGGGCTTCCTGAGCACGTAGCCACAAAGTTCATCTGATAATAATGCCAGCGCTTTTTCGTTGGTTGGTTGGTTGTTTTTTGTGAGCCAAACACCTCAGCAGCCATGATCCCAGCCTATGTATGCTGAAGACCACCATCCCTATGAGTTCTAGGATCACTTGTCTCCTATCTTAACCTTCTGTTAGGTTAGTAGAGTCTATGGAAGAGGAAGTCTGTCTGGGGCCTTAGTAGCCTAAGAAATTCATAGCAGAGATCTTCACATCCAACCCAGAAGGGATGGAGAACAGGATCTAGGTTAGAGGAGGGCGACAGGAAACACGTGTTCAGAGGAAGGAGAAGTGGGCTGTTGTATTCCCCCACTCGGGGTCATGGCACCACTGGACCATACACCATGTTGGAGGGAAGTATTCCCTTTGCTGGTCTTTGGAATCATTGTTCTCAGGAGGGCAGCATTTGGAATGTGGCCTCCATTCTCCGAGGCTGGTCCACATGGAGGTGGGCTCCACCAATGCAGAAGCATGGCTCTAATGTGATATCCGTGCTGGTCAGCCTGTCCTCACTGTGGCCATACTTGTGGAAAATAACTCAGAGGAGGAATCCTAGGCCTTTTCTCCGGGTTTCATAGCTTTCTCTTTGGTTGTGCACTGAGACTGTCCATAAAGCTCTAGTGTGTGGCAGTGGAGAGCTCCTCAGCTCTTGCCAAACAGGCATAGACTGGGAGAGAGAGAATGGGGCTGGGAGAGAGGGAGAGAGAGAAAGATGGAGAGGAGAAGGAGGACCTCTACTTGGAGAATGAGGATTCAGTGGAGCCTACAGGAACAAGGTACCGTTGCCAAGGATGCAATTCTCTTCAGGTCTTCCTCCAACCATACCCAACCTTTCTTCCAGTCCCTCCCACCCCCCAGTAGTGTATTCATCTTGAATGAGAATTTCATGTTGACACCAGAGCACTCACCATCCAATGCTTCCCTCCAAACCCACCTATGAAGATGGCTCATGTGGGATCTGAATCTTCGGCACAGGAGCCTTTTGTGGGAGATTTCAGATGCAAACCCTAGTGGTGTGCTTTGGAAGATGCAAGAGGACCTGGGATGTTCTGGAATCCAAAGCCTTTGGAAGGAACAGACATTAGGTCTGTGGAAGTGCTCTGCCTAGTTCTTCCTCAGGGAGGACTGTGGAGGCTGTCTTTGTTGGTATTGGTGCTGAATTGGAGAGCTCTCAGGTGTGTGGCTCAGGTCTTTTCTGGCCAAGCCTCTTATATTTTGGGGTGTCCCATGTTGTACCTCTTGCATGCCAACTTCTTCCCATATACTCCTTTCCTCCCAGAGCTGAAGATTCCTCACCATTGCAATGTTTTTTATGCTATGAACCCTCACATGGAATACGACTTTGTGCTGAGGAAGAGGACCATCTCAAAGAAGAAGGATGAGTGGATCCAGCCCAAACCTACCCCTTGTGATGCAAAAGAGGCTCAAGCTCTCCATAGGATCCTTCTAAGAACATTCTTTTGCTGTTTGGTTGGGCAGTGCTGAAGCATCCTATGATCATTTACATTTATTAATATTTGCTTCAAAATTTTGAAGTTGCCAATCTATAGTGTGGCATTAGATATTTGTTATATATTCCCTTTAGTAACATATTCATTACTATATCATATATTTGTTATTTAAACTAAGTACTTTTTAAAATATAAATTTTTTGTTATCTGATCTACTTTGATGATTTGAGTGTCTTAATTGTAGCAGTTGATTCCTAGAAGAAACATATAAGCCCAAAGGAAGGAATGTTTCATTTGATCACAAAGAAATTTTGTTTTTAGGAGTTTTTAAGATAGTATTATCTGAGTTAATTTTCCAATGGGAGCAATGAAATATCAGATATCATGACACAAACACAAACAAAGACACACAAACATACACTAGAGCACACACACACTCGTTGAAGGATGGAGAGTCTGAGTTGGTCTATGGTGAAATACTTTGGAGAAGTCTTTCAGATTTCTCCAATTTTGGAGTATTCTCAATTTCATAAGGTATCTTGTAGATGAAACCTAAGTCTAAAGAGACATGCCTGTGTGCTTCACATGCAACTTTATACATTATCTGAAGGTAATTTCATGCAATATTTTTAGTGAAGCTGATTTTGACTGTGAACCATCATCCCCAGAGGTCCGGTGTGGAATTTTCTACTTGTAGCATCACAATGGGGTTCCACTGTTTTGATTTTGGAATATTTCCAATTTTAATTGTTCAGATTTTAATGATATATAATATACATATATATATATATATATATATATATATATATATATATATAATTTAAAGATAATGAATTTTATACATCTAGGAATCTGTAGGCCATAGAAAATGAATGGATGCCAACTGCTGCCTAGACTGGTCTGCAGGATCCTGTAGCGTTTGAGCATGTGTGAGGGCTGCATAGGGCTTGCAAAAAATCCTGCATCAAACTGAGTTCCTAGAAATCTCCACCACAGCATAAGGGCCAATGAGAAGTACACTTCCACTCAGAAGCTGGGAAGCTACCTTATGAAGGTGATCATAGGTGCTGGGCCCTCTTGCTAGGACACTTTTTCTGTTGGGCCAAAACTGTGCTCTGAATGTGTTTGCTGAGAAGGGTTTGACATTTCAGAACTGAAGTAGTTTGTGAAAGCTGCTTCCGCTTGCAAGAACAAAGTGTATTCTCAGTGAGTACTCTGGGACTGTCCCTGGTTGAATTAGAGTTGTCAGAAACACTTGTAATGATTGGCATTCAGGGTTTCACATTGAAGCATCTGTGCCATCTGTAAACCACAGTTTGTTGCCTGTGGGGCCAGCATTTCAATGAGTTTTCTGAAAAAGTATGACTTATGGATTTCAATGGAACTTTAGAGAATTGATCTTCTGAGCATTCCCCTTGCCTCCCCATATTTGGTGATGTAAGGTACAAGGGCTCTTTTTGTAGCACACATTGGGATGGAATGTGCTTACTGAAAACAGCTAGGTAATGGAGAATTGAAACCACTTCTGCAAAGCAGTTTCAACTTGCAGGACTAACTTAGTTGTAAGTGAGCACATGGTGTTTTTTTCTGGTTGAACTAGAATGAAGCAGAACCGGTTCTTAGAGGTGACAAGCACGCTTTCACATTGAAGCATCTGTGCCAAAAACAAACAAAAAACAGTTAATTCATGTGGGTACCTGCACTTCAAATGTATGTTGTAAGCAAGTTTGACAAATGGATATCAATAACACTTTGGAGAATTGATCTTTTCGGCTGGTCCTCTTTCTTCCTGCAAGTTGGTGATGCTAGATTCAAGAGATCTCTTTCTGGCGCACTTTGTGTTTCATGCCTGAACTGTGCTCTGAATGTGCTTGATGAGAACAGCTTAGAAGTGCAGAAGTGAAGCTGTTTGTGGAAGCAGCTTCAAGTAGCACAAAGTAACTTGTTCTCAGTGAGCACATGGGAATTTTTCCCTGGCTGAAGCAGTGAAAATGAGAACTGGTTCTCAGAGCTGGTAGGCATGTTTGCATTTGGAAATGTCTTTGCCATCAGTCATCTAGAGTTCCTTGCATGCAGAAACCTGCATTTCATGTGAGTTTTCAGAAAGGTCCAATGAATGGGTTTCCAAGAAATTTTGTTGAATTGATCTTACCTTCTCAAAATTGGTGATCCTAGGTGCAAGGAATCTCTTGTAAGCCAACATTGTATTTTGGGCCTGACCTCTGCTCTGAATGAGCTTGCTGAGAATATTTTGGGAGTGCATAATAAAGTAGTCTCTCAGCAGCTTCAACATTCAGGAACTTACCTTGTTCTCAGTGAGCACATTGGGGTTTGTCGCTGCTTAAAGTAGCATGAAGAACAACTGCTTCTCAGAGGTGGCAGTTTCCCTTTGAAGCATCGGTACAATTGGTCAATGCGAGTTCAATGCAGGCAGGCACTTGCATTTCAAGTGAATTTTGTGACAAAAGATTGAGCAATGGATTTCAATCCACCTTGGGGAACTGATCTTTCCAGAAGGCTCACATTTTTTTCTCAAAGTTGTTAAACCCTAGGTATAGAGCTCTCTTGCTAGCACCCTTTGTATATGGGCTGAAACTGTGCTCTGAATGTAATTCCTGAAAATATTTTGGAAGTACAGCACTGAATAATTTTGCAAGCAGTTTTAATATTAGGAAATAACTTTCTTCTCAGTGTGCACATTAAGCTTTGTACCTGGCTGAACTAGCATTAAATCAAAATGCTTCTGGGAGCTCTGGGCACTGTTTCAATTTGAAACAACTGTGCCATTGTTAAATTTTTTGCTGTCAGGCACCTGCAGTTTCAAGGAATTGTCAGAAAAGATTGAGTAAGGGAATATAAGGATACTTTGTGCAATTCATCTTCTCAGCAAGACCACTTTCCTAATCAATGTTGGTGATGCTAGACAAGAGTGGACTTTTGCAATGATACTTTGTAATGTTTTTCAGGAAATGTGTTCTGAATGTGCATCCTGAGATGCATTTGTAGAGGGCAAACAGAAAAAGTTTGTGCAAAAAGCATCAAAGTAGCTTTGTTCTCAGTGAACACATGGGGGGTTTCCCTGGTTGAACTTGCAAGAAGCAGAACCTCTTGTGAGAGCTGATGGCACAGTTTCACTACGCACTCAGTAAAGCACAGGTCATTGCAGACGGGCTCATGCAAATTTCAAGATAGTTTTCAGAATCCATTTGAGGAATGGATTCCAAAGAATCTTTAAGGAATTGATCCACCCAGCAGTCCCATCGCTTCCTTTCTGAGCAAGTGCTCGGAGGTACAAGGGCTCTCCCGCTAGCACACTTCAGATATTGAGCCTGAACTGTTCTCTGAATGTGCTCAATGAGAAGAGTATGAAGTGCAGAAGAGAAACAGGGTGTGCAAACAGCTTCAATTGCAGGATGTATAAGTGTTCCTAGAGAGCACATTGGGATTTGGGCCTGGTTGTACTAATCGGAATTGGAACCCCTTCTGAGAGCCAGCAGTCACTGGCTTAGAAGTTTCTGTGTCTTGTATAAAGCAGAGTTTGTTTCTCCTGGGCACCTTCATTTCCAGTGAGTTTTCAGAAAAATTTGAGAAGAGGATTTCAATGAAACTGGGCAACTGATCTTGTGAACCGTCCAACTTTCCATGTGAATATTGGTGATGTTAGGTCCAAGGGCTCTCTGGGTAGCACAATTTGCACTTTGGGTGTAAAGTGTTGACTGAACGTGCTGGCTGAGAAAAGCTTGGAAGTGCAGAATGGAAGCATTTTGTGCAGGCAGCTTCCAATTGAAGGAACGGTCTTGTTCTCTGTAAGTACATTGGGTTTTGTTTCTGGTTGAAGCTTCATGAAGCAGTACTGCTTCTCAGAACCAGCACTCTCTGTTTCTCTTTAGCCTCTGTTACATTGGAAATGCAGGTTCCCTGCATGAAGGCTCCTGCGTTTCCAGTTAAGTTTTCTGAATGAGTGGGAACCATTGATTTCAGTGAAACATTTGCAAATGGATTTTCTTCAAAGGGCAGCTTTCCTTTTTAAAGTTGGTGATTGGAGCTACAAGGGTTCTCTTATAGGTACACTTTTCCTATTGGGCCAGAAGTGGGTTCTGAATGTGCTTGCTCAGGAGAGCTTAGAAGTTCAGAAGTGAAGCAGTTCCTGCAAGCAGCTTCCACTTGCAGGGACAAAGTGTGTTCTCAATTAGCAATTTGTGGCTGTCCCTGGATGAACTAGAATGTGGCAGAATGACATGTAATAACTGGCAGACACAGTTTCACTTTGAAGCCTCTGTGCCATCTGTAAACCTGTTTGTTGCATGTGGGTCCCTGCATTTCAAGAGAATGTTCTGACTTTCTTACCTGCCACCTGATAGGTGCCTGCTGCTTCCTCCTTGGCAGATAGCTGTACTTTGCTGCAATCTCACAACTGGTACCCCAGCTCTAAGCTTCATGTTGTGCTGCTGGGGACAGTTGTCTCTCTTGCCTCTCTGAGTCTCCTCTACCTCTTTCCTGATAGCTCCTGGGACATCTCTTGGCCTCTGACCCCTGAAGATACCCCCAGTATTCTTCACCACAGGCAAAGACCTCCCTCTCTGGGTGGCAGACATGGTTGTTTGTGCATCTGGTTTGAAGTGGAAGTTGGCTTTGCCTTGTTTGTTTTGATTTCTCTCTCTCTCTCTCTCTCTCTCTCTCTCTGCTTTTCTTTCAGATTTTGTTTTGTTTTTGCTGTGTGTGTATGTGTACGTGTGTGTGTGTGTGTGTGTTGAGATACTTGATTTTTTTATTAAACATCCAAGACTGGGTTCAGATGGAAGAGATGGGGGTGAGGGTGCACACCTGTCACCTGCATCTGCAGGTAAAAAGAAGAGGGAAAAACCCCAATCCTGGGATGGAAGTAGGTTTCTTTTTGTTTTTCTTCTTCCTTCTTTTTCTCTTTCCCTCCTCCTCCTGTATCCCTTCCTTCTCCTCCTCCTGGATCTCCATGGCACACTCCTGCAGGGGGAGAGATCACTCAGGGCAGGACTGTGGCTGCTGTCTGATTACTGTCTGTGAGTAATATGCGAGAGACAGGAGCTGGCTTTGGAAAGACAGAAAATCTGGAATTCACACAGGCACACAGAGACACATGCATTCTTGCTTTCTCTATCACACACTCTCACACCTCCCACATATGTGTGCATGCACACACACACACACAAACACACACACTCCTACTCTCTCTCAAACACACAACACAGGATGAGTTGATGCCAGCAAACATCAATCCAGTTGAAGAAATTGAATATTAACACCTTCCTCCTCCTCCTCCTCCTCTTCCTCCTCCTCCTCTTCCTCCTCCTCCTCCTCTTCCTCCTCCTCCTCCTCCTCTTCCTCCTCCTCCTCCTCTTCCTCCTCCTCCTCCTCTTCCTCCTCCTCCTCCTCTTCCTCCTCCTCCTCCTCTTCCTCCTCCTCCTCCTCTTCCTCCTCTTCCTCCTCTTCCTCCTCCTCCTCTTTTCCTTGCAACTTGATGAAAGGTAGGAATTTACTCTCCAGCTGCAGAGCACCAGGCAGAGTGAATCTATTAAAGGGAGAGCGTCCTGCTAAGGAGAGGGGCTGGAAGCAGGAGACCCTGGCCTACCAAGGCATTGATGTAGCAGTGCAGTCATTGCTAAGGAGAGGGCTTGCTCAACCGGCATGGGCTGGGAGGGGGAGGGGGAGTGAAGTGGGGGGTAATGGAAGATTGGAGATTGGTTGGGGATGGGTGCTGGTGGGGGCAGGTGATGGAATGGAAAGGGAATAGGCTATTGACTAAGCTTGGAAGCTGGGGAGGAAAGAGAGAGACGGGGGGAGGAAGGAAGGAAGGAAGGAAGGAAGGAAGGAAGGAAGGAAGGAAGGAAGGAAGGAAGGAAGAAAGGAAGGAAGGAAAAGCAAGCAAGCCAGAGGGCCCGACTAGCTGGGACCAGTGACAGTAGTAGGGGCAGGGAGTGGAGTAGAGGACTTTATCCACGGATGACCTCCATTCTCTAAACCTTAACCTGATGCCCTAAAAGAGTCTTCCAACCTCCTTACATTTAATGACTGACCCTCTCACCATCTTGGTCATCGCTGGATGGTCATTAACAACACAACAAAAAACCTCCCTTCTGCCTCTTGATGGACAAATCACATCATGTCTATTTCTTCTTTTGAATAGTGTTTATTGAGCATATACTATGTACCTACTGTGGACACTCAGGAGCCATAGAGAAAGACCCATCCATACTTTATATTATACAGAAGGGAGCAGAGAATTAGTTCCCTGAAATCTTTGCTTACAAGGCACTGTCTCACAGAGGTCAACCTTGTAATTTTTCTCTCTCCCTCTCCTCTCTCTCTCATACACACATACACAATCCAACACACTCTCTCTCACACACATTCCTCTCTCCATTTCTCCTTTTCTGTTTTTGCCCACTTATCAGACTGGCACATGTTATGTACAGTTTTCCCTTTGGCTATTTGTCTGAGGTCCTCTCTAGCATATAAGCTTTTGGGAGGAAGACAGATTTTGGCCTTTTTTTTTGAGTATATGTTTATCACTTTATTTTTTTGTTTTTTTATTGGTTGTTCATAACATTACATAGTTCTTGACATATCATATTTCATACATTTGATTCAAGTGGGTTATGAACTCCCATTTTTACCCCAAATACAGATTGCAGAATCACATTGGTTACACATCCACGTTTTTACATAATGCCATACTAGTGACTGTTGTATTCTGCTATCTTTCCTATCCTCCACTATTCCCCCTCCCCTCCCCTCCCATCTTCTCTCTCTACCCCATCTACTGTAATTCATTTCTCTCCCTTGATTTTTTTCCTTTTCCCCTCACATCCACTTATATGTAATTTTGTATAACAATGAGGGTCTCCTTCCATTTCCATGCAATTTCCCTTCTCTTTCCCTTTCCCTCCCACCTCTCATCCCTGTTTAATATTAATGTTCTTCTCATGCTCTTCCTCCCTGCTCTGTTTTTAGTTGCTCTCCTTATATCAAAGAAGACATTTGGCATTTGTTTTTTAGGGATTGGCTAGCTTCACTTAGCATAATCTGCTCTAATGCCATCCATTTCCTAGCAAATTCCATGATTTTGTCGTTTTTTTAGTGCTGAGTAATACTCCATTGTGTATAAATGCCACATTTTTTTAATCCATTCATCTATTGAAGGGCATCTAACTTGGTTCCACAGTCTAGCTATTGTGAATTGTGCTGCTATGAACATCTATGTGGCAGTATCCCTGTAGTACACTCTTTTAAGGTCTTCAGGGCATAGTCTGAGAAGGGCATTAGCTGGGTCAAATGGTGGTTCCATTCCCAGCTTTCCCAGGAATCTCCATTCTCCTTTCCAAATTGGCCGCACCAATTTGCAGTCCCACCAGCAATGTACAAGTGTACCCTTTTCCCCACATCCTCGCCAGCACTTGTTGTTGTTTGACTTCATAATGGCTGCCAATCTTACTGGAGTGAGATGGTATCTTAGGGTGGTTTTGATTTGCATTTCTCTGACTGCTAGCGATGGTGAGCATTTTTTCATGTACTTGTTGAATGATTGTATGTCCTCCTCTGAGAAGTGTCTATTCAGGTCCTTGGCCCATTTGTTGATTGGGTTATTTGTTTTCTTATTGTCTAATTTTTTGAGTTCCTTGTATACTCTGGATATTAGGGCTCTATCTGAAGTGTGAGGAATAAAGATTTGTTCCCAGGATGTAGGCTCCCTATTTACCTCTCTTATTGTTTCTCTTGCTGAGAAAAAAAACTTTTTAGTTTGAGTAAGTCCCATTTGTTGATTCTTGTTTTTAACTCTTGTGCTATGGGTGTCCTATTAAGGAATTTGGAGTCTGACCCCACAATATGTAGATCAGAGCCAACTTTTTCTTCTATCAGACTCGAGTCTCTGATTTGATATCAAGCTCCTTGATCCATTTTGAGTTAACTTTTGTGCATGGTGAGAGAAAGGGATTCAGTTTCATTTTGTTGCATATGGATTTCCAGTTTTCCCAACACCAGTTGTTGAAGATGCTATCCTTCCTCCATTGCATGCTTTTAGCCCCTTTATCAAATATAAGATAGTTGTAATTTTGTGGATTGGTTTCTGTGTCCTCTATTCTGTACCATTGGTCCACCCACCTGTTTTGGTACCAGTACCATGCTGTTTTTGTTACTATTGCTCTGTAGCACAGTTTGAAATCTGGTATCGCTATACCACCTGATTCACACTTCCGGCTTAGAATTGCTTTTGCTATTCTGGGTCTTTTATTTTTCCATATGAATTTCTTGATTGCTTTATCTATTTCTACAAGAAATGCTGTTGGGATTTTGATTGGCATTGCATTGAACCTATAGAGAACATTTGGTAATATCGTCATTTTGATGATGTTAGTTCTGCCTATCCATGAACAGGGTATATTTTTCCATCTTCTAAGATCTTCTTCTATTTCTCTCTTTAGGATTCTGTAGTTTTCATTGTATAAATCTTTCACCTCTTTTGTTAGGTTGATTCCCAAGTATTTTATTTTTTTTGAAGATATTGTGAATAGGGTGGTTTTCCTCATTTCCAGTTCAGAAGATTTGTCACTGATATACAGGAATGCCTTTGACTTATGCGTGTTGATTTTATGTCCTGCCACTTTGCTGAATTCATTTATTAGCTCTAGTAGTTTCTTTGTAGACCCTTTTGTGTCTTTTAGGTATAGGATCATATCATCCACAAATAGTGATAATTTAAGTTCTTCTTTTCCTATCTTAATGCCTTTAATTTCTTCCGTCTGTCTAATTGCTCTGGCCAGTATTTCAAGAACTATATTGATTAGAAGTGGTGATAGAGGGCATCCCTGTGTTGTTCCAGATTTTAGAGGGAATGCCTTCAGTTTTTCTCCATTTAGAATGACGCTAGCCTGAGGCTTAGCATGGATAGCTTTTACAATGTTGAGGTAAGTTCCTGTTATCCCTAGTTTTTCTAGTGTTTTTAACATAAATGGATGCTGTACTTTGTGGAATGCTTTTTCTGTTTCTATCGAGATGATCATATGGTTCTTATCTTTAAGTTTATTGATGTGGTGAATAATGTTTATTGATTTCCATATTTTGAACCATCCTTGCATCCTAGGGATGCATCTACTTGATTATGGTGCACGATCTTTTTGATATGTTTTAGTATTCGATTTGCCAGAATTTTATTGAGGATTTTGCATCTAAATTCATTAGGGATATTGGTCTGTAGTTTTCTTTCTTTGAGGTGTCTTTATCTGGTTTGGGAATCAGGGTGATATTGGCCTCATAGAATGAATTTGGAAGTTCTCCCTCTTTTTCTATCTCCTGAAAAAGATTGTAGAGTATTGGTATTAGTTCTTCTTTGAAGATCTTATAAAACTCTGCTATATACCCATCCAGTCCTGGGCTTTTCTTGGTTGGTAGTCTTTTGATGGCTTCTTCTATTTCCTCACTTGATATTGGTCTGTTTAGGTTGTTTATATCATCCTGACTCAATCTGGGTAGTTCATATGTCTTAAGGAATTTATCGATGCCTTCACTATCTTCTATTTTATTAGAGTATAGGGTTTCAAAATGATTTCTAATTATCTTCTGTATTTCTGAATTGTCTGTTGTGATGTTGCCTTTTTCATCCCATAAGCTAGTAATTTGGGTTCTCTCTCTTCTTCTCTTTGTTAGCGTGGCTAGTGGTCTATCAATCTTATTTATTTTTTCAAAGAACCAACTTTTAGTTTTGTCAATTTTTTGGATTGTTTCTTTTGTTTCGAATTCATTGATTTCTGCTCTAATTTTAATTATTTCTTGCCTTCTACTGTATTTGCTGCTGATTTGTTCTTCTTTTTCTAAGGCTTCGAGGTGTAGTGTGAGGTCATTTATTTGTTGGCTTTTCCTTCTTTTAAGGAATGAACTCCATGAAATGAATTTTCCTCTTAGTACTGCTTTCATAGTGTCCCAGAGATTTCGATATGTTGTGTCTGAGTTTTCATTTACCTCTAAGAATTTTTTAATTTCCTCTTTGATGTCTTCTGTAACCCTTTGTTCATTCAGTAGCATATTGTTTAATCTCCATGTGATGTAGGATTTTTTCTTTCTCATTTTATTATTGATTTCCAATTTCATTCCATTATGATCAGATAAAATGCATGATAGTATCTCTATTCCTTTGTAATTGCCAAGATTTGCCCTGTGACATATTATATGGTCTATTTTTCAGAAAGATCCATGTGCTGCTGAGAAGAAAGTGTATCCGCTTGATGTTGGGTGGTATATTCTGTATATATCAATTAAGTCTAAATTATTAATTGTATTATTGAGCTCTATGATTTCTTTATTCAACTTTTGTTTGGAAGATCTGTCCAGTGGTGAGAGAGGTGTTTTAAAATCTCCCATGATTATTGTGTTGTGGTCTATTAGACTCTTGAACTTGAGAAGAGTTTGTTTGGTGAACGTAGCTGCACCATTGTTTGGGGCATATATATTAATGATCGTCAAGTCTTGTTGGTGTATGGTTCCCTTGAGCAGTATGTAGTGTCCTTGTTTATCTCTTTTGATTAACTTTGGGATGAAGTCTATTTTATTTGATACAAGTATGGACACCCCTGCTTGCTTCTGGGGTCCGTATGAATGATATGATTTTTCCCAACCTTTCACCTTTAGTCTGTGTATGTCTTTTCCTATCAGATGAGTCTCCTGTAGGCAGCATATTATTGGGTCTTTTTTTAAAATCCATTCTACTAGCCTATGTCTTTTGATTGGTGCATTTAAGCCATTAACATTTAGGGTTACTATTGAGATATGGTTTGTATTTCCAGCCATATTTGATTATGTATGTTACTTAACATGATTTGTTTTTCCTCTACGATTAGTTTTTCCTTTACTGTACTACCTCTCGCTGTTGGTTTTCATTGTTATTTTTCATTTCCTCTTCCTGTATTGTTTTGCCAAGGATGTTTTGAAAAGCTGGTTTTCTAGCTGCAAATTCTTTTAACTTTTGTTTATCGTGGAAGATTTTTATTTCATCTTCAATCCTGAAGCCTAGTTTCGCTGGATATATGATTCTTGGTTGGAACCCTTTTTCTTTCAGCATTTGAAATATGTTGTTCCAGGATCTTCTAGCTTTCAGGGTCTGTGTTGAAAGATCAGCAGTTATCCTGATTGGTTTACCCCTAAATGTAATCTTCTTCCTCTCTCTTATGGCTTTTAAGATTCTCTCCTTATTCTGTATGTTGGGCATCTCCATTACTATGTGTCTTGGTGTGGATCTCTTATGATTTTGTACATTCGGTGTCCTATAGGCTTCTAGTATTTGGATTTCTTTTTCATTCTTTAATTCTGGGAAGTTTTCTAGTATTATTTCATTGAATAGATTGCTCATTCCCTTGGTTTGGAGATATATACCCTCTTGTATCCCAATAACTCTTAGGTTTGGTTTCTTTATGTTATCCCATAATTCTTGGATGTTCTCCTCATGATTTCTTAACATTCTCGCTGAGCTGTCTATGTTCTTTTCAAGTTGAAAAACTTTGTCTTCATTGTCTGAAGTTCTATCTTCTAAGTGTTCTACTCTGCTGGTAATACTCTCATTTGAGTTTTTAATTTGGTTATTGTTTCCTGCATTTCCAGGATTTGTTTGTTTTTTTATATCCTCTATCTCCCTATAGAGTTGATCTTTTGCTTCTTGGATTTGTTTATGTAATTCATTGTCAAAGTGATCTTTCATTGTCTGAATTTGCTGAATAATGTCTTCCTTGAGACTCCAGATCATCTGAAGCATGTATATCCTGAACTCTTTGTCTGACATTCCATCAGCTGCAGATATTACCTCATCTAATATTGAATTGACCTGTATTGTTTGTGGTCCTTTCTTTCCTTGTCTTTTCATACTGCTCATGATTCTTTCTAGCTTTGTGAAACTGTTGTGTTAATGTTTTTCCCCTTATATATTTGTATTGTTCTTGTATAGCTCCCAAATCCCTCTTTTTTGGAGAAAGACAATGTTAACAATTCCCAATATCAACAGTACATCATCTAAGCACAAGTTTTCATTATTAATACATTTATAGTTAGATTCTAAGTCTATAGATATTGGTTTTAATTATTACTTAAGAATCTATTCATTAGTTTCATAAAAGGCATACCATATCTGGTGGCATATAGAAAACTTAATTTCAGATGAAGGATGTTATACTTACAGGGAAAGGAGTGAGGGTATGAGGTTAAACTAACTTAGCACCTTTGGAGAACTCTAACCAATAGACTGGTAGTTTATGGAAGAATGTATAGACTCAACCTCCTATCTGTATTTAGATAGTTACCCTATGTATAGATAGCAAAATTTAGGAGATTGAAAGTGAGATAGAGAGAATATGAATGAAAAAAAAAGAAAAAAGAACAAGGAAGAAAAGAGAAGGAAAAGGAAAGTAAGATAGAAATAAAGAAAAAAAATGGGGGGAGGTGGGGTATATGCAATTCCTCTATATTATATTACTTTGGTAATTCAGTTGTTCATGCACAGTTCTTGGTTTCACATATGTTGAAGTTGTGGAAGAGAGAGAAGAAAAGAGAGAAAGAAAGAGAAAAAAAAGTATCTCAGAACACTGTTTTCCTTGCTTCCAGTAGTTGGCGTTGTCTATTCCTAGCTTGAGCCTCTGTATTCAGGGTGGTGGATATAGCCAGTGTGAAAGGACATGAGCTTCCACCTGTATCTTCCCTACTCTAGTCTCTGAGGTAGAAACCATGTGCCTGTACAGTTGTTGTTTTGTGTTGATAGCTACAACCCCCAAAAGCTTGTGGGAAATATTTTGAGTTATCGCAGCTAAGGGTGAGGGAGTTGGAAACCGGGCACCTGGATCAGCTGCAGAACCGTGCTGGTAGCCACACCCCCTTTGATGGATTTTAAGGGTTGATGGGCTTCCTCCAGACTAGCACACGGGGTGGGGTCGGGCTTCCTCCTCCGGTCTCGATTTTGGCCTCTCTTGTTCTATAGTTTATTTCCCCAACCATGACAAAGCCCAAGGTGTTTTGTTAGGGAATGCCCCCACCAATATTTGTGGGCTGGATGAAAAGGAAGCAAACACATATGTACCGTAGTTTCAGAGCCATGAGGCCCGGGAAGATGTTAAAACTGGGCGCTGTGATAGGGTCCAAAGGGGGACGTGGCTGCAGAGTCAATGCTGGAGACATCACTCCAGGGGAGCCAGACTGAAGCCAGTGTGTGACTTTCAAGTTCCCCTGCAGACCAGGCACCACTCAAGGTGAGCAGGGTGAACCTAAACCCTGCCCTTAGGAAACTCTACTCAATATAATGGGAGATGAAAAAAAATCAGAGGTGAAGGATGCAGCTGGTGGAGGTGTTTTTGGAACTGGCGAGGAACCTGGATTGTAGAAAGGAGGGTGGGGAGCAGGAGGGCTGGGCTGGGCAAGTCAAAGCTGAGTTCTTAACATGCAGGAGGTAGACACAAAGGGAATTCATGCAGAGGCCCTTGTCTTAAAAAGACAGGCATCGTCCAAATGCTTCTGCTTCCTGCATTAAAATCTCCACCTCCAGGTCCTTATGAAGATGCACACACCTGGTCCTTACCCTGGAATAAGGTTTCTCACTGTGGCAGTATGATCATTTGGAGCCAGATCATTCTTTGTTTGAAAGGGACTGTTCTGTGCAAGGCAGAATGTTCAGTACCTCCCTGGCCACTATCCACCAGAGGACAGAACCTTTTACCCCATTTGCCACCAAATAAATAAATAAATAAATAAGATTTTCCAATGTCCCCAGGGAGCAAAATTACCCCTGATTGAGTACGAATATGTTAGAACTTCTAAATCAGAAATTTCTGGATGAAAGCTTAGGAATCTACACTTTGAATGATTGACCCCAGTCCACAAGTGACTCCACTGTGCACTGCAGTATGAGAATTTCTGCAAAAAAATCCTTTAAAAAATTAGGCACACCCAATATTGGTAACAATAAGCCCAAATTATGCTTACATATTAATGTAATTTAGGTTTTCAAGGGGGGTGACACTGTCTTTGTGGCTATTGTGATGAAATTTCACCATACCTGTTCCCTTTTCCTCCCTCATGTACCCACCCAAACTCAGGTTTACCGTGGAACCTGGGATGCCCCCCACCTATAACCCACCCAACTGCCCCCTTTGCCCTCTCATCAGCAATTATCAAGCATGACTATTCCACCAATATCTTTCTTAACACTTCCTCTGAGCTATAGGGAACTCGACTTGCCCATCTACTTGTTAGCCACTTGTCGCTGTTTACAAAGTCTGTCTCATCGTTGTTAACATTTTGATGTTCTTGTCCACCTTATAAGTGTTGTACAAGTTAAATCAATAGCCCCAAATGGCCTCTGCCCATGACCAAGCTCACCCACTCCCAGAGTAAATCCCATTTCATCATTGCCAACATCAGCAAAAGCATATCTTTCCAATTGCACCCCCCCAGTGCACTTTTACAGAGCACAGTGCTTATTGAGTAAAATCCCACAATCTCACAGACAAGGAGCTAGTTTCAGATTCAGGAGATTTGGTGGATTTCAGTCCTGAACAGAAAGAGGGTAGAGGCTTCAGGGACGCTCACAGGACCTTGTCGTCCTCCAAGGCCCAGGCCTGTTGGTCGGCTGCTCACACTGTGTGATAGGTCTACCAGGCTTTGCCCCAAGCTCCTGTAGAGCTGAATATACAAGGCAGGACCCTCTTCTCCAAAAAGCTTCTCTTATAACAATCCAGAACACTCAAGCCAAGAAAAGAGGGAATTGGGTGGCTGAGTCCTATCTTGGGGAGAATCAGAGGGAGAGACAGGCTGAGGGAACCTGGGCTGCAGAATTTCTCCCCAATTCTCTCCATCATCCTTCTTAGAATTTCACCCGCACTCCCTCCTGGTACTCAGTGTCTGGGTAGGTAGTGGGAGGCAGTACTAATTGGCTAGCAACATGTTGCTGAAGTGTTCTTTCATTAATTTGTATTTTTCCCATTGCTACGAATACAGAGCATTGAGGAGTTACCAACACAGGAGATTTTGACTACACCAGAGGAATATGTAACCAAATGGTAACCAGATATTCTGCAGTGGTGTAGACATGACATTAAATAACACTGATTCACACAGTGAAAGCATTGTTTCCTTCCTGATGCCTTTCAATTTAAGACAGTTTTCATTTAGTGTGGGTGTTCCCACCACCACTATCACCACCTAACATTTGCTAACTTGTATTCTTCCACCCAGACTACAGATCTCAGGCTCAGAGGTTGGGATGTGGCAAGCATTTCTAGACAGACTTTCACAAAATGAAATTTACTTTTGAGTTACCTTCTATTTTAGTGAAAATTACTGCTCTTCACTTTTTTAGTAGCAATCTCAAGTTTAAAACCATATAGCAGACTCTGAAAAATAAATATTGTGGGAGACCAATCTCACATGTGACTGAGTCACATTCCCCGGCTGGGTGCTGAGGTGCTCAGACACAGAAATGTGGCAGAGCTTTCCCCACCCTTCTTGGGTTCAAGGGTCGGTGTCTCATGCATGGGTGTGTCTTGCTACAGCCCCATGGGTGGAACTATGCTCTCCTATTTCTTTTAATATAACCCCTTGCCCTGTTTAGGATAGAATCTTCCATGGAAGTGCCTTGTGTATGTGTTTCCTTCTCTTGCTGTGCCCTTGGGTGTGGCCTACCCAGGTGTCAGTCAACCTGCTGACAGTGGACATCATGAACATACTCAGCCCCCTGAAACCTGAACCCTTGCCTCATTTGAATAGCTTCTCCTCAATAAAAGGGGTCAGCGCGTGCTCTCGCTCTCTCTTCCTCTTAAGGTCAGAGGAGCCATCACAGCAACCCCAAAGAAAAAGGTATTTGTGTCTCCTGTGGTTATTTTGCACAGCCCAATTATCCCAGTTCAACTGGAGTGACCCCTGAGCCTTTTAGTCATGAACAGAAACCCAGCAAAATATATTTAAGGAACAAGAAAGAGCACATATGGTTGAGGTGGATGTGGACAAGGCAGGACAGGAGAAATGTGGCCCAAGCATATGTAGAACTGGCACAGCACTGAGCTAGACCCAGGCCCTGGCAATTTGGGAAACTTCTTCTAAAAGCCGGTGTCTTACAAGAACACTATGTTGAAGTCTCAGGGGACTCAGCTTTCTAGGATCTGGCACTCCGATGGTGGGATGTGTAAAGGCCTAAACAGATCAGCAGGATTCAGCCCGTCTCCTCAAAGAGTTGTGCCCACACAAGCTGAGCACTGAAATCACCTGGGGATGATGAAGATGATGATTGTTTTAAGATGAAAAAGTCCAGACTCAACCCCAGACTTACTAAATTAGATCCCAGGGAAGGGTCAGAAGACCTGAAAAATTTGAAGTTCCCAGGCGATTCTGATAAGGTGCCAGTCATGGGAACCTTTCCTATATGGAACTAGAATTTTAAACAAGAGAATCAAGTGTGGAGATGTTGGTTTTTATTTATTTATTTTTGGATACAAGGAATGGAAAAGGATATCAGGTCTTCGATTTTCTCACAAGGAGAATGGAAATGACTCCTGGGTGCCCTGCCTAGCCCAGGTGGTATTACAGGGTGGTCACTGTCCTTTGTTTACCTGTCTTACCTGGACTCCAAGCTGATGCAATGAGAACATTTTCTGGCTGAGCAGGTACTATTTTGGTACCAGTATGGGGTGGGGGTTCAGGAACCTCCTGAGCACAGAGAGATTGACTACATACTGGTTTCGGGCTCTTGTGCTTATGGTGATCCTCCTGGATTTGCTTTTTCTCTTATGTCTAAATTCATAGACGTCATCCTTTACCATCCCATCTCCCTCTAAATCTGTATTTGTGTATTACTGTCTCCCCTAATTGAAATAGAAACATGATTTTACTAAATCATCCACGTCCGGCTCAGTATTGGTTCTCAGAAAAAAACAAAAAAGTGTGTAATGTCTATTGAACACGAAGCTCACACATTGGCAAGGAAGGCTGTGCTTGAAAACACCTCAAGCCCTCACGGGTGTCTTCAGCTGAGAGTCTGTAGCATTTCCTCCTGGGGCCTCTTTTCCAGTGATGCTGCCGCCCTGCCCTCACCAGCTTCCCTCCCTTTCCCATCTTTCCTCTCTCTGGTCCACTCCTCAGATCCCATCCTCCCTTCAATAGGGCCTCATCCAGGAAGCCTGCCCATGTGCCTCCCACTTGATTTCAACTTCTCCAGTGCACTTGCTGTCAAAGCAGGGGCTCCGAGGAGAGAGGGGCTCTCCATTCTGCACACTGAAATTTCTCAGCAGGGAGGACTCCTCCATGCTTGGATGGCAGGGCTGCAAAAACCTGGAAGGTGGAAATAGGAGGCTTCCAGGGGGCTGGTGGTGTGCCTAGCCAGGGTGCTGGTCACTGCAGTGCTTTTAATCTATGGCTCTCAAGGAGTCTTATGCTGCAGATTTGTGTACTTCTGCATCTGTATGCACACAGTTCTTCATGTGGGGGAAAAAGCAATGTCTCCAAAGTTTGCTTTATATTATACTCAACTGGTAATTTACAAACCCCAGTGTCCCATCTTAGCCCAGAGCCATTCCATCAGCCCAGGGCCAGTGGGTGGTCCAGCGGTCAGTACTATGCACAGCTCCCAGGTGGCTCCAGTGTGTAGCTGAATTTGAGAGCCAGTGTACTGTAGGATTTGCCCTTGAGGTTAGAATTCATTGACTTCCTCTTATGTCATTTCACTGGTTCAGGATATTCCTTGTCTCATGTACTACCTGTGAAATCTTCAAGTTAGCCATCTCTGGTCATTTCTACCTCTGATGGCACGTGGTTCAACAGCTTGTTCTTGGGTGGGGTCGATCATGGACAGTCCTGGGTCACAGAGAGGGACAGGAAGACCATAATGTGGAATGGTGGTGTAGAGAGTAAGGGTGGGGCCAGAGCCCACACTGTGGTTAGGGTAGGGAAGGGATCTGAAGAGACTACCTTGAAAGTGAGCTCTGGCTGCGTTAACCAGGAATCAGGGCCTGGAAATGGAAGCCATGACAGGGCTTCTGACTAGAAAGGACACATCCTTCTGGGCTGAGGTGGAGGTCCAGCCAGACAGAGGAAAACAGAGAGGATGCAGGAGAGGGGGATGGTCTAGATCACAGAGCAGCTCCGTCATCATATCTTAGAGAGTGAATTTTTTTCTTCCAGTATTTTTGGTAAGTTCATTCACGTGCATCTGAAAACACCTTGTTTGTTGGAGAGGCCTGCTCAACCACCACAGGCGATGATATCTTGGTGGATGTGCATTGTAAAAGGAGGTGAGGTTGGTGCCAATAGAGTGTGTGGGCACTCAGGCATTGGCAAGCTTGCTTTGGAGAGAGAATCCTCTAAAAGTTATTGGGCTGGATTTTGCAAGCTCTTGTGGTTTGGCTAGATGTAGAATTCTTCCACACAATTAAGCATGATGTATATTTTAGACAGCATGGTTGCTGGGGGGGGCAGATTGGGGGCAAGTGCTGGGGGTCCATGTAGATCATGCTACTACTGGAGTTGGCTACCTATAATGGCAACAGCGTTTTGCTACTGCTGAGGAATATTGAACAAGTCTCTGGCCCAGTAATCCATTGCTGAACTACATCACCAACAAAAAGACATTGAGTGAGGGTGAGGACCAGAAGAGCCCGGGAACCACCTGACAGCAGCCTTGAAGTCCTAAACTCTGGTACATCATATGCCCCTACTTGGTAAGTTGTGTGAAAGAGACTTGTCCTGAATTCTTTTTACATGCCAAAATACAGCTTGTCTTTTCTCCTAAACCTATCAGGGCAGTCAGAGCAGCCAAGGAGAACCAACAACAGGGGTAAAATGGCCAGATAGACTGGGATCACTGCAAACATTTCTAGAACCGTCTTTCATGCTCTGGCTTCCCTGAGGTAAAGTGTGGAGACTCTGTGATCCAGATTTGTTAGCAAGTAGTTTTCTTGGGAGGTGATGCTAGAAAACTCCAGGTGGGAACAGGAAGTGATTAGGAACTGGAAGACAGGGTGTACCAGCCAGTTGTTGTCACTGAGTGACTAAGCACAGTCCTGCTAAGGAGTACTGGGGGTCCATGTAGATCATGCTACTAGTAGAAGCCCTCCTACAGGGTGAGAGAGCTGGGGTGTTCTCCACCCACTCCTGCCAGCCATGGCGGGAAGCTGCTGCTGGCCTTCACTGTAGGCAAATGGGCCATGGTGCTGGGGGCTGGAGGTCAGCTGGGGTGTGAAGAAATGGCATAGTGCTGGACAATGTCATCCAGCTTTGAATCCCCAGACTGGGATCTTTAGCAGGGCAAGGTCAGAGACTGTGCTCAGTGCAGCATCTACCTCTCAGCATAGTGCCAGGCACACAGCAGACCTTCATCAATACCCGTGGAATGCTCTGGCTCGCCCCAGCCCTTCTCTAGGCCTCTCAGCTGGGCTCTCTCTGCTGGTCCTGTCTGTTCTACTATATTCAGCTCTTGCTTCTTCGTATTTCGCTTTCCTGAATTGTGTCCTCTTTCTCCACACTCCTGTGGTCACTCTTTCTCCACACTCCTGTGGTCCCAAATGGCTGTGTGGCGGGGCTGTGGCAGAGAGATCTCATTACTACCAGAGATGGAGTTTTTAAGCCAAATAAGACACGTGCTCTGCTGCTAAGGATGGTCTTCAGCATAACGTGAGGTAGAAGGTTTGAAAGTAGGATTGTCCTCCCAATCTTAAGGCATATAATCCCTGTGTGCAGACCAGGAAGTGCCCTGGGAAGAAAGGCAGGTGTGGGTTTGGAATCAGAGACCAGCATGAGAAGAACACTTTCACTGCTTACTGGACAATGACCTTGGGCATGTTCTGTAACTTCTTGGGGCCTCAGTATTTGCATATCTGAAATGGGGATAGTTGTATGACTGACTTCAGGAGGTGGATAGAGAGAATCCTAGACGTAGAGGAAGAAAACACCCGGCATCTGTGAAGCACCCCGCCCCCATCATTAGTCTTTCCATGATTTTCTAAGCGTGTGTTGATTGACTGTTGGTTACAGCATGCCTGTAGATCTACCTGAGGTCCCGTCTAATCCACATGGATGGAAAAGCTCAGTTTTGCCCAGTTGCTACATTTGCAAGGCCACCTTCTAATAGAATCAGATCCAGGAAGCTGGGGTCCCTTTGCAGAACATACAGGATCCATAGCCAAGTTCAAGTCCCTGAGACAGAGGGCTTCTGCTGGTGTCCTCATGTCCTTGGGGGCACTGCAAATTCAGCTGTGCGACCAGCACGCTAGCCTCATACTAGAGGTTCTAAGCATAGAAGTTAACTAGTGAGATCAAAATAAACACACATAAACTCAATTTACCTTTTTCTTTCAACAGGTCTGAGACGGCTCTCCCTCTGGCTCCTGCCTCGAGCCACCGGGTGGGCAGTGAGGTTACACAAGACTATCAGGAGAGACAGAGAGCACGCCAGAGGATGGCCTTTTATTGGGGAACAAGAAATTCAGGGGAAAATTCCATCCAATGAAGGTCGAGGGGGACAGCATTCCAAGGTCAGGGTCAGTGATTGGTCTCAGGGTCAATGGTCAGTCACACCCCCACACGGATGGGCTCTCGCACCTAGAAAGGGTGGGGATTAGTTCTGACACAGTTTAGCCGGAAGGCCTCACACCCAGTCAGGGAGCTGCCCAATCACGTGCGAGAACGGCTTCCCACACTGCAATGCCTTTCTCCACCAATGTTCATTGAGAGCCTGATCTAGCCCAGGCCAGGGCTCCCGGCCGAGGATGTGGCAGAGAATGAAGCACCTGCCTGGCTGGCTTGTAGGGGACTTAACAATCCGGGTCAAGACAGGAAAGTGATGGTGAAGATGAGACCGGTAGGTGACGTGTCCGAAGCTCTTGGTACGGAGCACTCTTCTAAGCACCTTAACGTAAAAACTTCCTCATCATTCAATAGTTGCAGGAGGAACAGTGCTTTTGTTGTCCATAGGTGGCAACTGAGGCACTGACAGATCAGGTCACTTGGCCAAGGTCATGGAGATAGCACAGGGGGAAGTGTGGCTGCAAACCCTCCCATGTTGCTCCAGCTTTGGGCTCTTTATCCCCCTCGGCCTGCAACCTCTTGGTCATGCTGTGGCCCCTGTGACTTGTCTGTCACCAAACAGTGATTCACTGCAGGGCCTTTCCCGAGTCCTCTTCCACCTCAGAGTGCCTGTGTCTCACAGAGAGTTAACCAGTTTCCTGGGCCCCACTGGAGTTCCTGGTTTTGCCAGTCTGGGGCGGGGTCTGAGAATGTGTGTTTGTAACAAGGTCCCAGGTGACCCTGAAGCTGATGGGTCTCAACACAGGTGACTTTCCCCTCCACTCGGGTCACTTGACAATGCCTGGAGACCTTTTGAGTTATCACAAGTCAGGGGTGCTGGTGCACAACTCAGGTAGAGGCCATGGTTGCTGCTGAATGTCTACACTGCACGGGGAAGACCTCTGCAGACTAAGAAGGATGTGGCCTGATGGGCCAAGGGCGCCAAGGTGAGGAACCCAGTGTGGAGTACAAGCACATGAACTTGGGTGTGTTCAGGTATGGCCTCGGGGCTTGTTTCAAAGTGTCTTCTGTCAGTGCAAAACGCCACCACCTCTGAGTGGCAGTGTTTCTCACAGGCTCTGAGCAGGGATGCTGGTGCTGCTGACCAAGCAACCCCACTTTGAGTAGCCAAAGTGACATGGAGTTCTTAGGACACCATGAACTTCTCAGAAACGCAAAGTAGACATCTCCTGTGTTATATCAGAAGAAAAGAAACTCTGAGTTGGAATAATCCTCTTTGGACTCACCTAGTTGCAAGTTTGCCCTTAAAGCAGCGCTGAGACAGCGGGGCCAGGTGGGGGACAGAGCTCCACTCCTCTCCTAGCCGCAGGCAGAGGCCTGCTGGAAATGAGGAGGGTGCAGAGGTGGGTGAGAACTGCCTTGCTTCAGTCCCCAAGCATCCAGTCGAGTCTATTGTCACCTGGAGTGGTGGCTTCTTCTCCAGGGCCCACGCTAGCATTGGGGTTTGCATCTGCCTGACTTTCAGTTCTGCGAATGGAAGGTGGGAACTGGCTGCTTGAGACATGGTTGCTCTCTTGGGAGAGGGTGTGGGAGAAATGACAGCACGCCCAGCCCTCCAGGGCCCACACCCCTGCCCCTGTGATAAATGGCAGCTTTAACAAGGTTTGGTTGAGAGGGTCCCCACAGATTTGTGACTTCCCATGTCCACCAGCAGATGTCACTATGGCTGGCAGAACAGAAGGCCTTTCAAGAGTGAGCTGGGGGGAGCAGAGAGGGGAAAATATCAAATAGAAGGCAGAAGCCAAAAGTACCCTTGGCCTAGCAGGATATGGTCCATACTATCATTTTAGGAATGGGGGACATTCTCCAATAAACCCACTATCTGCTCATGTCATTGAGGTCCTGCTTTTGAGATTTAGGCAGAAATTCTCCAATGAAACACAAAGTTCCCAGCTTCTCTCAACTGAGAAAGTCTCCAGGTTTTGGCTCCTGGCCTATATGTATCATGAAACATTTTCTTGAAGGAAACAAGCACTTTGCACTGAATAAACATATATTTGATGTACCTTACCCAGAGACATCACATTGACGGGTTGTACATTGCTGGTGGGACTGACTGCAAATTGGTGCAGCCAATTTGGAAAGCAGTATGGAGATATCTTGGAAAGCTGGGAATGGAACCACCATTTGACTCAGCTATTCCCCTTCTCGGTCTATTCCCTAAAGACCTAAAAAGAGCATACTGCAGGGACACTGCTACATCGATGTTCATAGCAGCACAATTCACAATAGCAAGACTGTGGAACCAACCTAGATGCCCTTCAATAAACGAATGGATAAAAAAAAAAGTGGCATTTATACACAATGGAGTATTACTCTGCATTAAAAAATGACAAAATCATAGAATTTGCAGGGAAATGGATGGCATTAGAACAGATTATGCTAAGTGAAGCTAACCAATCCCTAAAAAACAAATGCCAAATGTTTTCTTTGAGAGTAACTAAGAACAGAGTTGGGAGGAAGAGCATGAGAGGAAGATTAACATTAAACAGGGATGAGAGGTGGGAGGGAAAAGGAAAGAGAAGGGAAATTGCATGGAAATGGAAGGAGACCCTCATGGTTATACAAAATTACATACAAGAGGAAGTGAGGGGAAAGGGAAAAAAACAAGGGGGAGAAATGAATTACAGTAGATGGGGTAGAGAGAGAAGAGGGGAAGGGAGGGGATGGGGGATAGTAGAAGATAGGAAGGGCAGCAGAATACAACAGACACTAGTATAGCAATTTGTAAAACAGTGGATGTGTAACCCATGTGATTCTGCAGTCTGTATACGGGGTAAAAATGGGAGTTCATAACCCACTTGAATCAAAGTGTGAAATATGATATGTCAAGAACTATGTAATGTTTTGAACAACCAACAATAAAAATTAAAGAGAAAAAAAATTGATTCATTTTACAAATTCAGCAGCGTATTCTGAAATTCCTTTGTATACATATAATTTTACCCATTTTTCACAATTATTTGATAGGTGTCATGGATGTTTTAATTGTTAGAATTTGTGTGGGGTGTGTGTGTGTGTGTGTGTGTGTGTGTGTGTGTGTGTGTGTGCATGTGGTTTGGAAACATGACATAATTTTGGCCTTCTTCATGGGCCATGTTAGTAAACACAACTGCTAACAGATGCTTAGCAGTAATTATAAGTCACATTTCCTTCCTTTAATCTTTCCATGAAGATGTGCCTTTCATGTGTAAAGACAAGTGTTTTAAAAATTGACTCTCTGGACAGATCATTGGGCTCAGGTGTCAGTGTTCCAAACTGTGCCAGAAAACACCAAATCTGATTTCACAGGCTGGGCTGTCCTTAGCTCTGGCCTCCAAATTCATTCCCCTTCCTGGCTGTACAACCCATGAGACTTGCCAGAAAGGAAGAGCCATGGAAGACTTTAAGGAGGACAGCCACAGGATGCTCTTTGCTCCTAGCCTCTTGAGAAAATAATAAAAACAATCACATCAAGCAAACACATGGTCTAGAACCTTCTTCTGTAAATAATTAGTATTTACCATATTGATATGTGTGCAATGGTCCAAATTGTATTTCAGAGAGAGAGAGAGAGAGAGAGAGAGAGAGAGAGAGAGAGAGAGAATGTGTGTGTGTTTAATTCTGAAGAATCAAAGCCAGAGAACAGAGAAAATTCTATTAGCTGCATCTGGATAGCACTTGGCCTCCTTTTCTAGCAGGGAAGGACCTGAAGTCAATGGCAGAGCTTGTTCGTGGTGTAAGCCAAGTGTCTCTGCAGCATTTTCGATGCTAGAGCATCGGTTCTGAGAATTTTAGTATAGCACCTAATTGTTTTATCTTTGCAGGAATTTGCAGATGTGGGTGTTGAATGAGGGGTATCCATCAGAGGAGAAAAGTTCTTGTTTTGGAGAAGGGGAATGTCTAAAGTCTTGTTAGAATGAGTGGAATGAGGTCACTTAAGACTTCAAGGAGAGACAGAAAAGCAGGGGTAGGGGGTGGGGTTATGGCTCAGAGGTAGAGCACTCACCTCACATGTGCAAGGCCCTGGGTTCAATCCTCAGCACCACATAAATAAATAAATAAATAAATAAATTTATTAAAAAGAAAAGCAGGGGTGAGGATGGATATACAACAAGCCTCTGAGATGTTCTTTCCATGTCAGGAGGTAGCAGGACATTGGAGCAGTGCCTCTGCATCCACTGCTGAGTTCCATCTTGAGGGCAGACCCAGCACTGCAAGCTGATGAGGGACAGGACATAGGAAAGCTATCTTTACTGCAGATGACACAACTGAGCCTCTGGGTCATCCCAGAGGATGGGGGGAGGCAGATGCAAGCCAGGCTTGGAGGACCCCATGGAGTACCACCAGGTGACAAACAGCCAGTTCAAAACTCTATCTTTCCTTAGAAAACTTGGATTAGAACCACCATTTGGCCCAGCTACCTGACTCCTCAGTCTATACCCAAAGGACTTAATACCAGCATACTGTAGTAACGCAGCCACACCAATGTTTATACAACTCAATTCACTATAGCTAAACTGTGGAAGCAACCTAGATGTTCTGCTGTGGATACAAAAACATTATCCTATATAAACACAATGGACTAATACTCAGCATTAAAAGAAAATATAATGATGGCATTTGCAGGTAAATGGATGGAGTTGGAGACTATCATGCTAAGTGAAGTAAGCCAATCCCATAAACCCAGAGGCTGAATGTTCTCTCTTAAGAACTGGATGCTGATCCAAAATGGGGGGAATGTGAGAAATGGAGAAATTTTGACCAAATGGGAGGGAGGAGAGGGGAGGACGTATGGGGCAGGATAGATGGTGGAATGAGATGGACATTATTCCCCCAGGTACATGGATGAGTAACATAGGGTGCAATGCTACATCATGTCCAATTAGGTAAATGAAAAGTTTTCTTGCAGTAGTGTACAATGAATCCAAATACATTCTGCTGACACATATACTGAATTTAAAAAATCAATTAACAAAAAACCCCTATGGTAAGAGAGCTTCCATTCCTGGAGCCCAAAGAGTACCAGGGGCCTCTGGGATAAGAGACAGAAGCAAGACAGAAGGACGCGTGCCAGTGACCTTACTCATGGGGAATGGAATACAGTCACATAATAGAGGTAGAAAAATGGTTGTGAGCGATATTTTCCTAATGACCATTAAGGCAGATGGCAATTGGTTCTTGGCGTCCTGACCCACAGCAGTCATTTTACAAGCAATGCCCATCCAGCACTCTGTGTGGGCCTTGCTCTGGGCCACCACTCTCCCTGCCTGGCCTATGTCACAGCGTCCCCTTGCAAGCAAGAGGAGTGGCAGGCGCCTTTTCAGGGGCTCTGTCCTTTGGGGCAGCAGTCCCATCCCCCTGGCTGAGGAGCATTTCCCACGGGAAAGCCCAGCATCCAGGGCCATGCACACTGGGTCCACGCCTAGAGGGGCAGCCGCAGGCCTCACCCCTAGGAAGTTGGGGACAGGTGAGGAGGCTAGTTAGTTGCTGTCTCACGTTAGGTCAGCAGCCTATCTGACACCAGGCAGTTGGGGCGCCTAGGGCCCCGCCCTCAGCCTGCAGAGTTGGTCACAGAAGGGAGACGGGGGCGGGGCCGTCGCCAGGGAGACGGGGGCGGGGCCTGTGCAGGGCGGGAACTTTGAGCCGCTGTCGCGGGGAGCTCCGAGGGGGAGGAGCCCGGAAGTAGCGCCCGCGGGGCTGGAGGTCCCGGATGGAGGGTCCCGCTCCTGGGGTCCGTGACAGGAGAAGGTGCGCTGCCAGGAGCGGCCCCGATCTAGGCGCCCACACGAGGGGGGACCCGGGAGGACTCTGCCGCCGCCCTGGAGCCTCGGTCCCGGCTGCCTGTCCCCTGGAGCCGCCGGGCGGTCCCCTCAGCGCCCACCGCGGACCCCGCGTCCCGGTTCTCACCTGAGGGCCCTCCTCGGCGGAGCTGCTGGTCACAGCGGGTGGAGTTTGACCTGCAGGGTCCTGTGCAGGACGCGGTGGCCTCAGCCGTGTGGCCTGGACCTCAGAGGAGAAGAGGTGGCCTCACCGCAGGCCCCTGGAGAGGGGAGGGGGCCCAGGTGACCTGGGGCAGGAGGCGGTTTAGAAGGGAGACCCGCCCAGGGGTGTCAGGTCTCACTGACTCTGTGTCCTTTTGTTTTCCTGTGGCACCTGTGGATTCTGGGGTTTAAGTCCTCCTTTAAAAACCCTCTCCCGTTTCCTTCTGTGTACCTGATCCACCGTTTTAAACCATGTTCCAAGGTCTCTTTTTGGTGTATGTGGTTCTGGGGACTGAACCCAGGGCCCTGAGCCTGTGAGGCAAGCGACCTGCCTGAGCTCCACCCTCAGAGACCCCTGTAAACTTCTTCCCCTCTGCCACGGGGTCAAGTTGCCAGGGCTGACCTCGAAGGTTCCTCTTCCTCAGCCTCCCTGGTGGCTGGCATGACAGGCATGCACCTGGGACTGTCACACTGGAGCCTGTGATGGGAACTCATGTGCCTCTGTCCAGGGCTGAGCATGGTTCTGCAGAGCTGTGCTCCAGGCTCCCTGCGGGCTGTGGAGGCCTCTGCTGCCCAGCAGCCCTGGTGCCATGGCCAGGGCTCCTCCCAGCCTGGGGCAGGCAGCTGCCCATTGCTGTAGGCTGACCTTATTTTCTTCTTATGGCACTCATCCGTTCTCTGGAGTATATTGGATTGTTTGTCCATTAGGAGTCTAACAGGTCCTCTAGAACCTTCAAACAATTAGTAAAATTCCTAAACAGTAAGTGAGCATGCGCAGAATTTTGCTAATGTTTTGGGAAGAACAATGTTGGATGATATTTTCATGGCTTAAATATATCATCCAACATGAAGTTACATTTTATTACTTACAAAATAATAAAATTTTGAAGCAATACCATGGGCTGAGGCAAAATAAATCCTCAGGATCTTAGGCATTCTATAATAAATCTGCATCACTTGAAGTATAGAGTTGATCATCTCTGGGTAATGAAATGGAAGTAAAGGTATCAAAGCAAATGATCATCTGTTTCCAATTTTCTGTGATTTGGTTCAAGTGGTAAAGTGGTGATATTTATTAATAATGGATCAAATAGATTCATAATTCTTTTAGACTACAATTAGACGCCTTCAAACTTTAGGCTACATGGGCACATTTGAGAACGGTTCCAGCCATTCTCTCATCCTTTGAGTCATTCCCCTCCTATGTCCTGTGAGACATTTTCTATGTGAGGCTTTAAGAAGAGAATATTCTGTAAAGAAAACCTTATGATCTGTACATTATAAAATTGAATGGGTTCATTCAGAAATCAAAAGTTCTATTGAAAGATATTTGCATTAGCCAAATAAAACCAATTTCTGGGCATCCTGGTGAAGACAAGATTTTATCTTTATATGTCTCATTGTCTCTGCCTCACGACCAGTGCGAACTTCATGAAAGAAGGTTAGGTTCATAAGAAATTGCTAGTGAGTTTTAAATTAAAGAGAAAAGACTCTCATTACCTTTCACACAGCTCTGAAACGGCTTCTCCTAGCTCCCGCTTCTGGCCACCTAATGTGGGGTGAGGTTTACACAAGAAACTAGGGAGAGAAGAAACGGCAACATGGCGGCGGGCGCGGAGAGATCAAGTCTCTGACCTCTTCAGCTGTGTGGGCATAGGGAGTCGTAATCTGTCTAAATGGTGTTTGCTCAGGATCACTAGGCAATGCTGAGCTGACGTGGAACTGGGGCGAGCAGTCTGGGCCTCTCAGAACACACACCGAGCCCGGATCGGCTGAATTCAAGCTCCCTCCCGTTCGCCTGCTTCTCTCAGACAAACTGCTGTGACTCAGCACTAACGATCCCGCAGAAACAACTGGTGGGCCCTCATGAACTTACAGAGGTAAATGCCAACTGAGCCTTCATAGGCAGTGGCCACAGGATTGAATTGGGGCTTGGGAGAGACAGTCAGGACCCACCCGTTGCAGTGGTCACCAGGCAGAGGGAACGAAATGTCACCATTTGCATGGAATACCACCATGGCAGAGAACTGACTTCACCAGAACGTGGTGGAGGAGATAACTTCATTGAAACCTGTGGCTACAGGTGTGTAATCCCCTAGCCATCTCCACGCAGCAGGGAAACCTTAAGGGCCCCTCCCAACTCTCCCATGAACGCAATAGCCAGACTCGAGGCGTGGAACTCCCGGCTACTGCTCCCACCAGTGCTGACAACTGAGGTCTCCTGCACCAGCTACCAGGGGTGTGGCTACCGGAGGGCAAGCAAATTCGCTGGGGATTCTCCACCCCAAACTCCACAAACTTAGGGTCTGAGGGAATGGCAAACAGGGAGAGTGTGCCCAGGCGTTCATGAAAACAGGGCTCCAAGGAGCAGCAGACCTGGCGTGTAGCCAGTATTGTGGTGAACGTCACCTGTGAGCGGGTCCTGGCTTGAGAAAAAGTGGGGAAGTGACTACACACAAGAGAAGGCCCTAGACACTCAGGATTGGAGACCCGCCCAGTCTGGGAGGAAGAGCTGCTGCACAGTGATTGGTTCCCACCTATTGAGAGGAGAAGCTTGACCCAGTGGGCACAGCTCCACCTACTGGAAGAGAAGTTAATCAAACTCTAAGACTGCATTTATTAATTTTTTTAAATTTTTCTTAAATTTTTAAAAAAATTTTTTAATTTAATTTAATTTAATTTTTTTTAATTTTAATTTTCATTTTTTATTACTATTATTATTTAAAATTTTTTTTCTTCTTTATTTTCTATTTTTTTCTTTTGTCTTTTCATTTCTTTTCAATTTTCTTATTCCCCCTTCCTTGAATTCTACCTGCTTACTCTCATTCTCTTTAGTGACTTCTTCCCTTCCCTTCTAATACCTTTCCTCCCAAGCATCAAATAAATTTATAGGAGTAAACAGTAACTCAGCAGTCAAACAGAACAAGAAGTAACATGTGCAGCATGAAAAAGCAAGGAAGAAAAGGAGTACAAACAATGCAGGACAGCCTAAATATTCAGGAGGACCTAGAGTCATCTGAAAAATGGTCATATAAAGAACTCAAGGAATACCTTAGACAGATGGAATGGAACCTTAAAGAGGATACGAGACAGCAAATTCAAACAGTGAAAGAACACATTGAAAATGAATTACATAAACAGATAAAAGAAGAAGTTAAGCATCTTTATCAGGCGATAGAGATTATAAAAAAAATCAAACATTAATTCTAGAAATGAAGGAAATTATAAACCAAATTAAAAACTCAAATGAGAGTATCAACAACAGATTGGAGCAAGTAGAAGCCAGGACGTCAGATAATGAAGACAAAATATATCATCTTGAAAAGAGTCTAGCCAACTCAGAAGGGCTGGTAAAAAAATCACGAGTAAACCATCCAAGAGATATGGGATAACATAAAAAAAAAAACAAATTTAAGAGTCATCGGGATAGAGGAAGTTATAGAGATTCAAACCAAGGGAATGAGTAACCTGCTGAATGAAATAATTACAGAAAACTTTCCAGAAATAAAAAAGAAAATGGATATACAAATTGTAGATGCATACAGGACACCGAGCATACAAAATCACAGTAGACCAACGCCAAGACACATTGTTATGAAGATATCCAATATACAGAACAAAGAGAAAATATTAAAAGCTACAAGAGAAAGGAGGCAGATTATATTCAGGGGTAAACCAATAGGGTTAACAACGGATTTTTCACATAGATGCTGAAAGCGAGAAGATCCTGGAACAACGTATTTCAAACACGGAAAGACAATGGATGCCAATGAAGAATTCTATATCCAGCAAAATTAAGCTACAGGTATGACAACGAAATAAAAATCTTTCATGATAAACAAAAGCTAAAAGAATTTGCAGCCAGAAAACCAGCATTGCAAAGCGTCTTGAGCAAAACACTACACGAGGAAGAAATGAAAAACAATAACCAAAACCATCAGTGGGAAGTCCCTCTGTAAAGACAGAGGGCGGGGGGAAAGCTAATCATGGAGAAACAAACTAAAATTTAAAAAAAGATAAATAATCAAACATGGCTGCAAGTACAAACCATATATCAATAGTAACTATAAACGTTAATGGCTTAAACTCTCCAATAAAGCGACATAGGCTGGTAACATGGATTAAAAAAACAAATCCAACAATATGCTGCCTCCAGGAGAGACATCTGATTGGAAAAGACACACACAGGGTGAAGGTGAAAGGTTGGGAAAAAATATACCAAGCACACGGTCCTTGTAAGCAAGCAGGGGTGGCCATCCTCATATCGAATAAAATCGACTTCAAGACTAAGTTAATCAAAAGGGATAAGGAAGGACATTATATACTGTTAAAAGGAACCATTCACCAACAAGACATAACAATTATCAATATTTATGCAACAAATAATGGTGCTTCGACGGTCATAAAACAAATTCTCCTCAAGTTCAAGAATTAAATAGACCACAACACAATAATTATGGGTGACTTCACACACCTCTCTCTCTTTTGTTTGGACAGATCCTCCAAACAAAAGTTGAATAAAGAAAGTATAGAACTCAATATCACAATCAATAACCTAGACTTAATTGACATATATAGAATATATCAACCATCATCAAGTGGATATACTTTTTTTCTCAGCAGCACATGGATCCTTCTCAAAAATAGACCATGTATTATGTCATAAGGCAACCCTCAGTAAATATAAAGGGGTGGAGATAATATCATGCATTTTATCTGATCATAATGGAATGAAACTGGAAATCAATGATAAAAGAAGGAAGGAAAAATCCTACATCACATGGAAAATGAACAATATGTTACTGAATGATCAATGGGTTACAGAAGACATAAAGGAGGAAATCAAAAAATTCTTAGAGATAAATGAAAATACAGACACAACATATCGGAATCTATGGGACACAATGAAAGCAGTTTTAAGAGGGAAATTCATCGCCTAGAGGTTATTCCTCAAAAAAAGGAAAAACCAACAAATAGATGAGCTCACACTTCATCTCAAAGCCCTAGAAATGGAAGAGCAAAACAACAGCAAATGTAGCAGAAGGCAAGAAATAATTAAAATCAGAGTGGAAATCAACGAAATTGAAACAATGAAACTATTGAAAAAATTAACAAAACTAAAAGTTGGTTCTTCGAAAAAATGAAAAAGATCGACAGACCCTTAGCCATGCTAACAAAGACAAGAAGAGAGAGAACTCAAATTACTAACATACAGGATGAAAAAGGCAATATCACAACAGATGCTTCAGAAATACAGAAGACAATTAGAAATTATTTTGAAAACCTATATTCCAATAAAATAGAAGATAGTGAAGACGTCGATAACTTTCTTAAGTCATATGATTTGCCCAGACTGAGTCAGGAGGATACACACAATATGAACAGACCAATATCAATCGATGAAATAGAAGAAGCAATCAAAAGACTACCAACCAAGAAAATCCCAGGACCGGATGGGTATACAGTGGAGTTTTACAAAACCTTTAAAGAAGAATTAATACCAACACTTTTCAAGTTATTTCAGGAAATAGAAAAAGAGGGAGCTCTTCCAAATTCATTCTATGAGGCCAACATCACCCTGATTCCGAAACCAGACAAAGACACCTCAAAGAAAGAAAACTACAGACCAATATCTCTGATGAACCTAGATACAAAAATCCTCAATAAAATTCTGGCGAATTGAATACAAAGGCACATCAAAAAAATTGTGCACCATGATCAAGTAGGATTCATCCCTGGGATGCAAGGATGGTTCAATATATGGAAATCAATAAATGTTATTCACCACATCAATAGACTTAAAGATAAGAACCATATGATTATCTCGATTGACGCAGAAAAAGCATTCAACAAAGTACAGCATCCATTTATGTTCAAAACATTACAAAAACTAGGGATAACAGGAACTTACCTTGACATTGTAAAAGCTATCTATGCTAAGCCTCAGGCTAGCATCATTCTGAATGGAGAAAAATTGAAGGCATTCCCTCTAAAATCTGGAACAAGACAGAGATGCCCTCTATCACCACTTCTATTCAATATAGTTCTCGAAACACTGGCCAGAGCAATTAGACAGACGGAAGAAATTAAAGGCATAAAAATAGGAAAAGAAGAACTTAAATTATCACTATTTGCAGATGACATGATTCTATACCTAGAAGACCCAAAAGGGTCTACAAAAAAACTACTAGAACTAATAAATGAATTCAGCAAAGTGGCAGGATATAAAATCAACACGCATAAATCAAAGGCATTTCTGTATATCAGTGAAAAAACTTCTGAAACAGAAATGAGGAAAAATATTCCATTCACAATATCTTCAAAGAAAATAAAATACTTGGGAATCAACCTAACAAAAGAGGTGAAAGATTTATACAATGAAAACTACAGAACCCTAAAGAGAGAAGTAGAAGAAGATCTTAGAAGATGGAAAAATATACCCTGTTCATGGATAGGAGAACTAACATCATCAAAATGGCGATATTACCAAAAGTTCTCTATAGGTTTAATGCAATGCCAATCAAAATCCCAATGGCATTTCTTGTAGAAATAGATAAAGCAATCAAGAAATTCATATGGAAAAATAAAAGACCCAGAATAGCAAAAGCAATTCTAAGCAGGAAGTGTGAATCAGGTGGTATAGCGATACCAGATTTCAAACTGTACTACAGAGCAATAGTAACAAAAACAGCATAGTACTGGTACCAAAACAGGCAGGTGGACCAATGGTACAGAATGGAGGACACAGAGACTAATCCACAAAGTTACAGCTATCTTATATTTGATAAAAGGGCTAAAAGCATGCAATAGAGGAAGGATAGCATCTTCAATAACTGGTATTGGGAAAACTGGAAATCCATATGCAACAAAATGAAACTGAATCCCCTCCTCTCGCCATGCACAAAAGTTAACTCAAAATGGATCAAGGAGCTTGATATCAAATCAGAGACTCTGCATCTGATAGAAGAAAAAGTTGGCTCCAATCTACATATTGTGGGGTCGGACTCCAAATTCCTTAATAGGACACCTGTAGCACAAGAATTAATAACAAGAATCAACAAATGGGACTTACTCAAACTAAAAAGTTTTTTCTCAGCAAGAGAAACAATAAGAGAGGTAAATAGGGAGCCTACATCCTGGGAACAAATCTTTACTCCTCACACTTCAGATAGAGCCCTAATATCCAGAGTATACAAAGAACTCAAAAAGTTAAGCAATAAGAAAACAAATAACCCAATCAACAAATGGGCCAAGGACCTGAATAGACACTTCTCAGAGGAGGACATACAATCAATCAACAAGTACATGAAAAAATGCTCACCATCGCTAGCAGTCAGAGAAATGCAAATCAAAACCCCCCTAAGATACCATCTCACTCCAGTAAGATTGGCAGCCATTATGAAGTCAAACAACAACAAGTGCTGGCAAGATGTGGGGAAAAAGGTACTCTTGTACATTGCTGGTGGGACTGCAAATTGGTGCAGCCAATTTGGAAAGCAGTACGGAGATTCCTGGGAAAGCTAGGAATGGAACCACCATTTGACCCAGCTAATGCCCTTCTCAGACTATGCCCTGAAGACCTTAAAAGAGTGTACTACAGGGATACTGCCACATAGATGTTCATAGCAGCACAATTCACAATAGCTAGACTGTGGAACCAACTTAGATGCCCTTCAATAGATGAATGGATTTTAAAAATGTGGCATTTATACACCATGGAGTATTATCAGCACTAAAAAATGACAAAATCATGAAATTTGCAGGGAAACGGATGGCACTAGAGCAGATTATGCTTAGTGAAGCTAGCCAATCCCTAAGAAACAAATACCAAATGTCTTCTTTGATATAATGAGAGCAACTAAGAACAGAGCAGGGAGGAAGAGCAGGAAGAAAAGATTAACATTAAACAGAGACATGAGGTGGGAGGGAAAGGGAGAGAAAAGGGAAATTGCATGGAAATGGAGGGAGACCCTCATTGTTATACAAAATTACATATAAGAGGTTGTGAGGGGAATGGGAAAATAAACAAGGAGAGAAATGAATTACAGTAAATGGGGTAGAGAGAGAAGATGGGAGGGGAGGGGAGGGGGGATAGTGGAGGATAGGAAAGGTAGCAGAATACAACAGTTACTAATAGGGCATTATGTAAAAATGTGGATGTGTAACCGATGTGATTCTGCAATCTGTATATGGGGTAAAAATGGGAGTTCATAACCCACTTGAATCTAATGTATGAAATATGATATGTCAAGAGCTTTGTAAGGTTTTGAACAACCAATAAAAAAAAACTAGGGAGAGAGGGAGAGCACGCCAGGGAGTGAGCTTTTATTGGTGAATAAACAATTCAAGGGAAAATCCCATCCAGTGAAGGTTAAGGGGGAGCAGAATCCCAAGGTCAAGGACAACGATTGGGTCTTCAGGTCAGTGGCCAGGAGGCATCTGCAGGGACAAGCCCTGGGACCTGGGAAAGGGTGGGGAATGGCTCTGACACATCTGTGTTTGAGCGTCTCTCACCCTGCCAGGGAGGTAAGTCAAATCACGTAGGAGGATGGCCTCTCACAATTGTCGGTGTTTTTTCTTTTTGTTGTTGTTGTTGTTAGAATGAAATTCATAAGTTGGCAGACCATTTTTTTCAGATGTGTAACTAGATGCCATTTAAATTACCCACTCTTAAATGGTAGACATTTTGTACATGAGCACTGACTGTCTGCACCTTTTTGAACAGCCAGTCTGGGCTCAGGAGCCCAAATACCAATGGTTAGCTAGAACATGTTCTTTATTTGGCCTATCCATCAGTATCCCCTGAGGTCATCTGTTCAATGAGCTTCGTTACTCCTGCTCCCTCACTGGCTTTCATAGAAACCACATACTGTCTATGAATCAGGGACACCAATCCCACAACATTGTGTTCTTTGAATATCCAAAGTCCCACTTTTCACTTCACCATGCCTGACATAGGCAGTAATATTTATCAGCAAATGTGAGATTTTCAAAGATCCAATTCTGTGTGCTCCTTTCTCAAGGAGCATTAGGCAAGGATATAGCATACATAAATATTAAAAGGCTGTAGTTTTTAAAATGTCATCCATTGAATAGTTGATACATGTCTGAGATACTTTTTATTTTGGAGGAGGTATTATTTAATAGGGAATTCCAACAGCTACATGATAGTGAAATGAGACACAAAGAATAAAATGCATCCATTTTGTTCTTTGTGCCTGATGAATTTTATGAGTAAGGATAAGATACTTCCTTGTTCCAATGAAGATGTTGCCCACTTCTGTGAATGGATGTGGGGTGTCACCTGCTACTTGCATGTCTGCATGTTGTGCTTGACACTAATATCATACTTGGAAGGTGGCAGAAAGTCAATACTGAAGTTAAGTTCTTGTGTTCTAGCAGCTGTGCTGCAGATCCTTGGTGTGCCACCTTCTGCAATTCATGCTGCTCTGTTCGAGTCCTTTAATGACTTCCAGTTGATGAGCATCATGGTCTCCTGGTCTTTGAGAATGGCCAAGCATTGCTCTGTGAATGTGGAAGATGGGCATGTGGAAGGCTCCAGGGAGGAGGGATCAATGATCATGTACTCTAATCCATGTGCCTGTTTAATGGCCTGTTTTTCTTCTTTGGTTTTAAGGGAGACAAGGCCCTCAGACACTTCTGTGCAGCTGGGAATGCAGGCTTCTGCTTCACCTTGAAGGAAGCGAAAATGCTCTCTAAGTGTACATCATGCTTAATTTTATGGAAGAATTCTATATCTAGCCAAACCACACGAGATTTCAAAAGCCAGCCCAATAACATTTAGAAGATTCATTCTCCAAAGCAGAGTCCTCCCTTTTGAGAGACTTCAATGTGGAGAAAGGAGATCCCCTCTCTCCTCAGACTCCCTGCTTTGACAACAAGTGCACTGGAGAAGTTTGAATCAAGTGGGAGGCACATGGGCAGGCTTCCTGGATGAGGCCCTATTGAAGGGAGGATGGGATCTGAGGAGTGGACCAGAGAGAGGAAAGATGGGAAAGGGAGGGAAGCTGGTGAGGGCAGGGTGGCAGCATCACTGGAAAAGAGGCCCCAGGAGGAAATGCTACAGACTCTCAGCTGAAGACACCCGTGAGGGCTTGAGATGTTTTCAAGCACAGCCTTCCTTGCCAATATGTGAGCTTCGTGTTCTGCTGGACTTGGATGAGTTTAGTGATAAATGACATGCAGGGACCCACATGCAACAAACACATTTACTGATGGCACAAGGGCTTCAAAGTGAAACTGTGTCTGCCAGTTATTACACATCATTCTGTGGCACTCTAGTTCAAACAGGGACAGCCACAAATTGCTCACTGGGAACCCTCTTTGCTGCCGCAAGTGGACGCTGCTTGCATGAACCGCTTCACTTCTGAACTTCTAAAGTTCTCCTGAGCAAGCACATTCAAAAGCCACTTCAGGCCCAATAGGAAAAGTGTACCTAGAAGAGAGCCCTTGTAGCTCTGATCACCAACTTTAAAGAGGAAAGCTGCCCTCTGAAGAAAATCCATTTGCCAATGTTTCACTGAAATCAATGGTTCCCCCTTACTCAGAAAACAAAATAGAAACGCAGGAGCCTTCATGAGGGGAACCTGCATTTCTAATGGAACAGATACTTCAGAGAGAAAGTGAGAGTGCCGGCTCTGAGAAGCAGTTCTGCTTCATGCAGCTTCAACCAGAAACAAAACCCAATGTGCTTACAGAGAACAAGACCGTTCCTTCAATTGGAAGCTGCCTGCACAAAATGCTTCCATTCTGCACTTCCAAGCTTTTCTCAGCCAGCACGTTCAGTCAACACTTTACACCCAAAGTGCAAATTGTGCTACCCAGAGAGCCCTTGGACCTAACATCATCACCAGTATTCACATGGAAAGTTGGACGGTTGACAAGATCAATGGCCCAGAGTTTCATTGAAATCTTTTTCTCAATTTTTTTGAAAACTCACTGGAAATGAAAGGCCCACAAGCAACAAACTCTGCTTTATACAAGACACAGAAACGTCTAAGTAAAGCCCGGGACTGCTGGCTCTAAGAAGGGGTTCCAAATCCTACTAGTTCAACCAAGCCCAAATCCCAATGTGCTCTCTAGGAACACTTTTACATCTTGCAATTGAAGCTGTTTGCATACCCTGCTTCTCTTCTGCACTTCACACTCTAGAGCTGTTTGCACACCCTGGTTCTCTTCTGCACTTCACACTCTTCTCACTGAGCACATTCAGAGAGCAGTGCAGGCTCAATATCCAAAGTGCACTAGCTGGAGAGCCCTTGTACCTTGGAGCAGTTGCTCAGATAGGTCTGATGGGTGGTTCAATTCCTCCATGATTCTTTGGAATCCATTCCTCAAACGGATTCTAAAAACTATCTTGAAATTGCATGAGCCTGACTACAATGACCTCTGCTTTATTGAGTGCATAGATGGTTCCAAGTGAAATGGCACCATCATCTCTGACAAGAGGTTCTGCTTCCTGCATGTTCAACCAGGGAAAAATCGCCACGTGTTCACTGAGAACAAAGCTACTTGTGCACAAAATTTTTCTGTTTGCCCCCTACATATGCATCTCAGGATGCACATTCAGAACACATTTCCTGCAAAAAACATGAGAAAGTATCCTTGCAAAAGTCCACTCTGGTCTAGCATCACCAACATTGATTAGGAAATGAATTGCACAGGTTTCATTGTATTCCCTTGGTCTCCTTTTTCTAAAAACTCATTGAAACTGCAGGTGCCTGACAGCAACCAACTTACCATTGACCAAGAGCACAGTTGTTTCCAATGAAAACTGTGCCTGTTAGCTCTCAGAAGCCATTGGATTTAAGGCTACTTCAGCCAGGATCAAAGCTCAATGGGCACGATGAGAAAAATGTCATTTCCTAATGTGGAAGCTGCTTGTCAAAATTCTTCTGTGCTGCACTTCCAAAATATTTTCAGGAAGCACACTCAGAGCACAGTTTCAGCCCATATGCAAAGAGTGCTAGCAAGAGTGCCCTTGGACCTAGGTCAGCAACTTGGAGAACTGTGGGCCCACTGGGAAGAGCAATTCCCCAAGGTGGATTGAAATCCATTGCTCAATCTTTTGTCACGGAATTCACTTGAAATCCAAGTGCCTGCCTGCATTGAACTCGCACTGACCAATTGTACAAACACTTCAAAGGGAAACTGCCACCTCTGAGAAGCGGTGGTTCTTCATGCTAGTTTAAGTAGTGACAAACCCCAATGTGCTCACTGAGAATAAAATGAGCTCCTGAATGTTGAAGCTGCTGAGAGACTGCTTTACTTTTGCACTCCCAAACTACTCTCAGCAAGCACATTCAGAACCGACGTCAGGCCCAAAATACAATGTTGGTGACAAGAGAGGCCTTGCACCCAGGATCACCAATTTTGAGAAGGTAATGAGGACTGCTGAAAAGATGAACTCCACAAAATTCCATGGAAACCCACTCATCGGACCTTTCTGAGAACACTTGAAATGCAGGTTTCTGCATGCAAGGAACTGTGTGTGACAGATGGCAAAGTTTGCCAAATGCAAACATGCCTACCAGCTCTGAGAAGCCATTCTCATTCACACTTCTTCAACCTGGGAAAAGTCCCCATGTGCTCACTGAGAACAAGTTAGCTTGTGCTACTTGAAGCTGCTTCCACAAACAGTTTTACTTCTGCACTTCTAAGCTGTTCTCATCAAGCACATTCAGAGCACAGTTCAGGCATGAAACACAAAGTGCACCAGAAAGAGATCACCAACTTGCAGGAGGAAAGAGGACCAGCTGAGAAGATCAGTTCTCCAAAGTCTCATTGACATCCACTTGTCACATTTGTTTACAATATACACTTGAAGTGCAGGTACCCAAATGAGTGAACTGTTTTTGATCAATGGCACCAGAGGCTTCAATGTGAAAGCATGCCTGTCACCTGTAAGGAGCAATTTTTCTTTCTTCTAGCTCACACAGAAAAAAAACACCATGTGCCTACTTACAACAAAGTTAGTCTTGCAAGTTGAAACTGCTTGCAGCAAATGGCTTCCATTCCCCACTTGCAGCCAACAGTGGTTGACAGATGGCACAGAGGCTTCAATGTGAAACCGTGAATGCCAATCATTACAAGTGCTTCTGACACACTCTAGTTGAACCAGGGAAAGCCCAAAGTGGTCAATGAGAACACACTTTGTTCCTGCAAGTGGAAGCAGCTTGCATAAACTGCTTCAGATAGAAAATTCCAAGCTCTTCTCAGCAAGCACATTCAGAAAACAGTTCTGGCCCAATGGAAAAAGGGACCTAGCAAGAGGATCCCATACATATGATTACCTTCATAAGGTAGCTTCCCAACTTCTGTGTGGAACTGTGTTTCTCCTTGGCCCTTATGCTGTTTTGGAGACCACTAGCTCAGCTTTGTGCAGGATCATCAGACCTGGACTTTTGGCAAGACCTGTACAGCCCTCACACATGCTCAGATGCTACAGGACTTTGCAGACCAGTCCAGACAACAGTAGGCATCCATTCATTGTCTACAGTCTACAGATTCCTAGATGCATGGCATTCATTATCATCAAATGCAGAATTTTCATCAAAAACCATATATATATATGTGTGTGTATATATATATATATATTTCCAATCTGAATCAAGAAAATCAGAAATATCCCCAAATCCAAAGAGTGGATCTCCATTGTGATGCTACCAGTGGAAAATTCCACAGCTGACCTCATGGGATGGTTCACAGTGAAAACACAGCTGCATGAAAAATATTATATGACATGACCTTCTGGTTATGTAGAAAGTGGCATGTGAAGTACACATGCATGTCTTCTTCAGACATGAGATTCATTTGCAAGACACCTTATGCAATGGAAAATACTCCAAAATGGGAGAAATCAGAACCACATCTCCAAAGTATTTCAGAAGAGACCAACTCCATCTGTGTATCTATCGCTCAGTCAGTGTGTGTGCTCTAGTGTGTGTGTGTGTGTGTGTGTGTGTGTGTGTGTGTGTGCGCGCGCGCGCTCTAGTGTGTCTTTATGTGTCTTTGTTTGTATTTGTACCATGATAGCCGATACTTCATTGCCCCCATTGGAAAACTGACTCAGATAATGCCATCTGCCAAACTCCTAAAAACCAAACTTCTTGCTAATACAAGGAAACATTCCTTCCTGTTGGTTTGGATGTGTCCTTTAGGAATCACTGCTACATTGAGTATACTCAAATCATCACAGTAGATCAGGTAACAAAAACATATATATTTTAAAATAATAATATATTAATGGAAACAACAAATACAGGATAGAGTAAAAACTATGTTACTAAACAAGGTCAAGGTCAATGGCAAACTATAGATACAAACTTTGAAGAAAATAATTATCAATGTAAATATTCCTGGGCTGCCTCAGCCCTGCCCAGGCACACAGCAGCAGAATGGTTTTGCAAGCATCCTCAGGAGGGCTGCAGCCTTCTTTGTAGAACGAGAAGGAGGTTGAGGCTGGATCCAATCATCATTCTTTTGGGAGAGGCTCCTTTTCCTCAGCACGAAGTTGGGTTCTATGTGAGGGTTCTTTGCATAAAATACGTTGGCCTGCGCTGGAATCCTCAGCTCTGGAGAGAGAGGGGTGTACAAAATAAGGTGGCTCAGGAGGTGCTCCCTGGGACACCCCAACATCTGAGAGCTTGTGCCAGAAAAGGCCAGAGCCACACACCTGGGAGCTCTCCAATTCAGCACCAATACCAACAAGACAGCCTCCACAGTCCTCCCTGAGGAAGAACTAGGCAGAGCACTTCCACAGACCTAATGTCGGTTCCTACCAAAGGCTTTGGACTCCAGAACATCCCAGGTCCTCTTACATCTGCCAAAATACACCACTAGGGTTTGCATCTGAAATCTCCCACAAAAGGCTCCTGTGCCGAAGATTCAATCCACACATGAGCCATCTTCATGAGTGGGTTTAGAGGGAAGCATTGGATGGTGAGTGCTCTGATGTCAACATAAAATTCTCATTCAAGATGAATACATTACTGCAAGGTGGGAGGGACTGGAAGAAAGGTTGAGCATGGTTGGAGGAAGACCTAAACAGGGGTGCGCCCTGGGCAATAATACCATGTTCCTGTAGGCTCCACTGAATCCTCATTCTCCAAGTAGAGGTCCTCCTTCTCCGTCTTTCTCTCTCTCCCTCTCTCCCAGCCTTGTTCTCTCTCTCCCTGTCTATGCCTTTGTGGCAAGGGCTGAGGAGCTCTCCACTGCCACACACTAGAGCTTTATGGACAGCCTCAGTACACAACCAAAGAGAAAGTTGTGAAAGCCAGAGAAAAGGCCAAGGATTCCTCAAGTATGACCACAGTGAGGACAGGCTGACCAGCACAAATACCACATTAGAGCCATGCTTCTGCATTGGTGGAGCCCACCTCCATGTGAAGCAGGCTTCTGAGAATGGAGGCCACATTCCAAATGCTGCCCTATTGAGAACAATGGTTCCAAAGGCCAGCAAAGGGAATGCTTCCCTCCAACATGGTGTATGGTCCAGTGGTGCCATGACCCCAAGTGGGGGAATACAACAGCCCGCTTCTCCTTCCTCTGAACACGTGTTTCCTGTCACCCTCCTCTAACCTAGAGCCTGTTCTCCATCCCTTCTGGGTTGGATGTGAAGATCTCTGCTATGAAATTCTAAGGCTACCAAGGCCCCAGACAGACTTCCTCTTCCAATGATTCTACTAACCTAACAGTAGGTTAAGATAGGAGACAAGTGATTCTAGAACTCGTAGGGATGGTGGTCTTCAGCATACATAGGCTGGGATAATGGCTGCTGTGGTGTTTGGCTCACAAAAACCAACCAACCAACCAAGGAAAAAGCGCTGGCATTATTATCAGATGAGCTTTGTGGCTCCGTGCTCAGGAAGTTAGGGATCATAACCTGGCTATTGTGATCACTCCTTGGCAAGTGAACTCAGGTACAGAAGACCATGGAATTTATGCAAAGACAGATGATTCAAGCTGTCTCCCAGGCTGTGTTTTCTTCCCAATTTCATCCTGTTACTGCTTGCTAGAATCCTGGCAATACTCTGCCAAGGCAGTGGTTTTCTGGTCACACAGAAGGCTTTCAATATTGCTGCTTCAATCCACAAAATGCCAGTTCCCTCGTTAGCCCATGCATTCCATGTTCCTCTGAAACCACTCCTATCCCAGACCATGAAAGCATACTGCTCATGGAAAGAGGCTTTCCTCCTCACTCCTCAAAGATGTCAGCTTTGGATGCCTGTTCATGTACAGGGGAGGCACCTGGTGGGGAGCCAAAATATCCACTGGGGTATACCATTGGACCTCAAGACCTTCCACCAGCAGAAGTGCAGTTGGCTTTGTGCACGAACCCAACACACCTATTGGAGTGTTCTTGGGGGTCAGAGACTACACTTTGGTGCTAAGAGTTGACCTGAGTCCACATCCTGACCCTTGCTCTCTGCCATCTGATTGTCCCACTTACTGTGACTGTGAGAGATGATTTGGCCCAGCTCATAATCCTCCGGGATCTCCTGAGTAAGCAAGTGCAGCTCGAGGGCCCTACGGATGACGACAGGAGCCCGATCTTGGCAGGTCACCTGGAGCAGCATGGGAGACAGGCCTTCAGGAAATGGGCCTTGAAGTGACTACTCAAGGACAGTGGGCAGGGGCATTCTGGAGGCACCTCCACTCTAAATACAAGGGCAACATCCATGACCCTACTACCTGAGGCTGACCTCCTGCTCATCGCATGGGCTCTTCCCATAGGCTACTAGCCCAATCCTTGTACATAGGACTTCCTGGACCTGCCATTGCTCTTTGTGGAGCTGCACTCCTCTAGAAGTGAAAGGACCCCACTACCTGCATTCAGATGCAATCTCATCCCACAAGTTGAGAGGAATTGGACAATAGCCTCCAAGATCCCAGGTCCGCCCGAGGATGCAGGCGGCATTGGGAATGGCCTAGGCACAAAACCTACAGGCTTTGGTCTGGATTGCCAGGGCCCAAATCAGACCCAGGAACATGACCACACACAGGAGTGATGAAAGATAGCCATGAGAGCTCCTGGCCTCCAGAGGCTCAGTGCTGGCTGGGGTGTAGGAGGGCACCTCATCCAGCAAGGGTGGTCATTGGGTTACCTGGACATTTAGTGTGCTTCCTCCACATCCATACTGACTCTGCAGAGAGACCCTCTCAGCTCCTTATTCAAGGAACATGCAGAACCTCACACTGCTGTCCTCCTCCATAGACCTTAGCATCCCATAGAGTGAAACCTGCAATCTAGGTCCTGGCCTGTTCTCATCTGTCACCCATACCTGCCTCTGCCCTTCTGGACTGCATGCTGCCACCTGACACACAGACTCCCTCAGACATGGTGGTGGACAAGCTGCTGCTCTCCCTCATCTCAGCTCCAGCCCTTCACACTGACCTCTCCCTTCTTGATTCCCATCTATCCTCCTGATCATCCAGAAGCTCCAAATTCAAGAGGGCATGAGTAGTCCATGGTATTGGACCAGTGTCTGCTCCCCACCCAGGTGTAAGCACCAGGGGACACCCCTGCTCCCAGGCTTACCAGGACACTCTTGGCCATCTTTGGACTTTGTGTTTCTAAGTGGACACGAATTAAGCAGGTGTCTCCCATCTGGAAAAGCGGCCTGGAGCACTTGTTGCAGGTTGATTCTGAGAACTGTGGGGGATGGAACATCAGCAAACCCAGAAACAGAAAGCCACCCCAGCCTGTCAGTTGGCTCTATGGGCTTCTAGCACATATGTCCAGGTGCTCAGGCTTCTTATTTCCCCAGGTGGGAGTGGAATGGCAGCACAAGTACAGCTTGAATAAGGTAGGTGTTTACCTCCTTTCTCTTGAACTCAGGGCGTTTCCTCACGATGAAATATTTTACCCGAGGATTCATAAACTGATACATGAGTGAGTGGTCAGGGACCTTGATTTCTGCAGAGCAAAGTGGAGAGAATTGTTAGGTGGCACTCAAGGATTAGACCACAAGACACCCACAACCCCTGAGAGTCTCCGCCAGGGCGAGCCTGCACCAGAATTGAGAGCCCTCCTATCCAGCTACAGTGCCACCAAAGACTCCCTCAGTGATTCTTCCCTGGAGAAGATGATGTACAGGATTCTAAACCAAAAGAGCACCTGGCAATGGAAACAGCACCTTGGGCCCAGAACTTCTCAGTGCAGGTTGGATCTGCCAAAGGGACACTGCTAGGCTCTGAATCAGGATTGGCAAAGGCTCCTGTGCTTAGGCCTTTCTCCCCAGGGCAGCCATGCTCACACATGGGCATTCAGGGAAACGTTGGATGGTGGGCGAATTCATCCCCTTGCCCTGGATGAATCCACTCATGGATGACTACGCCGAGGGGAGGTGGTATCCATCAGAGGTGTGTTGGGCATGGACATGGGAGGACTTCAGCAGGGTGGTGCCCTGGACAACTCTATTGTTTTCTAGGTTCGCTCTCCTTCCCCTTGTTTCTCATCATGAGCTGTCTGCTTGGTACTTTTATTCTGGTTCTTGTTCAACTTCTGGCTCTTCTTTCTGTCCTGCATCTTCTTGTAGTTCTTTCTGGGTCTTTTTCTTGTTCTTACATCATTTCTTCTTGTTCTTCTTCTTGTGTATCTCCCTCCACTCTTCCTTCTGTTCAGCTCCTTCTTTTTCTTCTTCTTCCTCCTGCTCTTCATCGTGTGATCCTCTCCCCACTCAGTTGTGTCCTCTTTCTCCTCCTCCTTCTCCTTCTATCTCTGGCAATGGTGGGGCGTCCTGAGGAGTTCAAATCTATCACACTCTTCTGCCCAGATGCAGCTTCTGTTCAGTAGTCCAACATGAAATCAGTTCTCAATCAATGGCCAGGAGTGAAACCAAGACCAAAGACAAGTGACTTCCTTTCTTTGTCATTGTCACAGTCAGGAAAGACTGAATAACAGACACCGCATTCTGGATAGGCTTCTACCTGTGGAAGTCCGCACCTCATCTGGACCAGGATTGCTAAAATAGATTCCACCTCCATAAAGTTTCCCCAATGAAAACAAGGTTTCCAAAATCTAGGAGAGGGCCAGCATCACTGCCACCCTCCTGCCATAAGGCATAGATGCCATCACACCTAGTGGGTTCCAGGCCCCCCGTAGTCCTCCCTTTTGACGTCTGTTACACACAAACCTCCCCTGGTCTGCAGCCTGCTCTCAACTGATGCTTGTGTTGAAAGTCTGTTTCTGAAATCATCTTCGTAGTTTCTCAGTTTGGTAATTCCTTATTGACTGGCTTATTTTTGTACCAGGGATAAAACCAGAGGCACTTAAGCACTGAGACCATTCCCAGGCCTTTTTACTTGGGTACAGGGTCTCCCTAAGTTTCTGAGGTTGTTTGGAAATCCCCATCCTCCTGCACTGCCTCCCAAGTCCCTGAGATTCGCAGACACTGCCCCTTGCCCAGCTCCTTGCACCTCAGTCTTCCTCATGTGTGAGACAGAGCCAACTCAAATGAGGTGGTGTGGGAAAATTGGAAAACTCACTTACGTGCCCGACAGATGGTGGGTTCTATTGTGGACAGGCTGGGATGGTGGAGGCTAGGAGTGTCTGGCTCACAAGAAAGGAAAGAGCACTGGCATTGTAGACAGCTCAGCATTGTGGCCTCTGTTCTTCAGATGCCCTTCTTTGTTGCTGGAAGGAATAATAACCTGGCCATTCTGATATCTTCAGGAGATGGGCACCCAGGCACAGAGGACTTGGAATTGTTCCCAAAAGAACCCAAACAGGCTGTCCCCTAGCCTTGACTTCCTCTTCACTGAGTCCTGTTCCCAGTTGCTGTAATCCTGACATTCCTGTGAGTAGGCAGGACTTCTCATATCCTGGCCATGGATTGGGACCTGTGCTGCTTCTGTCCATAGCAATGCTGATCCAATCAGGACCCATGTTCTCCTCCTCTTCATTTGAAGGCATCCTTATCGGTGAGCCATAAACCAAACTGATGATGGATTGAGCCTCTCTCTGCCTTGCCCTCATGGATATTAGCTTCGCATTGCCAGACCAGGTCCAGGGGAGAACACATTTAGGGAGGTTCAGCAGCCCCCTTGGGCCTCATTGAGCACCTCCACATTGGACACGCCCATCACTGCACTTGGTCTCCCGCACCAGGCCCACCACACTTTGGTATTTTGTGGCCAAGGCCCACTTTCTCTTGGATGTGAGTTATCCTGAGCCCACTGTGGATCATGTTTCCCCACTGTCTGATTGTCCTACTTACTCTCATTCTCAGAAATCATTCTCAGCAGCTCAAAGTTGTCCACATCCTCCTGCTGCAACAAATTTTGGTCCAAGGCCCTTCGGATGAGGCTCGTCACCGTATCCACAAAGGTCACCTGGATCAGGGTGGGATAAATGTCATCAGAGAATGGCTTTTAGAGGAGCTACCCAGAAGACTGTGGTCAAACATTCAGGAGAAATCTCAGCTACATATACAAGGGCACAATCTTGTTATCCTGCTACCTGAGTGTAGCCTCCATATACCCCCTGGGTTCTTGCAACGTGCTACTAGAACAATCTTGGTACAAATATCTGCCTGTACCTGCCATCTCCCCTCCCCCTGGGGAGCCACATTCCACTCAGGTCAAAGGACCAAACTGCCTATGCACAGACACACTCTCATCTCACTCAGACGAGAGCAATGGGCCAGGGATCTGCGCACCAAGTATGCTCTGGGGTGCAGGCTGCCTTTGTGGGTGGAAGAGGCAGACACACTGAAAATTTTGGTCCTGACTGCCACTACACAAAACAGACTCAGATACAAGAGTGTGCACTTGAGTGCTTCAAGACAGCCTTGAGAGGCCCTGGCCTCTGGAAGCTCGGTGCGGGTCTGGTTGTAATGATGTACTTGACTCAGCACTGGCAGTCACTGAACATGTCTCCTCTGCAGCTGGACACCTGCAGTATTAGCGTGTCTACTGCACATCCATAGAAATTCTGCCAAGAACCCCTTTAGCTCCGCATTTACATACATGCAAAGGCTAACATTCCGAAGCTTTGGCATGACCCCCCAGGTGATCCCGACCCCAAATTCCCACACCTAGTCATGCTAAGGAGGTTCTCTTCCCTGCTACAAGAAACACATCCCCTCCTATACATGTGACAAGTCACTGCCACCTCCTCTGCTCCAATCTCACTCATTGAGAATACCAAGTTCTAGGCACTGCAGCCTGCACCCTGGACATATCTCTGACTTCATCTGTCCACAGAACTTCCGTCTGCACTTCTGGCCTGCAAAACCCACACTACACACACCCACTCACCACTGGAGCTGGGCATGCTGAGGCTCTCCCTCCTCAGGTCAAGCCCTTAAGACTGACCTCTCTCTTCTTTATTTCCCACCACAGCCCCGGGGTTGGCTGTGTCTCCTGCCTTCCACTGTGTGGACACCCAGGAGGCAGCCCTACTGTCGGGCTTACCAGGATGCGCTTTGACTCTCTCAGGCTCTGTCCCTCTAGGAGGACATAAACAAAGCGGTTGTCTTCCACCTGCTCGCTGGAGTGAAGCAGTGAGGAGCTGCTACTGGTGACTTTTCTCATGCACCACTCATTGCTTTGGGTGGCCTGGGGCAATGATCCTGCAGCCACTGCAGAGCTGCTGCTCACAGCTGCTGGGGTCCTGGATGCCACTGCCACAGAAGGCTCCAAGAACTGTGGGGGATGACAACATCAGCAAAGCCCAGCACCTGCACCCCACCCAGCCTGGCAGTTGGCTCTGTGGGCATTCTACAACATCCATCCAGAACCTGAGGTTCTTGTCCCCTTGGAGGATGTGGAGTGGCACCAGGAGTAAAGAGTAAAGAAGGTGACTGTTTACCTCCTTTGGCTTGAACTTCAACGACTTGCTGGCATCTGTTTCCCGAAGAATAAAGTTATAATGCGCTCCTCCAATCAGGCCGCCATATACTTTCGCATTAGCAGGGACCCTCAGCTCTGGAGAGGCAGGGGCAGAGGCGTGGTAGGTGACACTCAAGGAATACACTACCCAACATCCCCCACAACTGAGAGCCTCTGCCAGCTCAGGTCTCATACACAGACCTGAGAGCCCCCGAATCCAGCTACTGTTCCACCAAAGACTCCCCACTGATTCCTCCCTGAGGACCCTCTATGCACAGGAGGTCCAGTACAGGAACACCTTTCAAAGAAATAGCCCCTTGTACCCCAGACTCTCTTAGTTCACGTTGGACCCAACAAAGAGAAACAGCTAGACTTTGTATCTGGATTGGTCACCAAAGACTCATGTGTTGAAGGTTTTCTCCCCACTGCAGCAATGATCACAGGTGGGTTTGGGGAAAAGCATTTGATGGTGGGTGCCTCCACCTTGCCAGTGGATTCATACACTCATACAGGGCTACACTAATTGGAGGGGTATGGTTTGGAGGTGTGTTGAGCATGGCTGGAGGATGTCCAAAGCAGGGCTGTGCCATCCAGAGCAATATATTTATCTTGAGTTCCCCACTACTGCATTTCCTGCTCATGAGTATAAATCTCATTCACATTTTTAATCAATGTATTGTTATACTTCTTGTTCACCTTGTGTTTCTCCTTCTTGTTCTTGTTCTTCTTCATCTTCTCCTCATGCTTCTTCTTATAGTCATCTTGAACTTCTTATTCATGGTCTTCTCCTTCAACTTATTTTCATTTTTCTACTCCTCCTTCTCCTCCTCCTCCTCCTCCTCCTCCTCCTCCTCCTTCTTCTTCTCTCTCTCTCTCTCTCTCTCCCTCCCTCCCTCTCTCTCTCTCTCCAAGAACAGTCTACAAGCTGTGAAGGGTTCTATTCTACTACACACTTCTCTCTAGAAATGGCCTCTGGTCCTAAGTGGACTCAGTTTGCAATAAATAAAAAGATTGGAAGCCAGAAATGATTCTTCATTGAACTGCTTTTCTCATGTACTCATCTAGGTCAGGAAAGGCTGCCAAAGTAGGCACCCTGTGGTTGTCTGTCTTCTTTGACACAAGACAAAGAAGCCTCTCTTCTTGGCCCTTTGTGGATAATAGCTTTGCAGTGCCTCCTCAGGCCAAGGAAAGAACACGATAGGCAGGTCCACAGCCCCTGGGGAACATGAAGAACCTGCAGATTTATGCCCCATCATTACACTTTGTTTTGTGCACAAGTCCCACCATACTCTTCCTGGGCATTGGGCCAACGCACACTGTGTTTTGTCTCCCAGTTATCGTGAGCCCACTGTGACTCACTGCTCCCTACCCTCTGATGGTTCCACTTACTCTGATGGTTCCAGACAATATGCAGAAGCTCATAGTTTTTTGGATCCTTCTGCTGGAGCAAGTATACATCTAAGGCCTTGCGGATGACGACTGGAGTCCTGTCCTGGGAGGTCACCTAAGCAGGGTTGGAGAAAGCTCATCAGAGAGGGAATTTGGGAGTAGCTACCCAGAGGACAGTGCTCAAGGACAATCAGAGACAAGTGAGCTCTCAACACAAGGGCACCATCTTGATACCCTGCTACCTGAGGCCTTCATGTGATCATGTGGGGGTCTTCCTATGAGCCTCTAGTCCAATCTTGGTACAAGAGTTTGCTTCAACCTGCTATGCCCTACAGGGACAAGGGAATAAGGACCAAAAGGCTTTGTACAGACACACTCTAGTCCCATCAAGATGGGAGGAATGGTCCAGTGGTCTTCCATATCCCTGCTCTCGTCTGGGATGCAGCTGCATTTTTGTGTGGACAAGGCACAAACCCTAGGTGCTTTGGTCTTGACACCCAGGCACAACACACACTAGGACTCTTTAATGATAGGCATGGAAGCTGCTGGGCTCGAGAGTGTCAGTGCTTGCTGGGGTGTCAGAAGTTTCGGACCCAGCAGGTGTAGTGGTTCAACATGGCTCCCTGGAGGTGGACACCAGAGTCTCATGATGGATACTCCACACCCAGGAAGATCCTGTAGAGAGAGCCGCTAAATCTCTATTCACATACACGCAAACTAGGACACTAATGGGCCCCTCCAAGGCCCCCAGTTCTCTGTGACCCACACCTACCCACCCTAATCATTCTACAATGGCTCCCTTCCCTTCAACCAGCAACATATCCCCTCCCACACACAAGAAAATGACTGCCAACTCCTCTGCTTACACCTCCACGGTTCAATATACTCCTCCTCAATACCAAGGTCAGTAGAGGATGGCCTGTACCCTCGATATTTCTCTGACCTCCTCTGAACCCAGCACTCACTCCTGCACTTCTGACCTGCACATCCCCAAACACGCAGGCCCACTCGCACCCAGACCTGGCATGCTGCTGCTCTCTCGCCTCTCTCTTCCTCACTTTCTGCTCTCCTTCCTGACCTTCCAGAAGCTCCAGTTCAAGAAGACAGGCCTAGTCCAAAGTGTTTGCTGTGGACTCGGTCTTCCCCACTGTGGGCTCCCAGGAGACTCCCCTGCTTGAAGACTCACCAGGATGCTCCTATACTGTGTTGTCCTTTCGTTTTCCAGGTAGATGCGAATGACGCACCTGCCTCTCATCGGATTGGTATATTTGGGCCGTGGGGAGTACTGAGTGGAGACCCCTGATGTCCTGGACTCCAGCTCTGCCCCTTCCCTGGGAGAAGGCTCTGGCTCTGGGGTTGGCTTAGGAGCCATGACAGGAACTGAGCTTGTAGCTAGAGGAGAAAAGATGCCAACATGACTGCCTTGCCCTGACCTTCCCACAGACAGACAATACCCCTGCTGCCAGGAAGAACTCATACCCTTAGCCCACACAGGACCTCTTTGCAAACTAGGGTCACTTCCTGAATGGACAAAGGCTTATCCTAATTTCTAACCCAACACCAGGCATACAGACTACCTGCAGTGGAACAACAGTCAGACCTTTCCTCATATACCCTTAGGTACTCACCACAGTCCGCCTGGCTCTCAGGCTCTGCCTGGCTTGATATGCCATCTTCAATTGGGGCCAGGAGGTGGTGTGCTTGGTGCTCCAGGTTAAAGCCACTCAGGAGGAGCCACACGTACGGCAGCAGCTGCTGCAGACTCAGAGAGCCTGGAGGCTGATTGGAAGCCTCGGTGTGGAAGTTCACCCAGGTCCCCAGGAAAGAAGATGAGGCACTGTGGGGAGGCAGGTGTGGAGTCAGCAAAACCCTGGCCTAGCCTTCGCCATGGCCTCCAGAGCAAACCTCTGACCCTACCCTCCTGAACCGTCCCTGGTTCTGAACACACCAGTCTACCTTAGGCAAGACACAGTGGCTGTACAGGCAGGAACAGGACAGGTCGCTAGGCAAAGAACCTTCAACGAAGGAGCGTTAGATTCATGGTATGACCAGCTCTCCCCTCCTCTGGGCAGGCCCGACACTCTTCTTCCTCTTGGCTACCTGTTCTCCAACCTGGAATGCACCTTCCGGGAGTGTCTGTCCTCCTGCCCACTCTTCTCAGGGCTCAAGAGACACCTCCTCCCCTGGCGAGGGCTGCAATGCTACCTCATTCTCTGTGAGCTCTCACTGAGTCCCCCTGAGTAGCGGTGGACCTCTCTTTTCCCATGAGTGCAGACCACATCTCTGTGGCCCTGAGGGAGGACAGGGAGGTGTAGAGTAGGGGATCCATTATCCCAGGGCCTTCTCCAGAGGACCATGATTACCTACAACTCCCTGCCTTACCCCTCCTACTGTTGAAGCCCCACACCTTACACTGCAGGCAGAAAACTGAATTGGGGAGAGCAGTCTTTCCTCAGCCTTCCCAAGTCAAATCACCTTGCAGGTCCCTACTCTAGAAACAGGAGCCCACCCTCTTGACCCCAAGACCATTCCATGTTGAAGTTGATCCAAGGGTCCACCATAGTCACTGAAGAGGACAACGTGCAGTTATGCCCCATGGAGTCAGGGATGCAGTCACATGTAGGATATGTACTCATGGCACCTGCGGTTTGAGGCTGACCCCCATGAAAAGGGACACAATGGCAGTCATTTGCACCCCATTTTTCACTGAATTATGAAACGTGACTAGAAACGTGTCTTCACACAGTGGGTGCTTTCTCCATGTTCATCAGTGAATGAGCCCAAACTGCTGATTCCCACATATCTCTGGGTGTGGGAGCTGCCATGTCCAAAGCCCCTGTCCAGCTATGTCCCAGCTAGGACGCTCTGTCCCACTATGGAAACTAACATGTCTTTATTAACCCAAAAGTGCTTTTCCCAAGGCCCGAGTTTTGAGACGCCTCTGGCACAGATCTACATTCTTCACAAAGCCAACATCACACCAGAAAGACCACCTGGCCTCGCTGAGTCCACCTGGGAATGAGCTCAGTGCACACCATTGAGCTGTGGTGCCCAGTGTGTGGGGACTGCTCCACGGACCTCTGTGGATCAGCTGGAGTCAGAATGGTTTCTCTGCCTGAGAGGGAAAGTTCACTCCCCTTGCAAGGCTGTGGCAGGCACTCCAGGACTCGTCCCATCGGGGCTGACATTCCACTATGAGTGTGGTCCTCTATCTCACTAGGTATCACAAACCTTTGGGTCCCTGAGAGGCACATGGCAGCCGCAAGACAGGCAAGAGGGGGCTACACACTTGGGCTTGGTGGTCTGGTGCTTACCTTGGGAACAAGAGATCCAGCACCTGCTGGGTGGGGATGAAATCCCAGGAGATTAACCCCATGTTGCTGCTGAAATGGAGGTTTCTCCCACAAATGACAGGCAGGAGCTCATTCCTAAGCTGGTCCTGCCTGTAAGGTTCAAGGCTCTGTACCCTGAAGGGCTCCTCCGTGTTCTCATCATTTTCACCCTGGGTTGGGACCAAGAATGGTGGGTTCAAAATGGAAATGGTGACAAACAGAAAAATGACTTGTGCCAATACACTAGAGTCAAAGCACAATGGGACAGTTCCCATCAGTACAAACACACACACACACACACACACACACACACACACACACACACAGAGTCAGAATAGGAGTCCTGGGCCATTCATCAGGGATCAGACTAGAGAGCCTGCTGGGCTCACCTGCCCTGTGCTACTTACTGTTACTCTTGAGCTCCTCTGCGACAATCTCCAGAGGCTCTGGCGTCTAAGATGAAGCCTCACCCAGTGCATCCACAAAAGGGCTAGTTGGCCCCCCTGAGATTCCTGGGAGCCTGAGGCTCGGCATTGTTTGCAACCACAGGAGAACATCCTTCTCCCTCCAGTTTCTCCAACCAAATGAGCTCGGATGGCTTGGTCAGTTAAGTGGGTGCCTGGATACCAGGGTTCCATGTTCTGTTTGATCCATTGTCAAGGCAATGATGTCATTTCCTGTGCCCATACCTGAGCCTCTTTTCACATAAGACCACTTTGAAAAGCCCTATGGGCTTCTGATTTCTCCTCCATGCCTACCCATCTCAGGTGCGCAGGTGTTCACCAACAACTACCCAAACATCTCCACCAAAATCTGCCCTGCTTGGTGCCACTAGAGTTCCAGCTTGGAGCCTTCAAAAATGCATTCACAACCAGTCCTTCCCTCTCAGCAGCTTTTGGACTCTGGTCCCATTAATGTGCAACTCATGCTGTTCCCAGTCTTTTCTGGAAAGTAGGGTAGCATCTAATATCTAGGGTTTATTGTGTCTATTGGCCCATAACACCCTCTATTCTCCTGAAACCAGAGATGGGACTCACAGGTGGCTAAAGCACAAATGTAGAGATGGGACAATCACAAGAAGGGCAGAGACAAAGAATGCACCCTAACTCAATCAGGCCTGTGTCCCACACAGGAATGTGGCCAATGTCCGTCCCATCGTGGCTGCAGTACCCTCTCTACACCATGGCAAGTTGGAGGGGACTGAGATGCAGAGGCTGCTCCCCTCTGCCATACAACTTCCCAAGGCTTCTCCTAAGATTTCAAAAGGGCCAAGTGTGTCTAGTGTTGGGGTCTCACAGAGACTCAGAGGTACCACAGCATCCTGCTGCCCAGAACCGGTTCACCCCTCACCTCAAGGGGGCTCAGCCTCTGAATTCATAAGAATTGAAGTGGGTACAGGTGATGGGATATCACCTCCAAGACTGAGTTATGCCAAGTCCATGACCCCTGTCTGCATCCCTATCTCCAGCAACACTCCCCTCTCTCTCTTTCCTCCTCAGAGCAAACAAATCCATTTAGCAAGTGTGTCCTGTGATAAAGACATGACAGTCACCCATCCTCTCATTACAAAAACACTGAGGCTCAGCCAACATGGATCCTACCAGGAACACAGGCATAAACTCAGACTCCGATCCTCCCAGCCGAGCCTCAGTGAAGCCTGGACTCCCAGCCTCCTGAGAAGAGGAAACAGAGGTGCCTAGCCGAGCCACCTTGGATGCAGCCGCACACAAACTGAACTCATCAATGCCCCTTGCTCTCAGTTGTGAGTAAGAGGGGAGGTGGTGTTTCACAACCCTGGACATCAAGTGCAGTCTCCAGGCTTTGGGGTGTGCCCTGGCCTCTCTCTATCTGCCCAGGCCCTCCAAACCACACTGGCCTCTTACCCAACCTCCTCCTAGGGCCAAACTCAATCCTGCCTCTCAATTTCTGCTGCCTTCCCCAAATGGAGAAGGGCTGGCTCTCTGTTATCATGCTGGTATCAGCAGCAATGCCACCCCACTGACATCATTCTGAGTCCCAACCTAGGCACTCCAGCTGTCTTTGCCACACCTGGCCTGTTTGGGCTCTGGCTCTTGCTCTTTTCTTTCATGTGCATGTGTTTTGAGGTTTTGAGTTTCTCCCACTGCAGAACTGCAGCTGTAGCAGGGTAGAGCTCATGAGGGTGACATTCTGAGACACATCCAATCCCATCAGGACTGTTAACTGGGGTGATGCTGGAACACAGTGATGAGTGAACACATGGGAGGTGGTTGGACCCACCTTGCCTCTGAGTGGCTTCCTTTCAGGACAGGAATGTAGGGATGGGAGCCCCTGGCGTGGGATGCTTTGCACAAGGCGTGACCACGGGCTCTCTTTCCTGGCAAAAATGGCTCCAATCAGCATGGAGAGCACTGTCATTCCTGGTGGCTAACAACAGCCCTGGACCCCAGAAAGGAACCCAAACTCAAGATTAACGTCCGAGTGTGCGTGTCCTCGAGGAAATGAGGTCTCCTAATCCCAGGTGCAAAGGGGTAAGTCCTCTAACTCCCGGGCCCATGAAGGGACATCTGAGTTTCCCTTGTCCTTCTTTCCCTCTCTGAACCCATGGTGTCCTCACACAAACCACAGTTAGGACCCTGGCCTCATTCCCCAATGAGGATCATTAGGCTCCATAAAGGACAGTCTCTAAGATGCTCAGTGGACCAACACCCTCTGCACAACCCATAACCCTATTCACCCAAGAGGCAAGAGGATTTCTATTCAGAAAACCAGGAAAGGGAGAGCCTTTCTCAAGGACACAAGGACATTAGTGAGTGAGGGAGTGATTAATGGATGGAGAACTATTTCCACCACCAACTTCCAGGAGCATATATGGCCCTTTGGAGAATTCTGCAGTGTGTTGGTGAATAAGGAGAATATGTGAATCCAGGGGTCACTAGGTCCTCTCAGCCATAAGGAGGGAAACTGCCATAAAGGAAGTAGGACAAGGGTGCGAGGAATGCTCACTGGTGGGAGATCGGAAGGAAGGAAAGTGTACTCCTTAGAAAAGTGTCGCCTGAAAATTCTTAGCCAGCCAAAAGTCGTGCAAACTTGTGTGGGAAAAGAGTCTTTGCACAGTGATGAAGCTAGGAGCTCACATGATGGAACACAGCATCAACTGGGACCAAATCCAATATCTGATATTCTTGTAGGAAGAGGAGAGTCTGGACCAGATACCAGGGAGACTGGGGGATACCGGCTATGTGAGGTTGGAGTCAGGACGGGATGCCCATATGGGAACCACAGATCGTGGGCAGCAATAGGAGAGTGGGCAAGGGCTGGGAGAGTTGGGGGACAGTCCCCTAGGAACCTGTGAGGTGTTTTGGCAGTGGGACCGCCCAACACCTTGTGTGTTGAGCCCCTGGAGCTTGAGAGAAGGCCCTTCCTCTGTTGTTGGCCACCCAGTTGACAGAGTTTGGTTGTAGCAGGCCTAGGACCCATATGAAGGTCTGAGCATGTTGGCCATGCAGGGTGGATCTGGACCGCAGACACACTCTGATGACTGTAGGGTCTCAGCCCTGCATCAACACAAGCACCAAGTCAGGCCAGGTGGGGAAGGGCTAGGAACACACTCTGGGGGCTGGTGCCTATATTACTAGGAGCACTTCTGACCCCATTTCCCTGATCTGCTGCCAACACAAGCTACAGAGGAGGGTAGAGGGACACAGAGCATGGATTGTCCCCACTCAGTGGGCCCAGGCATGTACCATGGCCAGCAGCCTCGTGCCTTGCCCGATGAGTCCTGAAGCGGCCCCCTCTTCCCAATCTGAGAGCTCTTCCCTTCCTCATGTGCTACTACCTTTCCACTGTCTCTGGAAATATCTACTTGCTGTGGTCCTCAGGCAGCTTATGATTTAAGTTAAAAAAAAAAAAAACAAAACAAAAAACAGGTCTTGGTGCTCAAAAATATTTGATTTGCCCATCCTCATCCCCCAACCCCAATATTTTCATTATTTCCTCAACATATGAAATTTTACTAGCAAAAAGTTAATTTTGAATTATACAAAGTTGATTCAAATAACAGTGGCATACATAATCAATCACCGTACTTTCAATGTTTGTTCTCCTTTCCTGTTAGAAACTGCTCGGAAAAAAGAGAACAGAGTGGGCTGGGGATGTGGCTCGAGTGGTAACATGTTCGACTGGCATGCGCAAGTCAGTGGGTTCGATCCTCAGCACCACATGAAATAAAATAAAGATGGGTCCACTGAAAACTGAAAAAATAAAACAAACAAACAAAGAGAACAGAGGACAGACTCATGGAAGTGCTTGAACTGATAAGAAGCTCCCACTCAAGCTCAGCATTCAGTCCTGGACAGAGTAAGACTGGTCCCTTTTGACATCTACTCCAAAGAGTCTACCAGACAGAATCCTCTGACTGATCCCTGACTGAGCCATAGGAACTGGCTAGAAAAGCCTTCACATCCTCAATACATTCTTCACTTCAGAATACTGGACAAGCATTGATATCCATCTCTCGTTACCTTGCTCCCCAGCCAACCATTCTTCAACAAATTCAAAGGAGCAACGCATGCAAGCACACAGAAAGGGATGTTCACTACACACATCCATGTGCGAAAAAGACAACTGGTATTTCTTGTTTTGGGCTATTTCAAATGAAATCACTTCTGCATGACCTCCACAAACCAAAAAAAAAAAATTGTGAAATTCCCATGTAGAAGACAAGATACACTTGCCAAGGAGGCAGTGCCAACAATTTTGACACTCCAAATGTAGAGTGTGTGTTTAGGAGGCAGTCACAGTTTCCATGAGAGAGTCCCATGAAATCAATTAGGAAGATCCATGCTCTAGCCCTACCATGCAAGTGATGTGACTTGAAAGAGTCACTTAGTCTCAGTAACCATCATCACTAACCACTAAGTCAATGAATAAAGGTCCTCAGGTGTCAAGCTACAAAATGTGGGATGAGCATGGATCAGGATGGGTGGGAGAAGTCTCCCCCTCTAACACAATTAGGGAAGGCTGTGCCTGTCCTCAAGTGGCTGGGGGGCCTGGGATCCTGCCACAGAGGGGGATTCCAAACCTCATCCCCTGACCCAGGCCAGAAGACCAGGTAGAGTCCAAGAATCCTGGGGTGGCCCAATGGCAATAAAGGTTAAAAGGAACTAGGGATCTGCCTGGACCCTCAATCCCCTACTCTGAGCAGGGCTGCATGACGAGGCCAGAGGCCATCCACAGCAATCTGCCTTTACAGGAAAACAGGAACTGCAGGCTGCCTCTGGCTCACTGAATCAGGGTGGTGTTTTCATAAAGCAAGACCACTTCCTCACATTTGACCAGCAGCTCATGCGCTGACAGCACAATGACTGGCTTGACTCAGGCCCTGATGAATGAAATAGAAAATTCATAGCAAACCCATCTTTAGCTCTTCCACATCATTCAGGGGCTCTGATTCAATTCCGTCCAGAAAGGTGTCTGAAATGATTTCTAAACATGCTGGGGACTCACCCGTGTGTGGAACTTTTCAGGAAAAAGGGGATCAAATCTCATGAAGCAACTCTTCTCTCTTCTAACCCATGGGCAATGCAAGGAACCTACATGATACCAGAGGCTCACTTCTCTCTTCTCGTGTCTTCTGGAAATAAATCATTAATGCGTCCTTCAAGGTGAAGCAGAAGCCTGCATTCCCAGCTGCACAGAAGTGTTTGAGGGCACTGTCTCCCTTAAAACCCAAGAAGAAAAAACAGGTCATTAAACAGTCACATGGATTAGAGTACATGATCAATGATCCCTCCTCCCTGGCGCCTTCCACATGCCCATCTTCCCCATTCACAGTGCAATGTTTGGCCATTCTCAAAGACCAGGAGACCATGATGCTCATCACCAGGAAGTCAGTAAGGAACATGAACAGAATAGCATGGATTGCAGAAGGTGGCACACCAAGGATCTTCAGCACAGCTACTAGAACATAAGAGCTTAACTTCAGTATTGACTTTCTGACACCTACCAAGTATGATGTTAGTGTCAAGCACAATATCCAGCATCCAAGTAGCAGGTGACTCTCCGCATACATTCACAGAAGTGGGCATCATCTGCATTGGAACAAGGAAGTATCTTATCCTTACTCATAAAAATCGTCATACACAAAGAATAAAATGGATGTAAGACTTGTCATTTCACTATTACGTAGCTGTTGAAATTCCCTATTAAATAATACCTCCTCCAAAATAAAAAGTATCTCAGACATGTGTCAACTGCACAATGGATGACATTTTAAAATTACAGCCTTTACTTAATAATTATGTATTCGATATGCCTAGTAAGACTCTTTGGGAGAGGAGCACATAGAATTGCATCTTGGAAAAGCTAACATTTGCTGATAAATGTTACTGCTGATGTCAGGCATGGTGAAGTGAAAATTGGATTACTTTAAATACTCAAAGAATGCAATGTTGTAGGACTGGAATCCCTGATTTATAGACAGCATGTGGTTTCTATGAAAGCCAGTGATGGAGCAGGAGGAATGAAGCTGATTGAACAGACGACATCGGGGGATACTGAGGGATAGGCCAAACTGAAGAACATGTTCCAGCTAACTACTGATATATGGGCTCGTGAGCCCAAACCTGTGTTTGATAAAGCACTCATGTAAAAAGGTCTACCATTTAAAAGTGTGTCATTTAAATGGGATCTAGATGCACATCTGATAAAACGGCCTGTAAATTGATGAACTTCATGCAAGCGAAAAAAACAGATGATGGTAGATATAAAGATAAATCCTTGTCTTCACCAGGATGCCTAGAAATAGATTTTATTTGGCTAAGATGCAAATATCTTTAAACAGAATTTCTGAGTTCTCAATGACTTTATTCAATATTATACTGCACAGACCACAATGTTTTCTTTACAGAATAGTCTCTTCTTCTTCAAGCCTCACATAGAAAATGTCTCACAGGACATATGAGGGGAATGATCCAAGGGATGAGAAAATGGCTGGAACCATTCTCAAATGTGCACATTGAGCCTGAAGGTTTGGAAATGGGACAGACACATTGCCTCTTCAAGACTGCACTAGGGTTGCAGGTGTACCAACAACTGTCATGGCTCCATGTCACTAATTATGCCTAGCTCTCCTCAGAAACCTGAGGACAGCCAACAACCTCAGTTTGAAGGCACCTAAGGTAACCTAAAAGAATTATCACCCTATTGGATCCATGAATTAATACATATCACAACTTGACCACTTAAACCAAATCCCAGAAAACTGGAAACAGATGATCATTTCCTCAGATACCCTGACTTCCATTTCATTGCCCAGAGATATTTTGGAAAGAATAAAATAGAATTTCATGCTTTGAATATATCATCCAACACTTTTCTTCCCAAAATGCTAGCACAATGGGTTCACTTTCTCTTTAGGAATTTTACTAATTGTTTGAAAGTTCTAGAGGGCCTGTGTTGGTCTCATAATGGACAAACAATCCGACATCCCCAGAGAACTTACATGTGCGATAAGAAGAAAACAAGGTCAAGCGGAGGAATGGGCAGGGGGATCCAGAGGAAGCTCATTTTCATGGGAGAGAATCCCCCAATGAAAAGCATCAGAATAGAAACTAAGAAATATACCAACAAAAACAGTATGCTAGTTACTCAACATGCACAAGTTAGAAACCTAGAGAAGAGAATGCTGGCTATGTATGGACAGGTTGAGCTCTTCAGAAGAGCCACCTGGCACTGCTTAGTCAAAGACGTAAACAGACATTCTTTTACCCAGAAATTCCACCTGTCGTACTTTACCTACATATTGCTTAAGCAAGGGGACATGCATAGGATATTTATCCTCATGTTCCTTATAGACTTGTCTGTGTTGACAGGGAGTTGAGGGCCATCAGGATGCCCACAGCTGGGAAAGTCAAAAGCTAAACTGTGACAGCTGCCGATCTGGATCTATTCAAAGAAATCAATGAAAAACAGATGGACACATGACAGTCAAATCCCTGAATTCAAGTTCTTGCTATCCTACCTACCAATAATCATGCTTGGTCAACACAGTGGCATACCTCAAGGCAAAAAAAAATTTTTTTTAAAGAAAATATTGTGTCATGATTACTTTTCTTCAATGCAACAAAGGAAATGGCAATTTTTCCCCATCAGAGATCTGTTACTCTCTTATGCATACTACATGAGATTATTGTGGACATGCTTACAAATAATTATCTACTCAGATACTTTCTGTGACTCACCAAATGCAAACATCTAGGAAGAATTAAAGTCTCCATACGTGAATTCATCATCAAAAGCCTTGAGTCAACAGGTGCTTCACAAAATGGCTTCTTTGCCAACTTGATGACCTCCTCCTCTGGCAATGTTTCCACCTGAAAGATGTCACCAACTTGTTATCATTCGTATTTCCACAGTGCCAGTAAAAAGAAACAAAGTCTGATATTCCATTGAATAAATCCTCAAGTGGACCAACCTCCATCCTTCCTTCCATATTATAAAATTAACAAATGCAACTTCAACTCAATAACTTGTATTACGCAAAATGCAACCCTAACCTCTTACACTGTACTCTTTTATAGACTCACATGTCCTAGGTTCTGATTTAACTGTCCATTGAGCAGTCAGAACACGTGCTACTTCACATTCCTTATGGTGTCCAATCCATTCTCTGCCAAGCTGAATACAAACCCCTGGTCACAGGAGAAAGGAAGCATATCTCCTCCAACAACATGCATCAGGAAATAGGACTAATAGGACTATCCATCTCGTGGTTTCCATGGAGTTTCCTAAAGGAATCAGTGCTTAGGCTAGTGTCTGAAACCAAGCATGCAAACAACACATTTTAGCAATCAACCGCCATCACTGGGAATCATCCCATGGCACATATTGCAAAAACTGTCCTCAGGCAACTCTCTCACACACAGTGCAGAAACTGGAGCCCGCAGGACTCACTCCCTTGATTCCTACCCTAAGTCGCTGCTCTTTCCATGGCACTTCCAGGAACTGCACTGCTTTGTAGAATCCTTAAAAGACCTTAGGATCTCTTCCCAGTGTTCACCAGGAGCAGGAAGTAAACACGAAAGGGTTTTTAAAGCGAGGACTTAAAACAAAACCCACAGGTGCCACAGGAAAACAAAAGGACACAGAGTCAGAGACACCTGACACCCCTGGGCGGGTCTCCCTTCTAAACCGCCTCCTGCCCCCAGGTCACCTGGGCTCCTCCGTCGCCCTCCCCTCTCCAGGGGCCTGCGGGTCAGGCCACCTCTTCTCTGAGGTCCGCGGCGCAGGCCACACGGCTGAGGCCACCGCGTCCTGCACAGGACCCTGCAGGTCACACTCCACCCGCTGTGACCAGCAGCTCCGCCGAGGAGGGCCCTCAGGTGAGAACCGGGACGCGGGGTCCGCGGTGGGCGCTGAGGGGACCGCCCCGGCGGCTCCAGGGGACAGGCAGCCGGGGACGAGGCTCCAGGGCGGCGGCAGAGTCCTCCGGGTCCCCCCTCATGTGGGCGCCTAGACCGGGGCGGCTCCCGGCAGCGCACCTTCTCCTGTCACGGACCCCGCGAGCCGGACCCTCCATCCGGGACCTCCAGCCCCGCGGGCGCTACTTCCGGGCTCCTCCCCCTCGGAGCTCCCCGCGACAGCGGCTCAAAGTTCCCGCCCTGCACAGGCCCCGCCCCCGTCTCCCTGGCGACGACTCCGCTTCCCCTTTAGGGTTGGCCTGCTGGGGGCGGTGCCCTCCGCGAGCTCCGCCTGCTGGCCTGTCCCCTCAGCTGGGGACCTAGGTTGCCACAAGATCCTCACCTGGATACACACTCCCTGAGGGGTGTGAGGCCTGCGGCTGCCCCCTCGTGGCCGTGGGGCCGTGTGACTCGCGCGGATGCTGGGCTTTCTGGTCTGAAAGAGCTCTTCACACAGGGTGACAGGACTGCTGCACAGGAGGACAGGGCCCTGGGAAGGCACAGCAGGACCATCTATATCATTGTGTTTGTCTCTGCTTAGTGGTTTTATACTTTCAATGTGTGTCTCCTGAATATGTTGTGTTAACAGGTGGGGACATTAAGAGGTCATTAGGCCATGGAGACTCCTTCCATGAGAATGGCATTAAGGTCCTTACAGAGGAGGCTTCTCAAAGCAGCCCTTGTCCCTCCCTGTTTTACCTTCTGACACAGGAGGTCACAGCAAGAATGTTCTCAGAACGTGGTACCTGATATTGGATTTCCAACCCCCAGAACTTTGAGAAATAAAATCTCTTCTATAAATTACACGGTTTTTGCCATCACAACACAAACAACCCCAAGAGAGTAAATCAACAATTTCTCTAATTTTGTAATTGTGTAAAATACACAAAACATCCATTTTGTAATTTTAGCCTTTTTTACGTGCACAGTTCAATGGCATTAAGTACATTCATGTTGCTGCACAGCCATCACCACCATACATCTCCAGGACTCTCATCTTGCTGTCAATACTGAATTCTAGTGCCCTCCCCAGGCCCAAGAAAAGAAAATTCTACTTTATGTTTTTATGAACCTGATTACTGGGAATGTGAGATAAGTGAAATTCTAAAAATAATTATGTTTTTGTGGAAACCATCATTGTAATTGGATGCAGTTTACCCCTACTCCTGGGAATGCCAGATCAATTTCAATTCTGCAGGTGTCTCAATTGAATTCTCAGTGACAGGTAGTGGTGACTATGTGCTATGACCTGTTTGTTCATGTCAGGGAGCAGCTCTGATCATGGGATCAGCCTGTGGGTTCCTTCCTCCTCCAGGTGTCTACAGGCCGATATACAGACATGAGCATGCTAAGAAGTGGGCTGGGGCCATCCCCATGGTGCAGAGGAATCTGATTTTGTCCATCCACACACTGTCTTGTGGGTCATGAAGGCTAGAGGTAGAAACACTACCTGGATTCTCTTGGGATCTGAGTGGGCCCAGTCTGTGGGCTAAGAATTGGTATTGTCTCCTAAAGAACAGGGACTAGGGAGTCCAGAGGGCAGGGCTAATTCAGACCTGAGTGTCTTTAAGCCCACTTTCAGAGGGGGTTACACTGTTCTGATGATCCCTGAGGCATATACACATGCTTCAAATCCAGATAGAGGTGCCCAGGTGCAGCTTGGGATGTTATGTGGACTCCCCACCTCCACACACCTGGGATGTCCCAGGGATCTGAGAAGCAGAGCAGCATGACTAGACTGAAGGAGTCCAGTCTCTTTGCATAAAGGTAAATAGGTTTTCTTCAGGGTCCCCAGAAATTCCACATGAAACTAACTCTGCACCCAGAGACCTGGGCACCTTTTTGAGGCTCAGTCAGTTCTCACACCTGCCTCTATCTGGCAGAACCTTTCTGGCTCCCTTTCTACACATTACCTTGAAGATGAAAACCTGGAGGGTGGGACTTTCCATCATACAAAGGTTCCCAGACATATTCCACAGTGTCACCACTTTCTCTATAGATCTCAACAGTTGATCCCAGCCAGGTAGGGTGGGCCACAAGCCCCCTGGGTTCCATGAACTAACCATAGAAGGACAATCAAGGAACTGTGGCAGGAAAGAGGTAGGACTGTTCAAGGCACATGACAGGGGCAGAGTCCAGAGTGGAATGTAGGGCTCTCACCTGGGATCTTTGCATGTGAAATGGAGAAATGCTATGGTGTTTGTGGGATGTCCCCCAGGTTCCCTAGGGTCAGGATGGGCTGGGGATGCTCTCTGCATGCTCTTGAAAGACATGGTATGAGGTCCATTGCCCACCACTTGTTCCCATGGAAGACGCCTTAGTATTGGGGTGCCACATGAGAAAGCCTCACTTCCTTTAAAAAATCAATGTGGAAAAAAAAATCCAGTGCACAAGCCAGGGATGCAAAGTCCATATATGCTCCCAGTAGTTTCTGGTGGTGACAGTTCACCATCCATGAATCACTCGCCTATCATGATCCTTGGAAAATTCTCTTCCTTTCCTGGTTTTCTCAAGAGCAAGAAGCTTGGGGTTTGGGGAAAGAGGGACCTGGATTATGCAAAGGGTATTGTTATAATACTCTTCCTGGTATTGTGGGGCAGGTCACTCAGAAAACACACCACGTCCCAGTTTTGTCCCAATTGAAGAGTCTTTATTTAGCCAGACAGCCAGTGACTCTCCCCGCACTCCCATAACTGTCTCTGCAAGGAACAGCCCCGAGCTTGAACATTTTAGGATATTTAAAGGCAAAAAACCATCTGCGGTGATGTAGCTGCAAGCAAGCAGGTACAGAAACTGAATTAGGCAGTGAGCAAGACAATGCAATGGGCACGTTGGTATTTCCCATGGGACTTTCCAGGTTGGCATAGCAGCAAGCAAGCAGAAGGGAAGTGGGTCAAAATGACCCTAGTTCAGACAAGTTAGAAAATGGTTACTAACGTCTAGACAATCGATCTCTGAGAAGGTACATTGCCCAAGAAAAATACAAACAAAAAAAAAAAGCCAATTTTACATTGTATAAGAATTGCTATTTACGTGATTCTGCAATCTGCATTTGGGGTAAAATTGGGAGTTCATAACCCACTTCAATCTAATGTATGAAATATGATATGTCAAGAGCTTTGTAATGTTGTGAACAACCAATAAAAAAATAAAAAATAAAAGAATTGCTATTTTGTTTGCCAAGTATGTTGTGCTAGGTAATATTAATAGGTACAGAGGCAGGGCTTTCCCATGGAAGAAGCATTTGTTACATGATATGGAGTCTCACTGTAAAATGGCATCTGTTTGGTCATTGCCCATATAGCCTGGCCCATAACACTGGGTCCAGTGAAAGGACTGTCCTTTAGAAATCTAATGATCCGCATTTGGGTATGGGGCCAGGGTCATAGCCCTGGCTGAAGTGAGGACAACACTCTGGGTCCTGCAGAGGGAAAAAAGAAACAAGGGAGACTCTGATTTCCCTTCATTTCCCCTGGAATTTAGAAGATTTACTGCTTTGTGCTAGGGACCCTGAGACCTCATTGCCTTGGGAATACCCACACTCAGGTCAAGGTTTTGATTTGGGGTTTCCTCCCTGGGGCATAGTGCTGATGCTGGCCACTAGGGGCTGCAGTATTGTCCATGCTCAGAGGGCCCTGGTCATGGTATGTCCAAAGTGTCCCATGCCATGGGACCTCCCATCATTAGCATTCCTGTGCATAGGAGGAGCAACTAAGAGGCAGGGGGTTTCTGAATTCATTTCTTCACTCATCACTGTGTTCCAGCGCTCACCCTACCTAAAGGGGTCATGTTGGGCCTGCGCAGGCTCTGAAAGTCACCACCATGAGCCCTACCCTCTGGTAGCTGCACATCTGCAGCTGGAGGTGCATAAAATCACAAAGCAGATGCAAGTGAAAGAAAAGAACAAGAGCCAGAGCCAAAATAGGGCTCAGTTGAAGGAAAGTTGGAGTCACTAGGTGGAGACTGAGAACCATCTCAGTGATGTGGCATTGCTGCAGGAACTAGAATGACAAAAGGAAGCCAGTTCTGCTCATTTTGGGAACAGTGTGTTGAGGAAGGCATAGCCACATAGAAATTGGAAGTCCTGATTCAGTGTGGCCACAAGAGGAGGATGGATAAAAGACCAATATGGCTGGAGGGCCTGGGCAGATAGGGATAGGTTAGGGCACACCGCACAGCCCAAAGACTGCACTCAATGTCCAGAGTTGTGGATCACCACCCCCTAACTCACAACTGAAAACCATGGGCATTTATAAGGTCAAGTTTCTGTGCAACTGGGTCCAAGGTGGCTCAGCTGGATGCCTCTGTCTCCATGTCCCTGGAGGCTTTGACTGCAGACCCCACTGAGGCTTAGCTGGGAGAATCTGCCCCTGAGCTCTTGCCTGTGATCCTGGTAAAAAAAAACAGTTTGGCTGAGACTCAACACTTTTCTGATGGGAGGACTGGTCTTTATCACAAAGTTGTATACAAAGACAGCATATCATTTCATTCCTTGGATCAAGATTGGAAGGGAGACAGAGTGGGGGAAAATGCTGGAGAGGGAGCCAGACAGAAGTCAGGCTTCCCATAACTCAATCTTGGAGGTGACATCCCATCACTTTTTCCCAATTCTATTCCTTAGACACAAGAGGGAAGAGTATGATCCACCTCCAAGTGAGGGGTGTACTGCCTTTGGGAACCAGGAAGCTATGGTATCTTAGAGTCTCTGTGAGTTACCTATCTCCTAGACTGAGAAGAGGCGCTTGGGCCAATGTGAAATCTCACAAGAAGTCTTGGGAAGTTCTATGCTAGAGAGTGACAGTCTCTGAATCCCAATTGCTTCAAACTTGCTATAGATCAGAGTGGGAACTGCAAACAGGAGGGAAAGTGGCATTGCCCAGGTCCTTTAATGAGTTAGGTTTTATTCTTTCTCTCCTTCTTGTAATTGTGAATCCTGTCTATGGGTTTCACAGACAATACAGGCATTTATGGGCACATATGCCCAATTCCATCCTAGGAAGTGGTATGACAGTAATTCCCAGGGAAGAGTTGGGGACACTGGAGCACCCATGAGAGGCACAAAGGTAGGTCTAGCATCACAAAGCTGGTGAGGAGGGGGGACTGGTTATGAATCCAGTTTTTGAATCCTCAAAGCAGGAGCTCTAGCTGAAGCCAAGCTGGGCAAGGGATGATGGGGGTTGTTAGTGAAAATCTGTTCAGTTGTGTACTTGATGTGGTGTGGGGGACAGTCAGCAGTCCATGGGACTCTGGAGTGGTCTCGTGTGAATAAAAGGCTCAGGTACAGGGACTACAGGAAGTGCTTTCATTGGTTGATGGTTCAAACAAAACATGAAACCCTGGTTAAAAATAAAAAAGGTACCCACTTTCCTCAGAAAGCTGTCCCAGCTGTCTTGCTTGGGGAGGCTGGAGTAAGAGGGATGTTCTGTTCCACAGCATGCTGAGGCTCAGGCCTCAGGAAATCTTGGGGGTTCCCCATCGCCCAAGTGTAGGAACACTGGTTGGGCCTTTGCCCTAGTTGCCAGAGCCTCTGGCGATTTTTCCAGGGAAGCCCAAGACTAACACTGAGCAGCAAAGGGAAGGTTAGCTGAGGCGGGCCTTCATGTCTGACCACTCATTCATGGCCCAGAATTCCAACTCTCTCTCCTCCCCCACCGTGCGTGTGTGTGTGTGTACACACACTGAGGACAACTGTTCCGCAATGGTTTTACTTCACTTTATTGGAGTCAAGTTTCTGTTTGCTGCTATTTCCATCTTTAAACCCACCATTCTTGGTCCCACCCCAGTGTGAAAATTAGCCCACTCAGAACACGGATGGCATCTGTAGAGACCATTGAGTCAAATAGGGAGGAAGCGCTCATGAAGCGGTCCATGCCTGTCTTGTACGCAGGAACCCAGACTTAGGTACCACCTTTGTGTGCAACTACTCAAGGTTCATCACGACTCAGCAGGTGCTGCGCCTGCGGAGCTCCCAAGCTAAGCTCCCAACCTTCTAACCCAAAGATGCCACCACCTAGCTGAACTTGAGAATGGCCTGTAACTTTCTAAGTCCCAATTTGCTGTGTGAAAACTGAGGAGTTTAGGAGACCATCCTCATAGGGTATTGTCAGGACCAATGGGATGAGTCCTGGAAGTGTCTGCCACAGCCTTGCATCAGAAAGTGGATTCACCTTCTCAGCCAGACTAAACCACCCTGCTCCAGCTGGGCCACAGAAGTATGTGGAGCAGCCTACTCACACTGGGCCTCACTCCTTGATATTCTGTTCCCAGCTCATTTCCAAGTGGACTCAGTGAGGGCTGTGGGTTTCTCTAGTGTCTCATTCCCATCTGCAAGAAGAAGGTATCTGCCAGGGGCCTCACTTAACTTGGGCAAAGCAATTTTGCATTCATAAAGGATGTTTCAGATTCCATAGAGAGAAATTCCCATCCTAATTATAGCCAGAGAAGGGCCGGGGGCCTGGCAGCTCCCATGCCCGGTGAGATATGTGGTAAGCAGCTGGTTGGGCTCATTCTTTGAGGAGCATATATAAGAAGCACCTATTGTGTGAAGACGTTTCTCAGCACATCACATAATTTAGTGAAAAATGGGGGGAATCCGTGCCATCTTTCTTCAGAAAGCTGTCCCAATTCTCTTGCTTGGGGAGGCCAAGCAAGATAAAATTGGCATATAATTTTATCAGTTAGACAGAAACCTCGGGTGTCATATTCTAATGATCACATCAACCTGTCCTCTAGGAGACATGGCTGCATCTTGTCCTACTCCAGTGAAGATGGTGGACCACTGGATCAACTAAAAATGGAGTGGACTTGGGGTCAAGATGGAGGGCTCCTATCTCCAGTGTGGGGATATATAAGGTTTTGTGGCTTGGGAAGACTGCGAAAACATTGGTTCTCACAATTTTTTTTAACATTTTTATTATTATTTTTGAGTTGTAAGTGGACACAATACCCTCATTTTATTTTTATGTGGTGCTGAGGGTCGAACCCAGTGCCTCACACATGCTAGGCGAGCACTCTACCTCTGAGCGGCAACTCCAGCTCTGGTTCCCACAATTTTGAGTCCTGCTTGCAGTATAAGGTCTGGAGCCTCAATTGTAGAAGAAGGTAGGAGATGTAGGTGGAATTTTGGTCATTTGGGGAACTAAGGAGACTGTGGCCTCAGAGCCAGCTCATGTGCATATCAACCCCCCAACGCCCATCCCATTCTGAATGCACCACCCCCGTCCTCTCCCCTAGGGCCACAGAAATTTGGAGAGTAGTAGCTCTCATCCCAGGCCTCACTTTTTGGAAATGAGAGCTAGTGTCTTGCTCCCCATGACACTATTCTTCAGAGAGTGCCCTCTAGAAGAATAGTGTCACTTGGGAGCAAGATACACAGATCACAGAGAGTGAGGTAGCATGGCAGCAAAAACCCGGGTATGAGGTTCAATCGAGCCCTGACAATGATGGACAGGAGGACAGACCCTCCTGGAGATTGCCAGAATGCAAACAAACAGAAGAATGTCAGGCCTCTCCCATGGTAGGGGAGAGCTGGTCACACCATGGATCCAGAGTTTGGGTTTTTTTTTTTTTTGGAAGGAGAGAGACCTGTCCTGTCACTGCCTGTATAGCCACTGTGTCTTGGCTGGTGTGGACTGGCCTGTGGAGAGACAGGGGAGTTACAGAAGTCAAGGTCCATAGGGGTGCTATAGAAGGCTGTGGGAAGGAAAGGCCAGGCTTCTGCTGACTACACACCTGCCTGCCCACAGTGCCATGCCTTTCATTCTGAGCACTGGGATAGAGAATTTCCATCAGCCTCCAGGCCTTCTGTGCCTTCAGCTGCTGTTGCCTTTCATGCAGCTCAACATGGGTGGCTTGAACCTGGAGCACTGTGCCCACTACCTGCAGGCCCAGCTTGAGGACATGAGGCAGAGCCTGAGGGCAAGGAGGCCTAGGGTGGGTACATAAGGGTAAATGAAGAAACAGTTATATTTTAGCCCCACTGGATGGAATCTCTTAAGTCTGGTGTTGGACTGGGAACAATTATAAGGCTTTGACCACTCAGGCAATGGCCCCAATCTGCGAAAAGGTCCTGAGTCGGCTCTGGGGCTAAGGTCTTCCTGACAGATAGAGGTATTATCTGTTTTTGCAAAGCTGAAGGCAAGGCAGTCATGCTGGAATCTTTTCTCCTATAGCTGCAGCCTCAGGTCCAGTGCAAACTCTAAAATCACCTGCAGAGAGAGAGCCTTCTCCAGGAGCTGCACTGCTGCCCAGTCAAGTGGCAGCACTAACGTCAGATCCAGAGCTCAAGTCAGCTCCAGCATCTCTTTGGAAGCAAGAGGCAGTTCCAGTGTTAGATTTAGTGTCAGCTCCAGAGCTCCAGGTAGCTTCAGCTCTTGCTCCACTGCTGGATCCAAGTCTGTCCCCAACTCTAGATCTGGAGTCCACCCTAGTGCCAGTTCTATCAGTAGAGGCTTGCCAGTCTTATGCTGTGGCCCCAGAGAAAGCGCTAAGGGAGGAAAAGCCTCATGTGTTACCATTCCCTCCAGACCTGGGGGCAGAGAGCTTTGTGCTGATGGATGAGGTGTCTTGGCATGGCTGAGCAGGGCGGTTGAACTTCCTTCTGGTCTCTGCTGCCTAGACCTGCTGTTCCCTGCTCCAGAGCCTGTGTTCCTGCCCCAACCCCAGGTTGCCATTGCAGCCAGGGGTGCTAGGTCCTGGGAGGTGACGAGGTTCCAAAGGAAATGATATGTCCATGAACTCTGAGCAGGGCAGGTGAATCAGGACAGCATCAATGGCAGTAAAGTGACAGTCCTCCCAATGTCAGTGGGGTAGGTGTGCCTTTGTACCTTCCAGAAGGAGCAGCATGCAGAGAGAGGCAAGGTAACCAAAAGGACAAGCAGCATTTTGGGGGATAAAGAACCTTTAGAAGCAGACCCTGTGCAAAGTTCAGCTTCCCTGTTTGGTGGCAGACTGTGAGGACAATGCTGTCTCTGACTGCATCCTCAATCTTTGTCTAACCCAAGGAGCCAAGATGGCTCAGTGCATGGGTATAATTTCCAGAACTCCCCAAACAGAATTGTGAACCTATGTATCCCGCAGTTTCTGAGATTCTACTGATGTTGCCATCCCCATGTTTCTTGGAGTCAAATTCAGAGTTCTCAGCAATGATGTCCAGCATCACTGCATCTTTGAGCAGCACCTCTTCAGTGTCATCCAGGACCTTTCCCATGGCCATCAAAAGCAACATTGAGTCCAGTATCTCAGGGGTATCCACTAGCACTTCCTCACTACCACATATCCAGTTAGAGGAGCAGAGCATGGAGCGCAAGAGCATCCTAGTGTGGCTGACAGCAGGGGTGTCACCTGGGTGCCCATACTGGAAAAGGCAGAAAACATAGCAAACACCATGGACGAGCCCTGTCCTCAGGAGTGTCAGAGTCTGCATATCCCTTGAACGGGGAATCAGAGGGTCTCTTTGTAGAATTTGTATGGATGTGCGGTATATTCCCAATATTCCAGGTGTCCAGCTGCAGAGGAGCCATGTTCAATCCTCCCCCTGCTGACTCACTTGTTTGGTGTCTTGGCTGTCAGGACCAAAGCCTTTAGAGTTTCTACCTGTGATAAGCACAGATTCATCCTGCATCCCAGAGCAAATCTGGCATAGAGGGTGCCACTGGCCCATTCCTCTGATCTCAGTGGAAGTGGAAAGTAGAATGGAACTTCTACTCGAATGAAATATGGCTCCACATAGGACAATGGCAGGTACAGGCAGTCTTTTGTATGAAGATTGGGCTAGTAGCCCATCAGAAGACCCCATATAATTACATGGAGGCCAGATTCTAGTAGCAGGATAACAAGAAGGTGCCCTTGTATTCATAGCTAAGGTGTCTCCTGAATGTCCCAGGCCACTATCCAGTGGGTATCGCCTCCGGGGCACATACCCTGATGACCTGTCTCCCACCCTGATCCAGGTGACCTGCCAGGGTAGAGGGCTTTGGACCAACACTTGCTTAAGGAGGAGGGTCTGAATAAATTTGAGCTGCTGCAAATCATCTCCAAGCATTAGAGTAAGTGGGACAATCAGATGGTGGGGAGAAATGATCAACGAGCAGGCTCAGGACAACTCACAACCCAATAGAAGAGTGCCTTAGCCTAGAAAAACAGGCAGAATGTGTAGTGGGCCTTGTGCACCAAGGAAACTGCACTGAAGTGGGCCTAAAATCTGTAGTAGATTCTCTGTGCTGCCCCAGGGCCTGTTGGACCTCCCTAACATGTATCCTCCCCTGCACCTGATCAGCCATTGAAAAGCTAACATCCATGAGGGGCAAAGAAGAGAAGCTCCTTCAAGCAGCAGTATACACCATGGGTCACTGATAGGGATGATTTAACAGTAACATGGGAAAAAATGGGCTACAAGTGGAATCAGCACTGATGTGGACTGAAACAGCACATGTTAAAAACCAGGGGTAGGACCTGAGAAGCCCTGCCTATGGGGAGAAATGTCAGTATTGTAGCAACTGGGAACAGGACACAATAACACATAAAGGCCAGGAGACAGCCTGTTTGGCTTGAAAATTCCAAGTCCTTTGTGCCTGTGTGCCCATCTCCAAATCAGATCAGAACAGCCAGGTTATTATCCCTTCCTTTGTCAGCTAAGGGCGTCCTAAACACATAGGCCAAAAAGCTGATCTGTAAATAATTTCATTGCTGTTTTCTTTCCTGTGAGCCAGGAACTCATAGCAGCCACGATCCAAGTCTGTCCACAGTGAAACATACCATCCCTATGGCTCCTATGACCAGTTCTCTAACATTTTCATAAATAACCAAGTCTGAGGTTGGAGTATCTTACATGCAAGGCCAAGATTGGCTAAGTTGCAGGCATGGTGTCTCATGCCTGTAATCCCAGCCTCCTGGGAGGGTGAGGCAGGATGATCACAAGTTTCAAGCCAGCCTCAGCAACTTAGCAAGACCCTGTCTAAAATGAAAAAAGCTGGGAATATGGACCAGTCGTTAAGGGCCTCTGGGTTCAACCCCTGTACCAAAAAAAAGAATAGGCTAAGAAAGTGGAATCAAAAGTAGACACATCCAATCCATCATTGATTGAGAGCAAGCTCTGGGCCAGTGAGGATTGTGGGTAACAGATGTCCAAAGAAAGGACAAGCTGGATGCATGAAACCCACTTTGTGTTATGACATATGAATTATGGCAGGAGGGTTGCAGTGATGCCAGACCTCTCCTGGTTGTTGGAATGCTTGTTTGCATTAGGGAAACTCTGGAGATGTGGCCTCTGCTTTAGAAAGCCTGGTCCAGTTGGAGGTGGTTACCACCAAAAAAGGAAGCATGGTCACAGTGGGGTGCCTGGTTAGGCATCCTTTCTTTCATGACTGTGACAAATATTTGAAAAAAATACTTAAATGAAGAAACATTTCTTTTGGTTTCTGGGTTCACTACTTGTCCAGCCTCATCTCAAACCCCAACAAATGGAGCCAGCCTTCTATGGACTAAGACCTCTGAAACCTCAAATAAACTTTTCCTCCTCTATAATTGTTCTGGTCAAATCCATTGGTCACAGCAGTGATAGAGCTGACTGAAACCACCATCAACCTATTTAATCCACTAATTAATACAATACCACATTACCACTTACTCCATAAAATACAATTTTAAACTGACAACCATTTGCTTTGATACCATTACTTTCATTTCGTTACCCAATGATGATGAATTCAATACTTCAAGTGATACAGTTTTATTACAGAATGTCTAAGATCTTATATTTTAGCTCTCCTCATGTTATTGTTTAATTATTTTATAAATAATAAAATATAACATCCAAGATCTGTTAAGTCAGATTGTTGTGAACATTTCTGTAAGTCATAATCTACTCAGATACTTTCTATGATTCACCAAACACAAAGATCTATGAAGTATTACAGTTGCCATAAATGAATTTATCACCAATAGCCTTGATAGTCAACAAGAGCTTCACTAGCTGCATGGGTACTTGGCACCCATCCAGCCCTGGTAAAGCAGAATCTGTAGTTTTATAAATTCCCAGGGGAGTTGAGTAAACATCGCAGCCAAAATTTCCAGCAAGGAACATTCTGATGGTGACTCACATGTTACTAACAGAGTTTCTTCTTCTGTGAGTAGATGTGACAGACCAAGATGTCAGTGAAGAAATTGTGCATATTAAAATTAGAATAAGAAAACTATTTCCAATTAATGTCCACCTACCCTATGCATGGAAGCAGTGTCAGAGGATATGTGATTAGGAATGCATAAAACTCACTATGAGTGTCAAGAAAAAACCTTTATTACAATAGGCAATTTAACACTGACTCCCTAAAATCTTCTAAAACATTTCTGTGATCACATTGTAGAACACCCCTTGACCATAGTTCACACACAGCTCACAGTTTTCAGTATTCGTTGTGAGTCTTATTCTGTGATTCCAGGGAAATTAAGCACAATTGCTATTCACAGTTTAGAGCATTAGCCCACCACAGACACAGTGGTCAGCCTAGGCCCTTCTATTTTCCCTCTCCTCAGGGGATTCCCACAACCACAGTGGTGTCACAGGGTTGTGTGTCCTTCTGATGAACAATCAGTGGCCATGCTGGAACTGACCTCAACACCAGATCAAGCTGGGCCCATGAGTCACTAGTCTTGGGTACCTTGTCAGAAACATAAAATATCTCCCCCTGCCTCCTGCCACCACATGATATGGCTACTGCCATGGTCTGGGGACATTTCTATCAAAGTTAGAAATACATTACAATTCCTTTGGGTCAGATCTATGGGATCTCCCTGTTAGATGTCTAGCTGACTTAGATGCCCTGGCCAGAGCAGGAGTTCTGGATAGAGCTCTGGACACAATTCCATACTGAGACATTGACCAGGTACCTTATGTCATTGTCTGGTAAACATTTAAATGAACTGAACTAGTTGATGTTTAAAACTTACTAAGAATAAAAAATGCTTCATTATTCCCAATAAAAACAAAATAGTTATCAATTGCCATGTTAAAAATGATTCAAAGTTCAAGGGCAACCTCATAAACTTAGCAAGTCCCCATGCAACTTAGTGTCACCCTAATAAAAAATGAAAGGGGCTGGAGATGTGTTCAGTGGTAAAGTACCCCCTGTGTTCCATCCTTAGTGTGAAAATTAAAAAAGAAAAATGAGTTGTTTCTGAAAGGTTGACCATTTGTGAGATAAGTGTTCTTTTTTACTAACTCATGATATCTTACTGGTTATTGTCATTAATCCATTTAAATATCCTTTCTACCCTCTTTTGTATCAAGTCTTCACATTTCTCTTGACTCTGATTGTAGAATATAGAACATGAAACTCAGAATCCAGCAGAACTTATTGGAAAGAAATCAGATGACAAAGTTCCAGATAAAGGTATCCATTATACCACATTTGATGTTAAAAAGCAGAATCCATGCCAAAATATTCATCATGTCCTGCTGAAATCATGATATAATTTATGTCTCTATCATGGGAAAAGATTTTCATATTTTCTTTTGGTCAAAATAATTTTTTAAAAAAATTGCTGAATCTTTCAGAAGATTTGGAGAGTTTTCTGTGGGTCAGAAAGATAACATATGTGATGAACAAGTCAGTGAAAAGAACTATTTAAAAAACAATAAATGTAACAAAAGTGTTTCATCAGCCACTACAGGAAAGGGAAGTTTGTGGTCTAAAACCACAAATCACCTGTCCCCAGTTTCCCTCCAGAGTTCTGGCTGATAAGGTAAAAATACACAAAATTTAGCCAGAGGTGGTAAAGACACTTCACAGAAGGCTTTATATATCAGAAGGCTTTATATATACATTCATTCAAAGATACTTATTGAGGGGTCGTTGTGTACTTGGCAATCTGAGGTTCTTCCACTCGACACAACAACATGCCTTGGCCACAGGGACTCCTGGTCCTCCCAGGGTCTTGCTGGGCTCTGCTTCCTCCCCACTGAGGACACCAGGGGTCGGGGGCCACCAAGCTGTCCACTGGCCTTGCCGAGGCCCTCAGCCTTCCAGGCTGGTGGCCAGCCTGCCTCTGCCTCCTGGCTCCGTGCTGCACCTCTGAGGCCAAGTGACCACCTGCTCTGGCACCTGGTTGTCCCTGTTCCCTGAGCCAGGAGCATGGCCCCAGGCTGGCCCCCCAGAGGCCGCAGCAGACAGCACCTGGGCACGTGAACATGGGTGAGGACCCAGGCAGCCGAGGTTCCAAGGCCACGGCCCAGGAGTCCCCGAGGTCTTCACCCAACACAGAGCCAGGGTGGTCCCCGCGCCCCAGCACCCGCAGGCAAGAGAACCTGCGCCTCACGCCCCACCCAGCAGCTGCCCTGTCCCCAGCTGGCCTGGGGACCCCTCGTCCTGCCTTGTCCTGCCTCGTCCTGCTGCCTGTGCCCAGAAAGGAGGCGGGAGAGCTCCTGGCAGCCACACGCGCTGGGCACTGGACCCCTCCAGCTCGCTGCTGTGCTCCCGTGACCCCTGGGTGTGAGGAGCTGGGCGAGGACACAGAGGGAGGAGGTCTGAGGGCCACCTGGCTGCTCCTGCCCTGTCCTGGCAGCTGCTGGAAGGATCAGTGGATGCAACATGACCTTGAGTGCTGAAGGACACCAGAGGTGGCAGGGGTATCCTTGGCTGGGGTGAGCGCTCGGTGGCCCTGGTCCTCACCCACATGAGCCCGTGAGGGTGGACGCCAGCTCCAGGGGCCACATCTCCTGGACAGCCTGCGTTGCCACCAGGCCTTGCCCACTTTGTGTGCCCAGGGGGCTGGGACAGAGGTGGCCTTGGGAAAAGACCCCACACACAGGTGTGTTGGGGGGACAGGAGTGTCCCAGGGCAGGGTCAGTCCAAGGCTCCTGCAGCTCCAGGTCCTCCTACTGAGACCTTCTCCCTGCCTGTCCCCAGGGACCCAAAGCTGGCCCTTCACCCCGGGGACCCCAGCATCATCCTCCCTCCATCCACACGGAGTCCAGTGGACATCCCCCTAGGGCTCTCAGACCTGCCCCATTGCACTGGGTGCTGGGTGGCATCCCTGTGCCCGCTCTCCTGTGATGCCCTCGGCAGCATCCCCCGCCTCCATGCTGGCCCATTCCTGACCCCACAGCTCCCTACCATGTGGTCCCCCCTCCTGCACCCCACAGCTCCCCACTGTGCACCCCTCCTGCACCTTACAGCTCCCCACTGTGCACCCCCTCCTGCACCCCACAGCTCCCCACTTGCACCCCCCTCCTGCACCACACAGCTCCCCACTGTGCAGCTCCCCGCCTGCACCCCACAGCACCCCACTTACACCCCCCTCCTGCACCACACAGCTCCTCACTGTGGGAACAGGGACTGCAGAGGTCCCCACGCCTGGCCCACAGCCCTGCTCAGAGGCTGGCAGGAGCAACTGTAAGTTCCCATTTGAGTCCAGGCCAAGACCCCGTCCCCTCACTGTCCCTGAGCCTGCCTGGTGCTGCCGTGGGTAAGGGTCCCCCACCAGCCATTGACCAGTTGCACACGTGCAGATCCGTGTGGTCTGAGCTCTCTGCAGGGTGACCTCTGCCTCCCAGCACCTCCCTCGCCGCCTGGGCTGACCCCCTCTGGAGACGCAGGGCCATGTGTTGCCATAACAACCCTCCTGCTCCAGGAGGTCCCTGTGCAGCTCTCCTCTGGGGACTCTGCGGAGTGGCTTCCGTGAAGGAGACGGGAGGCCAGACCCTGCCCTCTGTTCTTGGGGTGTGGAGCCCCTGTCCAATCGAGAGAGGGCCAGCAGTGCCCAGGGCCTTCTGGGCACTGGTCAGCACCCAGCTGGGCCACTGGCGCTGGGCTCAGGCATCTGCACGTCCACTCAGGACGTTGCGCCATAAAGCCTGGGGGAGAGAAGCGAGCCCAGGGCCCTTTCTCCTGGGAGCCCAAAGCCCCCCAGGGTGGGGGGTCTAAGGCCTCAGGTCGTGGCCCTGGGGTGTGGACCCAGGCCTGCTCTTGGTGGTGGTCCTCGGATCTTGGGTGGGCACCCTGCCCGTGGATTAGATGTGACTTGAGCATGTCTCCAAGGGCTCATGTGTCAGGAGTGGCCCTCAGCGTGGGGACGTTGGGAGGTGGGATCTATGGGGGACAAACCAAGGACAATGACAGGAAGAAGCAAGGCCGCTGTCCAGTGAGCCCCTAGTGGTAGGGCAGCCAGTCCCCTGAAGGTCCTCTGACCCCGTCTCAGGAGGCGGCCTCTTCCTCCCTTACATGGCCCCTGTCGTGCCACCGTCTGCCACCGGCTCCTCCCCAGAGGCCCAACTGGTGCCCCCCACTCCATCTCGGATGCGGAACCTCCAGATCCAGGAGCGAAATGAAGCTTGATTCGTCGCGACCTCCGCCTGCCAGGGTGACTCACCCAGGAAACGGTGCTGACCAGCTCAGCTCTCCAGGGCCCACAGCCATCCAGCTCCCAGAACCCGGGATCACGGGGAGAAGCTCACACGTCCGCCATATGCCGGGGGAGGCTCAGGGTGTGAGAAAGACTGGGCCTAGGTCAGGAGGGGCCCCGGAGGACCCTCCCCTGCCGCAGCTCAAAGCCCCAGAAAACAGGGGACGACGCTCGGGCTTCCTTGTCCTGCAGAATCCTGTGGACAGAACGCATAACTCTGGACAATCCCAGGGACACAGAAGCCTCTCTCCACGCACGTAGCCTTCCTGGCCCAGGGATAAGGCCCCGGAAATACATTTACTCTGGGAAACCCTCTTTCGGCAGCTGGGTCTAGTCAACCCTGACTTTCAAACAGGGGCTGTTAAATGCCAATAGCTTTGATTCTACATTTAAACCCAGTTGAAAGCTTTCCAGGCTCCTAAGAGAAAACGCTGGTCAGAGGACTTGGCTTTTCAACTGGTTTCTTTCAGAAACTCTTTTAAAACCGTAACTGCCACTCATAAATTATAGATTCTGTCCCTGGCCTCTCATGTTCGGTTACATAACCTTGTTAACATAAAAATTAAACACGAGAGATGAATCAGCTAAATTGGATTCACTTATGTAGATCAAACGCTGAGCCCAACCGGGAGCCAGAGGCCCTAAGTGCAGCCAGGGAGGAATTGGCTTCTTGGGTGGGTCTTGATTGGGTGGAGAAGGAGGGGAGGTCTGAGGACTAAGCGCCAGCCTTCAGGGTCGGCCGGTTCTGACCCTGCAGCCTGACAAGTTCTCACAAAGTGAGAAAGGGGCTGCCGGGGTCGACGGGGAGACCTGGGGGGTCTGCCAGGCACCTGGGCAGTTCTGGGTGCCCTCCCTCCCCGCTAGGCCATTTCCAAGCCTCTTTTCGTATATTATCTCCTCTGATGCTCCCTGAGCAGAGTGGGGTGGAGGGAAGCAAGTTCCGTCGTCCTAGTTCTGCTAATTGAAGTGCAGAGGCTGAAAGGCTTCCAGGCCCTCTGTAAACAGGGGCCTCCTCCAACGGAAGAGAATTCAATCAAGCCACCCGATTGTTACTAGTCTAGATGCGGCTTGGCCTGAGTATCCAAGTCCTGGTCTAGCCCACCGTCCGGATGCCAGTCCCCCCACCCATCCACCCCACACTCGGAGCTCCAGCGCCCTGGAGCCATCCCTCGTCCATCCCAGGACTCCCTGCTCCTCAGCCCTGTCCTCAGCCTTTGGGGCTCAGGTTGGACACTTCCCCAGAGCCCTGGGTTCAGGGTTCTCCTCTGTGCTCAACAAGTCCTTGCCCTCTGCCCCTCGTAGCTCCATCGTTCCATTTGAGCAGCCCGTCTCCCTGCCTGCGACCCCTGGACTCCAGCCCTGGAGGCAGGCCCCTCCGTTTGGGCATCTGCAGGCGGCTGCACAGCAGGACTCTGTGTGTGTCAGCTGCGAGGCCTGGACACACAGCTCAGGCAGGACCTCAGCCACAGGTGTGGTGGTTGTTCCTCAGCAGTGTCCCCAAGACAGTCTGTACTCTCCGAGCGGCCTTCTTCCTGGGGGCGCACGGTTTGTGCTCGGCTGGACTCGGGCCTCATCGACACTGGCCCACGTGCTCTCCAGAGCCAGCGCCCGAGGCTCCGACCTGACTCCACAGTGTCCCTCTGACCCCTACGGGCACCTGGCACCTTTTGCAGGAGGGGGAAGCACCATTGCCTTGGACGGTGCTGGGGTTCCCAGGAGGGCCGGAGCAGGGGCCAGGCTGGGGAGTCTCCTGGGAGTGCCTCTGGGGACCGTGGCAGTGGGAGGAAGCTCTCTGGGCATCACAGGGTGGGGGCCTGCCACGGTCAACACTGGGGAGTCTACACCAGCTCCGAAGCCCAGTGGTTAGTGTCGGGAGCTCAGGTGGGGGTCGGAGAAGGTCTGATGTGGCATTCCCAGGGGGAGCTTACCAAGTTCTCACGTGCAGAATCCCATCAAAAGCTGCATCAAAGGCAGGGTGCCCTCTGCAGCCAGCACTGCGTGGCCAATCGGCAGGTTGTGCAATGGTTTTAAAGCTACCTGCCAGCGTGGAAATGAGAAGGCAGGCCCAGGGGTTCTCGCAGGTGGCAGGTGACGGGAGGTGGCACGTGAGGGCAGGCCCCACTCTGCCCTCCACACATGGCCGTGGTCTGCAGGAACCTCTGGGAGCCGCCCCTCTGTGGTGGAAAGTAGTGTTCACGTCCCGATAGACTGAAGCTGACCGAGGACTGCGGTGGCTTCGGCTGACCGCAATCTGGTCCCTGCCCTTGGCTCTGGGCAGGCCCTGCTGCCCCATGTGGTGGTTGACACAGCCCCAGGGATACTTTGGGTCTTCCAAGGCAGGGTCATAAGAAGCTCACAGCGGCCACCTGGGCCTTGTGGAAGATGGGCTCTTGGGATTCCTGCTGGGCAGGGAGTCAGACACCCTGTAACAGACCTGACACCCAGGTTCAGCCACACCGTGAAAGCCAAGCCCGGGGAGGATGCTGACCCTGCAGACAGAGCACATGCAGATCCCAGAGCTGGGGCCCAGTGCCCGAGCCAGCCAGGAAGCCATCATCCAGGAACAAACCCCAATGTCGAGTCTTCCTCACGTCTCAAATGCAAACCAACGAGATCGTGAGCACAAGAACCTAGCTGTTCCCAGCCCGTGAGCTTCAGAGTGGTCTATGCTACAGCAAGAGATCCCCAGAGCCAGAGCCCAGATTCCCACCGAGTTCAGAAGGATTCGAGCCCGAGTCCTGAAGACAAGCATGATTAGCACCAGTCCACAAAACCCCCCACTTAGTCTCCATTTTTTTTTTCCAGTAAATGTCATGCTCCAAGGGAGAATAACCAAGGAAAGTTCAAAGTAATAATATCAGAAATCTGCTTCCTTTTTTCTCTTTTGACATTTTATTGTGATATGAAGGCAGATGATGAAGGCCCTGATGGGTATATTTAGTTCCTTTTGTTGGTGAGTGTTCAAAGGTAGGTTCTGTGTTGCCCTGATTAGCACCAAGGATGCAAATACCTGAGCTGCTCCTTCACCACACTGAGTCACGCTGCAGACACGGGGCCCGTCCACCTCCAGGACCAAGCGTCTTATTAATAGGTCCCTTTTCATGAGCCCAGGAGCTTGGCTCTGTCAGAAACTCCCCTGGCTCTGGCTGGGGCACAGCTCAGATGGCCCCACACCTGCCCCCCAGCAAGTGCGCCATTTTCCTCAAGGTCTCTAGAGCGCAAGGGATTGCCTCCCCAGTCACATGCCACTCTGGGATTCAGTGAGCACTCTCTTCTGTCACATGTCACCTCTGGGAGCCAATGGGGGCTGTCACTTCAGTCACATGTCACTTTCAGGATCCTTGGGAGCCCCTGAAAGTCCCTGCTCTGTCCAAGGGGCGGCAAGGCCAGGTCAGGGGCAGGACTACCACCTTCTACCTTGGCAGACACCCTCCTGTCTTGGTCAGTGCCAGCAGGTGGCCCCTGCCCCTGTTGTGCGGCTCAGCCTCTCCCTGGCAGGGCTGCTTGCTCAGCCTCGGGGGCCAGGTGGGCTGCACACCGAGGCCTGGCCCTCTGCTGGTGGCCGTTTGGGCGTTGCTGTTGTTTTTAGGAGCAGGCTCCTTGGTATTACCTCTTCCTTCCTCACACGGGGCTCTCAGGATCCCCGTGCAGAGGGAGGGTGACTGGCCTTCGGATGTTCCATGTCCACTCAGGTGCTGCCCCGGCGCCCAGGAAGCCATTGGGAGCAAACCTGCTTGGGGTCCCCATCCACGCGCGGCATCTCCAGCAGCCCGCTGGTCAGGGGTTTTCCAGATGAGATCCACGGGCATCGCCGGGGCTTGCGCTGGTGGGGAAAGAGAGGAGGTCACCCTCCCGTGTGGCTTAAGTCCTAGGCCAGACAGCCCAAAGCCATCAACCTACGGGCAGGTAAGTGCAGGTACTGAGAGTGACAAGAGGAGACGGGGTGACAGGGTGCCCTGCGTGGGCCAGGGCCTCCGGATGGGGAGGTGGGGAAGGCTCTGCTGGGACAAGGAGGGACCTGGAAATCCAGGCAGAGGGACAGCAAGGGCAAGGACCAGGAAGCAAGGACCTCGGAGCGTCGAGGAGCACCAGGAGGTCAGGACGGAAAGCGCAGGGTGGCCCTCACCCTCCATCAGCCCCCGCGCCATCGGAGGCCAGCTCCCCCCGACCGCTCTGCTAAGAGGTGGCTCCCACTGGGCACCTTTCTGTGTCTAAGCAGCTTTCTAGGCCTCTAGTCCCTCAGCTCCGTCTGCTGGCCACGTCCCCTGCAGGAGCGCAGCGGGGAAGGGTGGTCTCTGCCTTCAGGGCACAGCCCATGCCTCCTGCTACTCCCGGAGCACGGTGGGTGCCCAAGGAGTCACCGCTGAGTGGCTGAGTGAGCGACTCACCCACATGAGCCACCTCGCCCTCGGGGACTTCGTTCCAAGCTCCCCAGGGACTCCGGGAACTGCAGATGGGACCAAACCCTATAAGTGCTGTGGTTTTCTTTTCCTGCCTGCGCCTGGCTGTGGTGACGTTGAGTTATAAAATAGGCACAGGAAGAGATGAGCGAGGATGGCTGATCATAAAATAGAACAGCTGGGACAGGAGACAGCCGTGACGCTCCGAGGTGGCACTTCCTCTGTCCCTCCTTCACTGTGCCATGCTGACCACAGGTGACGGCAGGGAGCAGACACCATGGACACTGGGGGTCTGCTGCAGCTGGGGAGGATTTAGCACGTGGGTGTCCATCTTCGGGCCTGGAGGACAGGCCTCCCGCTGTCCTCGCACACACCATTGTGACAACGGCACAGCCCCACTTGCTGCGGGCTCTTGTTCACCAGGTTTGTCTGAGAAGTTAGTCACCTCCAGGGTGGGATTGTGGTGGTGTCTGTTCTGTGGATGAGGTGACGAGAGCGTGAGAGGTCACACCTCACCCAGTGTCACGCAGATGCTAAGGGACAGGAATGGGACTCTCTGGAATCTGCAGCCTGCAGAGCTCGGACACCCGACATGGAGCAGGACTGGGTGCAGGGCCTCTTCCCCCCGGCTTCTGCCTCCTGTCTACACCCTCTCTGTCACCGAGCAGCACATCAGCTTCTGTCCCCCAGGTGGAGTGTCGTGGGGCCGTGAGACCCTCTGGAGCCAAACTGGGCTCTACCTCCCGGGAGCCGCTCATCTCGGGCAAGTGAGTGTGCTTCCCTGTGCCTGGGTCTCGCCATCTGTAAGACAGAAGTCATCAGGACGGCGGCCTTGCACATCTCTCAGGAGGCTGAACACACTCATCCTGGAGAAGCTCCGTGTGACAGTGGGGCCAGCCTTGCTGGCACCCTAGAGACCAGGCAAGGTGGGGAATCCAGCAAGGTCCCACCCTTCCCGGTGGCCATGGGGGTGGGGCAGCCAGACAGCCAGGGAGCTGGGTCCCCAAGGGCGACAGCTCCTCTGCTAAGAGAGGGGACCTATGAGCTGCCTGTCTGGAGACGCACGGGAGGATAAGGTGGCCCCAGGCAGAGAAGGGAGCAGAAAAGCCCTGAACTTTTAGCAAGTTCTGAAGACGGCACGAGGGCAGTGTGGCAGGGCGCTGTGTCCACCCACAGTCACCAGCTCTTCCCAGGTCCTCAGGGAGGACAGTCACAAGACACAACAAACACCAGGGCAGGCCAGAGACCAGGAGGGCCCCCTTGGTGGCACCCAGCCCCCACTCCACTCCCAGGAGGCAAACTCCCCCAGCCAGTCCAGGGAAGTGCAGAACGGCATGGGGGTCCGGGGACTGAAGCCGTCCACCCTGGGCGGAGGCAGAGAGGCCTCAGGCTGGACCCAGGGTCCAGAAGAGGTAATGAACAGAGGCCTGCTGCCCCTAGGGAATGGGGACGCTCTCCTGTCCCAGGTCCCCATGGAGGGACATGCTGTGCAGGGACTGAGCTAAACCTGCTGGGGACCAGGCTCAGGGGGCCTTGGACGAGGCCACAGCAGGAGATGAGGCATCTCCCACGCCCACACTTTCATAGGGATAGGGTCAGGGTCAGGGTCAGGGTCAGGGTCAGGGTCAGGGTTAGGGTTAGGGTTAGGGTTAAGGTCAGGGGTTATGTTTAGGGTTAGGGTCAGGGTCAGGGGTTATGTTTAGGGTTAGGGTCAGGGCCAGGGTCACGGTCAGGGTCAGGGTCAGGGGTTAGGGTCAGGGTTAGGGTTAGGGTCAGAGTCAGGGGTTAGGGTTAGGGTCAGGATCAGGGTCAGGGTCACAGTTAGGGTCAGGGTCAGGGTCAGGGGTTAGGGGTTAGGGTTAGGGTTAGGGCAGCAACCGCCCTCTGTCTTGGGGGGCAGTCAGAGTAGGGAAAGAGACACCCCAGCCCATGACACAGGGGACAGAGGCTGCTGAGGTGGCTGGAGCCCGGGGATGGGGTGTGGAGTCTCTGGTGCACTTTGATGACCTTGGTGGCCCCCACCCCTCCACACCAGATGGGGCTTCCTCTGTCTCTGCCACTCACCTCACAGACAGATAAGGAAGATCACCATTTCTGAGTGTCGACCCTGTTTACTCTGTTCCTACTTCCTCTCTGGCATTTAATTTACAGGGCCGTGAACCACATACAGAGTGAGAATAAGGCAATCTGTTGTCAAGAGGTAAAGGAGTCAACAGAAGTAGGCCCCAGACGTCGGCGCTGTGGACACTGGTGCTGTGGGAAGGTCAGGCTTGAACGATGCCCTGGTCACAGGCTTGTGCTTGATAGAAAGTAGACAGCTGAATGAACAGGAGGGAATGCCAGCAGAGGGTGGACCACAACCATCCAACGGAGTCAGAAGTAGCTGACACGAGGTCGCGGATGGGCAGCAACTGCTCAGCCTTTGCCCAGTGTCCACAGCTTTCATCTGCAGCAGGCCCTGCCCTGCCCCACCTCCACAGGGGTTTGGGGGTTCCAGGCTGTGGTCTGTTGGCCCCCTTGTTTCCAGGCCTGTGACAGAGCGAGGCCACTCACCTCACAGACAGGAAGCAAGAGAAGAGGGAGATAGTGTCCACAGTGCACCCCAGGGCACACCCCAAAGACCCGGAGACCCCCTGGGCCCCGCCGCCCCCAGGTCCCACCACCTCCAATGCTCCACCTCCAACAGCACCGCCCAGGTAGCAAGTCTAGCACATGGGCCTTTGGGTCATTTGGATCCATTTTGGAGGACGAGGACCGTGTGTCTCTTGCTTCCTCTGCTGGGCCCGACGTTCAGGGCAGGACCAGGCTCACAGTAAACCCACAGCCAGGAAGGTGCCCGGGACTTGCTGGTGGGAACACGGGCAGCTGAGCGCACTTCTTCCCTATAAGTGGCCCTGATAGGACTGCTGGGCTCCTACTTCACACGAGGGGCAGCTTTAGATTCCTCCCAGTGAGGCTGCGTCACTCCCTCACCTTCTCTGCCTCCCAGGTGGACACTCAGCCACTCCCTCGCCTTCTCTGCCTCCGAGGTGGACACACAGTCACTCCCTCACCTTCTCTGCCTCCCAGGTGGACACTCAGCCACTCCCTCGCCTTCTCTGCCTCCCAGGTGGACACTCAGCCACTCCCTCGCCTTCTCTGCCTCCCAGGTGGACACACAGTCACTCCCTCACCTTCTCTGCCTCCCAGGTGGACACTCAGTCACTCCCTCGCCTTCTCTGCCTCCGAGGTGGACACTCAGCTATGGAGACACCGAGGCCACAGACTGGGGAGAGGCCAGCATGGGCCATCCAAGGCCAGAGAGCCTGCCCTGGCAGCCACATCTCAGCCCCTGCACTGGACCGTGTCCATACCACAAAACAGCAGTCAGTGTGAGTGTCCTGGGGGAGCCCTGCCCTCTCCGGTTGCTGAAGAGCAGAGTCCGGAAGACCCAGCCTGCAGCACCAGTGGGGAGAGAAGGGCCGGCCACTGTGGGCCTCTAGAGCAGCGCAGGCCCTGCACAGCGCCTCCTGCCCATTAATCCCCCAACTGTGCTGGAGGGAGACCCCACGGTGCCCCTTCATGCTGATGGGAGGCTGGGGCTCAGAGAGGCTGTCAGGGTTTTCTCACAGGCCCCAGTGGAGTGTGGGACTGGTTTCCCTCTCCTACCCTCCTGCTGAGATGAGAGGGCAAGAGCTCCCAGGGAGACACAGCACCCCCACAGGGGAAGGTTGGGGACAGCGGGGACGCAGGCCAAGCAGGGCCACTGCACTGCCGGAGCCTTAAAGCCAGCATCACAGTCCCCTGGAAGAGCCCAGACCTCTGAAGAGGTCCCTGCAGCGGCTGCCTGTGGCCCCTGGTCCTCGGCTGGAAACAGAGTGTCCTGAAGGGAGAGGAGGTGCCCTGCCACCGCAGAGGGAGCCTTGGGACAGGAGAAGACTGGCTTCCTGTGTCGGGCCCGTTCCTCCCCAAACCCCGGGGGCTGATCTAACTGTAAAATGAGCCTGTCAGGCTGCCTGCCCTTGTCACTGTGCTTTTGACGTCACCACCATCACCTTGAATTCAGTTTCTAAGTTACGCGTAGAGTCAGTTGGGTCTTTCGTGGCCAGACAACCCTAGAAGGCAGGTCACAAGACAGACATTGAGGGCACTCGGCCTGGGGTCCCTTCCGCAGTTGACTCCAAATCCAGCTGGCCCTGAACCTCACAGGCACTGTTCCCCCGCCCAGTGCTTCCAAGGACGCTTCACCTGGACTGAGAGCAGGGGTCCTCTCTTCCTGGAGCAGGTAACGACACCCAGGTTTGAGTTGAACCCCGTTTCCCACTTGTCCCCAACGACCTCCCTCCTGGGTAGTCATCTGGCCTCTTGGCTTTGGGTCTTCTCTCTAAGAGGGAAGAGTGAATGGTCCCCACACTTCACAGGCACTGTGGGAGGTGACCGGGGTCTGAGGAGGGTGCTGCCATCTGGGAGGTCTTGATTTTGGAGGAGGAAAGGGACTGTGTGTGGCTGGATCTCGACTGTCCCCAGAGGCTCATGTGTCAGGTGACACAGCAAGGTTCAGGTGGAATGACTCACCTCATAAGTGGATTAATCCAGTGCATGAGTTAATAGTCTGAATGGACCCCTGGGTTGTAACTGTGGGTGGTGGGTGTGGATGGAAGATAGGTCACTGGGGGCCAGGCCTCCCTTGAGGGTCATGTCTTGTTCCCTGGTGCGCTCTCTCTCTCTCTCTCTCTCTCTCTCTCTCCTTCCAGCTGCCTGGAGTTGAGCGCGCCCTCCACCAGGCCCCTCCACCATGCTGGTCTGCTCCCCTCAGACCTTGGGCAAGGGAGCCAGCTGACCATGGACTCCGAAGCCGTGAGCCCAAGTTAACTTTTCCTGCTCTCGGCTCTTCTTGCCGGTGACTTGGTCACAGTGGGGACCAGCTGACTAACAGGCTTCCTCAACAAAGCGTCCTGAGCTGAAGCTTGGCAGCTGGCATTTATCTCTCCCTGTAGGAGGCCAGGAGTCCAAGGTCGAGCTGTCAGCGGGACCATGCGCTGTTCAAGGCTCTGGGGAGGGGTCTTCCTGATCTCTGCCAGCTTCCGGTGGCTCTGCCATCCCGTGTTCCTGGGGTTGGCTGCCTTGCTCTCATCTCTGCTCTGTCTTATCACAGCCTCCTCCCTCCCTGTGTCCTCTCCTCCTTTTACAAGGACAGGATTTGGGGTGCTCCCTGGTCCAGGATGACCCCATCTTCACTTCGTCACATCTGCGGAGACCCTAAGTGAAACCACATTCATGGACTCGGCAGTTACAGCTGAACCACAGCAGCAAGGTGGCCTCACCAGCACCCTGGAGCAAGAGCTCACCTGGCTGCAGGTGTGCCAGTCACTGGGTCTCAGCACCGGGTCTGCAACACCTGGAGGCTCAGAATTAAGGGACCCGTGCCTCCCCTGACCCCACAGGCCCTTCCTGCACTTGAAACACAGCTCCAATTAGATGACACGAGTGCGTAGCGGGAGGCTGTCCCCAGGGACAGCTGGTCTAACGAGCAGATGAGAATGATGTGCAACAAGTACAGGGATCATGAGCGAGCACGCGGTCTCCCGGGGCTGGAGGAAGGTTCCCCCGCTGACCTGGCCTGCTGCACGCCTTGGCTTGGGCGGGCTCTTGCTGCCGATGGAGTACGGCGGGTCTCAGGACAGACCCTCTCCACGAGGGAGCTACAGAGGCACACCCTTCCCCAGCACGGACCCTCTGTCCACCACATCCATCTCCTTGATGCACAGGCAGGCCCTCGACCCCCCGCAGACCCCCATAGCACCCCATAAAGCATCACGCTTTCCTTGGAAGCCTGCGTGCATTTTCACACCGCGTTGTGGACCGTGAGGGTCGTGAATGGAGGCACCCCTGCCCCCGGGCCTGGCTGGGTGAAGGTGGTGGGCTGTGCCCTCCTGTGCCCCCTGCACTCTCCTACACGGCTCTAGCCTGGTTTGGGTGTGAATGACTCCACCTGCACCGCCTGAGGAGGCCGAGGGGGAGGTCGTGGGCTGCATGTTTAATTCACAGTGCGAGCGCGAGCAGTCGATCCATAATTCAGACGCTGCTGCCCTAAATTAGGTGCACCTTCTGAGCTGAGTGAGATGGGAGATGGGAGCCCTTTAAAGAAAACCCATAAAGTCCCCGTTTCCCTCCCTCCGACAGAGTTCTGCTCTCCTGGGCGACTCTTCAGCTCCTAGAGAATAGCATCTCGTGAGTAAAAGGAGGCAGTGAAAATGGAAGAAGAAATTTAAATATGAAACTTTAATTAAATCCCTCTTTGATCATTCTCCCCAGAACCAGCCGAGGGGCTGTGCCGTTCAGCCATGAATCCCATCACCCCTCGGGCTAATTAGGGAAGGGATGGCCTGCCGGCTGGGGGCGGGGAGCCTCCTGACCCCACAACAGCTCAGGGGAGCCCTTCTGACGGGGGCGAGGCCAGCCTCCGCCATCTGCCCGTCCTTGCGAGTCTCACAGATGAAGTGCTCTTTGTGCCCCCTCAGGTCTCCCAGCCCAGGGACTCCCCAGAGAGGGCCAGGCATCCAGGGGTGAAGGTCCCCAATAGCTCTGGTCCTGATTTTGCAGGGCCAGAAGGGTTCCTTTTACAATTTTTAAAAGTGCTTCTCATTGACATGCACTAATTGTGCGTGTGTCTGAGGCTCGGTGTGATAATGCCATTCGCATGTTTGATGCGTAAAGGTCAGATCAGGGTAATTAAGGATTTTCCTATTTTAAATCAGCTCCCTGCATCCTGTTGCAGGCACCTGCATTCCTGGTGGGATGACACATTGGACAACCAACAGGTCACAAACGGCCCCACAGCCACACCATCTGGTCTGGGACATTAGCCCAGGCCCCATGCTATGTCACCTCATCGGTCTGAGCCTGCTGCCCAACAGACAGAGCTCAGGCTGTTTAGAGGGAGCGCACACATGGGACACACATACACACAGGACATGCATATACATGGGACAGGCATACACACGTACACTTGGGACATGCATATGTACTGCGCGCGCACACACACACACACACACACAGACACGTGTACGTGGATATTTGCACAGAGGTACACACACACCCAGTGACACACGTATACAGACGCCCCACACACATGTGCACCCACCATGGATTAGGTGCCAGCAGCATCTTCAGGAAGTGCCACCAACCCCCCTCGTTTGGGTGTCGTGGTCAACCTCGTCGGACGTGACCCTGGGAAGTGTGTGGCTCTGCCTCGGAGAGGGCGGGTCCCCACAGGGGAAGGGAGCTCTGCAGGGCAGGAGCAGTGGGGGAATTGGTGATGTTACCAATTTGTGGGAGACCAAAGACTTTCCTTAAATGATTTAAGAGAAAGTATTTTGCTAAGTAAACCATGTTGCAAAGAATTTCAGGAGCATTGTTTAAATTATTAAAAGAATCGATTGTTTCCCAGCCCTGGAAGCACCATTTGGATATGATTAATAAGACATCACAAATTATTCCACACCATTACTGCAGGGCCCCGTGTTCCTGAGCAATTTTGTTGGACGATGTCTTTGTTCCATTAGTTTGGGGATAAAAAGAATATAACTAGAATTTTTTATTTGAATCCTGGAAGTTCAACTTTTCTCAGGTTGAGGTCTGCTCTCCGTCTTCATCGACTGACTGGAGGAGCTCCCGCCTCCGTCAGCTCTCCGCTGCTGGGACAAAGAGCCTGAGAGAGCAAAGTGAAAGGAGGAAAGGTTTACTTACTGTCGCGACCCCTTGCCCGCAAGGAAGACGCAACTCGGGAATCTTCTTTCAGCGGTTTATTCAGGCCCTTGATATTTCTTCTACTACTCCCTTGGATGCCCCTCCCAGCCTTAATATAGCATCTCAAGCCCCAATGCGAAGCTGCCACGTGGAACTTTCTCATAGGGTGCTGAAAAGCCATGCGCCAACTCTCCCAAATAAGGAGTTGTTTGTCACAAACCACAGCGGAGCCAGCGCCATCTTGTAATGGCGACCATAATCTGCATAAGCAGCAGAGGCGGCTCACCACAGTTCCCCCTTTCTGTTTTCTTAAAACAATACAGGCGAGAGTAGAGGTCCTATCCCACTGTGCAGAATGGCTGCATAGTATGGCTCAGTCCTAAGGAGGCGCCTTCCCCAGATCTGACTCCATATCAGCCGACGCCTTTTTTCATGGGGCAGGGCATGGACGCGTCAAACCCGCATACAATAGGACATGCTCTCCTTGAGGTCCCGGTCCACTGCGGGATCACTCAAGTGCAGTGCCTTGCCTCGCATCCTGTATCATGACGATGGTGAACAAAAGGGGGTAGCTGGGACTACCTCTGTAGGACAACCACAATTAAGTTGGCGACACCCTGAGAGAAAGGCACGGGCTTTAAAGCCATAGCTAAAGACCAGTGTGGAAACCCTTCTGCGTGCAATGGCAACAAGACCTGCAGAGTGCAAGGGCTTTCCAGCACTAGAAGAAAGACAAAAGAAGGACATGTCGAACCCAGTGCAATGTTAGAATAACTTGGGGTGCAACGACCATGTCAAAGGCACTAGTGTGGAAACCCATCTGCGTGCAATGGTAGCAAGACCTGCAGAGTGCAAGGGCTTTCCAACACTAAGAGAGAATAACGAGGAAAGACATGTCAATCCCAGTGCAATGTTATCGTGAGCACTGCGGGCCTTGAGGCGACAGAGAAACCACAAACAGAGGAACATACCGAAGCAACACATTGCACCAAAAATGCCTACTCCCACCCACTCTTTAAAAAAGGAAAAGGCAGAAGATATCCAATCGGTGAATTGACCCAAAGTCATGGGATCAACACGGGTACTATTCAAGACAGCTATCTGAGTCAGTTGAGACTGGATCATGTCTTCTGCCCCCATGGACCAATTCCCAGCCAAATAGTCACCGATGATGCGGGAAGCATTCCTGGAATCATTAAATCATGAACCGGCATTGGCATTGGCCATGCCCGTGCCACTGCCCACCACTGCATTGGTGTCGTCTGTGCCATCGGCACCAGCACCAGAGCCAGAGCACTTAGCAGAATGAAGATAATCATCACAGGATTGCTGTGGTATCTCTTGTTGCTGGTTGGTTGATGTCAAGACTCTTCTTGTCAGGCGTTCAGGGACCCACAACGGTTCCGTGCGATCCTGGGGAAAAACACATACAGATCCTCGTGCCCATGTCAGCACAGGGTTGGGGCCATTCCATTGGCCCGTAAGAACATCCTTCCACTTAACATAGCCAATCACAGAGGGCTGAGGGGACACATGTCTATCGGCCGCAGAGCGACCATGAATATCCAAATTCAAAAAATTAATGGTAAAGAGAGCTAAGGACAGGCGTTCTTTAGGAGTGTGCTCAGCTCCTATTCCCCCTTTTTGTTTTTGCAAAGTTTCCTTTAAGGTGCGATGAGCACGCTCAACAATGCCTTGTCCTTGAGGATTATAAGGTAGACCATGAGTAAGGTGTACTCCCATAGTAGAACAAAAAGATGTAAATTGCCTGCCAGTATAAGCAGGTCTATTATCAGTCTTAAGGGATGCAGGTGCACCCCATGCTGCCCATGCCTCTAGGCAATGAGTAACAGCATTACGTGCCTTTTCTCCCGATAAAGCAGAAGCATAAATAATTCCAGAGCACGTATCAACAGAAACATGTACATACTTGAGGTTACCAAAGTCAGGTATGTGTGTCACATCCATTTGCCAGACAACCAATGGCTTTAACCCCCGTGGGTTCACTCCATAAGTAGGGGGATGAAGAAACGTGACACAATGGGGACATTGTAATACTATCTGACGAGCATCCGCTCTTGAAATGGAAAAATGCCTGCGCAGCATCAATGCATTAACATGGAAATTCTGGTGAAACAATTTAGCCCCCTCTAAGGAGGAGGCCAAGCAGATCAACTGACCTCTAGTGGCTGAGTCCACACAGGCATTACCCTGTGATAACGGACCAGGAAGAGAGGTGTGAGCCCGGATGTGCATTGGATAAAAAGGAGCAATGCGGCTACAGATAAGCTGTTGAAGCTGATCAAAGTAAGCAGATACATTATGGGCATCACTAATAGCTCCCACGGCCTCCAGGACTTTTAGTGCTTGTACCACATAGATGGAGTCCGAAATGAGATTAAAAGAAAAAGAACACTGCTTAAAAACCTCAATAGCAATTTGTAGTTCTACCCATTGTGGATTTCCAGGAGCAAATTGACGCTGGACAGGGGGAGAATCATTAATTACATAAGCTCCCATTCCAGACTTGGAACCATCAGTAAAGATGTTAACAGCCCCCGGAATTGGACTGGATGAAGTTACTTTAGGGAAAATGATGGGATGTTCCTGAACAAAATGGAGTAATGGATGAGAAGGGTAATGATTATCAATATTTCCTTGAAACGAGCAACATAGAGGCACAATTCCCTCCGGTGGTACCAATCTCACTTCCTGTCCGTGACCTTGAGTCAGCAGGGAAGTGGCTATGTAAACTAGGCAAAATTAGCAATTGAGCAATACGATCCCCTGGGGAGATAGACACAATGCCCCTTGGAGCTTCCACCATAACCTTTACTGCCCCTACAGCATCAGGGCTTATGACTCCGGGGAAAACATGAAGACCTTGTAAGATAGAGGATGCACGTCCAATTAGCAAACCTACAGTGCCAGGTGGTAAAGGCCCTTTGAACTCAGTTTCCACCAATTGGACTCCCATCTTAGGTGTTAATACGAGTCTGGAGGTGGAACAGAGGTCCAATCCCGCGGCACCTGTAGTGGCTCTCCGCGTCTCATGGGATGGCGTAGAGATGGCCATGTCTCGGGTTCGGGTGTGACATTCTCCACTGACCCATATATTTGTGGGGCCTGGGGTCGGGGGCCCAGTCGGCCGTTTTTTGGCCCAACTGAAATAGGCTGTCCATGGATGTCCCTCACTGATCTACACTCTTTTGCCCAATGTTTCCCCTTTTTGCATTTTGGACACAGCCCCGGTTGACGAGGGCCATTGGAAGGGCCACCGTGAAAAGGTCCAGTAAAATTGCCTTTTTTGGGGCATTCACGTTTGAAATGACCGGGTTGACCACAATGGAAGCATGTTCCAGCACCAGGACCGCCCCCTTTTGTAATCCGAAGGACAGCAGCTGCAAGACCTGCATTAGTTAAAGGTCCTCCAATCTCTCTACACACCTTCATCCATGCTTCTATGCCCTTGTTTTTATAAGGAGTGATTGTTGCTTTACATTCCTTGGTGCATTGCTCAAAGACCAATTGCTTGATAAGGGGCATGGCTCTATCAGGATCCCCAAAAATCTTTCCGGCGGCATCCACCATCCTTGCTACAAAATCTGAAAAGGGTTCTGTAGGGCCTTGTATAATCTTGGTCAAATTACCAGACACCTCTCCTCTATTTGGAAGTGACTTCCATGCCCGAATGCAAATATTATTGATCTGTTCATATACCTCAGGAGGATACCCCGTTTGTTGGTTAGCAAACCTGCCCTGCCCCAGAAGCATATCTTTGTCCCAGGCAGGACGGCCTGCTGCATGATTCTGGGCAGCTTGTTCTACAGCTCCCTCTAGCATAAATGCTCTCCAGTCCAAGTATTTGCCTGGAGAAACACAAGCCCGAACAAGGCTAGCCCAATCAGAGGGAGTCATGCAGTATCTAGACAGACTCTCCACCTGAGTTAGTGTAAAGGCGGCATCCACCCCATAAGTGAGCACGGACTCCGCCAGGGTCTTCACAATTTTGAAATCTAAGGGTTCATGGAATCTTCACCTATTGTCATCCTGAAAAACTGGACAAGCAAGACCCATCTCAGCGTTAACAGCCCTCCATGTTTGGGCATGGAAAGCTCTCCCCAAAACACCCCCACCGTACGGCGGTGGATCCGGAGGATCATTTTTCCTGAGCCCCTGTTTATTTCTGTTCTCTTCTCCTATATCTACACTCTCTAGCTGACGAGACAGCCTCCCAAGCTCTTCCTCCTCATCCTCTTCTTCCTCTGACCCACTTTCGCATGGGGGTGTACGCAGCGTACTGAGATCTGGATACAATCATCTCCTCCCCTGTTTCACGTCCTGCACACTCCTATCCTCCTGAGATATCTCACTTTTTGTTGTTGCCATTTCTGATTTCTCCTCATGTAATTGCTCTAGAACTTCCTGTCCTTTAGTAAGTGCTTCCTGACATCTGCCATCTGTAAGGCAACTACGGACCATCTTCCAAAGGGGTATCACCCCACCCTCTAATATGCCCTGCTCAGAAGCAAAGTCAAGATCTTTGCCTAATTTATCCCAACTAGGTATAGTAAGGCTGCCTGAAAATGCAAACCACGGTTCAGCAATATCTGCCTTCTGTAAAAATCTCTGTAAAGTACTACGCTTTACTTCTAGTCCCTTGGAACGTAACAGGCCATCTAGGGCCAGGAGAAGCGGACTTGAAGATGTGGCACCCATGACACAACAAAAGAAGCACAAAAAACAAACAAAAGAAGCACAAAAAACAAAAGCGAAAGTAAAAGCGAAAGTACACATTGCAGCTGCAATAAAATATAACGCTCTCTCTTTATTTGCAGAGGAGCAAATACCTTTTTCCCGCTCTCTCTTTCTTTACAGAGGAGCTGCCCCGCTTTGATCGCGGATCCCACTTACCTGGGACTAACTGGTGCACCACCCCTGACCGCTAAAAGTTCTGGTTCCCGGGTCTCGGCACCACTTGTCGCGACCCCTTGCCCGCAAGGAAGACGCAACTCGGGAATCTTCTTTCAGCGGTTTATTCAGGCCCTTGATATTTCTTCTACTGATCCCTCGGATGCCCCTCCCAGCCTTAATATAGCATCTCAAGCCCCAATGCGAAGCTGCCACGTGGAACTTTCTCATAGGGTGCTGAAAAGCCATGCGCCAACTCTCCCAAATAAGGAGTTGTTTGTCACAAACCACAGCGGAGCCAGCGCCATCTTGTAATGGCGACCATAATCTGCATAAGCGGCAGAGGCGGCTCACCACAACTTACCATGGCTCCTGGCTTCCGAGGTTCTGCTGTGGCCGGTTGGGCCTGCGGGTTTCTGCTGCGTGGGGCAGAACATCGTGGCTGGAGTTTGCCGTGGAGCAAGGCTGCTGGCCTCACAGGGGCCAGGAAGCCAAGAGACAGAGGGAGCGGCTGGGGCCCCCAGAGAGGCGCACCCCAGAGCCTCGCTCCTCCCTCCTACCGGTCCCCACCTCCTTGGACCAACCACCAGCTGGGACTCCGGCCTCCACACATGGGCCTGGGGGGACGTCTCTGTAGCCATCTGTGTGCACACCAGCCCCAGGGAGTGGCGTGAAGCTGTGGTGGCTGTATGTCCCTGGGACGCTCTGGGCTGACCAGGCATCCTGGGCTGGCCTTGCTGGCCTCCTGCGGGGTGGCTCCTCCAGGGTCAGCAGGGCTGGGCTGGGCTGGGCAGCATCACCTGGGCTTCTTTCTCCAGTCCTCCTGGGCAAGGTGGTCTCAGGAAGCACTCAGGGCGAAGGCCGAGGCTCCTTCCTCGTGGTCACGTCACTGGTCAGCGGGGCTGGGCCGCGGTGGCCAGGGGTCTGGCTAAGCCTTCTTTCTGGGTGAACCTGTGGGTCTTTCCAGATGACCTGCCCTGAGCGGGGGAAGGCGCCATCGCTCTCTCGAGGGCTGGAGCTGGACATCAGTCTCCTGGCCTTGGACTGCCAAGACCCAGACTGCAGCTGCCCCCCTAGACCCGGGCACCAGCTCGCAGACAGAGGGGCTCTATCCCCATGGCTCATGTCCACGGCTCCAGGGCTGCAGGGACCGTGACCTCTGCATGCGCGCGCGCGCGCATGTGTGTGTGTACGTGTGCGTGTACGTGTGTGTACGTGTGTACGTGTGTGTATGTGTGTGTACGTATGTGTGCGTGTGTGTGTGTACGTGTGTGTGTGCGCGTGTGCGTGTATGTGTGCGCGTGTCCTGTGGGTTGTTTTTCTGTGGATCCCCGACTTAGGTAGCTCCTAAATCCACTTGTCATTTCCCCACACCCCCCAGGTTCAAGGTGAGGGGAAAGGGACTGCACCTCTTAAAGGGGACTGGTGGTCATATTTAATCCCCCACAAGCATTAGCCCACACCTGCGGTTCCTTGGTGAGCAGAGAGCGTTGTGGTCTCTCCAGACCTTGATACTGCCCAAGCTCCTCTTGGAAACCACCACAGAGGAGTTTTTGGATAAGTCCCCCCAGCAGTCCAGAATGTGCAGGTTTGGAAGAAAACTTCAAGGAAAATTACTTTTTTTTTTTTTAAAGGATCCTTTTTGCATGAAATGAGGCTTTGGTCAGGTTTTGCTCAGAACTCCTTGCCCGGGTGCTGTCAGGTGAGCCCAGAGGACAGAGGAGCCGAGCCCTTACCGCAGCATCTCCTGGCTGTGCGCTGGGCCGGCTGACCTCGAGCCCCAGGCTCACCATCTCAGAGCACCGGGGAGGGCCAGGTGGGCTCCCCCGCGGCCTTTGTTAGCACGGCAGCCAGACGGGGTGGTTGGAGCAGCAGAGACTTAGGGCCTCACAGTTCCAGAGGCTGAACCTCAGGATCACAGGCTGGTTCTCCCGCGGCTCCTGTCTGTTGTGGGGTCCCCATCCTGTGAGTGCAAGAACATTCAGAGGCAAAGTGACGGGACTGTGCGGGCTGCACTCTGATCTGTCCACCCAGTCTGAAGGGCCTGACTGGGGCAGGTGGGAGGGGCTGGAGGAGGAGGCTCGCGGGGGCTGCCTTGGAAGTGTCCTCGGCCCCTTCCCCTCTCTGCTTCCCAGTCGCCCTGAGCAGAGAAGAGCTCCTCAGCCTGCCATCCCCCATGATGGGCTGCCTCACCGAGCCCAGGGCAATGGGGCTGCCCTGCTACTAACTGGATCTCTGAAACCTTGATGCAGAACAAACTTCTCTGAGTCGCCCTCGTCTGGACCTGTGGTCCCAGGGACAGACCACGGCTAACACAGCAGCGTCTTCTCCCTGTGTCCTGACTCTGCCGACTACTTTTCTTTTCTTTTACATTTTACACACGTTACCGGGGTGCAACCCCCACAGCCCAACACCCCCACGTGCACACACCGCAGAGTAGTTCAACCATCTCCCCATCTTGAACGCTCACTCCCAAACCAGCCTGGCACCCTGGTGGCCACTTCTCCATTCCATCCCCAGCCCCAGCCCAGGCAGGCTCCGGTCCATTTCTGGCCGTGTAGACCTGCCTATTCCGGCCACTTCACGTACACACAGCCGCACACCAGGCTGCAGTCCAGGCCCCTGTTTCCTCTAGCTTCCCCCCTGCACTGGGCCAGGACTCCTTCTCTGGATGGCCAAGTGACGGTCCACAGTGCACACTGGGCACAAGGACTCGCAAGCTCCCGGCCCTTTCTGTCACCGACGGGTTCTCCCCTGGCTCCCTCCTTCCCTGCAGGCTGGGACAGTAGCGTCATGGTAGACCCTGCATTCCTCCCCGTTCATTATTCTTTCCCCGGCCAGGGTCAAGGACACAGCTATGAACAGCCCAGTCCCTCCTCCAAGCCTGGTTGCCCAGTGGGCAGGAGAAGCCATGAGCAGATGACACAGTGGGCTTGGGAATGCAAGCTTGTGTCCTTGGATCCCATGGGCGAGCTGGGTCCCTCACCCCGGCCTTCCTCCCTGTCCTGGAGGACAGCTGGTGGGCACAGGCTTGCTGTCCATCTCCTTCCTGTCCTGGACAGACTCTCTTCCTGTGCAACGGATCTGACCACCGCCTCCGCTCCAAGCTGTTGTTGGGGGCGGGACTCCCACCCAATGTTGGAGTGGCAGTGGGATCAGCAGCTTGTGAGTCACCAGACTCACAGCCAGGGAGGAGCACGGGCTGGCCATGCAGAGCCACACGGGGTGCAGTTGGGGCAGAGTGACCAGGCAGGGCATGGGAGGCAGGCCTCGCAGTGACAGGAAGATAGGGTGTCCCTGGTCCTGTGGGAGCATGTGATTGTCTTGTTGATCAACTTTGAGGGCTGGAGGGGAGGGGGAAGCTCCCTGGCTGAGGACCAGGGAGGTGTAGCTGGTCAGCTGACCAGGGGACCAGCCGGGTGGGATGGCAGCTCAAGGTCAGGCCATGGGCTCAGCCTACCAGGCACCTACTGGGGACAGTCCAGCCCCCACCCCAGCCTGCCAGGGAGGGCCTGGTTGATGTGACCGATGGGTGGGAGACAGGACCTAGGAGACTCAAAACCTGGAGATCTCACTCCCTGCAGGTACACCAGAGCTCCGGGCAGCTGGTGGTGGGCATTCCATCCAGCCCTCGAGTCCCCCTTGCTTGGACATTGGTTTTGCAGCCTCTGCGTTTGGCTTGCCGTGGGCTTGGCCCACAGTGCTCATGTGCACCTCCAAAATCCCCAGCTGGCCTCTTCCACCCTGAGGTCAGCCAGCACTGAGCCCCAGATCAAGCTGTCCCACCTATGGGGCTGGCTCGGCCTTTCTGATCCCCACCCAACATGGCCCTAGTAGCCCTGGATGTGCAGGAGGTGCCCAGCTGAGTCACAGCAGGGACCTGGGCTAGAAGGGGAGAACCGGGTGCAAGAAGAGGGCTCCCCTTCCCACTAGGCCAGGGCGCAGTCCCCAGAGCCGTCCTGAGTCTGCCTGCTGCCCAGTGCAAGCTCTGGGTCACCCATGGGCTCCTACACACGGTCACTCATCAGGAAAAGGGGGCCCCTGCGTCCCTTCCTGCACAAACCCGCCAGGTTCGGGCCAAGTTGCTTGAGGCTGAGGCTCAGGCTTTTCCAGAGAGCTCAGGTCAACCAGCTCCAGACTCCACCTTTCCAAGGCGCCATCTGGGAGCTGGGGGTGGGTCCCTGAGAGGCAGGCGGGGTGTGGGAACCCAGGACACAGGGAAGCAAGCGCTCACGTCGCGATCATCCTGCACCTACCAAAGGTGAAGAAGAGCAAGGTTAGTGTTGGGAGCGCAAGTCCCAGGGCATTCAGGACCCTGGGGGAGTTTCTCTAAGCACCTAGTGTGTGCCAGGCATGGTCCTAGGTCCCGGGAAAAAAGAGTTCATGGAAAGACGGGGAGGGGAGGGGAACTGCTGTTCGCTCAGAGCTTACATTTTGTCAGGGAGACAGACCACAGCAGAGTAAATGGCTAGAGAATGTCATGATTAAAAGGTGCTAAGGACAAAGGTGAGGGAGGTGGGGTGGGCGCTGCCATCCTGGAGGCCAGCCCAGGCAGAACCCCAGGAGGGGCTTCTCACAGGAGCCCTGGAGGCCGAAGGAGCAGAGCCCTGTGGTCCTGCCCGCCACAGAATGGTGAGTCCTCTGCCCTTTGCAGTTGGGCTCAGGAGAGGTGGTGCCCCAGCCACCAAAGACACCCTTTCCAGAGACTTCCAGGAGAAGACGGAGGTAGCTGGACTGTGCCCTGTGGCAGGAATGTGTAGGGGACCCTGGCGCTCTCCCTGGCCATAGGAGAAGGAGGGTGCTGGGGGCCAGAGAGTTAAAATACCCAGCATGTCCCGCTCCTGCGCTCATGAGCCCTGTCCCGTGCCTGCCCCCAGGGGGACTGTAGGCTGGGCCACTCCTGCTGTCCCAGGCTGTGGTCACTGTTGCCGAGTCTATGACAAACACACGTCTCCCGTACATCTGGGTTGTTTTTTCCCTTCTTGGGGAAAAGAAATTTCTTATTTCTTTTAAAAGTCTATTAATATCGATTTGGTAGTTTTCTCTGTCCCATGTGGAGCGACGCATTTTCTCCCAGGTGTCAACGTGCAAACCCTCGCTCGCCGTGTGTCTGTGGTCTCAGCCTGGCTGACCCACAGCCTCCTCCTGCCTCCCCCTCCTTCCTCCTTCAGGCCGGCTGACTGCAGAGGGCTGGCTCTCAGCAACAGAACTTCCCGGCATCTGGTGCCTGCCCTCGGGAACATTCTGCCCTTCCTGGGAACAGGCCTCTGTGCTTGCCGCAGTCTGCTTTGCCTCCCACACGCCCCGAGGCTCCCCCAGGCTCAGCAGGGTGAGGGCCACAGGCCAAGTGGGGCGGCAGCACCTGCCCCTGGCTCCCCGGGTCTGGAAGAGACTTCCCCTGCATCCAGGATGCAGAGACGGCAGACCACACCGGTGAGGGCCCTCTCCTTGGGAGAAGAAGGTAATTCCTGCCCCTCAGTCAGGTTCACCACCTGTCCTTCCCCTGGTTTCATTTTTCTGAAGCGCTCAATTACATTAAGCTACTAGCTGCAAGCACATTTTAATTTTCCTGCTTTACACTCCGTAATAAATAGTGACAGGGTGATCGTGTGGCCTCGCCCTCGGCCTTCTCCTCCTCCTCGCCTCATTTCTCTTCATCGTGTTGCCAAGTGTCCTGAGGACTTCAATGCAAGCACAAGGCCAGGCGGCAGACTGGAGGGACCTTGCTGCACCCGCTTTGCTGGCCACAGTGTCCCCAGGCAGGGGCGTGGTGGGTGAGAACCCAGGACAGCGACGTCTCCCTGCTGATCTGTGGGCAGGGGCTTACTTGGCCCTGGCTCCTGAGCTCTGCACACCCACGCCTCTTCTCAGGCCAGCTCAGGCCAGCTCAGGCCGCCCACAGGGCCAGCTCCCGCCCAGTGCAAGCCAGTGGGGGCCCAGGGCCAGGCGCCAAGACCCACCCTGGGAGGTATGGGGAGCACCCAGGGCTTAGCTGTGGGGAGCACCAGGCTGGGTGTCTGCTTGATGGAAAAGTGTCCCCAGGCCCCGCCTGTGTGGCTTCACCCAACTTGAATCCAACACATTGTGGAAACGTAGCATCGGCAGTGAACACGCATGTCACCCAGACCAGGAGGCCCTGCAGCTGTCGACCCTGCCATCACTTTGAATCAGACACGGTAACCAACTCTGGGAGGTTTTGAAATGCACAGCAGGGGGTCTGTCTGCAGGTGCCACGCAAACATGGCTAACGAGGGGCCAGAGCTCGGTGGACGTGGTGTCCTTGGGGGTCCTGCAGTCTGATCCCCCAGGGATACCGAGGGTGAAGGTCTCACAAAATTAAAATGTCCATTGGAGAACCATTTCTGTATCTCAGGTTTTGCTCCAAACCTCGGAGCTGTCTTCCGTGTTCACCCTCCATAGAGAGGAGACTGAGATGTACACGTTGTCACCTTTTCAAAGGGGCCACATTTGGTGATGCCCTGAGGAGCCCCCCAGTGTCCCTGGCAGGTGATGGCAACAGAACTCAGGCACAGGCTTGTGGCATCTGGGTCCTGCTTCCCTCCCCAAGGAGTATTCCAGAAGGACTGTTCTAAAGTGGCCAGGGTTTGGCCAACCTTCGCATCTGTTTCTCTCTGAAGTTCTGGGCACGAGGCTGGGGGTGATCAAGCCCCTCCCGGAGTCTGGAGGGGCTCTGCCCGCCCCTGCTTGGTCACGGGCTCTTGGCCTCAGTTACTGGTCTTGGAGGCACATTGTTTTGCTCGGCGAGACCCAAAACTGCACCGAGATGAATGCTTGCCTCTTCTCACCTAACCACACACAGGCAGGTGGCCTCATTCTGTGAGCTCAATGAGACCAGGGTTTGTCCCATGCTGGTTTTTGTAGTGTCCCATCACCGGGAACTGTCCCCTCTGCATGGTGGAGGCCAGCCCGCCATGTCCTCCTCACAATCCAGAGAATAGAGGGCAAGGGGGGGAGTAGAGGGTCTCAAGAACTCACATCCCCTTTCCAGAAGGGTTGGTGACCACTTAGTCCAGCAGCCACTTCCACCAGCAAGGGAGACTGGGACAAGGGTCTCTGACCAGCACAGGCACTGTCCACACACAACAAGGCTGGGCTCTGCTGGGCAAGGCAGGCAGAAGGGACAGGCGGTCTGTGTTGAAGGCCATTCTGCCACCCACCTGCTTCCTGGGAGGAGCAAATGAGGAGCACAGTAACGTGCTGAGCGTGTCAGGCTGCTTACTGTCCACACAGATGTACTGCCATCACCACCACCTTCGTCATCGTCACCATCTTACTCTCAGATAATCCCCTCTGGACTCTGGCTAAACTGTGGGTCCTGCCGCTGGTTTGTTTTACGACCTGCCGTACCCTCCATTTGTGTTCAGAATTCCAGTGTGAAAAGAACCTAACTCCTTGTTCCACGGGGGTTGGCAAATGGTATTTTGATACATTAATTCTCACAGGTTTTAAAAACAGTTTTGATCATCGAAATTCACAAATTCACATTTGCAAATGTGTGTATAGTTTTAAAATGGCAAACTCTGTGGTCCAACCACGTTGCTTTTGAGATTTTTCTGCAGAGGAAATAACCACAGAGAAGGAAGGAGATTTATCTGTGAGGGTGCTTCTCGCAGTGATATTTATAACCATTGAAAAATTGGAAACAACCTAAATGTTGAAGAATGGAGACCTGGTAAGATGAATTACACTCCATCCGTGCCATGAAATACTATATGGCTTAAAAATTATGTTGACGAAGAATATTCAAATATATGGAAAAGTAGTCGTGATGTATCTGTTAAATGAAAACGCAAATTTCAGAACCGTGTGTGAAATTGTAACCGTGGTCTGTGGGGGGATCACCACTGTCGGTGAAGAACGTGGCTCTGAAGCCAAGATTCCACCCCTGCTCAGCCTGGCTCCCCGCCTAGGGCCCTGGCCACAGGACTTCCTGCCTCCGTTTGTGCCTTTGCAGAGCATGGACTCTGACACTGCCCTCCTCAGGGGCTCCAGGCCAAACCCCGCCCCCTGCTCACACATGGCACAACTGCCGGGGTGCAGGACCTCCACCCCAACACCTCCTGCATGGGGCCTGTGCGCCTCCTGTGGCTCTCCATGAGGGGGCGCCTCTGAGGCACACTGGGCTTTAAGTGCACTGAGCCCTTTGGGATGAGCAGAGCAGGGGCGGTGGTGATGGGGCCCGTGTGCGGTGGTGGCGGACTGGGTTTCTTGTCTGGATTTCTAGAAGATTCCTGTTCATTGTTTGTGGAGCCCTGCAGGAGGCAGGTGTCTGTCCCAGGATGCAGGGGGCTGGGGGAAATGGGCTCTGCTCGTGCAACAGGTGATCTCTGAGCACCTACTGCAGCTGCTGGGCCGACTCCACGCTGCACACTGGGGCTTCAGAGGGGAGGAGAGTCACCTGAGGCCAGGTGTAGCCTAACTGCAGAATGAGGTCATCCCAGAGCCACTTCCTGGGGATCCCTGAGCAGAGCTGGGGCGTCCCTGAGGGGCGGGCTTCCCACAGGGCTACCTGCCAGGCTGCCACTTGAAGGAGGGCAGAGCCCTCGCCGCCCACCTCGTCCAAGTCATCCACACCAAGACATGAGGGGAAGGGCCCCTTGTCCTTCCCTAGCCCTCAATCCACATGTGGGTGAAGGCCCCGAGCTGGAGAGTGGACACTGGGGAGCCGGAAGCCAGCACTGGAGCTCTCGCAGGTCTATGCCACCCGCTGGAGTGCTCCAGGAGACCAGTGAGGAGTGGAGCCCGCAGGCCAGGCCAGCCTCTGCCCCCAGCCGCCATGTCCCTGCTGCATGCCATGGGCCTTTCAAGAGGAGCCAAGGTGCCACCAGGGAGACAGGGCAGTCACCTGACCAGGTTGTGCTTCAGGGGGATTCCCCACCCACAGCTGGGTGACAAGTCTGGAGGGGAGGGGTCTGGGCAGGGAGAGCAGCAGCCCCAGAAAGGTGATTTGGGTTTCTGAACAGTGAGAGGCAGGGGCAAGGGGCTGTGGTCAGGAGATACTTGGGAGGAAGGGTCAGCAGGGCCCGGGGTTGGATGGCCTGGCTGGGGGAGGCCTGGGAGGGAGGAAGGGGACTTGCCCTTGGCAGGGGACAGGTGGCAAGCTTCTTACTGCGCCATGGACTCTGAGGCTCAGCAGTGTGACTGAAGGTACAAAGACCAGTCTGCTCGTGGAGGGAGAGTTCCGACCCACTCAGTGCCCAGGTCACTAGCTGCACCCTCTGTGGCAAGCAGCCTCCAGCAGCCGGGGCGTCCTCATCGCTGACACCTGCCCCTTTGTTCCTGCTTCCAACTCAGGAACCCCAGAGACAGTCATGCTCCCAGCCAGCCCCTCAGGACACCCTGTCTCCCTGTGTCACCTCCAGTGGCCCAGGGCAGCAGTCTCCCATGGGGCTCCTCCCCTGCCACCCCTGGGTGTCTCCAAATGCCAGTGAGGCCAGTAGCCCCTCCCTGCAAGCTCTGAGCAAGTGGCCTCTGCCTCACTCAGTCTGTCAACGTCCACACGGGGCCGTGTCCGAGGTAGGACTGAAGCCTGGGAGTGGTGGGGGCCATGGGCAGCGTGTCACGGAGAATCCTGTAGGTTAGAGCCCCAGGCTGGAACTCCGGGGACCCCTGACCCTGAGCAGGTGGTGAAGGTCCAAGGGAAGGAAGGTCAGACTCTGGGGGGAGGCCTGGGCCATGGAGGGCGTGTGGCTGGGGCCCTCCCACTCTGCACCTCGGAGGCCTTGTCAAGCCACATGGCAGCTGGTGGAGGTTGCTGGCAGCTCCAGGGTCAGTGCCCAGCTGGGCACTGACCTGAGGGAGCCCCCATTCTCTGCCCACACCCGTCCCCACTGCACACTGATGACGTGAACCTAATTTAATAATCGCCCTGCAAGCATGTGCTTGGTGCCCAGATAGACAGGGTCCAGGCACAAACACAGGACTAAAGACCATGTCCTCCCCTCACCAAGGGCCAGTGGCCTCTCTCTGTACTCTGGACAGCTGGGAACAATGAGAGTCTTTCTTGATTGAAACAAACGTGCCCAGGGAGCATCCATTTCAGTCTTTGGAGGGTTCAGAGTCAGGGCCGCCTGTGCCAGTTGAGGTTGAAGGGTGGTGGGGAGTGTGGGTCATTGTAGTTAGAGGAGCAGGTTCAACAGCATGTGGGGACCACAATGTGTCCTTAACTGAAGCCTCAGATGCAGAGTCAACGCTGCTCACCACCATGCACCTGGTCATCAGCTCACTGGGCCGTCCCTCATATTTCAAACTCGGCTCCACGTACCATAAACATATATAATTTTTATTTGTCACTTTACAAAAGAAATTTAGGAAAGAGAAATAATGCCACTTGGATTCACAGGAACCAACCAGTGCCTCTCAAAGCCACTTTGATCCCGTGGAGACGTAGGATAAAAGCAAATGACCAGAAGGCCAATAGGGTGGCCGGCCCAACAGCGGCACTGCAAGGTCATCACCGAGCTTCCTGAAGGCCTGCGGGGGCGAGGCTCAGGGCTCCAGGGACCCAGGTTGCAGGGCGCCCCCCCGCCCCCCACACCCTCTCATGTTGTGCGAGGGAGGGAACAGGCACAGGGCAGCTGGTAACTCACAAAGCTCTCGTTACCAGGAAGTGGGTTCAAGTCCATGTCGGGCACCCCTAGTCGGGCACCCCTAGTCGGGCACACCGGTTCACCCATGGCGCTGGCCCTCGGGGGCCATGGGAGGGAAGTGTAGTCCACGGGCTTCAAAGAACCTGTCGAGGAGGAGCCGCAAGACCCGGCTGAAGGGAGGCGATGTTCTGTGTGGCTCCACTCTGCGAGTGATCGAGGACCCACACAGCTGCTCCTGGGCAGGAACCATGGCTGCCGTGCGGACAGGGGTCCAGGCCTCAGCGACAGTGCAGGACCCCGGGTGCCCCAGCAGGACTACCGGGATCAGCATCCGAGCAGGGCTCCTGGCCACCCACCGGAGCAGGAATCCCAGCACGACTCCCACACAGGACACCCGCCACTGCCCCTGTGCAGGAACCCTGGCTGCCACCCCCATGTGGACCCCCATCCACCAAAGTGGGGCTCCTCCGGTCACCTCCATCTTGGGACTCTGCAGCCACTACCATAGTCCCCTACACGCTATAGGTTGCCTGCAACTGAGGACATCGCAAGGCACCCACATCTGGAGACAGCCAACAGTCACAACACTGCATGCCACAGAGCCACGTCTATGACACATTGCCCAACACCACGTCCACCACAACCCTCTCCTCATCGCTGAAAGCAGCCACCTCCATCTTGGGACACCTTCATCACCATCTTTAGTTGGGGCAACTCCCAGCTTGGAACTCTGGCTGGGCAGGTCCTGACAGTATCCGGCCTCCCCGTCTGCCCGGCACCTGCCACCTGGCATAGTGACTGCCCGATACAAAACAGCTCTCCGGTGACAGGTGCGCAGTCCCCAGGGCTCAGCCCACAAGACCTCTAGGAGAGAAAGGTCCCCAGTTAGGAAGTAGAGAGGGAGGGGGGAGTGGGATACAGATTAGAGACTAAACTAGAGACCGGGAACCGTGAGGTCTACAGGTGATATAAGGAGAAAGACCAGGCGCCCACATCAGACCAGCGGGCCCCAGAGGAGATCCTTGGGGTGCCGTCTCCCATCAGGAAGGGCAAGTGCCATCCCCTACCTCCAGGAGCCCCACACCTGAGACCGGCTCTCCCACCCGAATAACCTGCACCATCCTGAGGGTGGAGAAACCAGCTAAGGACAAACAACCCCCCTGTCGGATAAGAAGGGAAGCAGGAGAGATACTGATTTCCAACAAAAATAATCCTAGTTTCCTCATTCGAGGTTTATCCTCTTGCTCTCTCTTCTCCTGCCCTCACGTCCCCAACATTTGTGAAACCAACTGCTTTTCATGAACCAGGCTACCAAGGACTGGGAGGTCTGAATAGTGCATTCCGGTGGTGTTGTCTCTTCTTTTATCTCCTATTTTTACATTTTTATTCTTCTTGATATTGGTGTGTGTTTGTTTCATGTAGTCTACTGTCCTCCTGCTCACTTGTCTACCCCAATCACTTCCGCTCTCTTCTCCTGCTACTAACCAACTCCCTTAGATTCCTTTTTCAGGCTTTCTAAGATGTAATAACTCTATCCTCACCTCCTTCCCCCTCAACATCTCATCCTAACCCCCACCCCTGGTTCTTTGTTCACATCAGAAACTGTAGACCCTTTTGCAAACCTACTGTTTATATTGAAGATAATAATTGAACTATTTCCAAACATTGTGACCAAACTGTATACGTCTTCATAGCAGCTATTTGGTTTCAGGTTGTACTGGTTGTATTGGGGTCTGTTAAGATTGTCCTCCCCCTCAAAGGACAGGTATTAAACCCTGCAAGGACACTATAAGCCTGTAGGGTGAAAACGATAAACCCTCAGATTGCAGTACTAGAAGGGAAGGCACACAAACAACATAAAAAAAAACAAGGGAAGAAAGTGTCCCCAAACCAACCAAGGTTCTACATTATTAGACTCCAGGCCACTACAGCAGAAGAAATTACAGAGAAGGAGTGCAGGGTTATGTGATTAAAATGTTCTGTGAATTAAAGGATGACATAAGAGAGCGAATCCAGGCAGCAAAAGACCATTTTAATAAAGAGCTACATAAGCAAATACAGGAAGCAAAAGATTACTTCAATAAGGAGACGAAGGTTCTGAAAAAACAAAAAACAGACAAATCCTTGAAATGAAAGAAACAATAAACCAAATTAAAAGCTCAATAGACAACACCACCAACAGGTTAGATCACTTGGAAGACAGGAGCTCAGACAATTCTTGTCAAAATATATCATCTTGACAAGAACGTTGACCACACAGAGAGGACGGTAAGAAACCATGAGCAGAACACTCAAGAATTGTGGGGTAACATGAAAAGACTAAAGTTAAGAATCATTGGGATAGAGGAAGGCATAGAGATCCAAACCAAAGGAAGGAGCCATCTATTCGATGAAATAATATTAGAAAATTTCCAAACATGAAGAATAAATTGGAAAATCCAATACAAGACGCTTATAGGATGCCAAATGTACAAAATCACAACAGATCTCTCCTCATACTGTATGTCTTGCATTTTCATTATGATATGCCTTGGGGTGGATCTGTTAGTTCCAAAAACAGCATGGTATTGGCACTAAAATAGACTTATAGACCAGGGGTACAGAATAGAGGACACAGAGACTAACCAATATAATTACAGTTATCTTACATTAGACAAAGGAGCCAAAAACATACATTGGGGAAAAGACAACCTCTTCAACAAATGGAGCTGGGAAAACTGGAAATCCACATGCAATAAAATGAAATTAAACCCCTGTCTCTCACCATGCACAAAACTCAACTCAAAGTGGATCAAGGACCTAGGAATTAGACCAGAGACCCTGCACCTAACAAAGGAAAAGTAGGCCCAAGTCTCCATTAGGTAGGATTAGACCCTGACTTCCTTAATAAGACTCCTATAGCTCAAGAATTAAAAACAAAAATCAATAAATGGGATGGATTCAAACTTAAAATCTTCTTCTCAGCAAAAGAAACCACCAATGAGGTGAATAGAGAGCCTAAGGATGGGAGCAAAGTTTTACCAACACACATCACACAGAGCACCAATCTCCAGGGTCTATAAAGAACTCAAAAATCTTAACGCCACAAAAACAAACAACCCAATCAACAAATGGACCAAGGACCTGAACAGACACTTCTCAGAAGAGGATATACAATCAACCAACAAATACATGAAAAAATGTTTATCATCTGTGGCAATTAGAGAAATGCAAATCAAAACTACTCTAAGACATCATCTCACTCGAGTCAGAACGGCAGCTATTGTGAGGACAAACAACAGTAAGTGTTGGCGAGGGTGTGGTGGGACCGCAAATTGGTGCAGCCAATATGGAAAGCAGTAAGGAGATTCCTTGGAAAACTGGGAATGGAACCACCATCTGACCCAGCTATCCCTCTCCTCGGTTTATACCCAAAGGACTTAAGAACAGCATCCTACAGGGACACAGCCACATCAATGTTTATAGCAGCACCATTCACAATAGCTAACCTGTGGAACCAACCTAGATACACCTCAATAGTTGAATGCATAAAGAAAATGTGGTACATATACACAATGGAAAATTACTCAGGATTTAAAGAGAATAAAATCCAGGCATTCGCAGGTAAATGGATGGAGTTGGAGAATATTATGCTAAGAGAAGAAAGTCAATCCCCAAAAAACCAAAAGATGCTGATCCATTAAGGGGATGAGTGGAGAGCATGGGGGGATGGAGGAGCTTCAGATAGGGCAAAGGGTAGGGAGGGTAAGGGAGAGGACAGGGTGGTAGGAAAGATGGTGGAATGAGATGGCCATCATTACCCCGAGTACATGCATGAAGACATGGATGGTGACTCTGCGATGTGTACAACCAGAGACGTGAAAAGTTGTGCTTTATATGGGTAATATGAATTATAATGCACTCTGCTGTCAGGTATAACAAATTACAATAAATAAAAAACAACAACAACAACAAAAGAACTTGTGAGGCCCGATTATGTCATGGCCCAGGCTATGTGGGCAGTGACCAAACAGACTCCATTTTGCCCTGAGCCTCCACGTCATGTTAGAAAGCCTTCTCCCAGGGAAAACCCTGCCTCTGCGCCTGTCAACAGTTGCCTAGCATAGCATGTTTGCCAACACAAAATGGCGATTCTTACACAATGTAAAAGTGTTCTCTCTTGGGTTCCCGTCTTCCCTGGACCATGTGCCCTGGCAGAGACTGACTCTCTAGACGTTGGTGACCATTCTGTAACTTGTACACAACTAGGGACCTTTTGGCCACTCCCTTTTCTGCTTATGATTTTAGATCTCATGACGTTTGTTTATGGTTTTGAATCATATCAACAGCCACTTCTACTTTAAGATGGTTTTGGACTATAAAAGGTGTACTCAGACCCCGAGAGGGTCGAAGGGTGTAGACCTGCAGCCTGCCCTTGGCCTGCCTGCTGGTGGATCTGGACCACAGGCTGGTGAATAAAGTTTCCATTCCCGGCTTAGAGATTGACTGGGTGATTTATTGCAATCCCACCTCAACATTTACAGGTCCCTTTGAAAGGATAAAAGAAACTGAAGTTAAAATGTAAAGGACCAGGTATTGTAGAGTTTCTAAGCTGCAAAGCCTGAGTTAAAATGTAAAGGACCAGGTATTGTTAAGTTTCTATGCTACACTCAAAGCCTGAAATTCCTGTAGCTGTTAGGACAATTCCCGGGACTGCCCATTAAATAATCCTCCTTGACCACTTAGTTGTTTAACAACTTGGACCCTGTGCAGCTAGGCACGTAGGCACCTCAGGGCCCAAACCAATCAGTTTGAATGTATCCCCCTCCTTAGGAGTGACCTATCACTCCCGCCCGACCTGTTCCCGCCAATGAATGTACTAATCATGTTTGAGAGTCGTTGTTTGATTTTCCCGCACCTCATGATGATTTGCTGTGATGTATGCAAAGCCCCCACCCTCCCCAAAAACTGTACTTAAGCACTGCTCAACCCCTGCTCCGGGCTCTTGGCCGCTGTCCCTTCTTGAGTGAGCCTGGAGCCCCAGTGCACTGGATCCTCAATAAACCCCCTTTTGCTGTTGCATGAGTCGGTCTCTTGGTGGTCTCTTCCTCCATCGTTCGCCAGACCCTTACACCTTTGTAGGAGTGGGAGTGGGTCACACCTGGTTATGGAAGGGGACAAAGCACCCCACCAGCCAGTGCTTCATTCCAAGGTTCCGAGGTGCTCCACCTTAAACAGAGCTGATGACTTTAAAAAAATCGAATAAATTAAAAGAGATGGACCAAGGCTTAATCAAGCAACTCATTTCAACCTCTCCAGAAATGGAAGGCACGAGAGTATGCAAATCCAGTGTTAATCTGCGCTCGGCTAAAGCATCATCGGCAGCTTGCTTTCTATGCAAATAGGACCCAGAGTGAACAGAACCGGTGACTTTCCTTGGCTGGGCTTGTTTTCTTCGTAAATTGATTTTTACCTCAAAAGACTTGAAATTTCTCACAAATAGCTCACGTGCACACCCCCGCACTGCAGTATTTTTGGTCTGGATTTATTTCATCCATTTCTGAATCAAAAATTCCCTTTAGACCTGCCCAGGACCCTGGGATGCCAGACATGGCGTCCCCCCAGCCCCAGCATGACCATGGTGGCAGGGTGGGAAATTGCGGGAGATGGCACCAAGAGCCACGGAGGCTTAAAAGCCACCTCCCCAAGAGTGCTCAAGCACGAGACTGTACATTTTATATGCATATCTGCCTCGTCTTTGAGAGTAAGTGGACACTTAACTCCAGAGCCTTTTTGCAATTCCCTGTTACCCGCAGGGAATCAGCCGTCAGTAAAGTCAAACCCACTTCCTGAACAAAGAGTTCCAGAAAACTTTCCTTTTAGCGAGGCAGTGGACTCACCAGGCTCCTAAGCGCTGCTGAAAGATTCCAGTTTGGACCCAGCTCTTGGGAGGCTGAGCGCCCCCTCCCTGGGCCCCGCAGGGCTGTGCTGCAGAACCTGGGAAAGCAGGCACACCCTGGCCTCCAGCTCAGCAGCCAGGGGCTGGTGGTGTGAAGGAGGAAAGAACCGGAGGAAAAGGGGGCCATGCTTCCAGACGCCGGTGCAGAAAGAGACCTTCTGGGTTTAGGACCCAAAGCACAGGCAACAAGCAAAACTCGACAAATGGTGCTACGTCCAACTAAAAGGCTCCCGCATCACACAGGACACAGTCAGCAGTGAGAAGAAATGACCTGGAAAACGAGAGGAAGTCTTGCCTGCCATGATCGGCCAGCGGGTCAGTGACAGAATCTGCAAGGAACCCAGGGCCTCGTGACAGAAACCCAGGCAGTCCCATTTAAAAAAAGGGGAAATGATCTGAGTGGACCTCTTCTCCAAAGAAGAAACACAAACAGCGACTTGTGCACAGAAAAGTGATGGGTGTGTTTGTCCACAGGGAATGCAAAATGAAATTCCAACCAGGACAGGGCCATGGAAATACAGCACCCGAAAAGCCCCTGGGTCCATGTATGAAGGCATGAATGGTGTGGCTGGACTTCGTGTCCAACCAGAGAAATGAAAACTTGGGCTCCGTTTGTGTACTACGAGTTGAAAGACATCCTGTCCTCATGTAGAACCAGCTGGAACAAGTAAATGAATGCATTTTAAAATGTGAATTTAAAAAAAAAACACAAAAAACATATACTGGCAAGGGTGTGGAGAAGAGGGACCCTCGGGCACTGCTGATAGGAGTAGCAGTCGGCACAGCCTGGAGTTTCCTGGGAACTCTAAGACAGCCTGCCTCCTGGTCCAGCCAACCCACGCCTGGGTGGGAATCTAAAGGAAAGAAAAATCAGAATGCAAAAGAAACACTTGCCTGTGTTTATGGCAGCCTCATCCGCAGTTGCTAAGTTAAGGAACTGGTCCAGGTCCCCGTCAACAGATGGATAGACAGGAAAATTCAGGGGATACATGCACAATGGAGTACTATTCAGCCACAAAGAAGAACAAAGTCCTGTCATTTACAGCAAACTCGATGGAGCTGGAGGACATTAAGTGAAGTGAGCCAGAACAGAAAGGTGAACACTGAAGAAGCGTCGGCCTCCAAGTGGGAAAGTGGTGGCCAGGGCCTGGGAAGGGTGCTGGGGTGGGGTGGAAAGAGTGTGGCTGGCTTTGATCAGTGCACACTGTACACATGTCTGGAATTGTCACCCAGAGCCCCAGTCACCAGAACTCAGTCATCCAGAACCCAGAACCCAGCCATGTAGAACCCCAGTCACCAGAACCCACTCACCCAGAACCCCAGTCCACAGAACCCAGTCACCTAGAACCCAGTCACCCAGAACCCAGAACCCAGAACCCAGAACCTAGTCACTCGGAACCCAGAACCAAGCTATGTAGAACCCCAGTCACCCAGAACCCAGTCACCCAGAACCCAGTCACCCAGAACCTCAGTCACCAGAACCCCAGTCACCCAGAACCCTAGTCACCCAGAACCCAGAACTCAGTCGCCCAGAACCCAGCCACCAGAACCAGTCACACAGAACCCAGAACCCAGCCATGTAGAACCCCAGTCACCAGAACCCAGTCACCCAGAACCCAGTCACCCAGAACCCAGCCACCTAGAACCCCAGTCACCCAGAACCCAGTCACCCAGAACCCAATCACCCAGAACCCAGTCACCCAGAATCCCAGTCCACAGAACCCAGTCACCTAGAACCCAGTCACCCAGAACCCAGAACCCAGAACCCAGCCACCAGAACCCAGTCACCTGGAACCCAGAACCAAGCCACGTAGAACCCCAGTCACCCAGAACCCAGAACCCAGTCACCCAGAACCTAGAACCCAGTCACCCAGAACCTCAGTCACCAGAACCCAGTCACCCAGAACCCCAGTCACCCAGAACCCCAGTCACCCAGAACCCAGAACCCAGTCACCCAGAACCTAGAACCCAGTCACCCAGAACCCAGTCACCAGAACCCAGAACCCAGTCACCCAGTCACCCAGTCACCCAGAACCCAGAACCCAGTCACCAGAACCCAGTCACACAGAACCCAGAACCCAGTCATCAGAACCCAGTCACCCAGAACCCAGTCACACAGAACCTAGAACCCAGGCACCCAGAACCCAGTCACCCAGAACCCAGTCACCCAGAACCCAGAACCCAGTCACCCAGAATTCCAGTCACCCAGAACCCAGTCACCAAGAACCCAGAACCCAGTCACCTAGAATCCCAGTCACCCAGAACCCAGTCACCCAGAACCCAGAACCCAGTCCACAGAACCCAGTCACAAGAACCCAGTCACCCAGAATCCCAGTCCACAGAACCCAGAACCCAGTCACCCAGAACCCAGTCACCCAGAACCCAGTCACCCAGAACCCAGAACCCAGAACCCAGTCACCCAGAACCCAGAACCCAGCCACGTAGAACCCCAGTCACCCAGAACCCAGTCACCCAGAACCCAGCCACATAGAACCCCAGTCACCAGAACCTAGTCACCCAGAACCCAGAACCCAGTCACACAGAACTCAGAACTCAGAACCCAGAACCCAGTCACATAGTGCCCCAGTTGTGGACACCGCACCGCCCAGCTTCCTGTGCCAGCCTCTGCGCTGTGTGCCACCCACAGCGCCAGGCTCCGGAGACGCAGGGCCAGGCAGAGGTGCACCGTGCGGGGTGCGGTTGTCTCTGCCTCTGGCCCAGAGTGGAGGTCACAGCCCTGGGCAGGAAGGCTCCTGGGGCAGGAGAGCGGGTCATTGGAGGAGGCAGCCCCTGGGCAGAGCCTTACGGGTGCCGAAGAGGCGGTGAGGAGAGGGAACAGGTCAGGACAGCCCTTGCCGGCAGGGGACGGCAGTGACAGTGTGGGAAGCAGCACGCACACGGTGCCAGCTTGCCCGGGCGCTGGGGAGCAGGGCCCCTCCAGGGAGAAATATGCATCATACAGCCCTTCCTCCTGCTCCCGGACTCCTCACAAAGGCCCAACTTGGGCCTTGGGACGTGGAGGCCAGGGCAGCAGGGGCAGAGCTGGGAGAAGGCCGGGTGGGCCGGGGCCAGGGCGACGGGACAGCTCGCAGGCCTGGGCAGTCTGAGGGCAGAGCCACGGGACGCTGCTGGCAGGAGAAGGGCACAGTCGGACTGTGCTGGACCCATAGTCCTGGAAGGCCTGGCTCCCCCAAATCGTCCCTGACCTGCCAGACACGGTGCCACCAAAGGCTGTGGCAGGCACTCAGCTCCCAGGGAGGGAGGGAGGCAGGCCCTGGCCTGACCACGAGAGAGAACTGGGGCTGCCAGAGCCGAGGCTTGGTGAGGTGGGCGGGTGAGGTGGGCAGCTAAGGGAGGCAGGGGAGGCAGGCAGGTGAGTGAGTGGGTGAGTGGAGTGGTGAGGAGGCAGGGAGCTGGCAGGGAGGTGAGTGAGGCTGGCAGGGGAGGCTGGCAGGGGAGGTGAGTGGTGAGGAGGCAGGGAGCTGGCAGGGAGGTGGCAGGGAGCTGGACTTTGCGAGACAACAGCAGGCGTGACAGAACCCACCCAGTGGATAGAGTGTGGCCCTGACGTGGCGCACCTGGGGTGGGAGGAGGATGCCCAGTGCCATGCTGGGTCTGGGAGAGAAGCATCTGCCTTGGCAACAGGCGCCCACAGCGCACCTCACGTCCTGCAGGCGCACAGCGGGGCCCCTGCTGTCCTCCTGGCCAAGGGACTCCTCTGGATGTGATGTCCACAGACCCAGACCTGCCCTACCCATCAGGGCCCTCCCAGGGAGCAGGAGTGTCCAGTCGTCCCCACCAAGGCAGGAGAGGACGAGGACCGTGAGGGCTCAGGACAGATGGGACCAGCGGAGCCACGGGAGGCGCCAGGCAGCCCAGTGGGTTTAAGTCACGGCTGACGGGAAGGAGCTGATCTGGGCCTCTCCCACACCCCCCGGGGGCCTGGCGGGAATCTCAAGCTCTGGAGCCCCCAACCCCGACCCAGGGACCCGGAGTCCCCCACCTGGCCTCCCAGCCTTCCCAGCGGGTCCACTCATGACGGAATCACAACACGCTCCCTGGCAGAAGGACTTCCCCAGACCGTGAAGCCCCGTTGCTGTGTCCTCAGATCCCTCACCTGGGGCCAAGAGAGGGGACCTCACAGAACTCAGCACATTTCGCAGCAGAGCTGGCGGGCTGGGGCGGGGGGGGGGGGGAGGGCAGTCGGCCAGACAGGTCTCCTGTGGCTCCTGTCAGGACACGCGGCAGCTTCTGCTGCTGTCATGCGGCACCGTGTCTTGCTGCGGTGAAGGCCACTGTGGTCATGTCTCTGCTCAGAACACGCGTCAAGCATGACGTTCTGGGGGCCATGGTCATGGTCGAGTCAGGACGGAGAGGGACGTGCTTTCGTCCCCAGCCCCGGCTGGAGGTCTGCCCAGACTGCGCACGGAGAAGCAGACCACCAATGCAGCATTGGAGAGGCAGCAGCGAAGGTCAGCGCTGTCCATGGTGGCCTGGCAGCCACAGGGAAAGCCCAGGGAAACGGCGGTCAACTCTGGCCCAGATGAGAGGGCCTGTCCAGGCAGCGACCCGAGCCCAGCACCGATGCCTTCTGTCCAGAGATGAAGGACACCAAACCCAGCGCTTGGAACACCCATCCTCGGCAACAGGGGACAAGCCCAGGTGCGGACAGTAAGCCCCCAGAGACCGCGACGGGGCCATGCACAGAGCTCCACAGAGACAAAGGCGCAGTCTCTGGGCATCGCCCACCGCGTGCATGGCCAGAGCCCATGCACTTCAGTAAAGACCCAAACAGGGCTCTTCACGGAATCAACGATCCTGCTCTGAGAGCCACGAGGAAGAAGGGAGAGTTGGGAACACGGAGGGCCTCCGAACACCAGGCAACGAAGAGGGGTGCTCCCTGGGACAGGTGGACAGGTGGTCCAGTCCTCAGGCACAGAAGGAACGCAGACCGCTACCCCCAGGACAGGGACTGCCACGGAGCAGCGAGGAGGCCACGGACACACCAGGTCAGGGTGAATGGCGACAATGGAGAAAATGATGGAATTTCATTGACGGGTCACTGCTGCATGTCACCTCCTGGGGACAGAATGAGACAGCGAGCCCTTCACTGCCCTGACTCACGTGGATCAGGAAAACAGCCGCAGAACAAAGCTCTGCAAAAGCCAAACGTCACTTTATTTCTGGGGAGCACGGAGCTGGAGGGCCGGCTGGTGTGGCCTGAGGGTGTCCCCAGTACCCCAGGTCCTGGACTCTGGCTTCCTCTCACGCCATGGGATGTCCCTCTGACACACGCTACCCCCATGAAGTCACACACTCCTAAGTCACCTGATGGACTGCCCAGCCTTGGGCTTTCCTCCTCCAAACCTGAGAACGGAATAAACTTTCTTCTCTGATACTTTGTTACAGCTGCAGGAAATGGGCTAAGCCAGCGCAGGAATGAGCAATCCTCTAATGGCCTCCTCAAGGTGGCCGGGCCTCTTGTCCAGTCCCAGATACGCTGGCAGGCAGCCTCCCTCTGGTAGAGTATGGACCACCCTGGAGGACCAGGGAGTGCTCAGAGAGCCGCTCCTGAGAGCAAAGGAAGTTACCAGACAGGGCTGCTCTCCAAACCTGCGATCGGACGGCCCCAAACTTACAGAGGGGACAGGGGTGGCAAAGCGACCCAACCCAGGGGGCAGTGGGCAGAAACAGTGGGAGAAGAGCCCCTCTGTCACATGCACATGTGAGCGCACACACACACGCGCGTGCACACACACACACACACACACACACACACACACACACACACCCCTCAGGCAGATCCCAGAGGTATGAGAGTTGGTAGCAGAATCTCTAGTGAAACACAGAGGGTCATGCCACACAGAGAAGAAGTGTTTTTAAATGAGACGCAAGAGGAAAATCATTGAGAAGAAATGGATACGTTGACGACATTAGAATACGAGGCTTCTGGAAAGATTCTCTTACAAAACGAGACAGTGTAATAAAAAAACCACAGCTTGACCTTTGTCTCTGTCTGTCCACTCCAGCTGCCATGACCGGGGCTGCGGACCCATGCCCAGACCTCAGGCGGTCACAGTCCTGTCTCTTCTCTGTGCTTGACCTGGGGAGACAGGAAGTCCCTCTCATAAGGACACAGTGCTGTCACGCAGGCCCACTGTCACATCCTCATTCCACTTCAGTCTTTCCTCAGAGGCCTCATCTCCAAACACGGCCATCCTGGAGGTCCCAGCTTCACCATGTGGCCTTGGGGACAGGGGCACTCGGTCCATGACACAGGTAACCATCTCCCAGCCAATATCCAGGCTGAGTAGGAGGCCACGTTGGCAAGGCCTGAAGAGGGGTCCACTCTGGGGCAAGGGAGATACGGGGTCAAGGGAAACCCCAGGTCTCTGGCACAAGCCACCGTGGACGGAGGTGCCCTTCCCCCCACGTGTGCAGTCACACGCTCTTACACACCATGTATATTAAAATACACGTTTACACTCACATGTGCACCACATGTGCACACCTAGATAACACGTGGGTTGCACGCACACCGATATGTGCGTACATGTCACACATGTGCATTCACTCACAGTGCTTGTCCACACACTCATAAGGCATGTTTATACTCGCCCTCCACACACCCCACGTTGACCCACAGTCCACATGTACATACATGTATGTCTTGCACATGGCCACACACACCTTTCCCCTCCCTAGGGACAGAGGCAGGCCTCCTGTGGGGGTGGGGGACGCTGACTGTTTTGGACGTGGTGACATGTTGAGACACAGAGTATCTGTGGGTCACCCTGGAGAGGTTAGGGACAGGCCACAGAGACGCTGAGGGCCAGAAGCCCACCCAGTGCTTTGGAGCTGAGGTCGGGGATGGTCGGCCTCCGGGTATATGACACCGTCCAGGAAAGAGGTGGAGGGACTCTGAGGCCCAGGCAGCTGGCAGGGATTCCTTTGTCCCCCAGCCATGTGACCGCTGGCCAGGAGTCCCTGTGGGCTGGAGCCCCGGGCAGTGGCTCTTGTTCCCTGTGTTTCCCTGGCTCCAGGCTCCAGGTGCACCCCCTAGGACTCCGCCTCGGCCCACTTGGCTCTGTTCTGGGTGACGTTGGGCACAGTTGGTCACAGGCCTTCCCCCTCTGCTCCCTGCCCCGCGGACCTCCCGAGGCTGCTGTGAAACACGGAAGGACACGGGCAGTGAAAGGCTGACCCTGTCCCGGGCTCAGCCTCCGTATAAGCGCCTGCTGGGGGCAGGGATCTCCCTGGGCCTGAGAGGGGAGGCCCCGGGTGAGGATGGCACTCCAGGCCTCACAGCCCTAAGGGACTGAGGCAGAGCTGTTGGCACCTGTCTACACCTGGGCCAGCGAGTGCCTTGTAAAATGCAGACCCGCGAGCTGTTGTGGTGATTTTATCCCGGGGCTCTCAGATTTCTGACCTCTTTCTCACACCATTCTGTGGACACCATCCTTTGCTCCTCCCTCGGTGTGCAGACCCCACGGCCACTGGATTCTGTATTCCACCAGAGCTCTCATACCGTCCATCATCCCGCAGACGGTGTGGGTATTAGACTGGGGCTTGGTGGAGGATCCCGGAGCTTCTGAGCAAATGGGTGGTGGGATCCAGGACAATGCAGCAGAACGGGGGGCACTGACGCGTCCCCCTCAGCCTCCAGCTGGCTGGATCCTGGCAAAGAAGCCGACTCCCACGGGGGCCAGCTGCTCAGGACCCTCCCGTCATCGGGGCCTTACAAAACCACAGCGGCCCAGCTGGCCCCGGGCTGGGCTGGCTGAAGGCTGGACTCACCAGGACGTCCATGGAAATGAAGCTGGGCGTCCTCACAGCTGGCCTCTTCCACTGAGTCTTCTGTCAACAGAACCTTGACCCTGGGCCTGGAGGTTGGTGGAGGAGGCCACTGGGCCTGGGGGTTGGTGGAGAGGCCACAGGCCCTGGGGACCCGGCCAGAAGGAAGCTGAGCCTGGGCTCACTCTTGTGTTAATGGGCGATTCCACAATTACAGCCACTTCTCCACCTGGTTTGGTTACCGCTGGTGCCACAGAAGCCACAGTCCAGGGGACTTCGACCACGCATCTGGGGGCTGGAGGTTTGGTATCGAGGTGCAGTAGACGGGCGTCTCCGGGGTCCCTCCTGGGCTTGCGGTGCCGTCTTCTCCCTGGGTCCTCACGTGGTCTTTCCCGTGTGTGCTAATCCCGTCTTTTAAGGTCATCGGTCCTGCAGGAGAGGGCCACACCACAGACCTCCTTACCGTTTGTGGCCCTGGCCTCCAAACACAGTCACGTTCTGAGGACAAGGAGAGGGCGCTATGGGGACCAGCTGCCCGGGTCAGAGCTGCTCTCAGAACCAGGGACTCGGGCCTCTCGTCCTCCTCCCCATACCCTGCCCGGCCCCTCCATGTCAATGACTGAAGACATGCTGCGGTGGGGCCCGCCTGCGTGCGCCTCTCCCGGGGCTGGGGCTAAGGGACAGCTCGGCCATTTCTCTTCCCCTCCGTCCTCTAACCCCAGAGACTGCAGATGCAGCAAGTCTGAAGGTGCTTGGAATATTTGAAAAATGGCCCCCTGGAAGCCAGAGGGGGGGAAAGGCCAGGGAGTGGCGGGTAGAAGGAGCACAAATTTCGATAGGTCACCCTTCATGCGCTCTGAGTTATTGGGCTGCTCCTTCTGTAATTTCCTCCCTGGCGACAGCCGGAGCCTTTCCCGGGGTGAGGCTTTCCCATAAATCTGGGTGGCGCAGACTCTGGTCCCATCACGCCAGGACCTGGGGCACCACCCTTGCTGGCCGCCTGGAGTCCCGGAGACCTGTCCTAAGACAGGACCCTTGGGGGAGAAGGCAGGAACTGGCCTGCCCCCGAGTTCTCCCAAAGTGAGCCGAGCGCCTGTCGCCACCTCAGCCTGGAAACCCACACGTCACCCGCCAGCGACCTGGGAACCCACCAGAATGTTCTTTCCCCTTGATCCAGTGGCTTCTAGCCACGGCTGGGCTCTTGTGGTGGCCGGCTACGCCCGGGAGGGCCAGCCAAAGCCCAGGAGCCCAGGAGCCCTGTTTCACGGGGATGGAAAATGTTCCCTGCACTCGGCAACCAGCACAGGGTCGGGAGCTCTGCTGCAGGAACCAGGGCAGAGACCAACTATCCAACAAAAGGCTCACCTGGCCCCTGACACTCAGGGAGTGACAAGTGAGGTGCAGTGTGACAGGAACTGGGGACAGAGATGTATGCACAGATGCATTTCTTATTTCACAGAGATCTTGTGAGATTAAAAGCTGAAAACCCAACTCAACACCAGACTGCAAAGCTCCCAGTCCCTTCCTGGCTGGTGTCACAATTCTCTGCCAGAGATGAGCCCTGGAACGTCCTCAGCCGTCCCCAGGCTGCACGATACAGGCAGGACCTGCTCCTCTAAAGGGTGCACCCAGCACAGAGGGCACAGAGGGCTCAGAGGACTCAGAGGGCTCAGAGGGCACAGAGGGTGCAGAGGTGGCCCTGTCTGCAGAGCCGCGCCGTGCACATCCTGACTGCAGAGAGCACAGCATGTCAAGGGGCAGCCCCTTCTCTGCAGCGTGGGGACCGGGCAAGGACCACAGGGCACTCGGCAGTGCACCAGTGCAAAAGGCTGGACTTTTTCAACATAACTAAATAGTACCGAATGTGGACAGTTGGTTTTGCTCACAAGGCACAATTGCTGTGTCTACTGTGAAGTTCCTGGAAACAAAGGCACACGACAGCCCGCGGCTCTCTCAGCAGCCAGAGAAGCCACATCAGGACTGCCCCGCCCACCCCGCCACGGGCCCAGCACCGGGCACACAGCACAGAACTCCAGGCACAAGGCTCTCTGGCACCACTGCTCCTCTGCAGGGGCAGGAGTGAGATGTCTGTGCATCGAGCAGCAGGGTCTCCTGCACACACCAGGTGTGTGCACAAGTGTATCATGTGGTGTTTACACGTGTGCAGTCACACATACTTACACACCATGTGTATTAAAATACAAGTTTATGCTCATACACACCACATGTGCACACCTAGATAACACGTGGGTTGCACACACACTGATATGTGCACACATGTCACACATGTACATTCACACACAGCATGTGCCCACACATGCATAAGGCATGTTTATACTCACACTGCACATACACCCCACGTTTATCCACAGACCACATATGCATACCTGTATATCCTACCCATGGCCACACGCACTGTACGCACCTGTGCACACACGTGTGTAACACAATGCACACACATCGACACCCACACCATGTGCACACTCACACTGCAGGGTATTGTTTTACACACACACATCATGGCAGGATGCACACCATGCTGGGTGAACACTCACCGTGCACGTTGGCACAGTGCACACACCCACCTTACATGCACTTTCACACCTTCCTCACACCTCCGTTATCACACCCAGCATCTCTCACTCCTACCGACACACCAGGCTGTCACACACACATACACTGCCTCACACCCACCCACACTTCACTCCACACACGCCCTCATTGACACTTCCCGAGACTGCTGAGACCCAGAGGGCCCGCACACCCGCCTGCTCACCCACAGCCCTCACACCTGGCACTCTCCTCTCCTCCCATTCCTGCTGCACACACTCACGCCGGCTCTCACACATGCTCACGGCCTCTCACCATCACACGTGCAGAGCTGAGCCGTGTGTGCAGATCAAAGGAGTGATCATGGCTGACGGACGGGGTCAGGTGAACAGGGTCACCCTGAGCAGGGGACACGCACCGTCTAGGCTTCGGTTTGGGGGGACAATGATGCCGGAGGCCAATTGGGTAGAGGCCTTTTGGTTCAGGAGCCCAGAGTGTCGATCCCTGTGCCCTCATTCCTAGGGCTGGTCAGGGGACAGACCCGGGACCAGAGCGGGCCGGCTGCCCTTCTGATAGCAGGGCATCTGCTCTTCTCGTGGACGAAGCTTAGGGCTCTTGGTAAGACCTAAGTCCTCTGGAGCAGCCAGGTCACATCGTCACAGGGTCCTGTCCTCCACTGAGGCCCCCAGGATGGCTTTGCCTGCAGAGGACCTATGAGCGGCTCCCGTGGGTGCCAGCCCTGCTCCAGTCCTTGACCCAGGGCCAAGTCCCCCCACCCCTCCAGGGTGTTCCAGCATGTGCAGGAAATCAGTGCACAGGAGACGGGTGCAAACCACCTCTGGGGTGACTCCCGACAGCAGAGAGCTGTGGGATGGAGCTCAGGGAGGCTGCCTCTGAGGGACAATGGACACTGACCAAGCCAACAAGGGAGGAGCCATGGAGCCTTCTGGGGATGGTGCACAGGGAGGAGGGTAGAGCAAGGGCAAAGGCCCAGGGGCAGACCTCAGGAGATACCGCGCTGGAAGGGGGCAGGTGAAGCCTCTGGCCGGCTGGGGGCAACTCGGGTGATCACCGGGGGATTGGTAACTACTAGAGGCTCTAGTCACGGTCACCAGCACAGCCCAACACTGGAGCGGACGGCTCTGGAGGGGAAGGTGTGGGGTCTGCTCAGCAAGGGGTCCCTGCAGGGGTTGGGAGGGGTCCACGGAGCCTTCAGTGGGTTCCTGGCTTGGGACACACAGGAAATGGGGGGTAGACGCACACGTTGAAATATTCTCACTACACAGGACACTCCTGGCTGGGCTTGAGTCCCTGCGGCCAATCGCTGATGTCTGAGTGCCACTTCTCCGTTTTCCTGTGACTTCCCGTAACCCTCTTCCAGAGGCACCCTGCCCAGGACCGTGGCCCCTCAGCCGTGAGTCTCGACGCTGAGGTGGCCAGACGCCCAATGGCCCGCGCTGTCGGCTTCTTGCCCAATCCTGGGCCAGCAGCATGGAAACAATTCCCCCAACAAAGATCAAATATTCAAAACCAGAGCGAAGGAGGAAAGGCAGGCTTTATTAAAACGCCTCCATCATCCAAACAGGCGCCTGCAGGACCTCTTTAGTAACTCATCCTCCTAGATGGAAATTATCACCCAAGGAAGAAGGCTAATAACACTGGCGTCCCCATCAGTCAGCTTAATTCACAGCGTAGTGCTTTCCCCGGCCCATCACGGGCCGCGACTGACAGCCAGCTGAGCATCGCCGTTCCCCTGGAGAAGTGCCTCCAAGGGCGGGCAGCGCAGTGCAGCACTGGGCGCTGTCTCTTTCAAGTCGGGGAAGTGCCTTGAGGAGCAGTAGGCGGGGAAGGCACCCTCCCGCCCTTCCTTCCAGACAGACTCGGGCTGCACATGGCTTCTCAAGGTCTCCCCAGGTGAGTGCTCCTCGCACACCTGCAGAGAGGGAGATGGGCTTTATAATGAGGCCCCTCTGCACACAGCCGGCAGCCCCTTCTTCCCAGTGGAGCCCTCCACCAGCCTGGGCTCCCTGAGCATCCTGCTGCCCCCCACCCACATCCTGCGGGGATGCAGCTCTGGGCACTGATGACCCGGGGCTCAGAGTTACCCAAGAAGGGCCAAGGTTGGGGGCCAGGCATGATGCCCGGGATGCACAGGCCAGATGAAAGACACAGTCCCAGGCTCGAGCTAGAAACAGCAACGTAGACGCCCAGAGAAGCGTCTTCAGGACCAGGCTCAGACCCAGGCCTGGCCTGGGGTGTCGTGAGAGTCGGGTGGAACCTGAGGTCTCTGACGAATGGGACCCGAGGCCAGAGCGCGGGTCCCCGGGGGGATAAGAAGGGGGTGTCGTCAACAGCTGCAGAGGGACCCTAAGTAGCCCCAGTCCCACCACAGTGGCACACTGGGCACCGACCTCCTGCTGCGGGGATGGACGGCTCCCAGGACTCCTGTTCAAACCACTCACTCCCCTCCCCATGTGTCAGTTCCTCCACCACCAGCCGAGAGGGAGGCGGCCCCAGTGTTCCCCCCTCCTGGGTCAGCCTTCAATGAAAGTGCTTTCTTTGTGCAGAACCGAGTGCTGCAGGCGTCCTGCAGGCGTCTGGTGCCTTGGGCAGCAGGCAAGCCCTGCTCCATATCAAAGGTACCCCAGGCTGGGGGCTTCACCAGCAGAATGGGTCCTCGCCAGGCTCTGGAGCCCTGTGGTCCCTGGTCAAGGTGTAGGCAGGCTGGGCCCTGTGAGCCCACGAGAAAGCGCCTGTCCCCAAGCCCCCCAGCTCTGCGTGTTGCTGGCCCTGCTACCTGTAGGGCCGCCACCCGGCCATGGCTGTCTTTACATGGTGTCCTCCCCGGGTGTGTGAGGGTCCTTCTCCCTCTGTGCCCTTTCCGTGTCAGAGAAGAATTGTGGACAGGAGAGAAGAGGACCCCAGGTGCCCATACAGAGGGGCTGCGCCCCACCCAGGGCAGCAGAACCCTTCAGGGAGGGGGAGCGAGAGGCTCAGGGGGTTGGTGGATGGAGACTTCTAGAAAGCACACGGCAGGGTGGGCGGGCAGGCTGCAGGCAAGGCAGAGCCACGGTCAAGGTCAGGGTGACCAGGACTCAGGGAAGGAGTGTGACTGGCGGCTGGTGGAGGATGGAGGCCTTGACCAAGACACCGGGTCCTCCTGGGCTGAGGCCGCCCTGGACGGGCCCAACCTGACATTACCAAGACCCTGTTTCCTTCTCCCAACAGCTGCAGGTCCAGGGAGCCAGGACTTCCGCCTCACGGGGGCTGCAAGCCACCCCACCCAAGAGAGAGCTCCTTTACCTTTAAAATACCCATGGGGAGGACCTCTGCAGGTCAGGGCTGGACTCAGTCAGGGGCTGCTGTCCAGGGAAGCCATGCCCTTGTCCTGGGCCAGGGGGACTCAGAGGAGCGTGGCCCTGGCCTGGTCCCAGGGCGAAGCCGGAGCACACCTCTGCAGGGCTGTCCTCCCTGCAAGGAGCGGCTTCCACCAGTGACGGCTGGGCCTGGAGGGACGACCTCATGGCCTGGCTGCTGGGCTCTGCTCCTGTCTGCCGGCCGGCCCCCCACGCCTGTGCCAAGCACGAGCTCCAAGGAAACCAAGGGACAGGGACGAAAGCCCTGGCTCCACGTCTTCCTGACCCTCCAGCTCGACGCCCTGAAGAGGCCTCCGCTGACCAAGCGCAGTTGACCTCAACTGAACTGGGCTGCGCAAGGCAGGGTGCCCCGGGCCGTGAGGGGCCCTGCTTCTCCGTGTCACCTGCCTCCCACGACCTGTTCAGAGCTGGAGGCCAGGTTCCCTTCCTTGATGGACAGTTTCCCAGTGACCTAACCCGGGCGAGGCCAAGCTCTGAAACGGGAGGAGTGACGCATCTCTTCCCATTCTGCCTTCCGAGTCTGGGGAGGGAGAGTTCTATCTCAAAAGGGCTTTTTCCCAGCTCCTGAGGGGTGAGTTGGAAACCTCAGGAAGTGACATTTTGTGGCTCCTCTAAAATGGAACAAAACCAGTGTGTGAGAGTGCAGGAGAAACGGAGAGGACGAGGGCACTTTATCAATTCCTTTTTAAAGACCTTCTGTAAGCAGCCAAGGGTTCTTCCAAATTGTGAGACAGAATGACCCTGAATCTTTGGAGGATAAAATTTTGGGCTCATTTGAGAAAAAATCCTCCACATGTTTGCACTGCCCGGTTTCTATGGGAACCTGCGAGGAGCCCCACGATGCCCGGGAGGGCTATTTTTATATGAAGCCCGCCCTTCACGAAGGAAACGGACAGGGCAGGCGGGAGGCCGGGACGACCCTGGGATGAGGCTGAAAGATGGCGCATCTGCGCTCCAACGAGAGGCCAGCGTCGCGGATCCCGCATGGGCAGGCAGACGGGGCGTCCCTTCTGTTTGCAAGAAGACTCTGAGCTGTGGTCACTGTGTGCCATTGCCCCTCAGGGAGGACCGCAGTCCCTAAGCTGCACCTCCAAACTGGGATCTGCAGGTGGACAGGGACCCTGACTGCGGACAGGGACAGGTGAGGGCAGGAGGTTAGTTGTGGGCTCAGAGCCCTCAGGGAGGGTGCCCAGCTGACTGGGAACAGAGGGTCCCGTTTTAGGAACTGGTGCAACCCCCCCACACACAGCAGCCTGCCCTGGGCCTGCCCTGGTCACCTGACCTGGAGATGTCAACGCAGGCCCTTCCCTCTGAGAAAGGAAGAGAAGGAACTTGTGCAGACAGACAAAGGACACCAGCGGCGGCCAGTGTGTGTGGCCAGCTGCAGCTGGCTCCCTGGTTCCTCCTACCCCCGCCGGGAACACGCCCTCCCGCAGCAGCCCAGCAGCCGCCGAGTAAATACCGTGGGTCTCTTCCAGGTCACATTTCCTCCAAAATAGACCTATTTTAAAAATAATAAGTGAATCAAACAGTAACAGGAAGCTGATGAGGCTAAATGTGAGCACCTGTTTTTTTCTCTCCTACACAAGAAACGAAAATAAACTCACTGTAATGAGAATCAAGTGCAGAAAATGGTGCCTCATTAATGGAGTGCCTGGCTGATTAGCCGCGCTCCCTAGATGTCTCTGTGTCTTCTCTACTGATTGACAGCGCAGGGAGAAGAAGAAAGGGGTTCCAGTCAGGGGCGACCGGCCAGGTGCTGGGCTCCATGGAGCACTGTCCCTGCTCAGCTCCCAGCACCCGGGACCCGTGGCCTCCAGCCCCGACTCTGCCCACCTGCTGTGGCCAGCAAGGGAAGGTGGCCGGGTGGGGCCGCAGTGTCTCAGTGACCGCTGCATGGCTGGGACCACAGAAGACTCCCCACGCCCTAATCCAGCACACATCCCTCCCAGATGTCCCACTACGTGCTGGACACGGTCTTCCCGTGGCACCGTGAGCTCCACACAGGCGGGGGCTCAGAGCCTGGCCCCGGCCCCTTCCTCCCACGAATTCAGCAGCTGCTACGGCGGCTGCTATAGCAAGCACTTGGCCAGTTTTGGCTGGACATAGGGAACTTGTGTCAGATTCCCAGTGGGTTCGTGTCTATGGCTGCTGTAACCAAGTGCCCCAAAACAGTGGCACAAAGCAGCCCAAAGCTCTGGAGGTCAGAGGTCAGAGGTGGGTCCTGGTGGGCTACATTAGGGTGGGGCAGGCAGCCTCTCCTGGGGGCTCCGGGGCAGGACACAGCCCCCAGCCCTTGCAACGTCCAGTGGTGCCCACACCCTGGGCTCAGGGCCCTTCCTCCATCCAAAGGCAGCACACCCGCCCGTCTCTCCTGCCGCCCTCTTTCTGAGACTTTCCCCGTTCCCTATTTCACTGTGAGCACCCTGAGGTTCCGCCGGACCACCCAGAGAATCCTGGATCATCTCCAGTTGCCGCATGAGGCAAGGTAGTCCTAGAATTAGGACTTGGGCGTCTTTGGAGGATCATTATCTACCCAGCAAATTTCTATCATCAGACCCAACTGGAGATTTTTGAGAGAAAGAAGAAGAGGACAATGTTGGCTTGGTGGCGTGGGCACCCTGTGCTGTCCCCACGAAGCAGGTATTTGATCAATAAATGTTTGTGACGGAGCCTTCCTCACCAACAGGACCTGCACAAAGTGACAGCACTGTGTCATCCCAGTGACCCCCCGTGGTAGCCGCCACCAGAGCTGCCATCACCGGCCAGCATTCAGGGACACTGTCAAACCCGCAAGGTGCTCTGCAACCGTGAGCTTCGGGGTCCGTGTTCCCTTTTGTAGAAGAGAAAATGGAAGGTCAAAGACCTGAGACACACAGTCAAGCTCTACCCTCAATTGCCACGGTGTGTCACATGATCTACAGGGAAAGCCGCTCCCGTTCGGCCAGAAGCTCCCGGGGCTCCGAGAGGAGGTCAGCCACCTCGTGCTGCCTGACTCGGACTCAAAGTCTGCAGGTAAGAGCAGCAGCTCTGGCGCGTTGGCGGCCCATAGAAGGGCATCGTGCAAAGAAGGGCCAAAGGAGTTACCCATGGGGACAGAGGGTGCGGACTCAAGAATTCCCACCCTCTGTCCCCTGTGCTGTCTCTAAGTCACTCCTTGACACGGCCCGCAGCTGCCGCACGCTTTGTCTCACGTCCACTGATGAGACCCCATCTACTGGAAAGTGCTGTAGAAAGTCCCTCCAGGCCTGGGGCCCTGACTTGCCAGTGGAGGTCAGTGACTGCAGGTACAGGTGGAGGTCAGAGTGCAACCTGGGGCGTCCTCTCCTGCATTGTTCCATCGGGGGCTGATCATCCCCGGGGGGGGGGGGGAGGGGAAAGGAGAGGGCTGAGCAGGAGCTGCACCGCGCCTTTGGGTCCTGTTCTTCTGAGCCTGATGAGAACAACGGCTGGGCTTCCTGGGAGACGGAGAGAAGCCTTCTCCTCCTGCTTTCCCAGGGGCCCAGATTTTCTGATGGCACCTGCAGGAGGGAGAGCAGGGAGGGAACCCCAGATGAGGAAGCCGGCCTGGCTTGCCCACCCCGACCCAAGGTGGCACTGCCTGGGGCTGGGGGTTTCAGGCACCCACACGGAAGCCGCTATCTCACTGCAGAGGGAGCAACGCACTTCCAAGACAACGGCAGCCTGTGCTGACGCGGGCGTCCAGGGCATTGCAGTGGACGGTGACCCACAAGACAACCCACCCTCGGGAAGTGGCCCCCGCGGGGCAGGTCCCCAGGGTACATGAAAGGAGCAGGGGACATTGCAGGTCGATTCCCCAGGGTAATGGCTGAGGTCATTTCAAAGTCACCACCAAACCAGGCAGTTGACAACCCCCTGATTCATCGATTTGCTCATTTGCAGATGTGACCTGCTGGGGCCAGGCTTGATGCCAAGTGACCAGAGCACCAGCGGGTCAGGCCTGTCCAGCATATCTTAAAACACAGAACCCAGGTTCAGCATCATTTCCTGAGAGGATGAGCTCCAGCTGCAGGTATGCTCCAGGGGACGGGTCCTCGTCCACCAGAGTCGGTGCAGGTAGGACTTCGCAGGGGGCAAGTGGCTGGGCTTTGGCTGAGGCAGCCTCTACCTTTTTCCCTAAGTCAGATTCGCGGCTCAGCACAGCCTAACGCCGTTCAGTTGCCTGCAGATCCTCCCAGGATGGGGTTTGGGTTAAATGAGATTAAACTGATGGGATTTTTAGAAGGCCAAGGTGTGGCCACTGTTTCACTGGCCACTGATTCAGCCTCCGCTTGCTGCAAGTATGCCCATCAGTCCCCTTGGCATGGAGAACGGATGTCACACTGTGCTGAGCATGCATGGTGCAGGTACCTGGTGCCCGTGCTGCTATCCCCCCTCCCACGTCCCCTGAAGTCAGGGCAGCACTGCCCCATGGCAGACTGTCTCCATAGGGCACTCAGCAGGGGCCCCTTGGCACAAATATTTCACCAATTTCCACGAAGTCCTGGGTTTGGCTCTAAGTAGGTGGGACACGCTGATCTGTAACTGCAACCTCTACCAAGAGGGGCAGCATGCCCGGCTTGGGGATCCACCTCTCCCTGCCATGGCGGACACCCTCAGCAATCCGGCCGCTTCTGGCCAGCCCACAGCACTGACAGATCAAGTGTTTCTTTACCAGGCAGCAGCTGATTCGTGGACTTCAAGACGGGAATTGGCTGACCACCTCTTCAGGTCAGTGCAGTCGGTCTGGTCAGCTTCACTGTGCCCCATGGGAAAGGCGGCCTGGCTGGCCTGTCCATGCAGCCTCGCTGGGTCCCACTGCAGCAGAGCCTCGCACCCCATCTTCATTAGGCTGCCCAGCAGCCTGCTCTCAAGACGCAGGCAGGAAACCCCGTCCTGTACTCATGGTGGCCTCGGGGTTGGACATGCACCATGCCCTGGTCCCCTCTGGCACCGGAGGCTGGCTCTCTGCAGCCTCAACCTCAGAGGGAGTTGACCCAGAGCCCCTGGAGTCAGGGGCTTGGAGAAGTGGCTCCTCCGCATTCATTCAGCCCAGACACCTCCAGCGAGCAGGCCTAGGGTCATGGGGCTGGACTCCAGGACACTCGGCATCCAGTTCAGACTTGGAACTGTGCCTCCTCTCCAACGCTGCTCCCTCCTCGTCCGCACGCCCGTCGCTGCCCTTTGGAACACCTTTCCTTTGCCATATGTGACATGTATATCATTTACACATATCAGGGATTATCGACACTCAGACGGCGAAGACGGCCCTCCCCGGACCGGAAGAAGAAGCACGTGGTGGAGAGGAGACAAGGGCTCCGACAAAAGTCCACCTGAAGCCGAGAGTGACCCAGCACCAGGAGTGAGGGCCAGGGACTGACCGCCCAGTGCGCTTTCTGGATCTCTTCACCCCCCACGTCTTGAGGTTTGCCTCCAGGTATTTTATTCAGAATGAGCTTCAGGGGCCGCTTTCCAGTTCACAAATTCTTTCACTTCCACTTGGGGTTTAAAAAATGATTTTCCAATGATTCTATTTTTTATTCCTAGGTCCTTAATTTGGCTTCTTAAAATAATGGATCTATTTTTAGTTCATATCTAATTGATGATTTTTTTTTACTTCAAATAGAGAAGAGATACAGAAAATGAAATGAGCTTCCAACGTACACACGGAAAAGAATAAGAACATAGCAAAGGAGCGACATTTGAAGACAGGTGGCCAGAAATCCTCGAGGTTGGACAAAGAATCAGGAGCTCTGAGTTAATGAGCAGACCAAGTGCTAGGCAGGAAGTGTGTCGGTCACGATGACAGTTACAGTGCAGAAAGGAGGAAGAAAAGGCATTCCAAAAGAAGAGCAACGAGACTGCAACGCAGCGTCCTCAGCTGCGATGTGTGTGTGAGGACAAGGAGTGAGCAGCCTCGACGTGCCAGGAGGACTGTGGATATGGTCCTCGGAGTTCCCTGAAACTGCTGTTCAGGGGCAAGGGCAGAGGAGGTCCTCAGAGTTCAGAGAGGGGAACAAGCTTCCCCCTTGGAGATCATTAAGGAGAAAGCTGCTAGGGGACATAGTTCAGCCAGAAGATAAGTGACCACAGGGGACAGAGCAGCCCGCTACAGACAATCCCAGGCAGAGGAATGGAGAAAAGGGTTGTGGCCAATCTATTGAACCCCTGACGAGAATTATTTATTTAAGAAAATTGAATCAAAATATGGGGTGAGAGCAGCGAGAGAAGGAGGTAAAGGTGAAATAACTTGAGACTGAATTAGGAAAATAAAACATTGTCATATCAACAGCTTGTGTTTATTGTGGTTTAGGTAAGAGGTGCCCCCCAAAAGCTCATGGAAGAGACAGTGAGGCCGGTTCCCAGGTGAGATGACTGGGTCAGGAGAGCCTTGACCCGTCAGTGGTTGATCCCCCATAGGATGGACTGGGTGTGGCTGAGCGAGGTGGGTCCCTGGGGGTGGCTTTGGGGTTTCTATATGGGTGAGCTGAGCTCAGTCTCTGTTTCCCCATCACCCTGGTAGCACTTCCCTCCGCCCCGCTCTCCGTCATGACGTGCCCAAGCCCTGAGGAGCAGAGCCGGCCACCTGTGGGCGGAACCTCTGAAAAGGCGAGCCTCAAATAGGTGTTTCCTCCTCTAAAATGGCCCTTGTCAGGATTCTCAGTCACAGTCGTGAAAACGCTGGGTAGAACCCTGTGTTGTAGTTGACTGAATACACGGGGAGAGGTAGTTCAATGGCTCCCAAACCAGAGCCAGACAGGATCACTAAAACTGCATCCTGGCGGCCAGAGCCATGGCAGGGAGACAACATGAGCAAGTACTGGGTAGAGCAGGGTCAATGCGGCCAAATGACCTTCCAAAGCCTCTGGAGTCTGTGTTACCTACTTAGATAATGCACGAACCTTCTATGTGCCCCTGGAGGGAGAAATGCTGGAATCCAAGTAGCCAAGAAAGTTGACAATAATTAGAAAAAGATTCACTAAACCATACTTCATGGATCACAGAACCAATCAGGGTGTCAATAACCAAATATCTAAAACTGCTGGGATGAAGTGCCACTTGGCATTAGAACTCCTGAGACATAGCTAAAGCAGCCCTTAAAAGTAAACTCATAGCTCTTGATGCATTTTTAAAATAAGGCTATAAAGCCGACCAGTTAATTATTTGATTTCAGAACCTTCTAAAACAGAGTGATCCATTAGAGAGAAAAAGGAAATAATAAATAAGGGCAGAAATTAACAAACAAAAAGTCAGACAAACTGTGGACGATCCATAAAATCAAAGCTATTTCTTTGGAAACAAATGGAAAAAAAATCGACTGAGTAGGAAGGTCAAGGTCAAGGGAATAAAATAGGAAGTGCAGGAATAGGAGGAGTATAGAAAGGGTTCACAGACGCATCAGGAACGCTAGGCATCGAGAACGTCATCAGTAGCTGTTTCTGGTAGTAAAATTGAAAACTTACACAGCATTGTAAGCAAAACCAAATTTATAAAAATCATTCGGACGCCAGGTTCTGGTGATTTTTTCAAAGAGAATTTTACGAAAGCTTCAATGAACAGAGAATTGTTTCCCTTACACAGCTTGTACCTGAGAATAGATAAAACAAACAAAATATCTGACTCGGTTCGACACTAGCATGATTTGAGATCAGGATTGAACAAGGACACTGTGAGACTAGAAAATCCCAGACCAACCTCACCAATAATCTAGGTGCAAAAAGACAAAAAAAGGTAAACCCTATTTCACAACGTAGTAACAAGTCCGGAGTCAAGCTTGTTTCTCCAGGTAGGTGACAGAGAACTGAGGGCACTGGGACTCTTGTTGATGAGGAGGATCTGCCTTTAGGAGGATACAGGTGGCAAGTCCTCTGCAGGACTCAGTGTCCAGCACATGTAAGAAGCCAAGCAGGACAACAGCCAGGAACCAGAATCCGCTGGAAAACCCGTAACAGAAGAGTGAAACCCTTCACTTAATAAAAAGGAACCAAACTGGCAAAGATGAGCTTGGTGATGGGACGTACATAATTTCTCCTCCTTACTGGATTCTACCTCTCGCCCTGTACAAAAGTAAACTCAAAATGGATCAAAGACCTTCATGTAAGACCTGACACTTTGAAATTGCTGGAAGAAAACAGGGGTAGCCTTTCAAGATGTAGGCACAGTAAACAATTTCCTGACTAGGACTCCAACAGCTCAGGATCTAAAAGCAAGAATTGACAAATGGAATCGCGTCAAATTAAAAAGCTTCTGCAGAGCCAGGGAGACAGTCCACAGAGTACAGAGAGAGCCTGCATGGGGAGGAAATCTCGCCAGCCCTTCGTCTGACAGAGGGTTGCTATCCAGAGGATACAAAGGATTCAAAAAGGCTGAAAAGAATGAGAGCGTGTAAGTGATCTGAGCGCCCATCTCAAAGGAGTACAAATGGCCAATAAATATAAATCAATCAATCAATCAATTAATCGTGTCCATCTACAACTAAAAAAAAATTTACAAAAGAGACACTTACACACCCATGTCCATTGCAGCACAATTCACAATAGCCAAGATATGGAATCAGCCTAATGCCCATCAACAGATGGATGGCTTTAAAAAAATATGGTATGCCGAGCACAGAGACCCACACCTGTAATCCCAGAGGCTCAGGAGGCTGATGCAGGAGGATCGAAAGTTCAAAGCCAGCCTCAGCAACTTAGCGAGGCCCTAAGCAGCTCAGCAAGACCTTGTCTGTAAATAGAATTTTAAAAAGGGTTATGGATGCCACTCCATGGCTAAGCATACCTGGCATCAACTCCCAGTATCATATGTATATGTATATGATGGGAATTGAACGAATACACACACACACACACACACACACAGTCACACACACACTCACATTTATATATATATATGGAAACCTGCTGTTCGGGTCCCCTCTCACCCTGCGAGAGTCTTGCTCCTATTTCTATTCTTAAATAAATCTTACTCCTTTAACTCTTGCAAAAAAAATGGTAAATGTACAAAATAGAGTATGATTCAGCCACAAAGAATGAAATCCTGTCATTTTTTCAGAAAAACGGATAGGACTGGAGGAAGTCATATTAAGAAAAATTAACCTGAAAAAGACAAATATCACATATTTTCTCTCATATGTGGGGAAAACGACAGGAAAATAGAAGAGAGAGTCTTGGGGAAGAGCGAGGGGACGGGAGGGGGTGAGAGGGCTGGAGGGAGGGTCATATACAGCTGTGGAAGTCACTGATTTGTGCAATCAATATGGCTGAATAATTGTAAGAAAAATAAGTGTCTGTAAGGGAAAATGCTACTGTGTTTATTTATATTTAAAATCGGATTCACACTGAATCTAATTAAAACTGATTTGTATGGAGAGTTAAATCTTGATAGAAAAATTGTGTGAGAATCGTCGGCTCTAGATATACTAAAGGTTATATTTTGAAATAAAATATCAGAAACTTATCCCAATGTTGTCACAGTGCCAGTAACAGTTGTACCACTAGGAAAATCCATCCTAAAATGAAAAATTATCAGAAATCATTGTGAACTTCTGACTGATGGTGCTTTTTGTTTTATCAGCTAAAATTTTAAATTTAAATTTAAACAGTAGTTAAATTTGAAGAAAAGTGAGCCAGAAAAATCTTAGAATTGAGATCACGTATCTAATATGTTGTGTAAGATCATGACCAAATAGTATTCTGCAGTCTTCAGGGGTATGTCAGTATCAGGCATCATTATTACCCCAGTATGTCATATATGCAATGAAATATTTTAAAAAAGAAAAACTGAAGGATATTTGTTTTGTGAAGATGTTTTCTTAACTTATTTTTTTAAGTCAGACAAATTTAGTTATTTCATATAGAACAGCTATTTCTTATGCAAAGTATTTTATTATATGATCAAATTAAATTCACTATAATATATTGCATAATATATTAATGTTATTAATATATTAATATATTGCATAATATCTTAAATGTGTTGCATATAGATATTAAGTGTTAAGTATTTATTTTATGTGTTCTAACAGATCATCATTTGTAGCAATATTGAAGGTCATTCCTAACCACAGATCTAATAACTGTTTATCATTGTGAAGTTCTTTATTTGCACTTTTTTGATACGTTTATGTACAACTTAATTGTTTTGCCTCTTTTTTCCAAAGCAGAGTTGGGGCTTCAGCTTTGCCAGCTTCCTTTCACTTGGACTCCAACTGCACTAAACTAACGTAAAGCACTAACAGCCCGGCACCCAGCAGCCTGCAGTGGGGAGCAGGCCGGCTGTGGCAGACGGCAACCCGGGGACTGGGCTTGGATTGGCAGGAGGCTGAAAGGCAGGAAGGAGCTGGCTGCTGTGGCCAAGGCCCTGGGCAGGGTCTCCACCCGTGGGAAACTCCCTGGAGAGCACCCTTCTAGTCTGGGGGCAGAGCAGCGGGAATTGGGACCTGAGCTGTGGGTCCCCACTGGGGCCAGGGCTCTGTGTCCTCCGGCTCTGCAGAGTCCTGACGTGGTCCAGTAGGTGTGGCCAGTGGGGGCGTCCACTGCGCGGTGTGAGCCAGGGCTCCCTGGTCTCCTGGGCTGCTCTCTGCACGCAGCGGGGACTCCAAGCCTGTGGTTCTGACGGCGGCCAGCACCACCCCGGCTCCACTCTCGGCTCTCGCCTCCTATCCAGTGGCCCTCTCCTCTTGTCCAAACCCTACCCACCCTGGGCCAGCGTGTGCCCTGTGCTGGCAGTGCCAGGAGCCTCTGCTCATCCCCGAGAGCCACCTGGGCCCGCCCTCATCCCTGCCGGGGCTTCCCTTGGCTGACGGTGGAGACAGCCCAGCGACAGCCACCCCTGATGGGAGAGTGAGGGCAGAGGCCACGTCCCGACCCACTTCTGGGGTCTTCAAACCCCACCTACAAAGTGGAGCCAAGTGTCCAAACCTCAGGCCACTTGCCTGTGACAGTGCGGAGCACTGAGTAGCCTCTCCATTAACAGCCGGCTCGTCTCTGGTGTGCTTTAATGGCCTCCGGTCTTCTGCGCACAGACGTGGAGCGGGGCAGGACTGTGCTCACCTCCTTCCACGCCCACCGTGTGCACAACAGGGGCTGGTAGTGTGAACCGCATCACCACGCCCCGTGAGCTCCAATGACTGGATACCTGAGTGGATCCCACAGCCTCCACCGATGCCCTTGATGGGGAGGCAGAAGGGCCCATGTCCAGGCCAAGCTGGGCCAGCTGGGGTGCTCCAGAAATGACCCCATCCATCACTGACTCCAAGAGCTGCGTTCTGGATGCTGGCTCGTCTCTGCGGGATGGAAGCCCTGTGCCCGCAGCCACGTCAAAGGAGGCCCCAAAGATCCCGCAGAAGAAAGCAGCCTGACTGGAGGCAGCACTTAACGGTGTCAGAGGTGGCTGACCTGACCTCGTTTGGGCTACCAGTCTGCACATCTGCTCTACATGGAGGTGGGTGCCCAGGGCGGCTGACATCCAGACGCTCAGCTTGTGTGGTGAAGGGGGAAATCTCAGCAGTTGCCGGGGTCGAAGCCCCCAGGGAGACCTGCAGCGTGGGCCTGGCTGACTTTGATGTCTGTTTTCTCTCAGGGCAGTGTGGACAGAGATCGGCCACTCAGGACCTGGACTTCAGGTCCCTCGTTAGCTGAAATGCCCTGAAAGGGCCTTTTGTGTCAACTGCTGGGGATTTTTAAAGTCCCAGGTCCTTTCCTGACTCCGGGGACAGATGGGATCGATGGGCCACTGCTGTGGCCTCAAGCAGGACGCAGCTGGCCCAGGGTCCTGCACAGGCCAGAGGCAGGGCCACAAAGATGAGGACTTGTGGCCCTGCCTGCCCTAGAAGCAGCCCAGCAGCCTCTGTCCACCGTCTCTATTCGGGGTTCTGTTTGGAGCTTGCGTGTTCCTCTGAGTCCTATGAGGGGGAAGGAAGCCAGGGCTCAGCGCCCCCCCAGGGAGATGGACTTGTGCAGCCCGCAGCCCTGGGTGACGAGGCAGTCCTTAGTGCCAGAGACTGGGCAGTGGCTCCACTGAGCCACCTCGGATGGGCCGTGCCCAGGGGGACGACACTTCTGCAGCTCCTGATGTCCAAGGCCAGGAGAGGACGAGGGCCCCAACTCTGCCATTCCCTTCTATCCCGACCCCAGCGATGGCAGGGCGAGACCCAGGCCCTGCTCAGGGCACAACTTCCGGGCCACCCTCCTGGGGACGCGCCCTCACTGAGGCTCCTGGAAGCAGTGTTCCACCAGCTCTCTGGGTGTCCTCGTGCCCCGAGATGGCCTGCCGTCAACCCCTACAGCCCGCTGGAGCTCCCCTCCTCTTCCCCCCATGCCCACCCCAGCCCCTTCCCCCACCCTGCCCTCTCTGGACGCTCTGAGGACCTCAGGTCCCACCCCGAGCCTGCCCCCGGCAGCCCTCTCTGCTGCTCACCCCGGGAAGGCCCGGCTGGCGGACTGCTGCAGCCTCTGCTGGCCCCACCCCGGCAGGGCTCGTCCTGGACCCCAGCGTGGACAGGTGTGGGCTGCAGGGCCAGGAGGGACCTGGGTGTGCTGCCCTGCCAGGTCCTCCTCTGTATCCAGGCCCAGGGAGGACTGGGAGGGGAGAGGAGTTGGACGGGCACAGGGATCGGGCAGAGCTTGCACTTTCTCCTTCCCCTCCCACGTCTGGTGAGACAGGAAAGGGCTTGTTGTCCCTTGCTGAGGGGGACAAGATGGGGAGCAGCTGACAGCCAGGCACCTGAGAAGGGAGATGAGCTTGACCGCCCCAGGTCGCTGCCCTGTGACCTCACCTGGCTGCCCTTGGTGACCCTGCCTTTCAAGCCACAGATCCTGGCAGTCCCGCCCCCCACCCCAAGCACCTGCCCCAGAGCAGAGGAGACCAAGACCTGGACATGGGTTTTGTGAACATTCCCTGGGAACTTAGGGGTGCCACGCCCAGTCACCACAGGTACACAGTCAGGGACAGAAAGAGCAGTCCTTGCCCCTCAGTGGCTGGGTGAGCCCTGTGTCCTAGGCCACCCCTGAGGCAGCTCCCACCCCTCCCAGTGCACCCAGCCCCAGCCCCGCCTGCCCCCAGGCGCTGCCCCTGCTCACTGAAGGCTCCTTGTCACTGGGCTGTTTGTTTAAAGGCACAGAACCCCTGATCACCACCAGCAACATCTCAGGTCTGCATGGCCCTCTGGGGACCAGTCTGAGTGTCCTTTCACTGTTTGGCTGGTTTTTATTGGCTGTGGGGCTGTTGGAAAGACAATGAGGACGACTTATCACGCCCGGAGGAAGCCTGCCACCAGCAGTGAACGGCTGTCACCAGAGGGGAGGGGACGTTGGGTGGGAAAGACACCGTGAAAGCAGGAAAGGGAAACTGTGAGGAAAACGGTCTCCGCACTCTGTGGCAGGGACGGAGAGGCCCAGAGCAGAGTCCCCCAGCAGAGTCCCCCCATGAAGGTCCTGAAGAAGCCACCATCAACCACAGGCGGCCACATACCTACCTATTGGATGCTCCGCAGGACACTGGGAGGCTGTGAAGCTGTGGCCAGCAGCAGTGCAGCACCAGGCTGGGTCCACGGGGTGCTGACCTGCAGACAGGGGTGCAGACGCCTGGGCAGCACGTGCCTTCCCAGCACAAGACAGCACTGGGTGTAGACGCTCGTTCCTGAGCTGGGCACCCCAAGGACCCCAGGGCTTGGAGGACAGATGCCAGCCAGCGGGTTTCCAGAATAGCCCATAACACAGGGTGGGGCTGCAACAGCGGGAGGAAGGAGGGAATTAAAAACCATCAATCATGGCACACACACACACACACACACACACACACACACACGAGTGCAGCAGGCCACCTCGGCCAAGGCTGCCTGCACAGCTCAGCGGCATCCAGCAGGCCCAGCTGCTGCGCCCCGTCCCCACACTCCACCCACAGCACTCCTCCGTCCCCATCAGACACGAGCTCCCGGTGCCCCTTCCCCAGCCCCTGGCAGCCACTGCCCTACGTCTGCGTCTATGAATTTGAACACTCTAGATATACGGAGGGAGATTTGTAAGAAACGCTTTATTTCGGAGCAGTCATGAACTTACAGAAAATCTGCACAGTGACCAGCGGTTCCCCTGCACCTCACAGCCTGTGTCCCCTGCCGTTAGCATCAGGAGTCGGCTGCCGATCTGTGATACAGAAGGGGCCCTTCAGATGGGATACCATCCACTGAGGCCCAGGCTGAACCGGGACCTCCTCAGGCCTCACCTGATCCTCCCAGGTCCCACGTGACCTTCGGCTCTCAGACCTCCTTAGGATTCTTGAGGCTGGGACAGTTTCTCAGAGTTTCCTTGTCTCTTGTGACCTTGACAATGTTGAGGAGGGCTGGTCAGGTCCTTGCCGGGCACTGATTTTCCCACCTCAAAAAAAGAATCTCATTTTATTCCTTCCAATTGTTGGCTCTGTTGACACCTTGTCCCTCGCCCCCCACATTTACAGAACCCCCCATCTCAAGCACATGTCCAGGGTTCCCCAGAGGAGCAGTGAGTGGACACAAGGAGCAGGCCTGAGGACTGCCCCATGTGTCCACCCTTTCAGCATCCCAGCTACTGGGTTCTGCCCTCTGGCTGCCCTCGAGGGTGCTGTGACTGGACATCTTCCCCTCCACATCTCTTCTCGAGAAGGTGCCCTGAGCCACAAGGGTCCCCTCCCTCCCATTGACCATTCCTACATTCACCTCAGAGGGGCCAGCATCTCTTTTGGGGCTGAGCTCCCGGATTCAACCAGGGACGGGAAGTCACACCAACCTCTCAAGAGCTTGTCAATCCTGCCCGCCTTCTCCCTGCTTAGCCCTCCCATGAGCAAGAGCTGGGTTTTCCCCCTGAGTCCACACAGTTCACACTTCTAAGCTTCCAGTTGGCTATGGCAAAGTGGATTGCTAATTAACCATGCTGCCCAGCATGCCCTGTCCATGAGCCTGGCTACTGGTGAGCCAAGCCATGCCTCACCTCACCTACTAAGCAGCAGTAGCCAGTTCTTCGCCTCTGCTCTGCTGAGACTCCAAGAACCAGCATTCTGCAGGAAGCCTTGACTCTAGAATGGTTTTGAGATCAGACACAAGAGGGGGGGGATTCCCCTTCTCACATCTTCTGTAACATCACATGGGAGGCCTACACACTGCAAGGAAACAAGAAAGGGATTAAAGGTACACAGTTTGGAAAGGGAGAAATAAAACTGTCCTTGTGTACAGAAGATATGATCATTTATGTAGAAAACCCCAAAGAATTGACAAAAGTTCCTGGAGTGAATACCTGATTATATAGAGACATTGCACAACACAAAGTTAATTTGCAAAAGCCAATTGGTTTTCTATATTCCAGCAAAGAACAAATGGATTTTAAAATTAAAAACACATTACCATGTATATGAGCACTCGCAAAGGGAAATATTTTGTGATAAAGCTAAGCCCATTTTTACATGAGCCGTATGAGGAACGCTATGTGACTCTAGAGAAGGACATCTCCTGAGAACTAAATCAGTGGACATCCCATGTTCATGGATAGGAAGATTCGATGTGGCCAAGACATCAGTTCTTCCCAACTTGATCTACGGATTTGAACAATCACAATTCAAATCTCAGTGTTGTGGCTTGAATCTCTAATGACTCCCAAAGGCTTGGTCCCCAGTGCAGCAGAGTTCAGAAGAGGGGCTTTGGGGAATGATGACATCGTGAGGGTTCTAACATCATCAATGAATCGACCCATTGATGGACCCATAACCTGATGGGATACAGGGAGGTGACGGAAGCTACAGGAGGTGGGGCTCAGTGGAGGGGAGAGAGTCCTGGGGACTGTGCCCTTGGGAACCACACTTTGTCCCTGGACACTCCCTTAATCTCTCCTTCTTTTCCTCTCTGTTTCCTAGCTGCCGGGAGGTGAGCTCATCTCTTCTGCTGCACACTCCCCGCCATGAAGTGCCGCTTCCCCAAAGGCCCGCAGCATGGAGCCAAGTGTGGGCTGAGACCTCTGGAGCTGTGAGCCAACAAACCTTTCTCCTTTAAGTTGGTTTTCTCCCGTATTTTTGTCACAGTCATGGAAATGTGATGGCACACTCAGCAAGTTATTTTGTAGTCATCAACACACTGATCCTAGAGTTTAGCTGGAGAGGCAAAAGGGACACAGTCTGAGGACTGTCCATACCTAGCTCCAAGGTTGACCATAAAGCTACAAGACAGTGTGGGATTGGAAAAACAAAAGACAAATGATAAATGGAACAGAATAGAGAGTCCACAGTGGACCCCCCATAGATACAGTTAGCTCATCTTTGACAAAAGGGTAGAGTTGAAATAGGAGCAAAGATTGTCTTTTCAAAATGGTGCTGGCACAGCTGGATGTGAACACAGACCTTCCCCCCACAGAAATCAACCCCAAATGGATCAGGGGTCTAGGTGTGCAATGTAAAACTATAGAATTCCCCGCAGATAACAGGAGGAGACCCAGGTGACTTGGGTCTGGTGGTAACTTTTTAAACAGCAATATTGAAGGTACGATCCGTGGAAGAGAGAACCGATAAGCCGACTTCATCAAGATTAAAAACCTGTGCAAGATTAAAAACGTGTCAAAAAACGAGAAAACCATCTATAGACCGAGAGAAAATGGATGCAAAAAAATGCATCTGATAAAAGACCGTTACCCACGTCGTGCCCAGGACTCTAATTCAGCAGTAAGAAAATGAGGAGAGAACAAGAAAACCTCACAATGCCTCGCCAGACATGCAGGGCACCAGGGAAGTGCCGATGCCATGCCAGCACAGCCCCATCAGGGCGACCAGATCCAAGACACCGCCGCTCCAGGGCCAGCGAGGATGTGGAGCGGCAGGACCCTCACACACTGCAGGAGAGAGTGGGAAAGGGGCGGACCCTTGCGTCAGCAGGTACCAATCACAAGGCCAGGAGCAGGGCCTGGGAGGCTCACCCTCTGCTCATCTCAGGCTGGGCCAGTGGACCTGGGTTCCTGGGTCATGGCTGAGCCCAGCTACGCAGACCCTGTGCCCAGGCCTGCGGGAGGGGAATGAGAACCCACTGAGGGATGAGAACCCTCCCAAGGGTGTACGTGGTCTGTGAGTGAACAGCTGCAGCAGTGATCTGTACCCGGGAGCCCCTTTCAGCCTCTGTGCTTGGGGTGTGGAGACGGTGGCTGGACGTCTCACCAGGGAGCTCCCGTCGGTAGCACCGCTAAAGACCGTCACTGGGTCTAGACGTTGGGCAGCGTATCATCAGCGTTTGTTGCTATAACTAAATACTTGAGGCGGGCTGCTGATAAAAGGAGATTGTTCAGCTCACAGTTTGGGAGGTTCAAATGGGGTTCCTGCGTGGGCCCAGCTCTGGGAGGGCCTTCTTGGCTGTGCCACCTCTCGGCAATGGCAATGGCGGAGCCATCACATCTGGAAATGGGAGGCCTGGGAGGCTGGGTAGGGCCAGGCACAGGCTTCTACCAGTAACCTGGTCTCGCAAGGGTTGGGCACACCACAGCGACCTGAGGACCCCCCACCAGTTCCACATCCACCCGGGGGGCCACCCCATCCAACCCCAGCAGGCAGGTTTCACAGGTGACGATACAGGAAGAGCAGACCAGGAGAACAGCAGTGGGTGGGTGTGAGGGCCGCTACGGCCCCTCAGCATGTGCAGCCCTGACCCCACGCAGGGGTGAAGCAGGTGGGGCTTCGGGGGTGGCTCACGAGTCTCACAGGAGGGCTCAGCACCCTGATAAAAGAGGCCCGAGAGACCCTCGTCCTTGCACCATGTGAGGAGGCAGCGGGAGCCAGAGGAAGAAGAAAGGGGGCCGCTTGCATGTGGGGTGGACGTGGAGGGCCCCGTGGGGAAAGCCAGGAGGTGCCAGAGGGGGAAGAGGGAGCCCTGGGGTGCAGGGCCCCTGCACAGGCCACACGGTGTCCAGAGGCAAGACTGGGTGCCAGGGCAGGGGAGCCAAGGCAGCCGGACTGGGGGAAGTGGTCACCCTGCTGCTGAGCTGCCCTCTGGAAAGCAGGACCACCTCATTGTGCTTTGGGTCTTCAACCCTCTCGGCTGATGGACTGACGACGGCTGTGCACGGTTGGCAAGGAGAGGCCTGGCTCTCGGGAGCTGAGGTGGCTCCCTGTCTCCGTGGGACCTGGGTTCTCGACTCTTTCACGGGAGTAGAAGATGCCGGCCCGAGACGTTCCGAGGCAGTGGGCCATCCCCCACCCTGAGCCTCCTCTGCGGGTCCGTGGAGGGCACCCACCCTCGGTCTCCGTTGTCCTGACGAAAGCAGGGCTTGCCTTGCCCCAGGCCCCGGGGCCAGCGCAGGGCAGGTGGCAGGCAGCCCGCAGCCCCCACCCCTGCACCCGGGCTCCTGGCGCTCCCTCCTTCCCTGTGCAGCGGCGGATGATACTTGACTAGTTGCCAAACATTCTATTTTGGTCTCTGAGCTCATGTGACTGAGCCGTGACAAGGAGGCCGTCTTTCACACCAGCCGAGTCACGGGTAAGGCTCTGATGTGGGTATTTTTGGTGTGGGTCAGAACTGTGCTGTTTCTAAATGTTCTCTTTCTCCTCCCCTAAAACCAGCAGGAGGCCCGGAGGGGAGGCAGCTGAACTTCGGAAAGGGGGTCACAGAGGAGCCTGAGGCAGGGTCTGGGGGCCCCCTGCAGGGTCGGGGCGTCCCGGCTTCCCTCCAGCCCTCCTCCAACACGGGCTCCCCACACACTGACTTTGTGAGCTAAGCGTTCCTCATGCCGCAGTCCCTGGTCTTCTAAGTGACATTGATTGAGAAACCTGAATGGGCGGCGGTGTTTATGAAGGACACTCAGCACTGACCGGGCACTGAGGTTGGGGCTTGCATATTGAGGAGGAGCATCCTGGATAATTAACCTCTGAGGCCTGGGGACCCCAAAATAGTCGGCAGGGAGGCCTCCAGGAAGAGCAGCGAAGTCAATGCGGTCAACTATTTGTCATTTACAATTTAAATAAACCCCCGTGATCCCATTAACATCTCAGTCAGAATCGGGTAAGCCGCTGTGTGAGGTGTGAGGTGTGCAGTTGTTTTTCTGGGACCAGGCCAGCTCCTTCCTGGACTTCACCCGGAAGGACTGGGAGGACTGGAGCTTCTCAGCTGTGGGCTGTGTCCGGAGTGGACTGGACCTGGGAAAGGAATCCAGGAAGTGAGGGTGGAGCGGAGGGTGCCAGGGGGTGCAGACAGGGAGGAGGCGGCTCAGGGGGGCAGCTGCAGGGCAGGTGGGGCAGCAGGTGAGGAGGAGGGTGTTAGAGGACCCCCCTCCCCCCAGCCGGCCAAGCACAGGCCCCAGCAGGAGCTCGTAGGACTCTCCTTTTACCACAGTCCAACCTCCACCTTCTGTCACCTGCCTGGAGTAAGGTGATGAGCCCTGAAGGTGCACTTTGGGCAGGGCGTGGTGAGAGAGGAGTGGCCCCTCATGGGCCACTGATCGGCTTGGGCTGTCCAGGGAAAACTTTCTGAAAAGTCTCATGTGCTTTTTTTTCATTTTTTTTCAGTATTATTTTCAAAGGACCAGCTGGCAGTTGACAGCTATTGAAAGGAGAAAAGATGATTACCAAATCAAAGTGGGACGCCAGCCGTGTGCTGTGGGGACCGGAAGAAGGAATCGGAGCCTTTCCACCTCTGTGAGTTGGGATTCCACCCCTCTGTGTGTGTGCATATGGGCGTGTGCATCCGTGTGTGTACGTGTGGGTGTGTGCGTGTGCTCTGGGGACCCACAGCCTCAGGGGTCGAGGAAGGCCTGTTCACACAGAGAGGCTGCTGAGAGGGGCCCCTGCATGGACCCCTTGGGTGGTTTGCACCCCGAGAGGAAAGCCCTGGACAGCGTTTGTGAGCGCTGATGGGGCCGCCCACTGTGCCTCCTGCCCCACCGCCTCTTGGCTGAGCATGTGAGGTCTCAGCTCCATCTGTGGCATCTCCTGACCTCACGTCCAGCTTAGCAGCAGCCTGTGCTCCAGGCAGACCTTCACCCAGCCCGACCTCAAGAGCTTGATAAGCTCTTCATTATTGGACTTCCGGAGCTCCTTCTGGTGGAGAGGGAAGAGAGAGGCTTACCCCACACAGGGGCCTCTGCTCCCCAACACCTGGGCTGTATTTCTCCCAGGAGGGCTGTGGGACCAGAAGAAACCCCTTCAAGTCCACCAAGAGTTGGCAAGAAAGACCCTTGATCACCAAGGGACATAGGGGACTCCCCTCCAGGCTCCCCTGGCCTTCCATCAGGAGTCTGACCTCTTTGTCAGGAGTCAGGACTTTTCCAAAGCCTTGCTCTCGTTCTCCATGGTGAGAGTCAGAGATGGCCCAGTAGCTTGGTGCTGACACCCAGGTGTCCCCAGGAGAGTCCTTCCCGGCCTGCCTCCGGGTCACACAGCATGGGGCCAGCTCTGATGGTGCTGGATCTTCCACCTGGGGATGCCCTTGGGTAGCTGGAGATGACCGTGGACTCCCTGGATGGCTACCCAGGAGGGCTACCCCATGCACACTCACAGAATTCTGCAGCTGAGTCAGTGGCACCGTTGGGCCATCCAGGGCTGGGCTGCCCAGTGGAACTTCCTGTGGTGTGGAACCACCTAGGTGGCCACTGTCCAACATGGCGGCACCAGCCACACATGGTTGTGAACACTTGAAGTACAGCCAGTGCAGGTGACCAAAGGCACCCCGAGAAGTCCACTTGGGGAGTCACAGCACATCTGTTAGGACCACAGCATCACGGAGCCTTGTGGCTCCTGGGTGCAGGACACACCCTCTTGTGAGGATTTGTTAGACAACCACCCCCCAGAGAGGGCCAAGCACAGGCCCCAGCAGGAGCGCTGGCGACTCTCCTCTTTCCACAGTCTGTCACCTGCCTGGAGTGAGGTGCTGAGCCCCCTGAAGGCACACTTCGGGAAGGGGGTGGTGAGAGAGGAGTGGCCCTCATGGGCCCACGGGGAGCCCTCGGCTCTAGCTGACCACACAGCTGGAGAGGGGTGGGCTTGGGGGCAGCAGGTGTAGCATGGAATGTTCTGGACGAGCTTTGGTCATGGGGAGGAGGCCAGAAGGAGAAAGCAGTCAGGGCGGGTCCCAGGCCGGGGCAGCTGGCACTGGGAGGTGATGGGGAAGGCCACCACCCTCTCCTCCTCCTCCCAGGCATCCACCTGCAGCCCCAGAGCCACCAGATCACGTGGCCTTTCCAGTGTCGGCAGGGGATGGCCTCTTCTGAAGCCAGTCGACTGCCCAGCCTTGCTGTTGGCACTGAGTTCCAGGCTGTACCGGTGACTTGCCCAGCCCAGGTGCAAAGCCATGACCAGCTGGTGGCTCCAGGTGGCCTGCTGGTGGCTGGGCAGGAGGGGCTTCTAGCTGGGGGAGCGAGGAAGCCAAAGCCAAGCCCAGGCTTCTCAGAGGCAGGTCCACTTGGAGAGGCCAGGAGCGGCCCCCAGCCCCAGTGAAGGGGAGCACCGCAGCCTGGAGCAGGTGGCTTGTGGGCAGCTTGACTCGCATGGTCAACACAGCAAGCCCACGGGGACAAGGACACCAAGGCCCAGGAGGCTCAAGGGAAGGTGGGGCTCACAGCCTCACTCCTGGGACAGAGGATCCAGGCTCCGACCAGGCTCCAGCCCACACAGCCAGTGACCCAGGCGAGTCCCTAACCTCACCGTGCCTCAGTTTCCACGGCTGTAAATTGCTCAAGCCTGGGCCTCGTCAGACCCTGGGGATGGCCCTCCTGGGCCGGACCAGCCTTCCTGGGTCAGTATAAGCACAGGCGCTCAGGCGGCTGCTCCACAGCACAGCAGGGAAGATCTGCTGCCCAAGGGCCTTGACCCAGAGGGGGCTGTCCCTCCTCTCTCCCCAAGGGCAGGGTCGAGGCCAAGGGGCTGGGCACGGGGCTTCCAGCCTCCTGTTTGAGGTCACCAGCTGAGTCAGTGGGTGTTCACCAACTTCATCTGGACCCCAGGTGACATCCTTGTTCAGAGAAGAAAAGCCAGGAGCCATGAGGGAGGGGGACCCCCCTCCAGGCCAGAACCCCAGTGCTCTCAGGGGACAAAGCCAAAACGCATCCAGGAGAGCCCTGCCTGCCAACCAGAAGGCCCAGGGGACTGTCCACGGGAGTTCTGGCTTCTCCGAGTGGAAGGGGGTTCTCCCTACAGGGGCGTGGGGCAAAGTGCCGGCTGTCCCCTCCCACTGCGTGTTCAAGTCCTGGGGCCTGGTGACCAGGGCGAGCCATCACGTCAGTTGGAGTTCTTTTTGGGATCTGGCCTGTGGTAGGGACTCAGCTGCATTCCCCCAAAGTCCACCATTGACGTCCTCGCCCGCCCTTGCCGCCTCCGAATGTTCCTCTGTTTGGAAATAGGGTCCTCACAGATGTCATTGACCAGGACAAGGTCACAGAGGAGTGATGTAGACTTCCTTCCTCAAAGGCTCACGGAACACAGCCCGTCACCCAGGAGAAGCCGGGGGAAGACCAAGGCGAGGCCAGGCTGCTTGTCCCTCCAGCCAGGCATCCTGGGGACTGCAGGCAACCGCCAGAAGCTGGGAGAGAAGCTGGGAGAGAAGCCAGGACGCGCTCTCCTCCCACCGAGGGAACGTGTCCTGCCGACACCTCCACTCACACCTCTGCCCTCCAGACGGTGAGAGCAGATGCTGCCTGTGAGCCACCATCTGGCATGGAGCAGGCACAGCTTCCTGCAGCTCAGGCAGAGCCAAAGCTCCAGGGCCCGGGGGCCGCCAGGGACAGTTGTGCAGCTCAAGCTGGAGCACTGAGCAGCCAGCTGTGCTGAGGGGGAGCCCGGGCACCCTGGTGGCCCCCAAATCCTGTCCCCTTCCCCACAGCTCCAGGGACCAGCCCTGCCCTCCCCTGGACTCCCTCATGTCCGGCCAGCTCCCTTCTCCATCTGCTGGGCGTGGGCACCCTCTGAGGGTGGAAGTGGCAGGGGACAGCAGGAGCTCACTGTGGGAGCGTTTTGATGAGGCTCGTCTTCAGCGGTGGACTCCTGAAGGCCAGCGCAGGCTCCCAGAGCTGAGCACTTTCCTGGGGTTTCTGGCCCCAGGCAGCCCCCGAGACGTCCACCAGGGCAGACACACTGCCGTGTCCTGTCCCCAGGCCACTCCCGTTTCCTCCTGGGCAGAAGCTCTGCAGCTAGGGCACAGGACTGCGCCCTGGTGGAATGGACGTGGACCCAGGTCTGCCTGGGAACACCACAGGTGGCCTCTGTCCCTGGATGGTGACATTCCTGCTGTGCAGTTGGTGGAAGAAGGAAAATGGAAGCCTGCGGGCCTTAGACCACACGATGGTGATGCTGAAACGGCAGACCCTGGACCCGGCCTTGACTGCTGGCTCCTGGGACGTGACGCGCCTGTCCTGGGTGCTCCTCCAGTGGGTCTCCGTGAGGAGTGAGAGCCTCCCAGCCTCCAGGTGCACAAAGGGGACAGGCCTGCCCTGAGGGAGCTGCTGGGACGCTCTCCATTGTCCTGACCTACGGGCAAGGGAGAGCCCACAGCAGACCCTAAGGAGGGGCAGGAGGAAAACAGGAAGTCACCTCCCTCGTCACCCCGAGTCCTGTTCTGCAGCTCCCCACCCCAAGCCTGGCCCGGCAGTTCTGGGGAACCTGGCCCCCGGGGTGCAGAGCCCACCACTCCACCTCGCAACCCTGGAGTGAGTCTGTTAGAACTCTCAGCCACGCAGAAGTGACACTGAGGTGGTGACCGTGCCTGCTACGTCATCTTTCTTGGTCACCTAGGAACAGCCTGAGCCATGGCTTCCCCCTCTGGCTGGGGAGGCTCCTGGTCTTCCATGGTGGGGAGATGGACCACAGTGCTGCCCAGCAGGGACACCTCAGGGGTCCAGCTCTTGGTGCCAGCAGGACCTGGGAGTCACCTGAAGGGTGGGAGGTTTTCAGAAGACACACACCCACTCCTTCACCCCTGTAGGGATGCCCCGGCAAACACGGCAGAGTGGGTGGCTTAGGTGACAGAAGGTATTGTCCCATGGCTCTGGAGACAAGGAGTCCAAGACAAAGGGCCAGCAGGCAACAGCTCTAGGGATCGTCTGGCCCAGGCCCCTCCCCATCTCCTGGTGGTGACTGGTGATTTGGTAGCAGAACCCTCACCCCCACCTCTGCCCTTGGCTTCACACAGCCTGGTCCCTGCGTGGGTCTGAGTCCAAATTCCCCTTTTCATAAGGACAGTCACATGGGATGAAGGCCCACCCTGATGACTTCAATTCAGCTTGACTTCCTCTCCAGGGAAGGTTATGGGGGGTCAGGAACAACCTGTCTAACTGGGGACACCCTCCCACCCACCCCCAACTTAGGAACAAGTGGATGGTTTGGCAGGAAAATACGAGTCAGAGAGAAAGAACAGAACGGGAGCCCTGGCAGCTGGGGGGGTCCACCAGGATCCTGACTTAGAGCCGCAGCCAAGGTGGGGCCCGAGTTGAACACGCCCCCAGGCCCCTGGGTAACCCACAGCCTGATGGCCTCACTGGTGGTCAGGCAGGTGCAGGGACAGCAGCCACCCGGCCCTCGGAGAATCCCTGACCCTGGGGCTCCTGCTGGCAGCCCTCAAGACCCACCTGCCCCTCCTCCACTCGCTCCTCCCCCCAGCCCCCAGCCGCCCAGCAAGGCCGGGACAGGGAGGGGCGCCTCAGCTCGGAGAGGAGCCTGCCCCCTCCCCCCACACATCTGAGCACAGCACAATAAATTGGGAGCCCATGACAGATGGGTAAAGCCGTGCAGCTCAAAATAAATGACACCATAATGTCTGTTCAGAGACTGAGTGACAGAAACGTGCTCTCAAGTCCCCCGCGGAGCCCTGCCTCCTGCCCACTGGCCTTGACCCCCACCTACCGACCAGTGTGCCTGAGTAGGCACCTGCTGAATACTGTTGGACGACACAGGCGGATCAGAGGCCAGTCTGGCCTTGAAATTAAACATTCTTTTCTTATGTTTCATAATTAAAACGTTTTTGGTTTTATGAAACTGAGTATGAATGGTAACAAGTGTGTGAATAAATTTTTTAAAATGAATTCTGTGAAGAGGCATCTCAAGGGACTGAGGCCAGCTGCGCAGTCTGAGGGAAGAGTCCTCCGTGGCCACCTCGCTTCACAGGCCAGCTACAAAGCAGGGGTCCCTGGGCACCCTCACTGCAGACCCCTGGCTGAAGATGTGAAAGTGTCCCCAAAAGTACTATCACGTAACTCCCCAGAACACTCAAAGCACAGGACAGCAACGCCTGCATTTAGGGTTTTGTGACAGCAAGAAATACCGTCTAGAAGCACTTGGGGGAGAGGTGGTGGAGAGGGAGGGTGGGAGAGTGCCCAGTGCGAAGCCCTGTGTCCCCCGGCCTTCTCGCCCCAGTACCAAGGTGTGACCCTCCACACCAGTGCCACCCATCGGGGAAGCCTGCCTGAGCATCACAGAGATCCCGAGCACTCAATGGGCTGGTCACCAGCCACGTGGCCACTCTGACTCCTGCCGTTCCCCTCCAGGAAGTCAGCTGAAGCCCCTGTCCCCTACCCCCAGCCTCCATCCTGGTCTTTCTGGCCTGACCAGCGGCCTTCCTGAGTCTTTTCATCAGCATGGAGTAGCCAGGGGCCTGCCACAGGTCAGGCTGTCAGCACAGGACATGACAAGGGGCCGAGGCCACTTCCCAGGACTAGGACAACGGGCAGACCTGTGTTCAGGTGGGTCGCAGTCTTCGCGACACTGTGACCTCAGCTTGCGGTCCCCGTGTGAAGGGAGCGTGTGTTCTGGACACCTAAGGAGACGCGTGGGAGAATTTGTGGCAGAGTTATTGGACATCATGGAGGTGTGGACATGGGTGACCACACACGGCTGCCCGAGACATTCTGTCTCCAACAGTCTCCTTCGACAGAGAGCTACCCCCGCAGCGTCGGGCCTCTCAGTCCCGGTGAGTGGCAGCCACAGGCTGCAGGGAGGGGCGAGCCTCGTGACGACCCCTTCCCTTCAGAATCCAGGGTCGGTTATCAAACATTGCTCCCGATGAGAGCTCCTCCTCCCCAGCCTTGTGCAGGAACCTGAAGACTCGCAAATCCATTTTTAAATATTCAAAAGGCGCTGTTATCTACCTAAGTAGATGGGCTGAAGCGCCAGGAGCCGTTGCTGAACAATCAAAACATGCTCAGCGGGGGTTACAGGTTAGGAATTGTGCCCCCCCCAATTCTTAGGCTGAGTTCCCGACCCCCAGGCCCTGCTGAGTGTAGGGTCGTGTAGAGGAGATTAGTTTAGGCGAGGTCATGTGGACTAGGGTGGCCCCCACCAGTCCGCCTGGAGTCCTTATCAGAAGAGGAGACCAGGACCCAGGCTCACGGAGGGACGGCCCTGGGGTTCAGGGTGAGCCCCTGTCTGTGGCTGAGGAGAGAGGCCCAGGGATGAAGCACCCCCCACATCCTGGACTTGGCCTCCAGGTGGTAGGAAGCAAACGGTACTGCCCAGGCCGCCCCCCAGTGTGCCAGGGCAGCGGGGTCAGGGGCACTGGCCTCGGGTGGAGGGAAAACACGTCCCACAAACACACGGCGCCCTGTTGGCACGAACCTAGCTTCTCCCAGAGAGATTGGCAGAAAGAGCACTGAGCCCCCATCCAGGGTGAGCCCCCAGAGGCCCTGGCCCGACCCTCTCTGCTCCAGCTGTTGATTTAGGAGATGGGGCATCACTCACCCGAGTTCTGCCCGCAGCCTCATCTTGGCATTTTGACCAATGCCAACTCCGGGGTGTACCTGGGCAGCCCACCCCACCCCAAGTCCTGGAGGCCATGATGAAATCACTACACCTAGCCCAGGGACCACCCAGAGAAGAGGGTTCTGAAAAGTGGGAAAAGAGAGGAATTGACCATCCGTCACTTGGAGAATCAGGCACCGAAGCGATCGCGTCCATTCCAAGGATCATTGTTTCAACTGACCGTGTGTTTCCAGCCCTCAAACAGGGAGGCCGGAGAGGCCAGCAGGGAGACCGGGCAGCCCGGCCTGATGGGTGGCACCCCACAGTGTCTCTGACTACAGAAGCAGCGCGCAGGCTCACAGGAGACGGGCGGGTGCTGGGAATTCCATCCACCCTCATGGAGATGAGCTTAGGGCACTAGTGCAGGACGGTGAGCTGGTGAGCTAGACGTGCTATGGAGAGGTCTCTCTGCCAGGAAGAGGAGGAAGGAGCCAGTTGACGGAATCAGCTTCTCACTTCTGCCCTTGGTTTAAGGGACCCTGCTCTGACCCTGTTCCCATCCAAAGCTTGGTTCGCCTCTAGGTTCATGTCAGCGGGAGAGATCCCCAGAAGGGGAGTCACCAATCTCAGGCCAGTCGCTCAGCGGGAAGACTGCCCTGCTCCCGGAGAGCAGCAGTGCCCAGGAGGGCCCCCCACTGATCCAGGCTAGAGCAAGGTAACAGTAGACCGGAGAGTTTCCCACTCGCCTCTGAAAGTAGTCACACCTGGGCGGCTGCCAAGGGCCGGAGCTGGGGATCGGCTCAGGACGCCTCCAGTCCTCGTCTGCACCTCTGGAGGTCATCTGAAGGGTCTGTGCACTTGACAGCCCATTCACTGGCCTGTGCTGGCCCTTCAGCTGCAGCCTGGTCAGTGCCCACCTGGACCCAGCCCTGGGAAGAGACCCCTCGGCCCCCGTGCTGTCCAGAGCTGTGTGTAAGCGCAATCCGGGCGAACAGAAATGCGTTTCCTCTCTCCACTGGCTCCTCTCCTCTCTGCCAGGAGTCAGACTTTGCTCTCCGGAGGCAAATGCATTTGGCTCCTGAGTAAAGACGGGAGATTCCAGGTGTTTCCAGGCATGCGGGCACCCCCGACAATGGCCCCATTCACTGCCGTTGCGGCCTCTTGCCTGGCTCCATGTCCTTGGTCACACATGGTGGGGATCGAGTCTCTCTGCTCTTTGTCCAACAGCAGGGCTCTGCTGAGCTTCCAGAAACCAGCCCTGGTTGTGAGACTCAAAAGAGGCTGGGCACAGGGGACGGTCAGCCTGGCCAGAGCTCCAGGTGCTTTCAAAGGAGCAGGTTTTCCTCCAGGAGGCCACCGTCCATTAGAAGGAAAGATGGGCAGGTGTCATTCATATAGCCAGGGGCACGGCCAGCTCAGTGGTCTCCTGGGGCAGCCTCCAGGGACACCACTATGTCCACACGGTTTCTCATGCCCATGATTTTGGGCCAGGATAAAACAGTGTCTGAGACAGACCTGGGCCTTGTGTGACCTGGATTTATGTTTCAGCCCTGCCACTTGCTGCAGTGTGACCTCACGGTGTCCTTGAGCATATGAACTCACAGCTTCCCATCAGGTTGAGGGACAAATGAGACGCATAGCCCACAGATGTCTCCAGTGGCCCCGCCACACACAGCCCTTGGTCCACCAGATCCCACTCACTGAGGACCTCACCCACTGGGGACCTCCTCTGGACTGGGTCCTGTTCTAGGTGCTGTGGTCACTGCAGTGAATAAGAGACCAACATCCCTCCAGCAGTGGTCAGCAGCACCCATCATTCCTCAGGTCAAAGGCCTGAGGATCATCTGCTGTCCCTTCGTCCTGGCACCAGGGCTGACTAGTCATTTGGGGAACATTAGGTAAGACCTGCAGACAATTTTTGTTGTCATAACTGGGGAGGAAAGGATGCTACTGGTTGGGAATGGGTAGATGCCAGGGTTTCTAGACAGCCCACAGGGCACAGGACAGACCCCCACGACAGAGATCCAGCCCCGAGTGTGGACAGTGCCGAGGTTGAGAGCCCTGCCTACTCCAGACCATCAACACAACCACAGGTCACCTCCAGCATGTACCCCAGCCCCACAACTCATCCCCAAACCATAGTCACCACCATCATTACTGTCACCACTGTCACTATCACCATCGTCATCATCACCAACATCACTGTCACCACCATCATCATTACCACCACCACCATCATCATCACTGTCACCACCATCATCATTACCACCACCACCATCATCACCATCATCACCATCACCACCATCATCATCACTGTCACCACCTTCATCATCACTGTCATCATCAGCATCACCATCACTATCATCACCATCATTGCCATCAATGTCACCACCATCATCACTGTCACCACCATCATCATCACCACCATCACCACAACCATCATTACCACTACCACCATCATCATTACTGTCACGACCAGCATCACCATCATCACCATTATTACCATAAACATCACCGCCATCATCAGTGTCACCACCGTCATCATCACCATCACCACCATCATCATCACTGTCACCACCAGCATCATCACTGTCACTACCAGCATTACCATCATAAACATCACCACCATCGTCACTGTCACCATCACCACCATCACCACCATCATCATCACCACCATCACCAGCATCATCACTGTCACCACCAGCAGCATCATCATCACCTTATCACCATAAACATCACTGCCATCATCAGTGTCACCACCGTCATCATCACCATCACCACCATCATCATCACTGTCACCACCAGCATCATCACTGTCACCACCAGCATTACCATCATCACCTTACCATCATAAACATCACCGCCATCATCACTGTCACCATCACCACCATCACCACCATCATCATTACCACCACCACCAGCATCATCACTGTCACCACCAGCATCACCATCATCACCTTATCACCATAAACATCACCGCCATCATCACTGTCACCACCAGCATCACCATAAACATCCCACCATCACCACCATGTCTCAAGGGGTGACCCTGCCCCAGACCCTGGGCTGGGTACTGCTTGAGTCAGCTTTTTTGCTGCTGGGACTAGGAGACCCGACCAGCCCAGCTGCAGAGGAGGAACAGTTCATTTGAGGGCTCATGGTTTCCGAGACCTCAATCCACGGATAGCAGGCTCCATTCCTCGGGGCTCCAGGTGAGGCTGCACATCATGGCAGAAGAGTGTGGTGGAGAGGAGTGGCTCCCGTGGTGACCAGGACACAAGCAGAGAGGGGACTCATTCACCAGATAAAAGTCAGACACCCCCCAGCCACAGCCCAGTGCCCGCCTCCTCCAGCCACACCCGCCAGCCTTCGGCGACCACTCAGCTCATCCCTGTCGGGGATGAGGTCACCGACTGGGGCAAGGCTCCCACAGCCCAGTGATGTCTCCTGAACCTTCTTGCGTTGTGTCACCCGTGAGCTTGGGAGGACACCTCAGATCCAAACCATAACAGGTGCTTTCCACACATCCCCCCATCGCATGTAACTCCCCCATTCCCGGCCAAACACACACACACGCACGCACATGCACACACACGCACACGCGCACATGCACACACACGCACACGCACACATGCACACACGCACACACACGCGCACGCACACACAACGCGCACACACACATACACACATGCACACGCGCACACACACGCGCACACACACGCACACACACGCACACACACGCGCACACGCATGCACACGCATGCACACGCACGCACACGCACACGCGCACACACACACGCACATGCACACGCACCCCTCTGTGAGGAGGACATTGCTGCCCTGACTGCACAACCCACGTCCCACCAGCTCTGAGTGAACCTGCCTAAACTCTGCAATAGGCTTCCTGGCCGTCAGAGGACCTGTGGGACCTGAGGGTGAGTCACTGGCCTCCTGTCCCCCAGCTTGCCCCCCTGTACGTGGGGACATAATGGCCGTCAGAGGACCCGTGGGACCTGAGGGTGAGTCACTGGCCTCCCTGTCCCCCAGCTTCCCCCCCTGTACATGGGGACATAATGGCACCAGCTTCGCTGATTCGGAAGGACCCCATGAGTGGGCCCATGAAGCAACTGGAGTAGAACCCGGCAGAGTGAGTCCTGGACACGGGTCAGCCAGGCCCTGGGCTGGTTTTAACGAGGACACTGAGGCCTTCGGGGTGAGCACCTCCCTCCGGGTCCTCTGGGAAGGGCTCGGCCCCCGCCCACCACTGCACGAGGCGCTGCTGCCCTCAGGACAGGAGACGCTTGTCTTCCGAACGACCAAGACCTGGCTCCCGGCTCTTGTTCCAGGCGACCTCAGAGAGGAGGATGTCCTTCTGGTTTCTGTCCATGCTCTAGAAGTGGCAGACGCCCTACGCGAGGCTCCTGTGATCCCCACGGCTTGACCTTTCGGGAACCCCATCCTCCTCTCCAGCCTGCCGAGGCCATGTCCAGGAAATGTGAGACTTCTCGCCACCGCTCCCCGCCCGCCTCCCGGCCAGTATCCTAATCACCGCCCCCCAGCCAGCTTGCTGCTTGCCCAGCGAGTGTGGTCTACGCGGTCTACAAGACCAGCCTTCCAAGAGCAGCCACCGAGGCTCTGGTGGCATTTGCTCCTCTGTAAATCAGCCTGTCTGCAGGCTGGGAAGTGCTCTGAAGTAGTTCAGATTAAAGTTCTGATTACAGTGGAGAGGCAGTGCAGCCAGGGCCTGGGCGGCCGAGGGAGACGGGGAGAGAGAGAAAGCCATTATCCCCCATCGAGGGGATCCCCGGCCCTGAGGAGGGAGGGAGCCCGAAGTCTGTCCTCCACCCTGGAGGCAGGGGCTGGCCTCGGAGGTGCTCAGAAACCTCCGGCACAGAGCCCTGGGAACAGGCTGCAGGGAGACAGACTCCCGCCTCCCACGGCCCTCCCACCCCCCAGAGCCCAGCATGGGCCGTCTCACCACGCTGGCCCTGGACCGCTCTTCCCTCCTCCCCCACACGCCTGTGGCCCTCAGCTGTGGCAGAGCCGCCCCCTCAGGAACCCTTCCCTGGACGGGGCAGCCAAGCGGCCACTTCTATATGGGCCTTTGTGTCCACTCACATCCTCCCGGGGATCACCCTGCTGGTTCCCTGGGGCATGCCATGCCTGTGTCCTGGACACAGCTCTGGGCATCTGGGGTCCCTGGAACACCCCAAAGAACCCCAGGAGAACAGCTGAGTCCTCGGTGCCTTCAAGCCCAGAGGTGGGGAGGCCAGAGCACTCCCTGGCCCTTTGGAGAAGCCCCAGGGACACAGCCATCCTCGGGGACTAAGCAGGAGGAGGAATGTGATGTCCCAGAATCTCAGGGACAGACGGGTGGGTCCTGCCCACCGCCCAGCTCTCCTCTTTCTCTCCTGCTTTGGGTCCTCCTCGCCCGGCGTGGGGTGATGGCCGCTCCCACCTGGATTCTTGGAATGGTCCCTGGTTTATTCTTAAATTCTTCCACAGGGCAAAGCCAGACACGTTTGCCAAAACTGACCCTGAACCTGGCACCAGCTGGGCAGGGCCTCGTACTGTGGGTCACCCTGTGGGCCGTCCCAGCAGGCCCTGAGTTGAGAACTGCTGGCCACTTGTACCTGGGAGGGGACGGAACCCGCTGGGCCCTCCTCTTATCTGTCTGTGTGCCAGCCCCTGGCCAGCACCTGGCCACACGTCCCAAGGAGAAAGCTGCTAGAAACTCACTTTACAAAGTCCTCAGCCTGAGCCACACTGGCCAAGCGGCCCTCCTGGCCTGGGCAGGTGCAGATGGTTCCAGAACTCAATTTGCAGAAACCAGACCCTGAAGCCCCCCAGCTACGTCCAGCGCAGCATCAGCGTGGAGCGGAACCCAGAGCTGGACAGCAACGCCTGCCCTGCCCAGGGCCTCTGTCAACAGGGCGTGTGGCAAGAGGCGTCCCTAGCTGAGGGGAAGCCATGTCCCGTGGAGAACTGGCGTCATCTTCCAGACCTGTCACCTGACGGTGCCATATGGCGGGGGGAGGGGACGCTCCTTCTGCCAGTGGTGCTCCAGGTGACTCCTGTGCTTGAAAAAGATGAGCAGGGCTCCCAGAATGTCCCAGACAAAGCTGCCCACGCTGGCCAGTATCCCAGAGACCGCAGATGGCCTCAGCAGCCACTGGAGGTGGGGACAGGGACACGTGGGCCATGGAGCCCCTCTCCCTCACCAAGGGCAGCTTCCGCTGTGTCCTGTCATTCACCTTGAACTAAAGGCCGTGACAGGGGAAGCCCAGAGCGGCCCGTCCTGCATTTCCTGACGTCCTGCGGGCTCCCGGCTGGCTGAGGATGGAACCCTCCCAGGTGTCCCTGTGAGTTTCCAGGGCCACAGAAACCAGTGCCACAGACCAGGGGCTTGACCTCAGGAACTTCTCCTGTCCTAGCCTGGAGGGCAGAGGTCCAAGGCCAAGATGCAGGGGGAGGTCCATCTGGGGCCGTAGTGGCCTGGGCCCTGACAGTGGCCATGGCTGAAGTCCTTCTTCCCCAGTCGTCTGTGTCCAAATGTCCCTTTGTATTGGCACTTGTTCATGTGGGAGGAGGGCCACCCTCACGGGCCTGATGAGTTTCCCACAGAGGGGACTGGCTGACCTCTGTATGGTGTCCCCAGTAGGTCAGAGTCACAGGGACTTCCAGATGCGGAATCCCCGGGGGACACTGTCTCTTAGGGTCTGATCTGGAACCGCTTGGTCCCAGTGTGGTGCTGCTGGAGGCCAGAACCTTCAGGGGGGACCTGGTGGGAGGAAGAAGGTCACAGGGGTCATGGGGCCCCAGCCTTGGCTAACACCGTCCAGCCACAGCACAGCCTGTGGGACGCCCAGCGGATGCCCCCAGAGCAGCTCAGAGGAGGGAGCTATCCCAGGCCAGCTGATGGGCTGGCGGGAGGGGCCAGGAGATACCCCCATTCCCCAGTGGCCTGGGAGCTGCATCCCAGAGTCCAGAATGCGTCCTGACCAGAGCCGCCCTGGACGGACCTGTGAGGTCAGTTCCCCTCTCAGGGCCACAAGCCACCCTCACGATGCTCACGGGGATCCAGCTTCCGTGTCCCGGTGTTTGTCTGTCACACACAGATGCAAAATGAGCCCAGCGGAAAGATCCCCGGTGGTTAGACGGCAGCACCTGACGCTGTGCACTCCTTCACTGATCCAAGAAGTATTGAGACCCTACTACGTGCAGCCTAGCTCTGAGGGCTGAGGACGCTCATGATTTTAGGTCCTGGGAGCCCCCGATGTCCAGCACAAACAGCAGAGGCTGCACAGGGACAGCTTTACTTCTGCTGCCCAGGTTGTTTGGCAGCCTTGCTGCATGAAGTCCTAGGGGTGACCCTCCTTGCCTGCTGCTGCTCTGCTCGCCACAGTCTTGTCTCCCAAGAGAGCACTGTGGTTCAAGATGGCTGCTCTAGCTCGAGCCATTTCAGCTGCATCTAAGCCAGCATGAAGAAGGCACAAAGGAAGAATGTGTGCCTCTCCCTTAGAGTCACTTCCCGGGAGGTTCCACCCACATGCACTAATGTTCCACAGGCTCTAACACAGCCCTGGGGCCACATCAGCTGCAAGGGGAGCTGGCACCCAAGTCACCCCCTAACTAAGCAAAACCCCACGGGAGCAGGGCCAGCTCACATGGCCAGAGGGCAGCTCTCCACAGCCTGAGAGATACCCAGGCTCACAAGCCCCCACCCATGCTTGTTCCGAAGCATGGCAGGGTCCAAGTCCAGAGCTCACAGTGTCACCGCCCCATAACGAGAAAGGCGGGACAGGCGGTCACTTCCGTTCAGACCTCTCTCCTGTCCCGTCCTGTGATGTTAGGGGCAGCTGAAATGCCTCTCCAGGCCCTCTCCAGAGCCTCCTCTGAAACCTGCCCCTCCCAGCGTCACTCAGGGCTTGTCCTGGCCAAAGCAGCACAGAGCCCCGTCAGCGTCCTGGGGCTGCTGCACCACATCACACCAACCTGTCGCCTTTGGACGGCACAGAGCCCTCCTCTGGTGCCTGGAGGCCGGAAGTCTGAAATCAAGGTGTCACAGGGCCATGCTCCCTCCAGACACTCCAGGGATGCGTCCCCTGCCTCTTCCAGCTCCTGGGGGTCCAGGCCTGGCGTAGCCTGTGGCCACCTCACTCTGTCTCCGCCTCCATCTTCTTGGCCTCTCCTCTGTGTCTGTGTCCCTTCTGTCTCTTTAAGGACACCCGCCATCCACTGTGCCCTCTGCTCACTTCCACCCAGACTCGGTTCTGCAGGGGAAGCAGGGGTGAAGACTCGGGGGAGCCGGAGGGACCCCCCACAGCAGGGCACATGGTGGTCTGAGCCGAGAGCAATGGAGAGCTCGCAGGAGCTGGGACACAGCTCTGACGAGGCCAGCCGGGGGCCGGCTAAGGCCCTGACGAACACAGTTACGAGAAAGTTCTAGATGAGCCCAAACTGGGATTAAGCAGGAGGGGTCAGCTTGTCTCTGAGGGGCCCTGGGAAGAGCCACAGCCCATCCAGGCACTGCCCAGAGCCCTTCTCAGCCGTGGCTACCAGCCCAGGTCATGTCCAGGGCCCTGACCCTGATGTGTCCCCATGACCTTGTGGCGTTGGCAGGAAGAGCCCGCACACCTGGTCCAGGTGTGTCTAGAACAGGTGAGGAAAGTCCCGCCACTCAATCCCTGCAGGAGCACTCCGACCCAGGGCTTGGACAGGGCAGGCCTGGGAGCCTGCGTTGCTCCCCCGTCCCTGAGAGAACCAAGCCGCTGGGCCCCAGAACGACACCAGGAGAGGACTGCGGAGGGCAGTGAGCACGCGGAGCCTGCTGGGAAGGTGCTGGGCTCGCCCTCTGGCCCCGGCCCTGGGCCGCAGGGTCCGAGGGCAGCCGGGTTCCAGGGCCCTCCACCGCCCACCCTTGTCCAGCGCCCACCAGAGGCCCCGGGCCTGAGTCTCCTGGGTGGACCTTGCCCTGTCGGTCCTCCAACCCATATGGAGTCGTCCCTCCAGGTTGCCAGGAAGACCCTCAGACTGGAGCAGGGGTGCAGGAACCTCCTCCAAGCCCCGCGGTTGTCCTGGGCAGGCACCTCCCGCCCCGCGTGCTGACTGACGGCCCCATGTGTTTTCTTTACAGTGGGGCCGTGTCCAACCACCAAGTACACAGTGCTATTTCAATGATAATCACAGGCTCCCGAGCCTGCGCAAGCTCCACTATCAGCGGGTGCCTGGGCCACCTGGCAGGGGAGGACGCGGCCCCCCACCTTGGGGCACCTCACAGGGCATCCCTGCAAAACAGACTGTGACTCTGTAGGCCCACCCGATCCTCACGGACAGTCGACTCACAGCCCTGCCTGTGACCCGTGGCAGTGGGGGACTCGCAGCCGACCATCCAACAGCTCCCCGCAGCCTGTGTGCCAAGCCAAGCTGGTGGCCAGGGTGGATGGCCGGGGCCCGCCTGCACCTCCCTGCGTCTCCTCAGCCTCGAAGCAGATGAGAAAACAGCCTGCAGACTGCGCGCAGGACCCAGCGAGGTCCAAGGAGACGAAGAGCCCGAAAGCAGTACCCAAAGCACAGGGCAGGGTCCTCCGGTGGCTGTGACCAGCCAGGTGGCCCTGTCAGTGCCTGCACTGGGCGGGTGGGGGGTCTGAAAACAGCGAAGCTCCGCCCTGCATCCTGGGGGGCCTCTAACGTCCAGGGCCAGCAGGGCCGGCTCCCCTGACAGCTCTGGGCAGGACCCTTTCCGCCCTGTCCATGGGCCTCACCGCAGCCCCTGCCCTCGTCTCTATACCGCCTTCTCCCTCTGCGCCCCTTCCTCTCTCTTAAAGGGGCACCAGTCGCTGGATTAGGGCCCCTCTCATCCAGTGTGACCCCCCTTCCTAAGGACGTTTGCAAAGACACAGAGTAGCCAGCAAACTCAGGTGTCCAAGAAACGCCTCCAGAGTCCTCCTCCAGGTCCCGGCAGCGATGCTGGGCAGGCAGAGGTGGTGGCTGCCATGGTGCGTGGAATGGGGCTTTCTGTTACTTGCCAGCCTCCCAGTGTCACCTGGGCGCAGGTTTGAGAGCCTCTATCCAGGCCATCTCAACAGCTCATGGCCAGGTTTCTGACTCCTTTGTCACCTAAAAGCATAGCTCTGCTCTTCCCCTGCTCCATCACTTCCCACAGCTCCCTACTGCCTGTACCAGCCACTAGCATTAGCTCTCCCTGCTTCTCTGGACACCGTCCACTCCCACCAGGTCCAAGCACACCTGTAGCAGCCCAGCTTGGCCTGTGGGGGCGGCTTGTCACTCCCCTTCTCCACCCATTCGTTGGCTTGGTCAGCTGACATTTAGGATGATTCACCACGCGTGTCCCAGGTGCTGTTCTAGGTGCTGGACACAGAAGAGCCAGTAAACCATCCCTGCCTCCCTGTCCTTGTGGAGTTCTGGGGAACCACCCACCCCTCCAGACCCACCGCTCTCAGCATCGGCCCCAAGGCCCTGGCCCACACTGGCTGCCCTGCTGAGGCCCACCTCCCCTAATCTGTCCAGCGCCCACACACACCTGGACCCCAGTTCCAGCCAGGGCCTTGGTCCTGCTCACCTCTGACCCCAGGTGCTTAAACTCTCCTGAGACTGGAGGAAGTTGATCAACGTGTCCAAGGGAGCACTTGGTGGCTGGCCCAGACTGTACCCCAGCTCAGGGGGCCCTGGAGAAAGGAACAGGACCCAAAAATGTCATGGACACGGAGAGGGAGGGTGCGACAGACTGAGAGGAGCCTCCTGTGGGAGAGGCCAGGGGCTGGCCGGTCGGCTCCTCCCAAGCCTGACTCAACCTGCTGCAGGGGGCTCCTGTGTGGAGCTCCCAACCTGGCCCTTCGGCCAGCGCTGAGCCGTCCCTCCCCTTCCCTCCCATTCTCTCCCTCCCATTCTCTCCCTCCCATTCTCTCCCTCCCTCCCTCCCTCCCCCCTCCCTCTCCTTCCCTCCCTCCCTCCCTCCCTCCCTCCTCATCTCCTTGCTCTCTAGCTGCTCTCTGCTCTCCACACCCCTTGTCCTTCTCAAGAGCTGGCCAAGAGGACCCGAAGGACAGCTAAGTCACCTCCGGGTTCCGTGAGCCCCTCCCTGCTCTGCACACTTGGGTCATTTCTGGGCAGATGAAGGATCCACAAGACTCAGACCCACAGGGAAGAGGCCCAGGGAAGAGGCCCTGCACAGGACAGAGGAGGCAGAGAGCGGCGCAGCTCCTCACCAAGAGCAGCAGGGACTGGCCACTGAAGCTGGGCAGGGCAGGAGGACCCTCCAGTGCCTCCAGCCGGAGCTGGCCCTGCACACCTGGACTCCGGACTTCTGGGCCTCTGAAAGAAGAGCCTTCTGTGGTTCAGAGTCCCCTGGTGTGGACGTTGGTTCCAGCAGCTGCAGGACACGAGCAGAATAAACCCTAAAATGCCAATCTCCCCCTGGCCCTTGTGCTCAGGCTCCTCCCGTTTTCATCACACACAAAATAAAGATCAAATCCTCAAGGCGCTGAGTCTCCAGGGCCCTGCGTGGCCGCCGTCCACAGCCCGGTCCCTCTCCCGCTGGCCCCAGCCATGGAGGCAGTGTTGACTCGGCCCCTCTGCTGGATGGCTCTCCCCTCCCCGCTGCCCACAAACTCCCCTTCAACTCTGTCCCTTTCTCTCTAACAGGGTTTCAGCTTGGAAAGACTTAAACACATGAAAGAGAACCCCCTGCCTCAGACCCTGCCCGGGACCCCAGTGCAGCACAGGGAGCCCCGAGGCCCTACGGCCAGCCTCTGCCCCCTCTGCCTCCTTCCTGCCCCTGTTTCCACCTCTCACTCTCCGCCTGCCTCTTCCCTCTGCCCCGTGGGGTGTCAGGAGTACTCAGCAAGTTTCACAAACAGCACCCTATCCTGCGACTACTCAGCAAGCTGCTTTGTTGTCAGGGTCTGACTGTGGCCCATCCACATTGATAAACGTCCATGGGTCCGTGTGTTTTCCCGGGCGGGCGCTGTCTCTCCTGTCTCTCGTGCCCCTCCCTCTCCTCGCCCAGCCCCCAGCCCCCACAATCTCCACTCCCCACCTGCAGAGGTGCAGCCCGGCCTGGCACCCCGGCTCTCCCTAGACGGGGCTGCCAGGCTGCTCTTTGCGGGTCTCTAAGCAGGCGTGTGGATGTGCCTCTGGTCACCGTCCCAGGAGAGAGGCCAAGGGTGGCAGTAAGTGAGCGGTTTCAGTTTTACTGCCCATAATCCAGTTACTCTCCTGGGGGCTGCATCAACTCCACGCCCCACAGTGGAGAGTCCGCCCGCCTTCCTGCCTCCGCTCGTCCAGCAAGTGCTTCCTTAACTCCTACCAGCAGGAGATGACCCGCAGGTGCTGAGCAGCCCAGCACAGGACAGGCAGAGTGGACACCGGGCTGTCCTCCTGGACCACAGGCCCACAGCTGACCGGTTTGCCCTGGGGAGAGCCAGGCACAGCTCTGTGCCTCAGTGTCCCCATCTAAGGTATTTGATAAATTCTAAAACACACATGTAAGTAGAGATACCTGCACAGGTGTGCGTACACCTGCACAGGTACGAACACAGACGTGGACACTGGAACAGACACACAACCCAAGGAAGGTGCGAACACAGGTGCAGACACAGGTGACCCAGCACAGATACAGACAGCCATGTAGATGTGGGCACGCGTGGCCCAGGTGGCCTTGAGCACACACAGGCCCTGTGTGAGTGGCCCCTGTGCCTCGGGTTCCCACCTACAGCACCCACCAGAAGCCCGAGGAGGAGGATTCCGCAAGATGGTGATGCAGGGCACGGGTCAGCGTCGAGGCAGCGCAGGGCCCACATGGCCGTCTCCCCAGGTCTAGGTCCTGCCAGCACAGACCAGCAGGAACTCACCGTGGTCAGCGTGGGCTTATGGCTCCTGGCAACAGAAGGATCACACACCGTGGGGAGCCCTGGGGCACGTCCCTGAGAGTCAGGAGAGCGCCTTCTAGATTTAAGGTCACATTAGGAGATCTGAGGGTTTGGGGGACGCAGGGCTTTGCTCTGGATTGGGTGCTGCCGGAGAGTGGGGGTAATTCGGTGTCTGCTGTCTTCATTGTTTGAATGTAGAAGGTTGGGACAGTGGGTGAGGGTGGAGCTTTGATTGGTGAAGAATGTGCTGTCACTCCTACTGGTCAGGCTGGGGCAACTGGTCCTTCTGTGACCTGTGTTCAAAGTGGTCATGGAGTGACCGTTTACGCATTAGAGCAGGAGAACTCTGAGGCCCCTCCTTCCCATAGACCCTGCTGCTGTAGTCACTGGGGTCTCTGGAGGGTCCCCCACCCACTAAACAGGCTTCTGACTTGGATCCTTGCTCAGCGACCCTGTGGTCCCAGGGGTGGCTGGCCAGCCTCCCCCCCCACCAGCCTGCATGTCCCCCCACGGGGCAGACCCTGTGGTCCCAGGGGTGGCTGGCCAGCCTCCCCCCCACCAGCCTGTGTGTCCCCCCACGGGGCAGACCCTGTGGTCCCAGGGGTGGCTGGCCAGCCTCTCCCCTCCCCAGCCTGTGTGTCTGGTCTTCCCAGAAATCTTCAAGGGAGGAGGTTCCCAGCCTCCTCAAAATCCAGAGGACCTGGACTCAGGCAAGAGGGACGGACACTGGGAGGGCCTCCCTCCACTATGTCCACCCCGTGTGACAAACAGAGCAAACCACCAGCTCATGTGGCCGGCAATGGTGCCCACGTGGACAGGTGAACGTCTTTTAACTCAGTGATGGTAGTGGGCAGTGCAGTGTCCCACAAAATCATGTCCACCCAGATCCCAGGATGTGGCTTTATTTGAAAACAGGGTCTTTGTGGATGTCATCAAGCTGAGTCCATAAAGGATTTCGTGGCCCTTGGCCCAATGACTGGCATCCTCAGAAGAAGAAAGGACACAGAGACCCAGGAAAGCAGGCCACACGAGGACAGAAGCAGAGGAGTGACACTCTTCAAGCCCAGGTCTCCAAGATGTCAGCAGCCACCCGAAACCCGGAGAGAGGCTGGGAAAGGGCTCGATCCTCCCTCCCAGCCTCGGCAGCACCACCCCAGCCCACACCGGGGCTTCAGGTCCTGAGAATGGGTTCTGCTGGTGTGAGCTGCCCAGTGCACGGGGACTTGACATGGCAGCTCAGGAAACCTGCATAGGGACCTTGGTGGCCGTTCCCCTGCCTACTCCCCGTCTGTCCCCGAGGGTGGAGGACAGGGACCCTTCCTGGCATGGCCAAGCCCCCTTGTCCCCGGGCTCTTGCTCAGGCACCCATCCTGCCTTGGCTAGGTGGCGGCTCCTGCTGCTTGGCCCATGGAGCCGCCCTTGGGTAATGACCGTCATCATGTGACTGTGGTGTTGCTGGCACTGGTGATCTGTCATTGTTAACGTTTATGAAGTGACTGGTCCGTCTGCAGCAAATGATAATAATAAAAAATAGGAATTGCTCCCCTCTGATGGCCACGACCCGCAGGGAACCAAGCGTCCGGGAAGGAAGAAGGGCCCCAATGCCCGGGTAGTGCCGGGACAGGACCAGCAGGTCACTAAAGACCCCAGGCTCCTCTTCTCAGCCCTAAGAGCCCCTGGAAGTTGTTGGCTGATGCTGACCTCTAGCCGTTCCAGGGAGGCAGGAGAAGGTGGCCATCCATTGGCCATCGGTCAGTGCCCGTGACAAGCCCAGATGGGTCAGGCAGACCCAGAAGGAGGAAGGAGTTGAACTCAGACTGTGTCTGCCTCAAGTAAGACCAGGGCTCGGGGCCAGATACTCACGACTTCTACGTGGGGTCCTGGAGCCAGGGAAGGGGTAGGGTGACCGCATCCCCCAAGGCAGGCACAGGGAAATCACAAGTGCATGTCACTCCTGGATGATCAGTCCACCGCCATCTTCACTGCCTCCATGCTATGAGAGAGTCAAAATGACCAGTGTCAACAGGGAGCCTCACCCACTGCTGTTGGGTGACAGAAGCCCTGTCCCCCCACCCCCCTGGGGACCCCTCACAGGATGCGCAAGTCTCCATATGGGTTTCAGAGGAGACCTGCACAGACTCCCCTTCTGGGAAGCAGCAGGTGGCCTCTGCAGCGCTCCACTGTTGGGGTCAGGGCAGTGTCCCTCAGCTGTCCCTCATCTCAGGAAGCACCTCCTGCCAGCCCCTGAGGCTTCAGAGGCCAGCCCCTGTCCCAGGCCAGCCCCCATCACAGCAGAGGCCATCCCCTGTCCCAGGCCAGCCCCCGTCATAGCGGAGGCCATCCCCTGTCCCAGGCCAGCCCCCGTCACAGCGGAGGCCATCCCCTGTCCCAGGCCAGCCCCCGTCACAGCGGAGGCCATCCCCTGTCCCAGGCCAGCCCCCGTCACAGCGGAGACCCTGATGGAATCCACACAGACTGGATTTGGGCTGGAGTCAGTGGGTCAGGAGGAAACAGGGGGCTGGGGACAGGGCAGCTGAGGAAGCCAGGCCAAGGCCGGCAGGACGAACCGCCCAGGACCGTGCACACATTGGGTGGCTAATTCAAGGACATGCAGCCCTCAGTGTCTTTGATCAGGACCTAAAAGTTCCTGTGATGACCAGGTCCCTCCAGGGGCCAGGCCCTGGGGACAAGCTTCTGTGTTCACATTTGAGATCAAGACTCGGACAGCAGGTGCCGTTCCCGGTTTGACAGGTTCCAGTTGGATGGGGAGAGCCCCTGGCCCAACCCCTCCATCCGGCCAGCTGCTGTCCCAGTGTGGACCTCCCAGGGGGCCGGGCCTGGCTGAGGGAGGGCACACCTGGAGGTACAGCATAAACAGCGACCAGGCGGGGCCAGCAGCCTAGGACACACCTGCCGTGACACACCTGCCCAGGGAAACCATCTTTGCCTGGAAGGAGCAACTCGCTTCAGAGGACGATTGTAAGAGAGAAAGGGGCAACTTTGCAGTGGGAGGGGCCGTTGCCATGGGAGGGGCCATGCAAGAGGGAGGGGCCGTTGCCATGGGGAGGAGAGAAATCTGGGTGCCTGTGACCAAGTCCCTCTCTCAGGGGAAGGGGCGCTGCAAGGGGCCTGAGCAGGAAGAGGCCGTGACTGGAGGCTGGAGTGGGAGCTGCCCACACTGGCCACACCCCGAGGTGCAGTGCTGGCCCTTTGACACAGGCCACAGAGTCAGCCACCGGTCAAGGGGGATGTACCCTGCAGGGGGGCTGCAGCCAGGCAGCTCCCACCCCAGGAGCAGTGCTCCAGGCCCGCACAGCTCAGCCTGGAGACAGCTGCCAGCCTGAAGGGGCAGGAGCAGCATCTATTTCAGAAACATTTTTCTGCCAAAGCATCACAGGATCCCCAGTGAGCTGCAGCTCCCCGACCTCGTCTCTGTGACAGCATCCATCCTCTGTGGCCACCTCCCCCTGGGGCCGCACCACAAGCAATTATCCCGGTCTCTGCTGCTGAACCCTGTCACTTCCTGTGTAAGGCCATCGAAGACAGATCCCCAGGGGCCGGCCAGGTGCCAGCTGGCGGATCAGAGAAGGTAACAAACAGGATTGATATGTTTAATCTAACGCCAGGACTGTTCACAGTGGGAAGGACGGGGCTCCGTTTATCAGGATTAGACAGCTCTCAGCAGACAGAGCCGTCCAGACCTCACCTCTCCTGTGTGAGGGCTCCATTATTAAACCCAGGCCCGGCCCCCGAGCGCTTCCTCAAAGGAAAACGTGTGCTTTGTCAAAGGTCTCCAGAGATAACAGCCCCCTGTCCCCTGTCTGACCCCTCCGCCAACAAACAAGGGTCTCCGTGTGGGATTGCGCCTAGCGTGGCTCTCTCACCCCCTTCCTGCTTTCTGACTTTACAAAGTGTCCTGAGGGAGAGAGAAAGCTGCTCCCTCCACCGCATCCTCAGCCCGTGGCTTGCTGGCCACAGCATCCCCTGACCCTGCCCGGGGCCCTGCAGGCAAAACCAACAGAGTCTAAAGACACTCAGCCTCACCGTTTTGAAGTTGAGATGGCAGGAGCCGGCAGGACTGTGGGGACCAGGGACATGAGGGTGGCCCGGCAAGTCCCTGTCGTCCCATGGTAGGGTATCCCACCCGAGGTCCAGTGTCAGCATCAGTAGCATGCACCAGTGAGCATGCAGGTTTCGGCCATGCCCCGGGCCCCTGCATCTGCCCTTTAAGTAAGCCTCCAGGTGATTCTGGTGTCGACCAGAGATTGAGAGCTAATGGCCTCAACCTGTGGGGGTGGGGGGGTGGAAAGCCCATCTGCTTGGGCCACATGACCAAGTGCCCTCGTCTGGGTGACTTCAACAACCCAGTCCTGGAGGCTGGGAGTCTGAGATCAAGGTTTGGCTGGTTTCCTCTGAGGCCCCTCCGTGGACATCCCCTCCTGAGCCCTCACATGGCTGTCCCTCTTAGGACACCAGTCTTGTAGGGTGAGGCCACCTGGTGACCGCTTAATCATTTCTGGAAAGACACCAAATACAGAAGCCCTTTGACGTATGAAGGGGTCACCCCCAATAAGTCCATTGTAAGTTGAAAATACACTGAGTCGAAATGCATCAAATGCCCCGGATCCACCCAAGAGCCCGCTCAGCAGCACGGCACGCTGGAGAGGGTCACTTGCTCCCCTGCTGGTGGCAGGGCTGAGAAAACTGCCCAGCTGTGCAAAACAGGACCTCACCCATGCCACCAACCCAGGAAGGATCAGATTCAACGTTCCAAGTGCAGCTTCTACCGAATGATTCCAACTATGCAGCATGACGGAGTTTAACGTGTAAATTGCACCTTCCGAGGTTGGGTCCTTCTGCAGTCCAGTCTGAGCTCCAGGGTAAGACTCAGCATGTGAACTCTGGTGGACACATTGGCCCTAACAAGAAGCCAGAAAGAAATAGATCAAGCCACAGCTCCCTCTCAGCTTGGTACGATGACACTGGCACCACAAATTTTGGTCCCAGAACCCAGTTCTGCATATGCCAGGTCTCTCAGCAGCAGCTCAGGGCTGACAGCAAGTGGGAAGGCAAAATTTGCAAGACTGGGTCCATGGGGCGGGGGGGGGGGGTCAGGGAGAGAAAGACACGCCTCTCCCCCATCACACCCTTCCTTGCTCACAGAGGTGCTTCTAGAGGAAGAGAAACCCCAGCTCCTGTGCTCAGCTGCATGGCTCACCCTTTGCCCCAGGAGAGAGCAGTTTCCTGGCTCCCTTAACCCCTCCCCCGCCCCAGACAAGACCCTCGTCTCCACGTGCTCCATGGCTGCCCCTGGGAGCCTCCGCTACTCAGCCTCCATCTTCTTGGGTCTTTTCAGCTTCCCCAAACTCCTGCACGTGGTCACACAAGTCCCAAGCTTGGGGGAGAGAAACAATGGGCCAGCTGACCACACGAGCAGACCCACACTCACCACCAGTGAGTTCAGGACTGAGGCCAGAATTTCATCCTCATTCGCTGGAGTCTCCTCTGGGGTGGGTTTCCTGGGTCTACCTCCTCAGTTTACCCCAGGCCTGGAGGGGCAGGAGGTGGGCATATCAGGGCCCACCTTTGACTTGAGGGTCCCTGTCAGTCATCTTTCTATCACAGGATGTCTGAGATAATCCACTTAAAGGAAGAAAGAGTCATTCTGGCCCCTGGTCCCTGAGGTTCACACCCCGGTGGCTTGTCTGTCACCCTGGGCCTCGGGTGAACCAGAACAGCATGGCAGGGAGCAAGTGGTAGAGCAAAGTCACCTCGTGGTGACCAGGAAGCAAAGAGAATGAAAAGAAGGATCCAGGGTCCCTTCAAGGGCACACCTCCAGTGACGACTTCTGCCACTAAGTTCCCCTCCTGAAATTACCAGCACGTCCCAAGAACATCATTGGCTGGAGGCCAAGTCTAATTCATGAGCCTTTGGGTGACATTTAAAATCCAACCCATAACTTCCCAGCCCTGGTCCCCCAAAGACTCATGTCTATTTCAAAATGCAAAAGGCATTCCGTCCACCTCCAAGAGTTCCCACGTTATTAACTGTTCCAGCATTCTCTGAAGTTCAAACTCAATTTCTCTTCTGAGACTCAAGGAAAACTCTGAGCTACAAGCCTCAATAAATATTAAAAAAAATACAAGTTACATGCCCAATGGGACAAAGTGAACATTCCCATTCCAAAGAGAGGAATGGGGCATAGAGAGAAAGGGTGGGACTGAAACCCAGCGGGCGAACGTTAAATCCTGTCGCTCCACATCTGTCACCCATGGCACACAGTGGTGTCATGTGAGCGCCAAGGGGCTTAGAGACCCCCACCACAACCTGCTGGCTCTTTCTCAGGTTGCTCTGCTCGTGCCCACTGTCTCCCTTGGCAGATGTCACATGTTCCTGCATCTCTAACTTCTCGTGGTCCCTGCTTCGGCCTCACTCCCATGGCTGCATGCATGTCCCTGCCTGGAACTGCCCACAGGCACTCCAACCCCATCACATACTGCCTGGTTTTCCAGAATTGCCTTTGAAATCTCGGTGGAAATCTCCATGACCCTACAACTCCTGCATTCCTCATTCATGCAAAACAATTATCAAATAGATGACACGAATGTCCAGCACCAGTGGGAGCAGTAGCCAGGTCTCTGTGGATCACAGGTGCAGCAAACACTGAATGCCCAGGTGGCTGAGCAAAGCCAAGCACACCAGAGTCACAAGGGCTTCCTAGTAACCCCATGCACGCAGGGTGCCCCAGAGCTCTCTGTTCAAACAAGTTTTTGAGCCTGCTGTTTGTCTCGCTGATTCCTGAGACACCCTCCAAGCTTCTTTCCTATTGTCCTGATGTAAATTAATCACTTTCCTTTTAATGGTGCTAATATACTTAGTACCACATTCTCCTTATCTGCAACTATATATACACTTTGTGTGTGTGTGTGTGCACACGTGTGCAAAAATGAAAGTTTTTCAAATCTTTCTGCTTTTCTTTTTGTTCCTGATTCTCATTGTAAATATGGCCAAATGATATCATCAATATCCATGTCACTGCCTGAATGCCGGGCTGCCTTGAAATTTCATCCAGCAAATAAACTAGTCCATCACCTTTAAATTTAGCTTCACCCAAAGTCTCAGGGTTTGGAGGACATGTAGACAAGTTCTTTGCCAGAAGGTAATGAAGATGGCCTCTAATCTAATTCTTAGTAGATTCTGCCTTTCCATAGGAGACCTCATGAGCACAGTCTTTACTGTCCACATTTCGGTCAGCATCCTGGTCTTCTGAGCTCCCACAGACATGACCATTAAGCTCTGCTTCCAGCATCTAAGACTTTTCCTAGGACACTTTCCAATATTTCCTAATTCCTCCTGAGAACCACTTCCAACGCTTTCTGAAACGCATGATCAGGCCACAGACCCACTCCTGGCACTGATTTTCTGTTAGTCGGCTTCCAACACTCGGATAAAATATCAGAGAAAATTAACTTACAAAGAGGAAATGTTTATTTTGGCTCATGATTTCCAAAGTTTTAGTCCTGTGGGTTACTTGGCTCCATTGCCTTGGGTCTCTGGAGAATCAGGACATCATTGTGGGGAGCATGTGGTGGGGAAAGGCTTCTCATCTCATGGCGGGCAGGAAGAAAAGAGAGCAGGAGAGGAAGAGGGACTGGCACACAATACCCCCTTCAAGTGCACTCTCCCAATGGCCTAATTTCCTCAAGTTTCCAACATGTGAACAGCACCTTCTGTTGAGGACCAAGCCTTCTACACATGCACTTTGGGATACATGTGAGATGCAAACCCCAACAGTCATCTATTTCAATAAAGGCCCCTGAGCATTTTCTGGCTCCACACGTCTCTACTTTCAACCTGGCTACTTACTGAAGACAATGTGTTGGTTTTTCTTTGCATTCAAAATTTATCAACAGGATTCCTGTCAGAGCCAACCCATGAGGTGTTTTCTACTCCAAGGAGAAGACTCGAGAAGAACAAGGGATCTTGTGGGGGTTTTCAGGTACCCTGCCCGAGTCCCAGATTTATCAAAAGTGAAACAGGATGAATAATTCCTGAGGCACAAGGTGGAACAATGGGGGGGGGGACTCTTGCTAAGTCTGAGATAGCCCACTGAGCATTGTACATAGATTTAAAAAAAATCTGTTTAACCCTCAAAATGACTCAGTGATATGGATCCTGCATCTCACAGGCAGGAAGTGAGACACAGAGTTAGGGTTGGGTATCCTTCTGGAGAGAAGCACAGCTCGTACGCAGTGTACCCCAAGTAGGATGCTGGCCATCCTCGGCGCCCTGTGCTATAGGCACAGCACCTCCACCTCTGCTTTCATCTCTCATGCCTTCCGCTGTGGTCTCTTCTCTAGCTTTTATGGGGACACTAGTTATTGGATTTAAGGACCACTTAATCTGGCATGATGTCATCTCAAGCCTTGCCGTAATTGCCTCCGCAAAGACCTTCTTTCCAAATAAACCGCATTCTGAGGTTCCAGTGTCTAGGGGGACACCCTTCAGTCTAATACAAACCCTGTTTCTTCTGCCCTAACAAAATCCTGTAATCTAGGTAGTTATTTCTCAGAGTTCTGGAATTTAAAAGCCCAAGATCAAGACATGATTCCTACGTCTGCTGAGGGCTGCTCTCCTTCACGGTGGCCCCTCTGCTGCGTGCTCACGTGGCAGGAGGCGCAAACGCTGTTCCTCACATGGAGAGTTAGAAGGGCCAAGTGCCTCTCTGAGCCGCTTCAGTGAGGACATAAATCCCCTTCACAAAGGCAGGACCCACCTCTTAACACCAGCTCAGTGGGCATTAGGCTCTGCATGAGCTTGGAGAGAGAAACATTCAAACCCCAGCACGTGCTAAGAGCAAAGCCTCTGGCTCTGGAGACGGTTAGCGGCACTCAATCCCTTCCCCTCCCCTCCGGCTCCCGTGGCACGGTTTCCTCCACAGTCACTGGCACGGGCTCCTCCTCTCTTACCTGCTCTCCCAAATTCTGTCCCCCCATACCTCTCTCAACAGGCACCCTCTCATCCCCCGCCAGCCCCAGGTCCCTACTAAGGGAGCCCCCTGGACAGCTACCTACCCGTCCCACTGCCCATCTGCCCAGAGTCTCCTTACCCTTGCCACCAGCCCCAACAAGCACTCCCCCTGCAGGCAGAGGTAGAAGCCTCGGGAGAACCTTCAGGGTGAGGGCAGAGAAGAGATGGAGAGAGGAGGGGGCAACGTGGCTCAGGAGAATCACAGTTCTGCCTGCCAGTGCCTGACCACAGTTGGGGGGAGACAAGGATGTCAAGCTCCAAGGCCCTGTGGCCCCCAGCCCAGAGTCTCTGGAGACCCATCCTACTGACCTCACCCAGGAGACGGCCCCTGGCATGTGGCCTCAGAGGAACAGCAGGAGTGTCTGGAGGTCAGAAGTGGCCAGTCTCTGCCCTGCCCTCCCTGAGCACACGCTCTGAGCTTCCTGTCTCCATTCCCAGGAGGAGACCCCAGGCCCAGGCTTCTCTCTGCAGGGCTGCCTGGTTTCGGCTCCTGCAGGACCAGCTGGTGGCTCTGCTTTCCTGACCTGGACAGCCGGCTGGCACCAACCATCCCCCGTAGCTTGTCCTTCAGGACTCCCCTTGTGTTTTAAGGTGTGGTCCCTCCAGTTAGAGGTAGGAGTCCCTGTGCCTGGATTCAGACACCTCAGAGAGGAATGGTGGGGGGCACATCTTCAGAGGAGCCCGCCCCGACAGCTCTGTGGCCCTGGGAAGCTGCTGAAGCTCTCTGGGCCCAGCGTCCTCTTCTGTAGGGCGGATGTGACGCTCATGTCCCTCACAGGATTGCTCTGAGGCACCAGGAGTAGTCTGACGCAGCAGGGCTCTCCAAGCCAGTGAACTCAGGTGAGGAATAAATTAAAACGAGTGCTTTTCTGGTGGTGACAGTTTCAAGTGAGTTTTTCCCGAAATCGGTGAGGCTTCTAGTGTCCGGTGGCAGCCCCTCCCCTCCCCCCTCCCTGCCCAGCACTGTTGTGATGCTTACCTTGACACATGCTTGTCAACGTGGGCACGGGAAGGTGCCCATGGCATTTAGCAAAGCAAAATAAATGGTTCCTCCTGTCTGACTCAGAAGTCCTCCTGTCCCCAGGGACGGACAGGCTAAAGCGTCCCTCAGTCACCTCTCCAGGACACAGGAAGATAAATACAAACCAGAGGCCCGCGTCTGGGAGCCCCAGGAAGGCTGGCAGGGTGGGCCGGGCCTACTGGGGTAAAGGTGCCCCTGGTGAAGTTCACTACTGCTGCCGCCGTGCCACCCAGGGAGCCCTCCCCTCCCTGGGTTCCCGCGTGTGCACTCGCCCTTCCCGCTGCCCCAGCCTCACGGTCTGCCCTCTTATACAGGCACAAGCCACCATCTTCTGCTCCCCAACGCCCCCCTTCTGCTCCACCCCTCTGGTCAAGATCGCCCCTGTTCCTGTGACACATACGCAGGAAGGCACCCCCACAGCTTGGCGGGGTGCAAGAGTGGGCGGGACACTGGCAGCCCAGATGAGCAGAAAGAAGATCTGGCCACCAAAGATACACATCATGCTTCCCGGTGTCAGAAGGTGGACAGGGTCAGCCTGAGTAAGTGCCCGTGGTGACAGGCCATCAGAGCAGGGAGTCAGATGAATATGGGCAGTCACCTCTACAGGTCTCTGTGTCCTCACCTGTAAAACAGGAATAATATGAGGATTAAGTGAGGTCTTACACAGAACGCCTGGTAAGCACAGTGTCAGGGATTTAGTAGTGTAATTATTATCATCTTCTTCACCATCACCACCATCATCATCTTCATCACCACCACCACCATCACCACCTCCTTCATCACCACCACCACCACCACCATCATCATTACCAGCACCATCATCACCACCATCATCTTCATCATCAGCATCACCACCACCACCATCATCATCACCACCACCACCACCTCCTTCATCACCACCACCACCACCATCATCATTACCAGCACCATCATCACCACCATCATCTTCATCATCAGCATCACCACCACCACCATCATCATCACCACCACCACCACCTCCTTCATCACCACCACCACCACCATCATCATTACCAGCACCATCATCACCACCATCATCTTCATCATCAGCATCACCACCACCACCATCATCATCACCACCATCATCTTCATCACCACCACCACCACCACCACCATTATCACCACCATCATCTTCATCATCACCACCATCACCACCATCATCTTCATCACCACCACCACCATCATCACCACCATCATCTTTATCATCAGCATCACCACCACCACCATCATCACCACCATCATCTTCATGACCACCACTTTGATTGACATCATCACCTCCATCACTATCATCTTCAGCATTATCATAATTGCTGTATCCTGGAAGATAGAAATTGAGCTAGTCTCTGGGAGACGGGCTACACTGGGATTGGAGAGAGGGATGGGGAGGCCCATGAGGCAGGTGAAGAGAGACGTGGAGAACAGTAGCAGTCAGAGGACTCTGGGGACCAACTGGATAAAGACCCTGGGGTCAAGGTGAGCTGAAGTCGACTTGCCCTTAGAGGAGAACAGAGGCCCCTCCTCCCCGCCCAGGCTCCCTGCCTCCACCCTGCTCTTCCTCAGACCCCACACTCCCGCCATGCCACCCTCTACCTCCAGGGCCCCCCACCACCACCTGGAAATGACGTGTGGGACACCACAGCAGAGGTCCCAACCTCTGCACCAGGCACCCCAATGACCCTCCCTTTCAGAGGCACATGCCCCCCAAGGACTTCCGGCCTCACCCTCTGGCTTGGCAGAGAGTCATCCTGGGCTTCTGGAGAGTGACGACAAAGCCCTCCAGGGCTGGAAATGAGAGTCGTGTGATAATGAGCTGGCAGGGCGCAGCTGCCAGGCCGCCAGCTTTGGACGGCCGCAGTCGGAATAGCCTGGGAGTTGATTTGTTCTCCCCAAATGAGCCATTATGGTGAGATTTCCCACAGGCTCGCTTTGGCAATAGCCATTTATGTCTCCTTCCCACCTGGGGGACTCCTGATCCTGTCCCGGGAGGGGGCCCTGCTTCGCCGGCTGGGCTGTAATTGCCTCGTCGCGGCTCTCGGCCGCACATTTGGTCTTGTTTCTCACTCTGGGTCACATTTCATTTTGGTTTAAATAATGAAACCAACAGACTGGAGATTAGAGCCGTTAGATGATTCTGCTCCTAGGAAGTGGACGTCGTCTGTCCAAGATCAAAACTCACCCACAGCTCAGTAGACCCTCTGTGCCAGCGAGGCAGAAGACCACGGCCCCTCACTGCCAGGCTGCGTGGGGGACAGACCTGGGAGGCACATCGGGGTGAGCTCCATATGAAGCCAGCAGGAAGTGGGGCTCTTGGGGAGGAGAGGCCTTTGGCCTTGGAGGGATAACCTATGCCGTGGTCAGAGATTCCTGGGGATGGTCACACTGCAGCCCGTCTGCCCTCCCCCGCCCCCTCAAAGCCCTTTCCCTCTTCCTGCAGGGAAACCAGGAGTCCAGGGAGGCCGGTGACAAGTCCCCAGCTGAGTGCACCCCCTCCCTGAAGGCATGGATCTTCTGCGGGAAGCCATGGAAGTGAATCTCAGGCACAGTCTGGACCCTTGAGCCTCAATTTCCTATCTAAAATGACCTCGGCCCTACAGGACTGCCGCTGTGCCCAGGCAGAAGCCCCCAGGCCTGGCTGTGCGCAGGGCAGCAGTGGGCGGGGCAGCCAGGCCTGCCTCTCCTTTAGCGCTCTTGGGAGCTTGTCCAATCAACTGGGCTCCTTGTGTGGCTGGAGCAGGCCTGACCGCCTGAGAAGTGGACGCAGCGCTGGCCCTTGCTGCCCACAGCCTGCCCCAGGCTCGATTTTGGCTGCTTGGTGTCACGCCTCCCCAGCCCACTGGGTGGATGCGGTCTCCTTTACACACGGGTTTGCTAGCCATCGCCCGGCTCCGGGGAGCTTCGTCCCCCACAGCACAGGACTGTTGGCTTCCTGCAGCACTGTTGTCCAGTACATGCCAGACCCCTCGAGGGTGACAGGGACAGGCCATCCCCACCAGGAGAGCTCAGGCCTCTTGAAGCCACCTGCCTGGAGCAGCCTGGCTCCCACAGGCCTCAGTTTGGCAAAGGTCCTCACCAGGGACCCGGGAATCCCGGACTCTCGCTGCTGCCCCAGGCCCACCTGTTGGCCACCCCGTCACGCACCTAAGCCCACAGCTTCCGTCCACCTCCCCCACCCTTTGCCCCCTGCTGCACCTGGGCCCACCTCCCTCCTTCCTCTGCCAGAGCCACTCCTGGAGTGGCCACTGGACTAGTCACAGATCAGCCTTCTGGGGTGGTCACTATGGATGACTGGCCTCCTGGGATGGTCACTGGGCATGTCTGGCCTCCTGGGATGGTCACTGCAGATGGGCTGGCCTCCAGGGCTGGTCACTGTGGATAGGCTGGCCTTCAGAGCTGGTCATCATAGGCAGATGGCCTCCTGGGCTGGTCACTGTGGATAGCACCCCAGGCTGCTCCTGTCCCTCTGGCCACAGAGCCTGCCACCACTCAGACAGCAGGGCTCTTCCAGGCGTGTGCCGGGGGTCTGCTGTGGGGGTCGTCACCAATGCCTGGGCCGGTCCCGCAGCTGTGACATGTGGACTGGGCAGGAGGTGCACCATGCCAGGCCTCCAGCTGCTCCTGGGAAAGTCCCCTGCCCCCCAGTCCCAAAGGCCACCTGGGCCCTTGAGGAGTGGTGCAGAGAGGGGGGTCCTGGGGGCCGTGTGCTGTGGAGGAGGCCGGAAGGGACGGGAGGCCCTGCTCCCGGCTCCTCTGCAGGGCCGTCGCCTGCTGACCAGCGCTGTCCCTCCTCCTGACAGAAGGATGACTGAGACTAGACACACTGAAGGGAGCCTCAGCTATGAGGCCCTCGTGGAACGGGAGGATGCGCTCTGTATCCTGTGGCCATTACCCACTGGCTGGCTCCTCTCTGGGAAGGCAAAGGAACAGAACCCTCCCCAAACCAGTTTCCGCCCTGCCCGCAGGCTGGCCTCTGCGCTGCCGGGGGGACAAAGGCTCTTGTCCTTGTTGTCTCCTCCGGAGCTCCATGTTCTGCTCTCCTGCTTCACCCTCCTTCTCCAATGGTGCTGGGGGGCCGGCTCCTCCCCAAGAAGAGCAGCTTCCCCGTCCTGTCCGGCCTTCCCCATGGCCTGAGGGTGGACCTGCTCCCCCGCCCCCCTCAGCAGCCGTGGCCCAGAGACACCGAGCCCACAGCAGAGCGGGCACAGCCATCCCTTGGTGGGCTGCAGGGCTGGTCCCAGGACCCCTGCGGACGCCAAAGTCCACGAGGCGCAGGCCCGTCATGTAAAGAGGCACAGCGCTGGCTTAGAAGCTCCGCAAGAGTAGGCCATCTCTGATAACTTGCACCACCCCACGCAGCGGGGTTCGTGAAGAGCTGAGGTGCTGCGTGGTCTGGGAAACAGTGGCCGGAAGATGTCCACGCGTTCAGTTGAGACGCGTTGTTAAAATGCTTTCCCCTATACACTGTACTCACAGAAAGAGCTACGGGAGCCTCGGGCTCCATGTTACAGAGGCAGGCACACCCGGGATCTGGAGAGGGACTCGGCCATCACTGATCCAGGAGGGACAGTGATAGTGTGAGTGTTTTTCAGCCAGCGTCTTCGGAACCTGTAAGAGCTATTGTTCATTTCGAGTCTGAGGCAGGAAAACATCTGATGACCTAGTCTGGAGGCTCTTAGGCATAGGAGAATCCCCTCTTATTTAGGGGAGGTTCACCCTTTAGGTTTCTTCAGGCTTTCAACTGATTGGGTGAGGCCCACCAAGAGAGAGTTCAAGAGCTGATCCCCTGAAATAAGACCTCACAGACACCCAAAGCCATGTGCTACCAAATGCATGGCACCCCCAGGGACACGCAGAGTGAACCCCCACTCCCACCCCGTGTGCCCTCCTTGTCACCTGTCTCATGTCCCATCTGGAATAAGGTGCTCTTCGCATCACTGTTTCCTCAGCTGGTCTTGCAGACCCTGCCACTCAGCCGGTCCCCTTCCTGTTTCTCTGCTGTCCCCCTCATCCTCGTCCCCTTCTCTTCCTGCCCGTTTTCTCTCCTCAGAGGCAGGCTCTGCACAACGTGCCTCAGCCCTGGCTGCGAGGCCCCTGCTCTGCGTGGCCGCCCCTCCCCGGGCTGTTGGCTTTGCAGGATTAAAATCCCCATTAGGGGGACAAGGAGTCTCCCTGCGTGCCCCTGGGTGACTTCTGCTGACGTGCCTTCAGACCACAGGGACAGGCTGGCTCGGCTGACCACAGGAGTGGGCTGGAGACCAGATGAGGCCAGGCTGGCCCTGCGGTGGCCAACGTGGGGCCCACTGGAATCACCTCCACAGATGGCCCTTATCAGCCTGTGTCTTGCTGGCAGAAGAGCCGCGTGGCCAGGACAGTCCTTAATCACTGCACATTTCAAAACTGATCCTCGGAAACGCCGTGGAGCAGCCCTGTTGAAGGAGAAGGACGGCACTGCCCTCCCGCCGCCCAGCACAGCGGCAGGGCCCCTCTAAGCCCTGCCCACAGTGGACACGCAGACTCCAGAGGGAAATGACAGGACCCTGCTCCTGCAGCCGGCAGAGCGCGCTCAGTCCCGAGTCACCACCCGCCCCACGGAGCAGAATGTCCCTCCAGCCCCAGAAAGCACGTCACTTGGACAGACCCAGGAGGGCCTCAGGGTCTTTCCCACTGAAGGGACTTTGGGGGTGGGCTGTACGATCTCTGCAGAGGCTAAAAGTGGGGTTCAGTCCTCTGGAAGGAGCTCTCCTCAGGGTCAGAAACAAGAGGCAGCCGTGGGCCCCCAGGAGCCAGAGCCGTGGTTCCGCAGGGCCCTCAGAGAGGCACCCTGGGCCTCGGCCAGCAACTGGGCTCCCTCCCTGCTTCAGGCCAGCCCCAGACCGGAGATGTGGCTTCCAATTCCTCAGCTTCCCTGAGTACTCCTTCCCGGACCCTGGTCACAGGAGGCCAGTCTTCCCTCTTAGACGTTCCCAGGTCCTTCCCCACCTCCTTGTCCCCCGCCCTGCTCACCTGGGGCTGCCCAAAGCCCTGGCCGCTATTTCCTGCCCCCTCCTCTGACCTCACCCCTGCAGCTCAGAGCTATCTAACCAAACAACATCCCAGCCTTCCACCCCACTGGGAGTGTGACAGGTGACATTCACATCAGGACACCCCCAGGTGTGCAGCGAGCTGCTAGGCACAGATGAGACAGGCAGGTGAGGGCGGGGGCCGCCACCAGGGGTCCCCTCCCACAACCTCTGGGAAACAGCTGTGGCCTGCCTTGCTCTCGGAGCCTCTGCTCCGCCCACCTGAGCCACCGCTGTCCCTCGGCACAGCCCCACACCTGCTCTGTTAGGGACCAGGCCTTCCCACACGCCCAGGGCTTCCCGCACACGGAACCCACCCTGGAAACCGCTGACCTGTCTCCCGCCCCAGCTGGAGCAGCCTGTCCTTGGAACCGTTGTGTCCAGTGCTTCTGCCTCAGCACCTGTCCCAGCACATGAACGTGACCTGGTCTGGGTGGGCAGCCTTCTGAGTGTGCCCCCACCCCCCAGCAGGGCCCCCAGACAGCAGTACAGGCTCAACCGGGAGCCTCAGGTCCCTCTTCCAAGGCCAGAGGGACTATCTGCCAGGAAGAGGGCACACAGGTGGGCACCGCACACACTGTGGCTTGGACTGGCAGCTGGGGCTCTGCCTGAGCTGGAGGGTGACCACAAGCACAGACCCCCTTGGCGGCTGAAGTTGTGCCATGTGGAAGCTGCTGTCGGACCGTGGAAGAGGTCCTGAGGGGTGCTCTTGTCCACCTGGGTCTGCACCGCCCTGTGGGCCTGGACGGACTCCGGAGAAGGAACGTGGCAGTATCTTGCCGCCCGGTGTGGTCAGGCCATGGCCAACAGCCTCCTGAGACAAGGGGCTTCTTCGGACCGATGCTGTCACTTCCCGACACATTGTCACCCCACGCCCCTCAACACCCCAACTGCTGGGGTGAATCAGAGCCTGGAAGATGGCGGGAGGGAATGGGGCGCAGGTTGGCGCCTGGAGGGGGTCCTAACGGGAACGGGGGTGAGGCCCTTCACCTGCGCATGGTGAATGCTCTCCTACTCACTGCATGTGTCACCTTGTCCCAAGAAGGGCACAGTTGGAGAGGGAGTGGCCCAGGTGTCGTGGAAGAGTAAGAAGGCTGCAGAATACCGGGTATCCAGAATGTTCCGTCTAAGTGCAACAGACCAGCAGGGCGTTACCGTCCCAGCCAACCATCTGCTGTTCACTGGCAGAGGGACAGATCACCCCTGACTGGCGTCACAAGCCTTGGTGGTTCCACGTGCTGGGCCATGGCTGCCCAGGCCCTTGGTCCTGACTGTCCCCACCCTGTGCCACCGGCCCTCCCTCTGTTCATCTCACCCTCCCGCTGGGAAACAACCTCAGTAAACGCTTCTAGAAATAGGAAGCTCTGGCTCTCCTCTAATTAGATAATTTGAAATTGGGCCAAATTGACAGAACCATTTTTATGTGTCTCCTCGTCTTTATTCCTTGTTTGAAAAGTTATGAGCAGGACTAGTACTTTGGAGTGTGAAGGCTGGTATTTATCTCCCGCTGAGTCGGACAACTCTGGCTGGAAACAGAGGGTCCCACAGCACCCGCTTTCCTTCCTGAGGTGGAAGTGCTCAGTTTAGGCCCCCCGTGGTCACCAGGGCCGCCCACCCACCACACTGGCCTGTCCTGGAGGTTGGTTCCATATGCTCTCCCATTCCCCGGGAGCCACGTCTCCAGGTGGCATCTCACACGCCAGCCTCCACTTCGTTACGCTGTTGTGATCCCCATCAACATGTGGGTGACCCCTCCACGTCCCCTCTGGGAGTGGACCATGAAAGATAGGGGGCAGGTCTCAGGGCATAGAGATGGACAGTCTCGTCAGCCGGGACTGGAGAGCTGGGCCGTTCCAAACACCGAGGGAGCCAAGCAGAGGTGGGTGGGCACAAGCCGCCTCACCCAGAGGGACCTCGGTGTCCTGCTGGAGGACTTCTTTCTCCTGTGTGCCCAGGGGAGGGTGCACTTGGCCCCTGGAAGCAGAAGGCTGCACAGGTGGGGCACATCAGTGACGGTGTCTCTGGGTAGCAGGGGTGGGCCTGAGTGCCTCCAAAGACCAGGCCCCAGCTTTGCCCAGGGCAGCACTGAGGGCTGGACACAGGACAGGATGCAACCCCACATTTCGTGTCCCTTGCCAGCTGCCAAGCGGCACCCTGGCTTGCCTGCACCAGCTCCGGAAGGCCCCAGTCCTTAGCTCCAGCGCAGGGCACGGAGCTTGACACTGCTGAGAGGAACCAGTCGCCTCACGGGGGCGCGGGCAGGGGGAGGCAGAGAGCCAAGCGGCAGCCTGGGGCCTCATCCCACAGCTCAGGCCTGTGGCAGAGGTTGATCTTCTGCTTTCCTAAGTTGGTGCCTTTTCTTTAGGAAGTAATTTCTTCTTTAAGACTAGAAAGCACCACAGCCTGTGGGCCCCATAACTCACCTGCTGCCCCTTCTAGGTCTCCTGGGGCTAAATCCTCCTCCTCTTCCCCTGAGCTCCTTATTCACACAGCGCCCTCCCACCAGGCAATCCCATTTAAACACATAATAGGTTAAAGACTCAAGTCTAGCTTTGCTGTATCAGTCAGCAACAGCCACATAAATGCTGTGTAACAAACCCCCCTGGGTTCTCAGCTTAGCACATACCCTGAGCTCATGACCTCACAGGGTGACTGGTCTGGCTGACCCAGCCAGGAACCAGGAGATGGCTCCACTTCTCTGCTTCATGCAGCTGGAGACTGCGGGTCAGGTGCAAGTTCAAAGCTCTTCTCCTGAGATCCTAGACCACAGAGGCCTAACTGCACAAGTGCATTTCTGGCCTCAGCTTGCCTCAGGTCCACTCTATTCTGTCAGCCAGAATAGGTCCCATGGCCAAGCCCAAGTCCAGCTGGGCAGGGAGGTCCTCTTCTCTCTCAGTGCCTGGAGGAGGGGTGAAGGTTTGCCAACAGCATCCCACAAAGCCGAGGCACGAGGACTGGCAATGTCTTGCTAAACTGCCCTCCTGCCCAGATGATTGATGGAATACGCAGAACCCAGAGAATTTGCTAAAATCAAGGTGTAAATTCAGTAAAGTTGCAAGATATAAGACTAATATACAAAAACTGCCATTTCTATAACTTACAGCAGTTACTGGAAATGAACTAAAATGAACCATTTATAATAACACTAGACGTAGCAAAAGGTGTGTAGGGCTCATCACTGGAATCCACAGAACTGTGCAAAGAGAGACGGAACTAGAACCAGATCAGTGTGTGAGCAGAGGCCTGAATTTAGAAATCAGAGAATCTTCTGAACACTGGCTGGGCAGTGCGGGGGATCAGGGACTGTAAAGCAGGTGGGGAGGAAGGTTAGGTTAGGACGCAGCGCTGTTGCCAGACGACCCGGCCACTGAGCCCCGAGCATCACCAGAGTGGCTGAGGAGTTTAATTTTGACTTAATTCATTCATCTAAATTCTTGTGCTAGTGGCCACCATATTGGACGGCAGGGCCCTGGAGCCCTGTCCAGAAAGCCCAGAGGGACCTGTATCCCTAGTTCTGTACTGAACCGCGAGAGACAAGGTCAGACACACTCTCCCCGTCCCTCCCTGTCGAGCCCCCTTGTGGTGTGAGCTCTGGGGAAGGGCTGCGTCTCTGTCCCCGAGGACACCTGCCCAGGCGGTGACAGCCTGGCTAGGCCCTGTCTGCTGGGGCCTTTCCAGCCCATGTTTCAAAGGCCTCCAGCTGGCTCATGTCCCCTCTGCCACCGGCTCCCCGCAGCAGGCTCCACTCAGGAAGGGAAAGGCGTGGTCTCCGCTGTGTCCCTCCCCGGCACTGACCCTGTCAATGGGAGGCACAGGACGGTCTCTCAGGTCCAGGAAAGTCACAGAAAGTGGAGTTGTTCCCCAGGGAGGCCCCCCAGCCTCTCCCCCAGGCGCACCTGCCCTGAGACACAGGATGCTCCCATCTAAAGCTGCACCCCCACCAAAGGAGAGGGGACAGCAGGGGCTGGGGACACGTCGCCCTGTCCCTCCACCCTAAAGACGCTGTAGCAGCTGCAGCAGGAGGAACCTTTCTCCTGTGGGCCACTGAAGGGTCCCCACGCTGCTGGGAGAGCAGCTGGCTCCCACCGGCCCCTGCCTCCTCCAGTCACGGCCCGGGTTGACGCTGGCACTTGGCTTCCGAGCGGGCAACTTGCATGTGGGGTCCCTTTTACCAGATGAACACCCCTCAACCCCCAGGCCACGTGCTGCCATCATCAAAGGCCTGTCACCTCCTCCATGGGGACAGGAAGCAGCCTGGGCTGCATCTGTAAGGGCCAGGGAGGCTCTTCCTTGGCTCCCACATCAGAGGGGCCCAGTGTCCACATTCTACAGAAAGGTCCAGATGGTTGCTGAGAGGACTTGGAGGGAAGGTGAGAGAGACGCAGGTTCCAGTGGGTTCTGGTAGATTCTACCAAGGTCTCGCAGCTCTTGAAGAGACTACAGAGAAAGGCCCTCCTTTAAACCACCCCCCAGACAAGCGATGCCCAAGGGCCTTGGCACAGCCACCAGGGGTCATGGAGGAACAGGACCAGATTTAAGAGAAGCACGTCACTTGGAGAAAGGCTGGCGGAAGCCCTGGAAGGGCACGAGGAGGGAGCTGGAGAAGCCGGCCACGCCACTGGAGGACCTGAGGCCCACGCTGTCCTCCCAGCACCGGGTCCTTCCCCCGGCAGCCCTGCGCGGGGGCCTGCGGCTCTGGGAGGGTGCGGGCTGCACGGAGCCCCCCAGCAGCTCCTGAGCCAGCAGAAGCAGAGCGCCCGTGTCCACTCCCATTCTGGGTCTGCTCTGTCCAGCGCTGTCTCCGTTCTCTGCCCCAGACTCCCAGCGGCCGGATTCTGCCACAGTAATGATGGCTGTCTGTGCTGTGTTCTGGAGCTCACCCCGGGGGCCAGGAGCGCCCGGTGGCACTTGATTCTCTGTCCCTCTCGCCCTCCCCGCCGTAGGAGGGAGCCTGAAGGTTGCATTCTGCATGTGGCTTGGAGGCCAGCTGAGACCTCCCGGCGCTGCAGGCTCAGGGGCCTGTCTGGGCCTCAGTTGCTCACTCCAGTCCAGGGACACCAGGGCTGCCTACTCTGCCCTCCTGTGTGCCCAAGGGCCACATGCCATCGGGTGTTCCAGGTGCTGAGAGCTGAGACTTTGCTGTGTGGACATGGCCTACTGGCTGCTGCAGAGTCCACTGTTCCTACAAGCCAGGAAGGCTAGTGCGATGCAGCACCCCTTGCAGGTGAGAGCTCAGGTGGGCCTCCTGTGGTCTGCAGTCAGTGCCGAGGGCCAGGGGCTGCTGCAGACAGCAGCAGAGAGGGACACCGGGGAGCGGAGGTGTGGACCCACTCTGACCATGCTGGACAGCAGTGGGCTTGGCCGTCCCTCTGCAGTACGACTGTGCAGACGGGCCTGGAAGCTCCCCCTGGAGCCAGCCTTCCTGCGATCCTGGAAGTTGTTTGACCCTGGTTGGGTCAAGGGACCCTTCTCTGCAGCTGGCCTCTACCCCTTAGCAAAATGAGAGTTGGGGTTACTGTCGGTCAGCCCAGCGGCACCCCAGGGCAGCACTCACTTGGCCAACTGTGGCCCCTGCCTGGCCCTGGGTCCACACACAGCAGGCCCCCACGCCTCCTCTTCCTTGCCTATCTTTCCTGCTCAGACTGAAGCCCAGGCCACCACTCATGGGCACCATGATAAGTGACATGCATCCAGCCCCCTTCTTCCCTCCAAGCCGGAGCCAGAGATGGAGGCCACAGGCCGGGCTGGCCAGGATGACCACCAGGAGAGACTGCACTTCTGCGGGGTCAGGGAGGGAGAGACCTAGCTCACCAGCTCCACTGTGTCCTCCACGCCTGGCTTTGATCAGAGCCCGGGACACTGTGGGGCCATGCTCAGGGAGCAGCAGACCCCCATCTTGTGGGGAAAGTCACCCTTGTGTTGCGCAGCCAGAGCCATGTGACATGTAGGTAGTCACCGTTCTAGTCTGTGACTGCCCTGCCCATGTCCTGATTCCAGACTGAGCTACATGCACATGTGTGCACACACACACGCACATGCACACACACACACACACACACACACACACACACACACACACACACTCGTGCCTGCAGGAACATGGGATTTGCTATACATAGGAAGTAACAGCCCATGAGGGTCCAGCATACAGCAGGCTCCGGGACCAGGGCCCCCTCCTGAGAGGGGGCACCTTGGTGGGCGCAGAGAATCCACTATGCCCTGTAATCTGCCAACCCAGTGACAACGTCCAGGCAGTGTGGGAGAGATGAGCCTTTGCTCTCACCTCCAGACAGACCTCGGGGGGCACCCTGGGGGAAGTAGCCCACCACCCTCAGGCCCTCAGCCCATGAGACCTGGGGAGCTGATCCGTCCCTGGAGGTTGGCCTGAGCCTGGGTCCACCTGCTGGAGCTGGCCTCCCCAAGCAGGCTGCCTCTGTCCTTGCTATAGCACCCCACCCCCTGGAGCTCTCTCTGGGCGCTCCCACTGGGGGACTTCGGATGTCCCCCGGCTCTGGCAGCTCGTGGACTCTATAGAGCAAATCCCCTGTCCCCCATGTGCCTGTGGGCCATGCCCTGCCCTGGACCATGATGGTCTAGGAGAACCTAGTGCCCATCACTCAGGAGTAAGCCAGCATGGCCACAGGGGGACCCTCACTCCCAGGTGGACATGGATGCTGATGGCTGGCCCCAGACGGGGAGGTTTAGCTGTGGAGGGGACAGTGTGTGTGATGGCCTCCCGGCACAGCAGAGGAAGAGAGAAACCACACCTGAGGACAGAGACTGTTTCCTGGTCTCTCGATGGGAGCCGAGCCAGCCTGGGAGACGCGGGCACGCCACTGCTGGCCTTGAGGACGCGCTGGTGTCCTTGGGGGCTGCAGATCAGGCGGGAGGCGCGTCCCCTTTGGACCTCAAGAAGGCACTGGCCCTGCCAACGCTTTGGTCCTGGGACTTCCGCCCTCCAGAACTGTAAAGTAAGCCCCCGTGACTTCAAGTCCCTCAGCCTGTGGCAGCTTGTGACAGCAGCTGTGGCACATGCTATGGGGCCCTGCTGGCCACGTGGGGATTCTGGCCTTTGCTTAGAGAGAAACGGGAGTCATTTCAAATGCCTCGTGTGGAGAGGGATCCCACGAGGGCACCCTGCCTGTCCTGTGTGGCTGGGGCCCTAGAGGGAAGCCCAAGCAGCAAAGATGTGGTCAGAGGAGAGGGGCCAGTCTCCAGCTGCCTCCTTGGACAGGGAGGTGGCAGACTCATGGCCCCCGGGTCCCTGGGTCACCCCTCCTTCCTCCAGGGTGAAGCTGCAGTGCGGGGAGTGGGGGGCCAGGGCTAGGGCTCTATATGCGGCCAGGAGGGGAAGCGGCCCCATGTCCTACGTCCCTGGGCTTCCTGGACAAGTGTCAGCTGCTGCCCTGCTGCTCCCCGAGGGTGGGGGGCGCCTATGGAGAAACCAGCGAGCACCAGCCACACAGGAGGCTGCGCTTTTGCGGAGGTGGTGAATGGAGGAGCCTGGAAATGAAGTTCAGGTGGTGGCTCAGGTGCTCCATGCCCTGGAGGCCCTGCTGTGCCTTTGTCCAGACGCAGCCCATCCATCTGTGCAATTCCAGGCACAGGAACCGAGCGAGCCTGGGAAAAATTAGCATCTCATCCACACCAGGATCCCCGGGAGCAACGACTCCCACTCCCTTGCACTTAAAAGGCCACATCTATCTAACAGCAAGGTATTGGTTTCTGTGGGACGCGCTTCGTGCTTCTCCCAGCCCAGGTCCCTGCTGGCACTGGCAGCCCCAGATCCTACTCGACAAGCAGCGGCTCTGCTTCCCAGCGCCTGAACCTGGGGGCCACTCGGAGCCCTTCTGCAGAGGGGACCAAGCTGTCAATCAGCTTAGCACAACCCCGACTCTGGTGGAATGGGAAGGGGTGGAACAAGGGGGGAGGTGGACTCCCCGTCCAGGACCTTGGTGAAGGTCACTGGCGGGGACTCCAGGCAGGGGACAGGGACCAACAATAGACCTGAGGGGCCACTTGTAGCAATATGACTGTGGACAGCCCACTGACAGCGTCTTCCTTGGCACAGGGCACAATGCTACCCACACCCCATGAGCCACCGTGTGTAGACCCCAGTGCAGCTTGTGCCCAGGAAGGGAGGGGGCCTGAGGAGCTGCCCCTGCCAGGGTGGCTGCCAGGGTTTTAGTCCTAGTTCCCTCACGTGTGCACCCATCCTACAGGCAGTGAGGGAGACGGAGCTGCCCACGAGGGCGGAAGGGTTCTGAGCCTATCCTGGAGGTGGTCCGATTTTTCGTCACAACCCACGATGACGCCTTCTGGCTGATCGCCAGGCGCCATCTTAGCCATGTGTGGCCTCAGAACCGGGAAGTGAGAATCAGTCTGCAAGTCAGGTTTCCTCTTCTCCATCTCTGATGTGACGTGCCCTACATCTCCCCCGTTTTGTTTTATTGGCCAGTGTCTACCTTTCACTGGAGAGTGTGCCTGTCTTAGGTTGTCCCCCTCTGGGGCTCTTACCTGTCACTGACTACCACTCTGGCTCTTCAGGCAGTTCACCTGCAGGATCGGCAGACCCAGTGGGAAACCTCAAGGAGGGGAGGTGACTTAGGCCTATGAAGAAGACCCTCTTGCCTCTGACTTACACCTGCACATCCTGGTAGGGCCCATGGCCAACCTCACAGGGCTCCCAGTCAGTATCTCGTAAGACGGCCTATCGCTGCTGGACCACCATCAATTGAACAGCTTTGGCTCGATCCTTGAGCAACTGGAGGAGCCTGTTGATTACACAAGGTCCAAATGTCAACACAAGCATTATAGTGACCAAGGGGCCTACCAAGGGGAGAAGGTAAAGGGGCCACCCATTTAGCCCAGTCCACAGAAAGCTTTATTGCAGCTCATTCCGACAGTTTTCAAGGTCTTTTTAACCTTTTAATCTTATCTTGAACAATACTAGAGTGACTGGCATAGAAGCAGCACTTCTCCTGAAGGAACAGGCACAGTCATCCCTCTCTGGCCATAAGCAGGTCCAGGCCATGATGGCTTTGGAGGACTCCTGCAGCCAAGGAGTCGAGTTGAGATTGCAGGTCCAAGATAGGGCTGCAACATGGTGCATGTCACCTATCATCCACTGAGAAAGCTTATTGTACATCTGCGAAGAAGTACCGAGGCCAGAGGTCAAGTACCCATCCCCGTGGCCACCCGCAGGCCCAACAGCAAAGGAACAGCATGAATGGCTCTTCGGGGCCTGGAAAGGGAATCATCACCAGCAGTATAGGCAGGGACTGGTCATTAAGGAGGATCCCAGTGTCACGAGGAGGAGGACCACAGTGCAGACCCCCTCCAATTACCCAGTAGGACACCGTGCGCCATATCCCCACAAAGGAAGGCAGTACCCTTAGGAGGACAGAGCATACCACCTACTGATCCGTCAAAAAACCTATTGCCTCCACACCAGAGGGGATTCAACGTCCCCACATCTAGAGTGCTGTCTCTAGTGAGACAGGTGACATTAGGCATGGTCACCAAGGGCAAAAGGACTTCTGAGTGGGGTGGGAGTATAGGGCATCTACTAGGGAGAGGTGAGGTTATATTCCACCAAACAGGAATGGCAGTAGCCTTTAAGGGTCCATTCTTTCCTGGGGGCAGGGGCATATAAGGACCAACAAATTGGCTTACCACCACTTACAGCATCAAAGTGTGCCTCCCCACAGCATGTATCCCCCAACAAACATGAATGCCACGAGGGAGACAATGAGGAGTCCAGTCACAACCAGGCAAAGCGTCCAGAATGGTCTTTTCATTTCAAATGAGAAAATAAAGAATCATACCTCAAGAGGGGGTGCTCTTGGGAAATCACTTTTGTTCTGGCAAACAGTATTTTAGATCTCTAGCGGGGACCCAAATTGGACTTGGCTCCCCAATCGGGAATCACATCCAAATCCCCTCCCTACACTAATGAGGGGATCAGCACCGTGCTATGATCCAGTAAGGGGTCCCTCCATCGGACCTCTACCTTTAAATAAGGTGTCTGATTAGACCAATGTCTCTGGAAAACAGTCAGAGGTTGCTCTTGGGAAAAATTTGAAATAATGTAAGCATGGCTGACCTTAATCGCTCATGGGGGTTGCTTCCGCCTTTTTGTTTTATTAGTTGGTCCTTTAAGGTAATCTCCCTCTTCCTCACCAATTGTTCTGCTCGGTCCCAGGTGGCCAATCCAAAAGACTGGCATCCACCAACCTGGGTGCAGTGTGTGCCAAGGTTTCCCAGTCCTTTCGGCCTGGGCATCTGAGATCTCTAAACCTCGCCTTTTGAGCCTGAATCTCAGCGCTTTAAGAGCCGGAGCACCATGCTTAGTGTGAGATTTCCCCATCTCTTCAGGGAGACCCTGACCTCGGAACTCGCTTGGCTTGGCTCCCCGATACTTTCACTTTGGTGAACCGACTTCTCCATGTCCCTGTTCGGGCGCCAGATGTCGGGGGTTTTAGCCCTTGTTCCCTCCCGACCTGTGGGAGAGATGGGAAGAACACGCCCTGGCCAGGATGAGCCAAGAAAGGAGAGGGCCGAATGACCGCCCGCACTCAGCCCTCCCTCGCCAGAGGACAATCAGACGCATCAGGGAGACCAGTCAAGGCTGGAGCTCGTTTATTGAGGAAGCACACACAGCTAATATGAGGCCCAGGAGCCAATCAGGATAAAGGTCAGCAGGGTGGGGAGAGCTCACGTGTACACCCATCCTACAGGCAGTGAGGGAGACGGAGCTGCCCACGAGGGCGGAAGGGTTCTGAGCCTATCCTAGAGGTGGTCCGATTTTTCGTCATAACCCACGATAACGCCTTCTGGCTGATCGCCAGGCGCCATCTTAGCCATGTGCGGCCCCAGGACTGGGAAGTGAGCATCAGTCTGCAAGTCAGGTTTCCTCTTCTCCATCGTAGGTTTCTATTTCTCTGATGTGACGTGCCCTACAGGCAGCCAATACCTAGAGACAGCGAAGGCCTTTGGCGATGGCACCTGTCCCTGGCACCTGCTCTCTCCTCCCTGCCGCCAGGGGCTGGTGGCCTTCCTCTGCCATGCCCTGAGGCCAGCAGAGTGGAGTGGCCCTGCATGATGGGAGACCTCAGAAACCAGGAGCCCCTGGAGGCCTTTCCCAAGAGCCCACCCCCACCTGCTCTGCTGACTTACAGCCAAGGTCCACCTGTCCTGGGCGTACCAGGCCAGATACAGAAACAACCCTGTCCCACACAGGATCCTTAACCTCAGCACAGGTGGCTCTGTCCTCGTCCCTCCCGGCATGTCCCTATGCGAGGTGCCCTGCCTGCGTCTCTGTGCGTGACGGGTTCTCTCCTCAGTCTTCTCCTTGTCAGTCTCACATCTGAGTAAACCAGACCGAGGCCAGCCCAGCGGCCGCCCTCCCTCCCACACGTCCACAGGCAGATGCCGGCAGGAAGACCTGCAAAGGGCATGGCTCCTCACAAGCTTCCTCCTGGGAGGCCGAGGGGCAGGGACAGAAGAGGAACCCTTCCCTGGTCCTCCTCCAGGGAACGTGGCACTCTCCCGCTGGACCACAGCGACCTGGAAAGGGCTGCTTTACACCCTCTGGCGGGTCCACCTGGCCTTTTTCCTTCTCCCTGTAGGAGGCTGATTCAAACACGGAGCCCCAGGCGAAGGGCTCACCAGGCTCATGCAGAACCAAATACTCCGAGTGGACGTGACATGGGCAGGGCTGGGCGAGCCACTTGGGGACATGGGGGTCCCACAGAGGGAGAGCTCAGTCTCTGTCCTCAGTTAGAGTGAGAGGTGCCCCCAGGAGGAGGGTCACTGGGGGCCTTTGGCGTTGGCACCTGTCCCTGGCACCTGCTCTCGCCTCCCTGCCGCCAGGGGCTGGTGGCCTTCCTCTGCCATGCTCTCAGGCCAGCGGCGTGGAGTGGCCCTGCATGGTGGGAGACCTCAGAAATCAGGAGCCCCAAGTCAGCCTGTCTCCTGTGAGCTGCTCCCGTCAGGAGTCTTGGCCACAGTGGGGGAAAGCCAGCTGCCAGCCACCAGCCTGTCTGAGCCCCAGGACTCCAGGCTGTAGCCCAAGTCCTGCAGCCTGGGGTTTCCCTGTGACTGCCCCAGCTTTGAAACTGAAAGTCCCACAGCCTAAAGTCCCCTGAGGACTGGGCACACTAGGATGCCGGTCACTCTGCTGCAGGCCTTCCTGGAGAAGGGCTTCGGGTCACAAGGTGCTGGTGAGCAGAGGGCCTGTGTCCAGGAAGCCTATGCCCCTGTCCTGCAAGAAACCCAGAGCTCACTTCCCTCAGCCTCACTTCCCTCCCCCAGGCCAGTGTCTCAAGTCCCTCTGCTCCTCGGAGTACCATCCTGGCTGATGGGCCTGGACTCAGCACTGTCCCGGGTCCCAGGAGACAGACGGGGGCAGCTTGAACGCTCTCCGGGGCTCTCACGGCTGGTTTTCTCTTTATTAGTCGCAGACGTTTTTCTCTGCACTCCCTGAAGCAATTGCTGCTGATCTCCTCTGAGACCCTGAAGGCTTTTCCATTTGACTCCCGGGTCAGGGAGCTTGGCCCTGACCAGGGCTGGTGGCTGCACACTGGTAGCTCCACATTGGCAGCGGAGGCTGGCTGGGGACACTGGGCCCCGCCTGGCCTGGCCTCCAGGTGGCCAGGCCTTGTTGCTGCATGGCTGGTGAGCAGCACAGGATTGACCTGGTCCTCAGCACACTTGCTCACGCCCCAGGTCATGACCCAGCTCCCACCAGTGAGCAAGTGCTGGCCGGCCTGTCCTGCGACCACTGACTCAGACCCAGGGAGACGGATGCCTGCCTGGGAGGACTGCCCTCCCGGGCACTTTGAAACCTCAGGCAGATGGCAAATAGGGTGTCAGCAGAGATTTCCATCAGGGGCCCTTCAAAGGGCACCCCAAGGCCCTGGAGAGGGGTTTCAGGGTCACAAGGTGCTGGTGAGCAGAGGGCCTGTGTCCAGGAAGCCCTGTCCCCTGGGGGTACCACGTCATCTCTCACTCTGACCCTGGCCTCTGGGAAAACCAGCACATTTCAGACATGCCCAGAGCCCACGCAGGTAGATCAAGGGAGGCTGGACATCCACAAGACCAACATTTGCTCCGATCTTTGGATGTATTTGTGTCTTCTCATATTGGCAGTTCTTTAAGAGTTTCACAGAGTCTCTTGTTTGGGCTTTCAATAGCCAAGCATTGAGTCTGTGGAGTCAGCAGTCCCACCTAAACCCACATGTTTTAACTCGTACAAGAGAGATTTTTAGTACCACCACCACCACCATTACCACCACCTCCATCACCACCACCATCACCATCATCACTATCACCATCACCATCATCACCATTACCACCACCACCAACACCAACATTATCACCACCACCACCACCAACATTACCACCACCACCACCACCACCATCATCAACATCACCATCACTATCATCACCATCACCATCATCACCACCACCATCATCACCATCACCATCATCACCACCACCATCATCACCACCACCACCATTACCACCACCACCACCACCTCCACCAACACCACCACCACCACCATCATCACCACCACCACCACCACCTCCACCACCACCACTACCACCACCACCACCTCCACCACCACCACCAACATTACCACCACCACCAACATTACCACCACCACCACCTCCACCACCTCCACCACCACCACCACCACCAACATTACCACCACCACCACCTCCACCACCACCACCACCTCCACCACCACCACCACCACCAACATTACCACCACCACCACCTCCACCACCACCACCACCACCAACATTACCACCACCACCACCTGCACCACCACCACCAACATTACCACCACCACCACCTCCACCACCACCACCACCTCCATCACCACCACCACCACCAACATTACCACCACCACCACCTCCACCACCACCACCATCATCAACACCACCACCACCACCATCATCACCATCACCATGTTCACCACAACCCCATCATCATCTCCACCACATTCATCACCATCATCACCACCACATTCACCACCACCACCACCACCATCATCACCATCACCATCACCGTCATCACCATCACCATCATCACCACCATCACCATCACCATCATTACCACCACCATCACCACCACCACCATCATCATCACCATCACCATCACAACCATCACCATGTTCACCACAACCCCATCATCATCTCCACCACATTCATCACCATCATCACCACCACATTCACCACCACCACCACCACCATCATCACCATCACCGTCATCACCATCACCACCACCATCATCATTACCATCACCGTCATCACCATCACCACCATCACCACCACCACCACCACCACCATCACCACCACCATCACCACCACCACCATCACCACCAACATTACCACCACCACCACCATCAACACCACCACCACCATCAACACCACCACCACCACCACCACCACCATCACCGTCATCACCATCACCATCACCATGTTCACCACAACCCCATCATCATCTCCACCACATTCATCAGCATCATCACCATCACCATCATCACCACCACCACCACTACCATCACCATCACCACCATAATCACCACTATCACCATTACCACCATCATTACTACCATCACTCCCACCACCACCACCTTCACCACCACCACGTCTTCTTGGCCATCATAGTACACCACCTTATCAGCATTTGGCTCCATTTCCCACGGGCCCCCTGTGGGGTTAAGCTCTGGACACCACAGTGGGGACTGGCTTGCTATGTCCCTTCCAAATGCTCTGTTCCCCTCTGCCTTCCTCCTACCCTCTCAAATAAGCAAGTGCTCTGGGATAGGCCACTCAGGGCCTGCTCTGGGGACAGCCCAAGAGCCCCCCAGGTTGCCGTCAGGGTCAAGTGCGCTCGCTTGAGGAGAGCTTGGCCTACGGGAAGATCGGAAGACCTAGAGTGTCGTTGGTCTGGAGAAGTCAGGAGCCCCGCACTGGGTGACACTGCGGGATGTACGGGCCGTGAGCAGAGGGCTCGGGAAGCTCTCCGCACACCGCCTCTGGTCTGATTCCTGGTGGGTTTGTCATCTCCTCCCTTCCAGCGAGTCTGTCTCATGGATTCTGGACCCCAGCACCCCGGGGAGCTGGTGCAGTGCTAGGAAGAAGTGCTGACCCTTCTCAGCGGCCCCACCTGGGTTCTCCCCGCCCAGAGTCACCCAAGAGGCCTGTGGAGCATCTCTAGGCACAGCCCTGAGCCACCTGGAGCTTGCCCTCGGCCTCCCCGGCCCTTTCCTCCTCCTCGCTTCCAAAATGGCATCATGGTGGCCACCCTGGGAGCCTGGGCAGCAAGCACATAGCCACACGCTCAGGGAACCTACCCTGCAGCAGCCACGCCACCTGCTGCGAGCTCGCTGCCTCCCACGGAACCCTCAGCCACAAAGGTGACAGGCTTCACAGTGAGTGGCACACGGGAGCCACTTGGATGCTGTATACCTGGACAGCACCATGTCAGAGATATACACTAAAACTCTGAAATAACTCTGAAGTAACAGTGAAAAAAATTTTTTTGAATCACTGAATTTTTTTTTTAAGGGAAGAAAAACAGGAACAAAGAAGAGATGGGACAAAGAGTGAGAAAGAAAAAGAAAAGATGGCAAGATGGAACCTACTCATTTCAGTAATTGTACTAAATGTAAATGCGCCTACCACCCCAACTAAAAGGCAGAGACCATGAAATTGGATTAAAAGGTATCACCAGTTATAGACTTTTGACTACAACACACTTAAAATATGAAACACAAAAAGAAATAATGCTGTCACTAGGAAACCAAGAAGTGAAAGTGAACAGGCTGCTTCAAGTAGACAATGCACTTCAGAGTATAACCTACTGCCAAGTAGGCTGCTTCCCAGAAGTGAAAAGATCCCTGAAGGAGAGGAGAGGGTATATGATCTGGAGCACATAAGTACAAACAAAACAACTTCACAAGAAATGAGCAAAACCAACAGGGCAGTGGGAGAAATCAACACGTCCTTAGTCAGGGTCACTACATAACTAGCCAAATCAGGGAACAGACACTTGAAAACATTATCAACAGTCTGACTTTCATAAAATTTACACCTACTCATCTGTAACAGCAGAATACACATTCTTATCAAATGTTCTCTAAAAATTTTCCAAGTTAGATTACATACTAAACCATAAAAAAAGGCTCAATATGTTTAGGAGGAATTGAGTAGCTCTAGTATGTTCTGACTGTATTCAAATTCTCCAGAAACTAGTACCAGAGAGCTATCTGAAAAATATGACTTACACAGCATCCAAATCCATGAAAACTAAGAGAGAATATGACCAGGCCATGGAAGATGTACACTGACACCTGCAAGTGCTACCAAGAGTCTACGATCACCTATGAATTGGAGAGAAAGACCCTGCTTACAATTGGGAAAACCATCGTGGTTAGTAGTATACTTCTTCTGACATTCATCTACAGAATCACATCAATGCCAATCAAAATCTCACAGGTTTCTTTGTACAAATCAACAAGCTGATTCTAAAATTCCTATAGAAATGTAATGAACTTAGATTAATCAAACAAAAAGAAAATGAAAGCAGAGGACTATCTAATTTCAATGAGTTACATTAAAGTTAAGTCATCAAAATAGTGTGGCACTGACCTGAGACAAATACATGCACACACACACACACACACACAATCTATTTTTTTTGTGTTTTGTTTTTCAGCACTAGGAATTAAACCCATGGCCTCATGTATGCTAGGCATATGCTGTACCACAGAGCCACCAAAACCTATTTTTGATAAATAGATGAAGGCAATCCAATGTAGAAAAAAATGGTCTTTTCATTTGAAACAAATGTGTTTTCCTAAAGGGAAAAATAAAAACTGAAATCCATACATATCATGTACAATATTAAAAATTTTTTTATGTAAACAAACCTATATGTAAAACCAACAATTTGAAAATTGCTAATACAGAAGAAAAATTCTGTAGATTTTTATAAATAAAATACAAATCAAAACAAGACAAAACTGAGTGATGCATGGTGACACACACCTGTAATCCCAGTGACTGGGGAAGCTGAGGCAGGAGGATCTCAAGTTTGAGGCCAGCCTCAGCAACCTAGTGAGACCCTCCGCAACTTAGCAAGACCTTATCTCAAAAAATAAAAAGGGCTGGGGATGCACCTCAGTGGTAAAGCAATCCTGGGTTCAATCCCCAGTACCAAAAACAAAACAAAGCACGAAAACAAACAAATGCAAAAACAACCGAAAAAACTGGACCTCATCAAAAACAAAAACTCTTTGAAAAGCAAAATAAGTATCTTACAAAGAACTTCTACCCAAAATATATAAAGAACTCTAACTCAATAAGAAAACAAGTAATCAAGAATGAAATAGAAGATTTGAACACACACACTTTACCAAGAAGATGTATAGATAAACCATGAAAAGGTGTCCAACATCATTAGTCATTAGGGAAATGGACGTTAAAGCCACAATGAGACACTGCTACACACCTGTCGGAAGGACTGAAAGTAAGACCTACCACACCAGATGCTGGTGAGGAGCAACTGGACCACCCAGTGCCAGTGTGAAGGAGACAGGTTACACCGCTGTGGACGAGAGGCAGGCAGTTTCCCAGGTCAAACACATAATCATAGTCATTGCACAATTAGATATTTGCACTAGAGAAAAGAAAGTATTTCTGTACAAGGACTTTATTTGTAATATAAAGCTGTTTTAGAGGCGTAGGCAAAAGCTGGGAGAAATCTAATGTCCATCAACAGAGGAATGTATAAACAAACTGTATATCTACACAACAGAAGACTACTCAGCAGCAAAAACAATCACTGTCTGTGCATGTGGTCCTAATGCAAAGTAAACATGCTGAGTGAAAGAAGCCAGACAGAAAAGAACACGTCATGTGGTTTCATTCCGCTAGAACCTTATACAATGTCAATCAATCTACAGAGACCGAAAACTGATCAGTAGGTGTCAGGGAGTATGAAAGAGAAAGAGGAGGGGAGGGATTACAACCCAGCAAGAGGAAATGTTTGGGGGTTCCCTGTCCCAGGTGTGGTGATGGCCCACATGGTGTGCATGTGTGTGAAAACTCAGCACAGCATCCAACCCAGGATGTGCTTTTAGAAGCAGAGCCATTAGTCAGAGGGTGTGCACCTCTCTCATCTGATGGACCCCACCAAATGCCCTTCTGAGGAGTCAGGGGGTATCCTTGCTCACTCTAGTGCCCTAAGCACAGATGACTCTGGCTGCAGCCCAAGGCAGCCCTGACTTGCTGGAAACAACATGCAGGGTGAGATGTGCTATGTGCCACAGGTGACAGTTACCTACAGATTCACGTATGTGAAGTACATACATTATTTGGTCATTGCTGTCACTCCCCAGCTTAAAAAGGGAAACTGAGACTTGTGAGGTTATGTGGCAGGCCTGATCACTAGGCTGGTGAAGAAGGCCTGGCAGATGGCCTCAGGTTGACACTCTGGCTGCTGTACCGCAGGGTTTCCCATGATGACTCTATGGGCATGTGGCACAAACAGCCTCTGGGGCCATTCCAAGAAGGATCTTCTGCAGGGAGGCACTTCTCACTTTAGGAGAAGCTGAGAAGGACCCCTCAGGATGACATGCTAAAATTGGATAGTGTGCATTCTGAAGCTGCATAGGCAGAAGGACTTGAGGGCTAAATGTCATTAAGCCACACTGGAAGCTACAGACATATCTGAATAGAATGGCTGGCCACACTCCATCCCAGCGAGCTGTCAGAGGGCAGACCCACATAAGACAAATTTGTTTGCTCATTTGAAAAGGGTGTGCTTTCTGTTGCAACCTATCTTTTCAGGCAAACTATTACCTCGCAGAGAGAGAGGGAGCAAAAAAGCAATAACGCATAACAAGTATAGTCACGTGCCATAGAGCCACTGGGATGGTCCTGTAAGATCACATTGCCTTGTGATGTCACAGCCTTCCAGTTCATATAAACGCAGCCTGATGTTCACTTCTTGATAAGAGAGCTAATGACACAGTTTTCAGAACACATTCAGTCACTAAGCGATACAGAACTGCACGCTTATGCACATTTGTTCAAAAGCTCATTGTGCTGCCCAGATGGCCTCCTCCTTGTGGACCCTGGCCACCTGTTACATATAATAAGCTGTCTCCTACTGAGTTAAGACTAGAAACAAGACAGATGCCATCAAGAGCTGAGGTTTTTCAATGCAGGCTTAAGTGTGGAGCGCTGAAGGATGAGGGTGAAGTACTGATGAGGAGGTGCAGCTTCTGTGGTTTACTGCAATGGGAAAGAGTTGACCCAGGAGGCATAGTGCATTCCCTGGAGCCCCAGATAAGCACAAAAGTTAAACAGAGAAAAGAGTCCAGGGCATCGCAGTGAAATTTAGATGGAACGCCAAAAGTGGCCCAAATAACCGAGCAGAAAGCAGGAGGTGTGAGCAGACTCAGGCAACACAGAGGAAACAAATAATATACGGCAACGCTGAGCACGAGTGCCAAGATGGGATTCCGAGACGGCCAGCTGCATGCGGTACACGCAGACCCAAGCAAAGAGAAACTGACCCAGCACAAGGACAGAACTGTCTATGTTGTGTGGACACCAGTGGTGTGGGCAGGCTGAGAAGGCCTGTATGCACCCACACCTGGTACCCCACTGTGCTTTCCAAGCACCCTCTGCAATAAGAAGACCCAGGCCTGCAAGGAAGGGGCAGCTCCTGCAGCTGGGCATTAGGAGCCTGGGTCTCTCAAGGTATCAATGTAAGGAAGAACAGCTCAGGAGACAAAAGAGGGGGATAAGAGCAGCAAACTACAGAGTAGACTGTGACATACTGGACTGTGACATAGGAAATCTGTATCCACCCATGCAGGAGACAAGGCTGCTGTACATAAGGATTCCAAACAACATGCTCCCTGCCCCACGGCCCCAAAGCCTTGGCACCCTGCACAGGAGACCACAAGTACCACCTGCACCAGGTACCCTGATTTCCAGGGGGATTGGAGACCAAGGCAGGAGGATGGCAAATTTGAGGCCAGCATCAGCAACTTAGGAAGACCCTATCTCAAAATAAGAAATAATAAAAAGGGCTTGGGAAGTAGCTCAATGGTAGAGCACTTGTCCAGCATGTGCGAAGATTTGGGTACAACCCCTAGTACTGTCAAAAACAAAAAGGAGGAAGAAAACAAGCACCTACCTTAGGAAGTTAAAGGGGGAAAAAATAAACCTAAAGCAAGCTGAAGGAAAACTATACTATAAAACAAATATCAATGAAATTGAAAATGGAAAAACAATAGAGGAAAAAAAATTAAAGAATCTGAAAACTAGTACTTTAAATAGACCAATCCAATTGTAAAGTCCCAACAAGGCTGAAAAAGAAAAAAGACACAAAGTCATGATATCAGAAATGAAAAAGTTTTCTATTGCAGACTGCAAAATAAGACATATGAATGGCCAACAGGTTTATGAGAAAATGCTCATTATCAATTGTCAGCAATCATCAGAGAAATGCAAATCAAAACCTCATAGAAGCATCATCTCACACCTGCAGGAATGGCTATTTTCAAAAGGACAAAAGATAACAACTGCTGGTAAAGATGAGGAGGAAAGGGAACCCGTATTCACTGTTGGTGGGAATATAAATGAGTATAGCCATTATGAACAAAGGTATGGAAATTCCTCAAAAAATTAAAAATAGAATTACCATATGATCCAGAAATCCCACTACTGGATCCATGCACAAAATAAAGGACATGAGTATGCCATAGAGATATCTGCACAACCGTATTTACTACAGGACTATTCATGTTGAGAAATGGAAAGAACTAAATTGGGGCAACCGCACTGGAAAGCAGTATAGAGATTCCTCAAAAAACCAGAAATGGAACCACTATTTGACCCAGCTCTCCCACTCCTTGGTATATATCTAAAGGATGTAAAATCAACATACTACAGTGACACAGCCACGTCAATGTTTATAGCAGCTCAGTTCACAATAACTAAACTATGGAACCAACCCACGTGTCCTTCAACAGATGAATTGGTTCAATCTGGTACAAAAAAAAAAAAAATCTGAACCCAGGGCAGCAGGCCCTGGAAGTAGAACTGTGGTTACCAGGGGCTGGGGGATGAACGGGAGGTGCTGATCAAAGGATACACAGGCGTGGGAAGCTCAGGGACCTACTCTACACCATGGTGACCACAGCCAAGAACAACAAATGTATCAAACACACATAAAGACTGCTGAAAGGACAAATTTTAATTGTTCTTACCACACACATATACACACACAAAAAAAAAAAAAAGAAAAAAAATCCTGCAATATTGTTTAGGAATAAAAAGGAATGAAAGATATCCAGATCAGTCAGAAAGATCAGTAAGAAAGAAAAGGAACTAGCCTGGTCCAGTGGTACATGACTGCAATCCCAGCAACTTGGGAGACTGAGGCAGGAGGATCACAAGTTTAAGGCCAACCTGGGCAATTTAGTGAGACCCTGTCTCTAAATAAAAAATGAAAAGTAAGTCCAAGGATGTAGTTCAGTGGTAGAGCAAGTGCTTCACATACAAGAGGCCCTGGGTTCAATCCCCAGTTCCACTAAATAAATAAACAATCAGGACTGAGCATGTGGCTCAGGTGGTAAAGGACCTCTGGTTCCAATCCTTAATGAAAAAAAAGGTGGGGAAAAGGAGACGAACAACACTATAAATCACTTAGATCATAAAGACATACACCTAACAACAGAATAGCCATTCTTCTTAAGAGCATGTGGAATATTCTACAGAATAGATCACATATAAAACCTTGAAACAAGTCTTAAGTTAAACTTGTAAATGTAATGGAATTACTGCAATGAAATTAGAAATCAATCACAGAAGGAAAATAAAAAGCTCATAAATAGGTGGATATTAAACAACACTCTTAAACAACAATGGGTTGAAGATGAACTCACAAGGGAAATTAGAAAATACCTGGAGACCAAAACCAAGAAGGAAACTTACAGCTATAAATCCTAAATTAAAAAAGGAAGCTCTCAAGTCAATAATCTAACAGTATGGCTTTAAGAAACTAGAAAAAAGAAGAGCAAATTAGCTCAAATCCAGCAGAAAGAAAAAAACAATAATGATCAGAGCGGAGATGAGCAAGACCGAGGACAGAAATGCAATAGAGAAATACATAGACCCAATAGCTGATGATTTGAAAAGGTCAATAAATTGGCAAATCTTTCCCAGATTGACTAATAAAAAAGAGAGAAGATTCAAATTATGAAATTCAGAAATGAGGGAGGGGACATTACTACTGGTTTCACTGAAATCAAAAGGATTATAAGAGAATACATAAACACATATAAAAACAAATGTGATAACTGAGACACAAATGAAGTCCAAGAAATACAAACTACCAAAACTGACACAAGAAGAAATAGAAAATATCAACAAATCCATAAAAAATACAGAGATTATATCAGTAATCAAAAGAGGACCAGATTGCCTCACTGTTGAGTTCTACCAAACATCCAAAGAATTAACACTCATACTTCCCAAACTCTTCCAGAAAGCTCATGAGGAGGGAACCCTGCCTGATTTGGTCTGAGAACAGCATTACGCTCACACTGAAGTCAAAGATTAGCTAAAGAAAACTGAGACCAACAACCTTGATGAATACAGGCATGAAATCCTTAACCCCAACTCAGCAAACTGGAAGGGGTGCTACCAGGTGTGCACAGCTGTCTCAATATCTGGAAACCAGCCAGTGTAACACCCAACATTAATAGAATAAAGGTCTCCTCTAAGTGGAGGCAGAAAAAGCACTTGACTAAATCCATCTCCCCTTCACAAGAAACACACAAAACAAACAGGAACAGAGGGGCTTCCTCAACATGATAAAGGGCATTTTTTTTCCAAAACCTCATAGCTGACATCAATCCCAACATCGAAAGACTGCAAGCTTTCCCCTAAGATCAGGAATAAGGCAAAACGGCCCATTTCTATTACTTCTATTCAACACAGCCGGAGCAATTAGGCAAGACGAAGAAATAAAAGGCATCCAGCACACAAGAGAATGTAAACTGTTGTATTCACAGATGCCATACAAACACCACACATAATCTGCAAAAAAAAAAAAAAAGAAAGAAAGAAAGAAAGAAGAAAACCCGGTTAATCAAAGAATTTGGCAAAGCTGCAAGATCCAAAGTCAACATGCAAAATAAAAAAAAAAAAAAAATCACTTGTATTTCCATACACTAGCCATGAACAATCTGAAAAGGAAATTAAGAAAATTCCATTTACAATGGCATCAAAAAGAACAAAATACTCAGGAATTAATTTATCCAATGTGATATTAGATCAGACCCTAAAAACTACAAACACTGCTAAAAGAAAACCCAAATAAATTTAAGACACTAGTGTTCAGGGATAGGAAAACTTATTGAGATGTCAGAAGCAGCAAAACAATCCAGAAAAGAGCAGTAAATCTGAAGATGCGTGCCATCTGATCCCAAAGCTTCCTGCAAAGTCACAGTGATCAAGAAGGGTGGACTTGTGCACACTGGCAATCAGGACGCTCAAGTACGTGATGCTGTGATGCTGTGTGGACGTCACAAGCCTCAAGAGGTGACAGCAGAGGATTTGTCTCCCAGGACAGCAGGGCTGGGGAGCAGAGCAGTGGTGGGCGGAGCAAGAGGCACAAGGAATGAGCAAAAGGGAGAGCAAGGGCTTGGGAGGTGACGAAATTATTTTGTTCTCTGATTATGGGGTGATTAAAATTCACCATTAAAAAACAGTAACTTTACTACATAACGATTGAAAAAAATTAAGATGATCCTAGGACATGTCCTAAAACCTACTGTGTAGTGATCACATAATCTTGTACACACCTCTCAGAGCGTGACCATGGTGTGGGTGGAGTTGGGAGGAGAGTGATCACTGATGTTCTGCAGAAATGGATGCATGTAGTGATAGGAAAAGGTAGACTGAATTTGGCTTTTTTCATTCTTTCTTTATTTGGTACTGGTGATGAACTCTGGGGTGCTTTACTACTGAGCTACATCCCTAGCTCTTTTTAAGACAGGGCCTCAAACTTGCAATCCTCCTGCCTCGGCCTCCTGAGTCACTGGGATTACAGGTGTGCACCATCACACCCAGCTGCTTTTCTCATTGTTTTAGAGTTCAGAAGATGATATGTGTCTTAAGACCTGCTCTTTCACAGACAATTGCCACCACCCAACTCTCAATACTGCTGGTTAAACCACGCTTGAAAATGGATGTACTCCACTGTATGGAACCCAGGCCTCCATGAAGTGAGCATCTTTCTTAGAAACTGTCCTGGGATGGTGTAAGAAGGCAAGAATGCACATGTGGGATGTGGCCCACGGTGTGTACCAAATAAGCGGCAGCAGGCAACTTATTACAATTTTGCTACTGACAGCTACTACTAAAGTGAGTAGTTGTCACTATTTTCAGAAACAGAATGATCAGAATCCTGGAAGCAACCAGACTCCCGTAGTCAAATAAAGATAGGCTCTAGGGACAGAGCACCTAAGTCCAACATGCCAGCAGTTTGCCCATGAAGATGCCATGGTTCCTGAATAGCTGAGAGCACGAAGTCACTGAAGCTCAGAAGGGGTTAATGGACCACACAGTGGAGCAAACTATATGGCAACACAAAAGGTCTGAGAAAGCAGAGAAGGTGCTAATTTGTAACATAAGGAGGAGAAACAGCCTTCAATCATCTGCTTCACTTTTCAAATATATACAGAAATGGAAAAACAAAGCCTTGAGCTTTACGACAGTGACTTGAACGGGTTCATTAACGCGCACTCCCTCAAAATGCTGCAAAATCAAAAGTAAAGGCTTTCTCATTTTCCTCAGGCCTACTGCTGAAGACAAGAAAATAACAGAGACAACATCACAAAGCCTTAGAAGTCAGACAGCAGACAGTGAGTGGCAGTGACCCCAAAAAGCTGAGTCCCTGACCAGGAGAGGATGAGCTCAGAGGCTTTATGCCACCAAGCCTTAGGAAGTGTCCCCTGGGGTGGGGGGTGATGTCTAAAAGCAGGAAGAAGGGGGTTGGAGCTGGAGAAGGGGTGAAGGCCTTCATTTAAGGCAGCATTTTAGGAATATTTATGATTCATAGGCACTTGCAGATTAATACAAGGAGGTTGCTGCCCTCTTCACTCAGTTCCCTGGATGGTGTCCACCTCAGTGGGGCATCAGAGCTAGCTAGCAGAGCTGCCACTGCTTTCCTGACTTTTGCAGGTCACGGGCTCTCAGGCTCCTGCCCCCCAGCAAGATGCCAACAGGCTCACCCGGCTGTCTCTGGTAGACATGGGCACTCCTCCCCACCCTGGCCATCTCCTCTTCTGTCTCCTGGACGAGGCTGAGTGACCTGCCACCAAAAGCTCTCTAGCTGTTCAGTGGAATTCCCCAGGGAAACCACTGGGGCCTGCAGAGACCTTTCTTGGGAGCATTTTAATAATGGCTTCAGGTTTTTAATGTCCTAGAACTATTCAGATAATCTATTCATCTTTTGGTATATATTTGGTACATATCTTTTGGTATGTATTTCATATTTTGGTATATATATTTGGCATACTTCATATTTGGTAGTTGAAGGTTTTTGAAGAACTGATCTCTTGCTTCCAAGTGAATGAGTCTCTGAGCATGAAGCCGTCTGCCGTGCCCTGTGACACTACAGGATCCACAGCGGCAGCCCCTGCTTCAGCCCTGATACCGATGATGTGTGTCTTGTGGCTTCTTAATACTTGTCAGTTTTGCTAGCAGTTTATCAATTTTATGGATTTTTTTTTTAAAATGGCATTTTGTTCAGTGATTTTTTCTCCGTTCTATTTTTTTTATCAATTTCATTTCTTTCTGCTCTTCATTATTTCTTTCTGCCTATTCTAAGCTGCTTCTGCTCTTCCCTCAGGTTCTCACAATTAGCACATAAATAAGAGTCTTCTTTTCTTCTCTAATGTGAATGTCTCTGAAAGTTTCCTTCTCAGTGCTGGTTTCACTGTATCTGACAAAGTTTTGTATTTTCATTATCACTCAGTTGTGTATATTTCTCTTGAGAATTCCTCTTTGACATGTGGAGGATTCAGAAGCACATTTGGAGATTTTGTGTCATTTCTGATCGTTTGGAGATTTTTCTGTTGTTTTTCTGTTATTGACCTCTACTTTGAGCTCAATGTAGCCAGAGAACATACTGTACATGAATATGATTCCTTTAATTTTGCTAAGGTTTGTTCTGTGACCCAAGATAAAATCCACTGTGGTAAATGTGCCAAGTGGACTTTAAGAGAGAATGGATAGTGCTCTGCAAACACTGACCATACCTGTTAGCTGACAGTGACATTCAGTTCCAGATCTTTGCTGCTTTTCTGTTGGCCCCCCACCAACTGTGGACAGCAGTGCATGGGTGTCCTCTGTAAATGCTTGAGTGTCTGTTTCTCTCCTCAGTTCTATCTGCTTCTGCTTCCTGTGTTTTGAAGTTCTGTTGAATGGCGTGTATACACGCGACAGGGCAGGTGCAGGGCTGCCATGGGCCCTGCTGATACCAACCTGACAAAGTGGGATGCCTGCAGAAAAAAGGCCTCCCATCCTAATGGCAGAGATGCCTGCTAGCATCAGACATGGTTCATGAGGGCAGTAAGGAGCCCCTTCACCTTTGTCTCTCCAGTGCCAGATGGGGATAGAAGCTCAGCTACCTGGTCAGCCTGACTCAACCAAGGTAGGACAATCCTAGTCAGGGACACAGCCTGCCCACCTACTCAGCCCTGCTACACTGCCAGGCAGGGGCACTTGTGAAGGCTGGGGTAGGAAGTAGACTCACTGGGCAGGGGCTCTGTGGGGCAGTGGGGTGGAGAACAATTCTTTCCCTGGCATCAGCCAAAGTCAGAAAGGCATATTCAAGGTTACCCGCTATCAGGTGGCACCCCTGTGGCTGGGGGAGTGAACGTCTTTGGAGACTTTGGTCTATGTCTATGGCTGGTTGTGCATTCAAACTTTTGAGGGTTCCATGTCCAGGACATACAGCTGGTATTCTGGGAACTCAGGGGACTACCACCTCACTGTCCCCAGTCCTGAGGTCCCCACTGGACTGCCTTCCTCCATCTTGCAAGGCATCCTCCACCAGCTGGCTGTGTGTGTCTAGGTCTGCAGGTGTGAGTTGGACCTGGGAAGAAAGGGGACTGCCGAGGAACTGAACTGGATGTTGAAGATTCTTGAAAACTGGCACCCCTCATCCTAGCTTCACCTCACGCCAGTGATGCCACATCTTTGCCGAGTACCACAGGCCCCTCCTCTTCAAAGAACAGTGATTCTGGGCTTGGGGATAAGTCCTCTGCTAAGGTACAGCAGGATGACCCCATCCCCCAGGTCAATGGGACATTAAAGTTCCACCATGATGCTGAGCTTCCAGCACCATCCCCCACCCACCTCCCAGGAGCTGGTAACAGGCTGATATCTGCCAGGCCCAAGTCTCCAAAGATATGCCAGGCTGAGAAGAAACCAAAGAATAATAATTCTGAGGGCACCAAGTGAAAGACCCCAGCTGGGATCTCCTAGCAAAGCCACGGGGACAAATCCCAGGTTTCTAGCCAGGTGCTTGCAACCTCACTCCTAAATGTGCAGCCAGGGCTCCAGGGTACCAGTGGGTACTGCAGAGTACCACACTATCCTCCGACATCTCCAGCACCAGCAGGCAGGGCTCCCTCAGCCCCCAAAGCCTGGGGTTGCCCACGTGGACTGGGGCCTAGCCAGCACATCCGTGGGACCTGGCAGGCAGTAAGCGTGGCCGTGACGGAGAGGCTCCGGAGTGTGACTAACAGGCATTGGCACAGACACACGAGCCTCTGGAATCACTGAAAGTCTACCCAGTTGCTAAATCCACAGACATTTAGGATTTGCCAGAGCTGCTATTTGACAGCAGAAAATAACGAATCCAGATTTGTTCCACTTGAAAGGGCCTCAGCTGTTGCTACTTAAATCTGTACTGACACTTCCGTTTTCTGTGCTGAGATGATGTGGTGTGAGGGATGTGTGTCACTTACACAAAACAGGTAAGTATGTCTACTCTCTTGTGTGTAGCAAATGTAACCTAGGTGAATGCACACACATATGAACTCCCAGTACCCAGGTTGGCAGTGCTGTCCCCCTCGTTCCCCCACTAGCTCTCCTGTGACCAGCTGGCCGACTGTGGTCACGGGGAAAGGCTGGCTGACAGCAGCAGGGCCCTCGTGTCCACTGTCTTTCTCTGAACCAACCACTTCAAAAACCACTCCTCAGAAACTTTCAGAGGACTGAAGGAAAAGCACTTCAACCTCAGAAGTGAGAATCAAAAGGAGAAACAGACCCTTGTTCAAAGGGGGTCATCTAAGTCTCCCCTCTCTTCTGCGGCTGCAGGGAAACAATGACGAGCCCTCTGGCCTTGACAGCACTGGTGTCTCCCCCGGGGGAGCTGGGGCAGATGCTTCTGGTGTCTAGAGACACTGCTCGTTCAGCTGGCCCCAGCCCCTCTGTCACTACTTCCCAGCCAGAGGGCTGCCTGATGTTGTCTGAAGAAAACTCACTACAACAATATGCTCCTCGTTCAGGACAAAAGTGAGCTACAAATATGGCTATCTCAAGAACACCAAGCCTACCTGTGATGCTATGGGACACTTGAGGCACAACCCATGTGCCTGCCCTGAGCCTGGATGGCTGGGGTCGTGGGAGGAAAGTGAGAAGGTACAGGGGGTGCCATTGCAGGGTTGGGCAGAGGCAGGGAGCGCCAGAGATGCTAGCCCACCCAGTAGAAGAAACAGACCTTAAGAGAGAGACAGGTCTGTGGAAGGAGAGGCGGGTCAGCACCCTGGCCAAGCAGGACTCCCCCACCTGCACAGGAATCTGTCCCTGAGAAGCCAGAGGAGCCACCTGGGCTCTGTGAGTCCTGGTTTTACACTGTCTCCCTGGCTGAGTGCACTACGCAGAGCCCCTGCTCACCTGGGGTTGCCTGTCACACAGGACCCAAGTGTGGAGCAGCCACCCAGATGCAGGTACCTGTGTGACAGCCATCTCCACCCTCAGCTGCTCCTTGGCTGGAAGTCAGAAGTGCTGCTGCAGAACTGTGGTGCAAAACTCCACCAAAGCCTCTCGACACATGCCGACCAGCTCCCAGCGGCCAGCCACGAAGCTGCTTCTTTCCACAGCTGCGTTTTCCAAGTGAGACAATGGGGACAAGAAGCTTTGATCGTTGAGCAAAAGATGTCAACAATAAAGCTCTTTCTTGAAGTTAAAAAAATAAACCCAAAGCGTTCCAGCCCACACAAGCCCCACCCACGCCTGGCCATGCTCCTGTCAGCCGCAGCATGAGAGCTGTGGGCAGCCAGAGTCCTGGCAGAAGACAGGATGCCAGTCTGTGACAGGAGAGCTGAGTAACACAGTGCTGGCCCATGTTGACAGCCTCAGGCCCTTGGGGCAGACTGTCCTCTGCCCCCTTGGCTAACACCCTGAGGCACACCTGCCAACACCCAAATCCAATCCCTTCACTGCATCACCTGATAACAGGATTCCCAGGGACACGGGGTGGAAGGGGGGGGGGGGACAACCACAGGACATACCTGTCTTGCATGGCATTAAGGACTCTGTCAGGTGAGGGGCCAACTATGCTGATTCCTGAGCACTTGGTGCCTCCTCCATGAGAGCTGACCTGGGGCCTCCATCAGCCCAGCACTCTCTGGATGCCTCCTCCACGGCCAGCTCCTGGCCCTTGTTCCTCTCATGGCAGACACCAGCTGAGCTCTCCTGCCTTTGTGGCCCTTGGCGGCATGCACTCCTAAGCTGCTAGCCATCTTTTGGGGCCTCCCAGTCTCATTCAAATGCCTCTTGCATTGAACACCCCCCCCCCACACACACACCACCACCACCACTCACACCTCTGTGTTATGAGCTCTTCACCACAGATAGGGCTGCTCCATGAGCTGAGGGGTATATGTATAGGAGATATGCTCGGCCCTCCTCTGGCTGGGAACAGTCACTTCAGCTTGGAAGGGTGTCCCACAGCAGATGCTGCCTGGCACTCAGCTGGGGAGAGCTGCCCACCCTGGAGGCCAGTGGTGCTGGCTGCTGCAAATTCAATCATGTTGCTCTTCTACTTTCAAACACATAATGGCTTCCCATTGTTCAGAGAATAAAGACCAAACCCTCACTGGGGCCCAGGCCTGGCCTCCAGCTCCCCTGCCATCCTATGGTTAACCCATGGCCACACACAAACGTATTTCCCAGGGGAGCCCCCTGCCCCCAGACACCTGCTCTCACAGCACCACCACATTCCTCTCCATCCATAATTACAGAGCCAGGATTGCCTGTGAATAATGTCCCCCCAAGTCCCCATTAAACCACAAAACTGATGAAGACGGAGAGTGTGCGTCTTGCTCACCACTCCATCATCCTCAGTGCTGAGCCCTGACGGTGCCCACGGCGCACACGCGGTGTCTACCGAGTGAATGATGGAACGAGCGCAAAACAAACAGCCTGGGATCTGGCAGGTCTCCAAAGTGCTATTTATAAGGCCTCCGTCCATATATTAGAAATGCTTCAGAAATGAGGGAGGAAACCTCAAACCTGGAAGGGACCATAACTGTTTTTGGCTCAACACTTCTGGGCCTGGTTGGACCAGAGGCAGTGCACATATTTTCTTGCTTTTACTCAACAACCCTGCAAAGCTGGGGTCATCCATACACTACCCACGAGAAAACGGAACCCACAGGGGAGAAACAGCTGAGGCCACTTTAGCCCTGGGTACCAGGGTTTGTCCCAGTCTGCTGGGCCTTGGCTGCACAACCCAGGGAGGGCCATTAAAACTCCAGCACCAGTGGCCTCACCAAGGGCCACCTGGTATTCACTGGGGCTGTCCTGGTTCCCAGGTCTGTTCTCATTTCACTCACCAGAAACAGCTCCCTGGGTGAGAAGCCCTGGATGCCAGACACTTGGTCCATGGCATACACTTAGGGCAGAAGGGAGGCTCCCCAGGCACGGCCACTCAGCCACACTCACTCTGCATCCACAGTTGCTGTCTCCCATGAGAGATGCCAGAACTGGAAACTTGCCACTTCGACTAGAAACTGAATGGTAGGGCTGAAGTGTGCATCAGGGGACAGTCAGGAGGGGCTGCTCAGCACCCCACCCACACATCTGGATCTCCTTTAGGACCCTGACATGTCTTGGGGAGAAAGGAAATAAGATCTGGGAACAATCTCAGCCCACGGTCTCTGCTTACAGAGAAGTGAGGGGTGCTGGATGGCGGAGGTGCAGGAAGCGCATCTAGGAAAACAGTAGCTCAGGGCGAGTGAGCGCGTCCTGAATAATAGACAAAGGTGCCCAGCTGACAACAGAAAGCACATCTGGTCGGGCTACTGCTTCTGTAAGCAGTTCTCCTCATCTGCACCTCCCAGTATTCCACTGCTCATAAATTCCTTGCTGCCTCTAGAGTTGCACAAGCCAAGAAGATGGGCCTGTTGCTTTACCTTGCTGGCAGCAAAGGCAGGTCCTACCAGATGCCCGACAAGAGTGTCTGCGAGCTCCTGAACATGGGGGAGGCTGCAAGGCCCAGCTGTCTGCCAGTGCTGGTCAAGAAAAGGATACTGGAAAAGGTCCAGCCCAGTGGAGATGAGTGTCCCTGCAGAGGAACCCAAGCGGATGGAATGTGATTGAGGAACAAAATGCCATCCAGGAGGCAGTGGAGGAAGGGGTTCTAGTAGACTCCCACTGCCAGCAGCCCCAGCCCCAGCACAGCGTACCTGAGTGTGTCCACCTCCTCTCTGCAGAACGGGAAGCTCGACTCAGCAGAGCCCGGCTGGGACTTCAGCATCTTCAGCTCCATCTCCAGCTGCGAGAAAACACAGGGCCAAGGGTCAGCAGGTGCAGGGGGCTCTGCAGGCCTACAGACAGCACAGAGCCTAGAACCTTGCCTGGCCCCAGAGGTCCCAAAAGCACCATTCAAAGGTTCCCCAGACCCAATCCCCTCCTCCTGCTAGGGAACATAGGACGGGGGGCTGTTTTCCTGGGAATCCCAGCAGCCTGAATCTGCAAGGCCACCAGCATGCTACCTCTTGCAAAAATCACCCTTTCCCTTCCTTAACACTTCTGTCTGCAGATTAGCCATGGAGTCACAGTCATTCTGGGAATAATGTGGAGAGACACCAAAATCTCTGGGGCAAAAAGGGACACAGTAACTGGAAAGAACATATTCTAAATTTGCCACTGCTTTGAATGAACAGTCACAGTATTTTCTTTCTTTTGCTACTTCAGATTCCTCTATAGAATACAGAAGCTGAAGGCCTCCTCCAGGAGGAAAGTGAACTGTAATAACACTTGGACACATCAGGGTGGGAGGGTTAGGGAGTGGTGGATATGAGGAGTCCCAGTAATTTCAGGCTTGAGAATGGGTACTGTCAATGGCCAGCCACTGGCCAGGGACCTCAGGAGCCAGAGGACATGCACTCAGAGCTAACCTCCTCTCTCCACCCAGACATGGGCTAGCTAAGGAGGCCCCAGGATTCCAAGGAGCAGCCTAGAAGGAGCCCGAAACTGTGCCGCAGCTGCAGCTCAGAGGCTGTCTGCTAACAAAGTCTGGCCACTCCTCAGTGCAGCTCTCAGGTGCCCTTACCCTTCTCATCCTTGCCAGATGTGGTCCCTTGACCTTGGATTTCTCAGCCTCCAGAAACGTAGGTGGCAGAAATAACTGTTTATTATAAATTATTGTCCTCTGGTGTTCTGTGATAGCAGCTACCGATGGACCAAGACAATGTATTTCAACTTGCCAATGACATTCACTCCTAGCATGCTGACACTAACATGCACTAACATGTCTCCTCTGTGAGGTGTGCACTTGTGCAAGGCCTTGTGCAAACCACAGTTGTTACCGACACAGTTGCTCACTACCAAAGAGCCCTCCCCCTTCCTCTATACTCGGGCCGTCCATATACCTTGCAGGTGCCTATCCTGAGAATCTGGTAGAAGTTTCCCTGAAACTGGCTCCGCCTGATGCATCTTCCATTTCTCTTTGTTGGGAGAGGGCAGCAAGACAACCGGAGCTATTTCGTGCCAACTTTGCTCTTTAATAAGTGGCCTGTTTAGAATTTTCTTTTCTGGGTTCAGAATTGATGAGAAACTTTCTAGGAAAATATTATCTATTCCAGATGTTTGTGTTTATTTAAAAGGACTTGCAATATGGTTCATAATTCTTTCCACAGAAGTCATGTAGAAACCATATTCTTTTTAGGGTTATTTTTTACTTGTCACTTACCTTACTATAGAGGTTTGACATATGCAGAGAGGTCTAAGCCATGGGTGCAAGCTGGGAATATTCTGTGTAGGGTGTGGGGGCCCCACCTGGCCACATAGAGTCCTCAGCACCGGAAGCTTTCTAAGCCTTCCCCAGCCAGAAGCTTGAACATAATTAGTCCTGCTTCTTATTTTGGGTGGTGATGCTATTACATTTTACTCGAGTTGTGAATAATTCATCTATTTTATTGGCTTCATTTCAAGTAACAGGCACCTGGACTCTTATTATTTCTACTACTTCTTGCTCTGCTGTTAACCACTGCTTTGACCATTAGATTCCTAACTTTTGTCTTACTGGGGTTTTCTTTTACTGCATCTCTGACTTCTGCAGCTGGAGGTTAGTCCATGTATATTCATGATTTCTTGTCCCATGGTATAAATATTTAAACCATGAATTTAGATGTTTCCACTGGCTCTGATGAGGACTGCTTTCAATACAATTGTTTTCTAGATTTTACGCACTTTTGAATTGCATTTCTTCTTTGAACCAAGAATTAAGACAGAATGTTTTGTTCTGTTTGTCTTTGTTTTGTTTTTGAATTTCCAAGCAATAGGAGCCTTTTCTTTTTCTAGTTTTGTTTGTGACTTCAAATTTCGTCACATCACCATTAGAAGAGGTTTTATTTGAATTTACAAAGGTTTATAAAGTTTATAAAGCTTCTCTTTATTACCCAATGTGTGATTAATCTATGGACATTTTCTACGAACACTCTTTAAAGAATGTGTCCTCTAACTCTGGGGACTGGGGACTCACAATACAACTTGCTATGTCACAGACAAGAAGGTAAACTCACTTGCTGCTCACATCCTCAACCGTCTCTCCCTGCCCCTCTGCACATGTCAGTTTCCTGAACAGTGGCGCTGTTCTCTGGCACACTGATATCCATCCTGTATTCTACACTGCTTTATGGCTGGAATTTAGACTTGAACATGACCAAAACGACAACCCCTGCTTCTGTGTTTAGGACTAACAGATGGCCCCACAACCCACATGTTTCAGCCTCTTGGTTTTGCTTTGTAATTCATCAGGAAGTCTTTTCCTTTTAATAGAAGAGTTTAACCCACCTATATTTTGATATATGTGTGTCTATTTCTGTGTATGTTCTTGTACTTCCTGTCTTATAAAAACTGTATCCCTCCGTGGCATTCTAATCTTATTTACTGTTTTATGTGTTAAGTTTTGATACTCAGAACAGTTTGTATTTTTCTTACTGGTTGCTCTTATAGCAGAGGCTCTCTGGTACTGTGCCTATACCGCCCCGTGTTAGGCTGTGCTCATCACATGTCCTGTGCAGTGTCTGTCTGGCCCATCTCTTGTTCACCTCTGTGGTGTCTGTCACTGTTAATTTCATGACTGAGCCAGATGTGCCCAGGTGAAACCTCACATCCTAGTGTGTCTCTGAGGCCACGGGGTGGATCAGCATTGGAATCAGTGGACTCAGAAGACTGTCCTCCCTGACACTGACATGAGCATCAGCATCCAACCCCCCAAAGGCCGAACAGAACCAAGAAAAGGTGAGGCTCTCTTTTTCTGCCTCCCAGTTTAAGCTGGGACATCTCAGCCTCGTGGACCAGGCCTTCAAACCTGGATTGAGTTCCACCACTAGTTTTTCTAAGTCTCTAGTTTTTAGATGCCGACTACAGGACTTCCTAGCTTCCGTATCACATGAGCCAATCCCTCATAACCAATCAAACCACTAGTCTCTCCAGGCAGACAAATGAATCGACAGGTTTTGTTCCTCTGGAAACCACTAACACCCAGTTAAACACACTTCAACAACTCAATGCTCTCCTTAGGGTATGTCTTCAATTTCAGCTACTAATGATAAGAAACCCATTTCTCCCTTCCTCTCCTATCTCAATACTTTCTACTAAATATCCAAGCCCTTTGACACCATAACGTGTAACAGGTACACTGCTACTATTCTCTTAACTCCGTGCAGCTCTTGTGGCGGGTTTCCCGGGGGTACTACCTTCCTGTGCACCTCCAGTCTGTCCTCTTTCCTGCCTTCCTGCCCCTCTCCTGTTCAAGGCCCTCAGGTCCATGGCCTTCTCCTCTGGCTTTGGGGGCACTCACACTCTACTGGATCATGAGCTTTTACTTCTTGGCAAAATGTGTACATACAATCACATGTTCGAAGTCTACTTCTTTTTCTGTGACTTTTCCTGCTTCTCTCCTTCTGTCTCATAAATGGGCATCCAGATTTTCACTGCTCATCATGCAAGATGACTTTTATCACATCCAGTTTAGCATGAGGTCACACTGGAGAGGGGCTGGGGCCATTTTCTTTTCTTTAATCCAACCTGTTGATTGTGTTGTGAATTCAATCAAGAGCCACTACTTGTCTCCAGCAAGAAGGGGAAGCTGTGAACTCTCATCAGAGCGACCACTACTCTTCTCTGCTCAGGCACAGGGTGCAGGGGCCCCTCACACAGCTCCCTGCTATCTTGGGAGCCACACAGGGCCAAGGGACCCACTTCACCAAGGCCTGTTCTTGCCTCTCATGAGGTCTTGTCCAGCAAGGTGAGCGTCATTTAGCCTCTTAAGCTCTTTTCCTGCGCGCCGTGCCCTGGCGGCTCCCTGTGCCCATACCTACATGCTGCTACGTGTTCCTCTACTCGGGGCCACCTGTCTCTGCTTAGGGTGTGGACTTAGCTCTGTTCTTATTTTGTTGTTTTGGTTTTCATTCTTCTTACTTTTGAATGATTTCCGGAAATGGAGTGATTTATGTTCAACACCAACATGGAGCCCTTTAATTTTAATCTGTAACTTAGACTCATAACTAACACACGCTCAGCTCTGTTCTTCTCACTGGGCCAATTCTCTTCCCTCTGAGCCTATACCAGAAAACCTCCCCAGCCCTGTCAGGCAATCCATCTCCTCACACACCCACAGGCCCGCCCTGCCCACGCCGCCATGCTGGCTCACAACTCTATCACCCTCCTCCAGTCCCGCGGTGCGAGACAGTGGCCATCAAGATACACCCAGGGCTCAGGTTTGCAGCTGCAGCCCACTCCTCCGTCCAGCCTCAGGGTGAACTGGGACACCAGCTCCTCCCAGGAGCCTGATGCCCAGACACACTGTCTAGCTCCCGTTGTCGCTTCTGCCAGACAGAGTACACATGCAGGGAGTTGAGCCAGCACTGGAAGAGAGGACCTAGACTCAACACACTAGCCACCCCATTTAAGAAACCATCTAAACCTACCAGTTTTTAAAAGGGAGGCAATATGTGGAAAGATACTGAGATGAGACCTGAGGAGGGTTCCCAGTGACCCAGCAAACAGCTCTCAGCGTTAACTACCTGCCATCGGCCATGGGGCTTTGCTGGCTGTGCAGCCAGGGCCACGCTAAGGAAGCCCTGAGATGCCCCGTATCCTCCTCCTTGTCCTTTTATCACTAAGGTTCAGCAACAATCTGGGGGCTCCACAGGGCAGGCCCAGAAGAGGCTATAACCAAGCCAGCTGGATTCTCACACCTGGGCAGGTGGGTGCAGGGTAAACACAAGGTCCTTGGGGTCGCTCTCACAGATTGCACCCCACTCGCCACCTGTGGATGAGACCATCTGTCTTCGAGGTTTCAATGCCAAGTGGGAAACCCTAGACTACAGGCCCTGGGTCAGGGCACAGGCTCGAGCAGGGGATAGACAACAGATGAACCTGCCCTGCCCCATATGGCGACCCAGGCCTTCTTCCCCCATCCAACACACGCTCTTACACTCACTGTCTAGAGCTCTCACACTCATACAGTCAAACTCATAGACGCTGAGTGTGGCCACGGCCTGTCTTTCTTCCTCTCTGGGCCCCAGTACATTGCACATGAGGCTTCTCAGGTCCCAGGGGACCTGCCCTCACTCTGAAGGCCAGCCTACACCAAGAGAGCATCCATTACCAGCTTTCTTTCAGACACACCAAGCTAATCCACGCTGCTATTACTTGGCCAAAACGAAGGACAGAAAAAATTGAAAATGCATTAATATTGCAGGCTGCAACTACCTATTTCATACTTCACTGAGAAAAACTTGTGTTTAGAGTCGGTTTAAAAGAACAGTGAACACAAGGACTAATTGGATTGTGCCTTCTGAGAGACTCTGCCAAATGCCTTAGAACCAAACAGCCCCACACTGAAGCTCTCCTCCCTGCCAAAGACCCCAAAGAAGCGATATTCTTAGGTTTTTAACAGGCTGGGCCTGAGCACAGGCCACCAGGTGAGCATGGACACAGTAGGCAGGGCACAGGGGCAGGGGCTCACTGCCTGCCATGGCCAAAGAGCAATTTGTGCACATTACCCTGAATGTCTCCTGTTCCACTCAAATTTAATCTCCTAAAGAGAGGGCTTGTGCTGCCCAACTGCAATCTCTGAGGCTAATATACAAATTGATATTCCTTTCTCTGACAGGCTCTTCTAGATTAAGAGGCATGATTCCCAACAGTGCCTGGTCCAAATGAATCACGGGCCCGTGGAAAAGAGCTGGTAATTGCAGCCCTGGGGCAGTGACCAATGTGGTAGCAGCAAGTCCCTCAGTAAGTTGGGCTCAAGCACCTTGGGGACTACACCAGGGGCTATGTCGTGCTGAAAGCTCTGACTCAGGAGCAGGAGTTGACCCAGGTTGGCTGGCAGGGGAGAGGGAGGCTGACCAGCCTTTGAAACCAGGCACCCATGTGCTCCACCACTAGGGCTCCTCACCCACCACTATGTCCCTGCCAGCAGCCACACAGGATACAGGTCTTCAGGACCCGCTGAAGGAACATGCCTGTCCCCAGGGAGAGCTCAGCGAGCCTAGACAGGCTGTTCTGAAAATGACAGAAAAAGTGAAGTCACGGAGAAATGGAGACCTGGCCCACCATTCACCCAGATGCAAATTACAGAGAACTTTCTGGGCTTCTGCTTTGTCTATTCCCTAAAACGGGCCCAAGAGCCTTATCACAGGGCTGCTTATGGAAGAAGTCAGACAGCAAGTTGAAGAGGCCAGCAAACGAACCTATCTGCCAAACACCCTGGAGGACAGGGGCTGGCAGAAGACCACTTATTCCTGTTTCTCCCCTCTCTTCACTTTGCACCAAGTTCATATGTTGTTTGCCAAAACATAAGTAAACACGAAACACACACATTCCCAGCATGGGCAGAACCTAACAGCACACACACTACCACGAAGGCTGCAGCATGGATACACTCGGGTGGCCCATGGAGTTGCACATGGCGTGCCTCCTATGCTGCTTCCCAGCAGCAGAATACCATGAGGAAACTCCTCGAGCTGTGTCTGGGGGATGATGGGCTCCTGGAGCCAGTTCACCACCTTGCCTCTCTGCCTCCAGCGTGGACAGATGTAACTGGGGGTGGGTAGCCTCATAATCGTGGCCTATTCTGTGGATTCTGACCACGCTGCAGGGAGGGGCCGTTAGCAGGGTCCCTTGTCTCCCCTGGGCACCTGTTTCATAAACCGGGATGAAGCAAAGGTATCCCTCTGCTATGGCCCCCCCTAGCCACCAAGTCATTTAGCCTGCTCATTAATCTCCACCAAAAACTGGTAATAAAGCAATGGTGGAGCTGCAGAATGGTGGCCCAGGTAAGCAGGAGCACAGGTGGAAAGCATGGGTTGTGGCCCTGCAGAGACCGCCACATCAGAGCACAGCAAGCCAGGACATGATGACCTGTCATCTTGTGGTGCCCCAGCCCAGGCACAGTGCAGACACCTGCACCACATAGCACCACAGCCCAGAAAGCCTGTGCATTCATGGTTTGCCGACCTTGACCTTCCTCTTCCCCATGAGTGGCAGGGAAAACAGAAGTGGGTCAGACCCGAATGGGATTGCAGGGCTAACCAGTAGCATTGATACTTTTCCAAACACTGAATAACATTAATTTGGACTAATTACGTTGACCCAAGTGCTATATAAACCCCTTGACTAGCACATGCAAGCAGCAACTACTTTAGGGTCCCCTCTCACTCTTTGGAAGTTCTGTTTCTACTCAGACTTGAATAAATCCTACTCTTATCTGCACTCATCCTCATCAGTGGATTTCATTCTTCAAATATGTGAGACAAGAACTCATAAAGAAATTGGTGGTGAGCTGCTGAGGTCTGCTGTAACACTGGAGGGCAGAGCCCACCATTTAAGAACTGCAACCCATTTCTCAGCTACAGAGGCCCTCAGCTTATGCAGACCCCACCCACCCTAGCAGAAGTGAAGAATCTAGTTTCATCCCAAACTCTGGTTTTAACTGATAGCTTCTGTTTGGGCAAGAATGGGCCTGGGTGTGTGCAGGGCAACAGCGACAAGTGCTGCCTCTTGAGCTCCTCTTGGGTCTACCAAGAGCCAGGTCTTGGGGGACCCAGACCCCGCCACATTATGCTATGTCTTGTCAGGCTAGGGGCCCTATTCAGGAAGCCTCAGTAGAGGTGGCAGGACTCTGGCTCTAGTTTCAGACACAAGAGCCCAGGCTTACAGTTGACATCAAACCCGAAACTGAAGGTGTTGCCACTTGTATGTATCACCTAGACCAGGGTCAGACAGCTTCTGCAGGAAAGGGCCTATGGATTCCACCTTGCAGACTACATGGTCTCTGCTCATGCAGTGCACAAGCTGCTAGTGAACCAGTACAGCTAAGTTCCAAGAAAATTTTACTTACAGAAATTGCATCAGGCTGGGTTTGGCCTGTGGGCCAAAGTCTGCTCACTCCTGACCCAGACCAAACCATTACCATATGGATGAGAAAAATGTCAATCAGGACAATGGCCAAAAAGCTGAAGAGCACAGTTTGTGGAAATAGCTGGAATGACAGCACTCAGCACTTACCCAGCCTGCTCCCCACGGCAGCCTTCCTAACAACCCTAAACCTGCATGCGCTGACACAGGGGCTCACAGGACAGCGCTTCACTCAGACAAGAAAGGGTCTCCACTGGCACTTCCAAGCAGTCCACCCGTAATGCACTGGACATACCTGAGGAAGGAAGACCTGTCTTGCACTAAGCACAACTTTTGAACGTCCTGCCAACATTCACACTGGTGCCAAAGCTATTTATAATTATCTGAGACTAGCCCGAGAAACATCGCCTTTGGTAAAAATCACAAAATATGTTCTTGTGCACTGTTAGTATCAGCACATTCTTCAGAGCAGCAGCTGTAGTCGTGCTGAGGAAGTACCAGTTCTTTTTGTTCAGAACTCAGCCACGAGCTACTCATCACTGCAGAAACCTGTGTGGATGGCAGGAGGTGCAAGTGTCGGCAGCTCCCGCAGAACCCACTCAGCCAGCAGTCCTGAGAGCGGCTGCAGTGCAGCGGCCCCACAGGCGCAGGGGACGTTGCCATGAATCCTGGTGACCTTGTGCCCAAGTCCATACACTGACACACACAGTACATATAGATCACTCTCCTCTTTACTCACACTTAGGACCAGTACAGATGTTGCTACCCCTAATACTGCAGGTGCAGGAGGCAAGGAAGGGGACATTACAACTTACTCATTCTCAAGGGGGATGCTGGGGCCAACAGGATCGAGGGATACCCTGCCAGGCCAAGTCACACACAAGAACAAGTCATAGAGAAGATGGAGATCCACATGTCAGAGTATTCCAGTCCAACTAGACTACTCCATGGAAAAAGAAACTCAGCGCTTGCCTGGTACTAGGTTTGATCCTCAGCACCACATAAAAATAAATAAATTAAATAAAGGCATGCTATCCAACTACAAATTTTTATTTATTTATTTTAAATAAAGGGCTGGGCTGGGCAACTGGGCAGAAAAGGCATTTGACAAAATCCAATGCATTTTGAAGATAAAAGTACTCAATGAGTAGGAATAGAAAGGAACTTCCATAACATGTTAAAGGACAAAGATGAGCACACATGGCTAACAGCATATTTAATGATGAAAAACTGACTGACAGTTTTCTCTTGAGATCAGGATCAAGAAAAGGATGTTCATTTTTACCATGGTTATGCAGCACTGTTCTGAAATCCAGTTAGGGTCACTGGCAAAAAAAAAAAAAAAGGCATTCAAACTGTAAAAACTACTTATAGATAACATTGATCTCACATGTTAAAAAAAAAAACAAAAAAAACCTCTAAAATTAAATCTATTAGAACTAATAAATGAATTTAGCAAAACTGTAAAATACAAGATTAACATAAAAAAATCCAGAGGCATTTCTATGGACTAGCAATGAACAAATCAAAAGGGAAATTAAGAAAACAATTCCATTTTTAATATTACCAAAGAGAATAAAATACAAGTATGTTTAAGTAAGAGGGTGAAAGACTTGTAATGCTATGAACTATAAAACATTGCTGAAAGGAATTAAAAGAAAACCTCAATATAAGTAAAGACTTTCTGTGCTCATGCTCACAGGTTAGAACACTATTACTGTTAAGACAGTAAGATTCCCCAAAGTTACATACAGATTCAATGCAACCCCAGTCAAAATCCCAAATGAAAACTTTTTTTTTTCCAGAAATTGGGGGGGGGGACACTTATCCTAAAATTCATGTGGAACTGCAAGAGACCCTCAATAGCCAAGACAATCTTAAAGGAAAGAACATAAAGTTGACAGATTTTCCTCAACTTAGTACAAAGCTACAGTGATTAAAACAATCCGGCAATAGAATAAGGAAAGATAAACAGAACAGAACTGAGTCCCAAAATAAACCTAAATACCTATGATCGATCACTTGATTTTGTTTTGTTTTGGTTTTTTGGTACCAGAATGTTTTAGTCAGCTTTTTCACTGCTGTTGACTAAAGGATCTGACCAGAACAACTATAGAGGAGGAAAGGTTTATTTGAGGGCTCACAGTTTCAGAGGTCTTAGTCCACAGAAGGCCAGCTCCATTCCTCATGGCTGGAGGTGAGGCTAAACATCATGGCGGGAGAGGGTGGTACAGGGAAGGAACTCCCATCACGGTGATCAAGAAGCAGAGAAAGACTCCACTCTCCAGATATGAAATATATACCCTGTAGCCATATCCCAACTCCCACCTCCTCCAGCCACACCTACCACTTCAATTAATCCCTATAGGTGAATCAAATCACTGATGAGGTTAAGACTCCTACCATCCAACCATTTCTCCTCTGAACCTTCTTGCATTGTCTCACATGTGAGTTTTGGGGGGACACTTCAGACCTAAACCATAACACAGAAATTGAACCAAGGGGTACTTAACTACTGAACCATATCCCCAGCCTTTTTTATATTTTGAGACAAGGTCTGACTAAGTTGCTAAGGCCCTCACTAAGTTGCTGAGGCTGGCCTTGAACTTGCGATCTTCATGCCTCAGCCTCCTGAGTCGCTGGGATTACAGGCATACACCACTGTGCCTGACTCAGTTGCTTTTTAACAAGGATGCCAAGACCACTGAACAGGGAAAGAAGAGTCTCTTCACAAATGGTTTTGAGGCTACTGAACATCCACATACAAAGAATCAAGTTAGACCCCCTACCTCACACCATATTAAAAAATTAACTCAAAATGGATTAAAACCTATATGTAAAAGGTAAAATTACAAAACTCTTTAGAAGGAAACATAGGAGTAAATCCTCCTAACTTTGGATCAGGCAATGACTTATTAAGATATGGCACTGAAAAAAAAAGATAAAATAAGACTTCATCAAAACTAAAACTTTCTGTATAACCAAAGCATTTTATCAAGAGAATAAAAAGACACACTACAGATAGGGAGCAGGTATTTGAAAATCATAACCCTGACAAAGATTTAGTATTCAGAATGCACAAAGAACTCCTGCAACTCATCAACAAAAAGATGGCCCAGTTTAAAAATGGGCAATGGAGCCGGGCATGGAGGCACACGCTGACCACCAGGGAGGTGCAAATCAAAGCCATAAGATACCACTTCACACCCACTAGGATGGCTCCAATCTGAAAACAAACAAACAAACAAAAAAACAAACCATAAAATGAGTGTTAGTTCTCTCACTCCTGATATGGTACTTTCTGTCTTCCCACTTTCTTTCCTGATTGCTTTGGCTAAGGGTTTATCAATTTGGTTGATCTTACAGACCAGATTTTGAATCTGATTTACACAATCCAAAGGTACATGCAAATAAGATGAAAACAACTGAATTTCAGGTAGGACAACTGCAGTTTTTCTAGGAGAGGAGTAGAGAGTGGGGCCAAGGCCAGGACAGTCCAGATACCCAAAGCAGGAAACAGCTAACACTTTAAGGTGGAGCTTTCCAAGCAGATGGCATAAAACCCAGACTGCAGCAGAACCAGGCATGGACTCCTGTGAGAGCTGCCCACACCAGCACAGAGCCCAGGAGCCTCCCTAGGTCATGATAGCCCAGTGCCCTAAACCTGCCTGGTGCTCCTGTCCATAGGTCCCTCCTCTCTGCGCAGGCCTAGCCTGCCAGCTGTGCCCTTAGCCCCAAAGCTTCATGGAACTTTAATGCTAATAGTGCTCATGGCTGCCTCCCCCACATGGCAAAATCTTTAAATAGAGACTGTGTATTCCAGTTTAATTTGAGAGGATGCATGGTTTGATCCCAGAGGCCTTACCTAATTCCACAAAGTAATAACCAGTGGAAAAGCTGGGCAACTTGCTCCCCCACACTCAACAGCAATTCTAATTAACGTGACCACTGCTGGGCACCAGAGGCAGCATTGCTCTTCCATGTGCACACACCCATGCAGTGTCACATGAACTTGCGATCTTCGTGACTCAGCCTCCTGAGTCGTTGGGATTATAGGCATGCACCACTGTGCCTGACTCAGTTGCTTTTTAACAAGGATGCCAAGACCATTGAATAGGGAACTCGACGACATATGTGAGTCTTCATCTGTGATAAATACTACTGGAGTGTTGGCGACACCGAGTGCTGGGTCTTAGAAGGCCCTGAGGCCACAACGGGCTCCTTAGGGCACAATCTGGGAAGAAATGGCTCATGTCTCCAAGAGGTGATTTTGAGATCAGGATGGGAACCTTGCCCAGAGGCCACCATCCTGCTCTACGTCCAGCCCATCACCAGGAGGGTCTCTGGAGAGGCTTCTGCTTCTTGGTAAGGTGAGGGAGGGATCTTAAATTAAGCCCTCGCTACCATTTCCATTCCAGCTTGGAGGGAGACATGGGCTACAAGAGGCTGTATAGCCAGTGACAGCTCACACAGACACCACCAGCTAAGCACAGCCAGTCCCTGAGCTGGGAAATAACTGCTTGTCAGAAAAAGAAGCCCCGCTAGAACCCAATAGTTTCCACCCGGGACAGCCAGCTCGTTGCTCTGAAGTGGTCCTTGGTGCCACCCTAGGGAGGAGGCCTCTGCAGAGCAGAGTGACTAAGCTCCAAAGGGATGGATAGTGCTGTACTGTCAGCGTTGGAAGGTCTGGGGTAGGTACATGGCCACTGACAGATAAGTCCTGAGCCAACTGTGCCTCTGCTCTAGGGCAGCAGAAGGCAGAGCCGTCGAGACTTGGAGGAAGCCAGTACTGAGAGGTGAAACAGAATAAAATCAACAGCAGTGCATGTCTAGAAGCAGTGCTACCTGGCACATGGAGGAGTGCCAACAGGCTTTAAGGGGGTTCCTGCCACCCCATCCGCCCTCGAAGAACAATGGCTCCAGGGCCTGATGAGTGAAGTCGGTGCACATGTGCTTCCACTGACTCTGATGCTTGACCAGAATCAATGAGGTGCCTCCTCCCTAGAACAGCAGGTAAGAAGCGAGGGTCTGCAGCTAACTTCCTGCCTGCTGGATGCAGGACAATGAAATCTACCTAGGAGAAGCAACTGAACATGAAAGCCCCTATGGAAAGGAGCTTCCCCACCAAGCAGTTGCTCTAATCCGGAGGCTCCATGTCCTTGGAAGACCTTGCATGCATAGGTTACCCTGGCAAGGGCTCTCTGGAGCTTAGTGGCAGTTGACACAGGCATCCACATGGCCCCATGCTCCCTGGTTGGAGGGAAAGCCCAGGTGCACAAGGATCAAGCAACACTGGGACTGCGGAGCAGTGTGGAGGGCAAGACGTGCCTGGGAGGAGCTGCTGGCAGGGCTCAGGAACGAAGGCAAGTGACTCTGGAAAAGCTGGCAGGGCAGGCTCTTCAGAGAAAGGAGAACTGCTCCTGCACCAGGCAGGGTCACCTGCCCTCTCCGAGACACTCCATCCCAAGAGGGAGCTCAGGACAGTGAGTGAGGGGCCTGGGGGCTTGAGCAGCATAGCAGAGGAGAAGTGCTGAAGGCTGACACAGCATGAAACTGGTAGCTGGAAAAGAGCTGAGCAGAGAGCACCACCAAAGGTGCCCAGAGTTGAAATCACAAAGCACTGAGTACCTAGAACTAGGATGAGGGCAAGACCCGCCCCTTGGTGGAATTACTCCCAGCTTTCTAAAGATAAATTAACCAATTCTTCTTTTTGTGATTATAGACTAAATCTTTTTACCTTTTGTCTGGTAGAATCCACAGGGGTTCTTTCTGCTAAAGCATACACCTTCTCCTCCTCTCTCCTCTCCCTCCCCTAAGCCCAGCAGGGGTTATAAACAAGCAACCTGCCAGCAAAAGGAACTACAAACACCTGGGAGTGCATCTGCCAAGGGACACACACCAGAAGTACACCTAACAGAGGGGCAAGAACCTCCAGGTGGAGGGAAGGACAGAGAGGCCAACATGGGGAAGAAGCACATGAGGTGTCCATACTGCAAAGACCTCATGGGAGTCAGCCCATGGGTTACACAATTCCAACAGGGTTTCTAGGAACCCTGGGAAGCTGACTCTGAAGTTCACTTGAAAGAGAAACCATGAGGATGCCTAGGGCGATTCTGCAAAAGAAAACCACAGAAAGGTCTCACAGAATAGACACCACACACAGCATAGGGCTCTGCCACTCAGAATCTATGTCCTGGCGGCAGGGCTCCTTCCACAAGGGAACTTTTCTTCTACTTTTCTGAAGGTGAGTGGGGATCCACCTACCTTCTATGGTTAAGGCCCAGAAATTAAGCCACTGGAAACTTATTTTCTGGGCTAAGGTAACAACTTCAGACTACTGTTTCTAAAGTGCACCCTTGCAAGGTGACAGGGTCTTGGACCTTTGCTGACCTGATGGGAAGAGACAGAGGTGCATGGACAACCTGCTCCTAAATGTCCACATCTAATCAGTCAGCTGCTGGCCTGGCCCTGGCCCGTGCTCGGAGGCTGAGTTCTACTAGATCCCCCATTTCTGTGGAGCTCACAGGACACTTGGAAATGGCACCTCATGGCTGCAGTACAGGGTTCCCAGGGTTTGGAGGCACCTGGGACTGAGCTCCAGCAGGCTATCTCCTAACTATGTAAACATGGGCACATCACAGTCCTCACTGAGCCTGTTCCCTCCTCGGAATAATTGGAACCACAATTTGACCAACTTACGGGTTTGCCAGGAGGGTCATGGTAAAATAAGCCACACAGAGCACTGAGTATGTGACTGGAACAAAATGTGCAGCAACAAACACTGGCTACCCTAAGATCACTGTGCCTAGGAAAATGCGATGGTGAGATGATGGTGGTGGTGATGACAATCATGTCCCACAAAGGCAGTATGAAAAAAGCGTGTCTGCATCAAAAAAACTGTGCACCATTGATCAAGTAGGATTCATCCCTGGGATGCAAGGATGGTTCAATATACGGAAATCAATAAATGTTATTCACCACATCAATAGACTTAAAGATAAGAACCATATGATCATCTCGATAGATGCAGAGAAAGCATTCGACAAAGTACAGCATCCCTTTATGTTCAAAACATTAGAAAAACTAGGGAGAACAGGAACTTACCTTGACATTGTAAAAGCTGTCTATGCTAAGCCTCAGGCTAGCATCATTCTGAATGGAGAAAAGTTGAAGGCATTCCCTCTAAAATCTGGAACAAGACAGGGATGCCCTCTCTCACCACTTCTATTTAATTTAGTCCTTGAAATACTAGCCAGAGCAATTAGACAGACAAAAGAGATTAAAGGCATAAAAATAGGAAAAGAAGAACTTAAATTACCACTATTTGCGGATGACATGATTCTATACCTAGAAGACCCAAAAGGGTCTACAGAGAAACTACTAGAACTCAGGGCTGGGGATGTGGCTCAAGCGGTAGCGCGCTCGCCTGGAATGCATGCGGCCCGGGTTAGATCCTCAGCACCACATACAAACAAAGATGTTGTGTCTGCCGAGAACTAAAAAAATAAATAAATATTAAAAATTCTCTCTCTCTCTCTCCTCTCACTCTATCTTTTTAAAAAAAAATTTAAAAAAAGAAACTACTAGAACTAATAAATGAATTCAGCAAAGTGGCAGGATATAAAATCAACATGCATAAATCAAAGGCATTTCTGTATATCAGCGACAAAACTTCTGAAACGGAAATGAGGAAAAACACTCCATTCACAATACCCTCAAAAAAAATAAAATACTTGGGAATCAACCTAACAAAAGAGGTGAAAGATTTATACAATGAAAACTATAGAACCCTAAAGAGAGAAGTAGAAGAAGATCTTAGAAGATGGAAAAATATACCCTGTTCATGGATAGGCAGAACTAACATTATCAAAATGGCGATATTACCAAAAGTTCTCTATAGGTTTAATGCAATGCCAATCAAAATCCCAATGACATTTCTTGTAGAAATAGATAAAGCAATCATGAAATTCATATGGAAAAATAAAAGACCCAGAATAGCAAAAGCAATTCTAAGCAGGAGTGTGAATCAGGCGGTATAGTGATACCAGATTTCAAACTATATTACAGAGTAATAGACAAAAACAGCATGGTACTGGTACCAAAACAGGCGGGTGGACCAATGGTATAGAATAGAGGACACAGAGACTAATCCACAAAGTTACAACTATCTTATATTTGATAAAGGGGCTAAAAGCATGCAATGGAGGAAGGATAGCATCTTCAACAAATGGTGTTGGGAAAACTGGAAATCCATATGCAACAAAATGAAACTGAATCCCTTTCTCTCGCCATGCACAAAAGTTAACTCAAAATGGATCAAGGACCTTGACATCAAATCAGAGACTCTGCGTCTGATAGAAGAAAAAGTTGGCTCCGATCTACATATTGTGGGGTCGGGCTCCAAATTCCTTAATAGGACACCCATAGCACAAGAGTTAATAACAAGAATCAACAAATGGGACTTACTTAAACTAAAAAGTTTTTTCTCAGCTCAGCAAGAGAAACAATAAGAGAGGTAAATAGGGAGCCTACATCCTGGGAACAAATCTTTACTCCTCACACTTCAGATAGAGCCCTAATATCCAGAGTATACAAAGAACTCAAAAAATTAGACAATAAGACAACAAATAACCCAATCAACAAATGGGCCAAGGACCTGAACAGACAGACACTTCTCAGAGGAGGACATACAATCAATCAACAAGTACATGAAAAAATGCTCACCATCTCTAGCAGTCAGAGAAATGCAAATCAAAACCACCCTAAGATACCATTTCACTCCAGTAAGACTGGCAGCCACTATGAAGTCAAACAACAAGTGCTGGCGAGGATGTGGAGAAAAGGGTACACTTGTACATTGCTGGTTGGACTGCAAATTGGTGTGGCCAATTTGGAAAGCAGTATGGAGATTCATGGGAAAGCTGGGAATGGAACCACCATTTCACCCTGCTATTGCCCTTCTCGGACTATTACCTGAAGATCTTAAAAGAGCATGCTACAGGGATACTGCCACATTGATGTTCATAGCAGCACAATTCACAATAGCTAGACTGTGGAACCAACCCAGATACTCTTCAATAGATGAATGGATAAAAAAAATGTGGCATTTATACACCATGGAACATTATGCAGCACTAAAAAATGACAAAATCATGGAATTTGCAGGGAAATGGATGGCACTAGAGCAGATTATGCTTAGTGAAGCTAGCCAATCCCTAAAAAACAAATACCAAATGTCTTCTTTGATATAATGAGAGCAACTATGAACAGAGCAGGGAGGAAGAGCAGGAAGAAAAGACTAACATTAAACAGAGACATGAGATGGGAGGGAAAGGGAGAGAAAAGGGAAATTGCATGGAAATGAAGGGAGACCCTCGTTACTATATAAAATTACATATAAGAGGTTGTGAGGGGAATGGGAAAATAAACAAGGAGAGAAATGAATTACAGTAGATGGGGTAGAGAGAGAAGACGTGAGGGAAGGGGAGGGGGGATAGTAGGGGATAGGAAAGGTAGCAGAATACAATAATTACTAATAGGGCATTATGTAAAATTGTGGATGTGTAACCGACGTGATTCTGCAATCTGCATTTGGGGTAAAATTGGGAGTTCATAACCCACTTCAATCTAATGTATGAAATATGATATGTCAAGAGCTTTGTAATGTTGTGAACAACCAATTAAAAAAAAAAAAAGAGCATGTCTGCATGAAGGGAGGGACTAGCAGGGAAGAGGGATGGCGAAGTACATCTTCACCTGAAGGGACAACTGGGCTCTGCAACACTGAGCACATTCCAGGAGAAGTGTGAGAAGAGGGCTACTCAGAGCAGGCAAGGGGCTGGGGGTCAGCGCAAGTGGGAGCATGTATGGGTACGCCCTTGCCAGGTGGCAAGGACTAGGTGAAGACACAGGCTGGCCACACTCAAGATGAGAACATGCCAGACTGCTTGTCTACGTCCCAAATCCACGTGCTAAAATCTCACCCAGGGCGGTAGTCTCAGGAGGAACCTCTGGGAGATGATAAGATTCTGAAGGGTGACCAGTGCCCTCAAGGAAGGGGCCCAGGAGCTTGATCACCCCTCTCAACATACTAAGCAACAGCGAGAACCAGGGAGGAGCTTCACCAGACACTTAACCTTGGATATCCAGCCTCCAAAACTGCCAGCCTTATATTTCTTTAAGCCACCCAATGTGTGGCATTTTTGTTATAGCAGGGAGACAGTCCTGAGACACAGTCACAGCCTCCCTGAACCTTCAGAGTAAGATCCAGAAGAGGCACTTGGTAAATACTGCATCAGGTAAGTTTAGCCTGAATGCAAGAGGTGCTTAAAGGGAACCTGTTGTCTGCCTCAGTCTGTAAAAGTCCTCCCTCGCACCGAGGAGCCTTGACATGTACGCCAGAAATAAGACTAAAGGCAGAAGTCAGACTAATGGGCACAGGAAGAGAGCCCTGTGCCAGCTCCATGGCGCCCAATGAGGACCAGGCTACGGTCACCCCCAGCAATGCTGCACTAAGAGGCCTGGGTCTTTTCAAACACACACATTCAGGCAGATTTGCCAGACATCCAAGGAACTTCCTCTCCCTCCAATTTGGGGACGAGGCAGTGAACGTTCAGGGAGCTACAACATGTATAATAGGAAAAATGAGAAATTATCCCCCATTTGTGCATGATATATCAAAGTGCATAAATGCATTCTACTGTCATGTATAACTAATTAAACAAACAACAATTAAAAGTAAAATAAAGCTAAGAATAAAATGAAAACAAAGATTCTATGTCATACTTAAAAAAATAAAAATTAAAATAAATAGAAACTCAGCAAGCAAAGTGCCTGCCTGTGGCCACACTGCAGGGAGGGCTGCTCCTGTGTGCACGTGAGAGGCTCTAGGTGTGAAACGGGCACTCCGAGGATGGGAGGGAGGCCAGTGGAAGGAGGCCAGAGACTCAGACTTCAAACCTTTCTCCAGACTCACTTGGGACACACTTTATGTGGCATAAAGTGAACTGGCTGCCCAAACCAGGGGACAGCCCTTAGCCTTCAGTGTCACCCATCCATCCTGCAGTCAGTTCTCCTCTAGAGCTCACCAACATCAATTTTCTCCAGCCTGGTGCCCAGTCACAAGCAGGACCTTCGCATAGAGTAACTGCTCTGCCAGTCTCCCTACCAGGAAGGGCTCACAGTTACTGGCTGGGCGGTGGGGGCCGAGCTGGCAGGTTGTGACAAGAGCAGAATCGTGATGGACAGGTAACAGTCACAAACACTGAAGAACCAGCTTGCTTCTGGTCCAAGATCCAACCTGGCATCAGCACCAAGGAGGACAGTGTACCAGCAAGGCCACCTAGGATGAGTCCAGCTCTTCCTTGCACATAACAAGAAGCCTGAGGCTCCAAGAAACCAAGTGGACTCCAGAGACGGCACACTCCTGCACATGAGGGCCCGATGCCCGGGGCCTTCACACAAGACACAGGGCTGCCTTACTGGAGGTCCCAGACGTGGGACCCTCTGTAGAACACTCTCTACCCAGGGCAAGCAGCCTCCGTACATGAAGGTGACTGTGGAGGGAGCAGACTAGGGTGACGGGAGGGCTGGTTGAGCCCTGGCTCTGCTGCAGCCACAGCACTTTCCTGGGACAGACTCACCTACCTCAGAGCTCTTGTGGGAGTGAGGAGTGAGGAGTAGGAGCCAAAGAAGAACCCCACTGGGGGAGACTGGAAACTGAGAGAAACAGATGCTTATTTACATCAAGCTGTGAGGGGTGTCATGCCTCTTAAACCAGAAAATAAACTCTCAATCCTCACTCTCTCAAGTATATAAAATATTTGAGGACTTTTTATAGTTGTGATGAAAACTTTCATCTCTTCAGCCACCACTAGCCATATCTAATTAGGATGAGGTGTGTTAGTGACAGGACTGTGGCCCGGGACTTCTTTCCTTGTGATATTAATTGCACTTAAAGAAAAAAGCATGAACTGTACTTATGTTCACTAATTAGTATGGTTTGCTGGTTAATAATGGGAAGTCAAACTGCCTTTGTCTTGTCATCTGCAATTAGCTAGAGATGTTTAGAGTTCTCCTTTTCCTCCTGGCAGATGCGCTGAGAGAGGGGCTGCAGACATGGAGGTAGGGCTGCCTCCCCCAGCAGCCTTGGACACCTTGCGTAAGGAGTTCTCCAGATGGGCCACCTGACCCCACTGTTGAGGGCCCAAGGTGCCAGATAGTACCCCAAAAGCCATCTCTGCCATAGGGAATGGGGGCCTCAGAGGCAGAGCTGGTGGCACAGTGAACTCTGGCTGCCTTTATCCACGCCCATCTCTGGATGAAGAGCTGGTCCTGTGGGTATGGCAGCAGCACTCTGGTATGTATTCTACTTCGAATTCCAGGAGTGAGGGGTTCTGGTTTAGCCAGGGGAATGAGACCTGGAGTCCACTCTGCAGAGCCCATGGCTGTGGCCTCAGACCCAAGGCAAGCAGGATGGAAGGGGTGGCCTTGAGGTCGACAGCTCTGTCCCCCTGCCCCACTGTGGTTCCCATGGCCCCTCTGCTCTGGACTTTTCTCCCCAGAGGAGGAGGAGCCAGCCAGAGATGTCAGCCTCATCCCCTGGGAGCCAGCACAGAAGAGACCACAAGTCAGAACAAAAGAACAAGGCTGGGAACACAAGCTAAATCCACAAAACGAGCAGAGCAAGCCAGCAGCAAAGGGACCCGGGAGCGCAGGAAGCGGGAGGGTGGAGAGAGCATCCCACATGGCCTCGCTGAGAGGCGCCTAGAGAGGAAGGGCACAGAATGTCCTGTTGGGATCACCCAGGCAGCCTGGGCAATCTGGGGCCACCTGCTACACGGGGCTACTAAAATAATTAAAACTGAAAAGTCAATTGGAGTTTCAGTAGGACTAGCCATAGTAACACTCATGACCAGAGACTCCCCTAACAGCTGGCACAGATAAAGCACGTTCCCATGGAGAATAGCCCCATAGGATGGGGCTGCCTAGCCTGGGGTCTGTGGCTCAGGGGAAACCACCTAGCAGGCTCAGTGAGGACAGACAGTCCCTGCTGGAGAGGAGCCTGGGGCCAGTCACACAGCCCACAGGAAACAGTGGCAGAGTCAGGATCTGAACACAGATGGCCAGGCCCTGGGTTTCTCCCCTGCCTCCCCGCCCAGCCTCCCCAAGGGCAGCATGAGGCCTGACTTAGCAGCAGATACCCCTTGGCCCCAGGTGCGCTGGTGGGAAGGTCAGAGGTAAGAGCAGATGCTGTTCCCCTGGCCCCCAGGCACTGCCATGTCTTATTTTCCTTTTAACTAGAAAGAAGGAGAGAGAAGTAAAATAAACAAGAAGAAACAAGCTGAGGTCTGGGCAGTCAGAGGCAGAGAGAAAAACCTGCGGTCAACATTCATCTGAAGGAAACCCACATGAGGAACCTGTACCCTGTCCACCTGCACCCCAGGGACATGCCCGCCTGGTGCAAGGTGCAGAGCCTGCTCATGGAGGAGACCTGCAGCACCTGTGCCACAGGGGCTGCCCATGCCCACTCTGGCCTAAGGGCCCAAAAGCTTCTATCTTCTCACCTCCCTGAGAAGAGACCCAGGGTTAGCAGTTTCTCCAAAGCCACATGGAAACAGGGGAGGGCAGGGGTCAGGGTCAAGGCACTCCTGCTCCTGAGGAAAAATAGAGGGTCCAAATTCAAGGGCAGCAGTGAGTGACCAGCCAGCTGCTTAGTCATAAAGCCACAGGCCTGGCATGTGCTTAGCACAACTCATTTCTAATTCCTCTTGGCCTCGTGCACATTATGAAAACAAGGCCCTTGGGCTCATTTCAATTCAGGTCAACACCAAGGAAACCATGCATGTTGACACACAGAACATCAGGGTCTCCCTGGGGCTCAGTAAATGGATGCACCAGTCCTCAAGGAACACCCGGCCCCTACCTCAACCCTGGCTTCCTCAAAGTCAACGCGAAACAGGCCCTTGTTGAACTGCCTGGAGGACTCAGTTATTGAGGACAAAGTGTGGAATGTCCACAGGCCAAAGAAGAGGGGGTAGAGCTGCCCACCATGATGCTGAAACCTGGCAGCCAGAGTTCGGAGGATGCCGCAGACTATGAACCGCAGTGCAGCAGCAGCCAGAGTGGATGCGGGAGGTTTCAGAAGAGGTGGTAAGAATGATGCTCCTGACGCTGAGCTGTGCTGCGGCCTGCCACCTGCCTCCTCACTGGCACCCAGATGTGGTTGGCCTGCAGCCCCACCCTGGCCCTCCTGGAAGGCTGCCTCAGCACAGCAGCGTGCTACTGCACCATCCACCATGAGGGCAAGGAGTCCTCCCAGGACCCCTTGCTGTCCCTCTACAGTTGACCTCCTGAGGCTTCAGGGCTGTTACCTAAGTACTGCTATCCACATTCACTTCCGAAAAACCAGCCCTACCTGCCCTGGATGGCGCTTCTGGGGATCTCCAAGGGACAGCCTTCTCCCCTCATGGCTTCTCCTGATAGGGTCTGGGAAGGAGCCTCTCTCCCAGGAAACACTTCCTTCTCCAGGACTTGAAACAAAAGTGCCCCCTCGGAGCCCTGGCTCACAGCTTCTGCCTGGATACGAGGCCAGGATGCAGGAGTGCCCAGAAACAGGCTCCGCTCTGGTTCCCTCCAGCTTCACACTTGCTCCAGGATAGAAACGCCACCCAGGGCACAGGACTCCACTTAAACCTGGCGCAGGTCCTCAGGTTCTCTACAGCACCTGTGCCATTTTCCCTACAGCGAAGCCAGCCCTGCTTTCCATGGCCCTCCACCATCATCCTATCACCATCCTAATCCCCTGCCCCTCGGCCCTGGCCCCCTCTCCCTTTCCCTGCAGTCCTGTCTTCACTAGCAGCTCAGATCTTGCTGTTTATTCTCTGCGCAGTCACAGTTGGAACCCTCCACTGTGAGCCAGGAGGGCAGGAGCCTGTGCTGCTGGCTGCTGCATCCCCAGAGAAGCCAAGACTGTCCTTTAGTACTTGCTGAGTGGACAGCAAACATGCCAAGACTCCGCACAGCTTCCCACAGGCGTCTCCGCTCTGCTCAGCCCCATATCTGGGCTTCTGCCCAGCAGGGACTCAACCAGACCTCTCTGGGGCCAACCCCACCTGTGCTGCTAGGGCCAGCAGGAGCCCAGCCCCCACTGCATCTCCTCATGGCTCACCTAAGCATCTCTGGCATCACGCGTCCTTCAGCGCCTGCTGCACATGTGGGGCAGTGGGAGCTACCCAGCAGAGGCCAGCAGTCTGCTACTGGCACAACTGGAACTTACTTTCCATCACACCACTCTTCCATTCTCCACACCATTTCCAAAGACAGGGAAGGACGCATGCCTGCAGGACAAGCCCTGACAGGGATAGGACTCTAGACCCAGGATCAAAGCAGTAAACTGTGGGCGGCCCTTTGCCACACAGTGACAGCTTAGCACCATTTCAGAACTCACCATGTCAGCTCTCTGTTTCTGGCCTCCCAGTTCCTCCAGAGCCTGCGTCAACTGGGCCTGCAAAATAAGACCAGGATGGTCAGAGGCTGTGTGTGAGCACTCCCTCCCAGGGCTGCAGCAAGGACCCTCTCCCACCTTCACTGCAGCCTCCTCTCCCTGCTGGGCCAGCAGGGCTGGGAGTTGGGCAGCAGGCAGCAGACCAGGTCAGCCAGGGTTGATTGCCCCTGTAGACAGGACAGGATCCTTGTTTGATGAATGTAACCGAGTGAATAGTCTGGTAACATGACACCCAAAATCTGTCCCAAACCCTGCTGCTGGGTTATGCATGGAGATAGGAGACACTTGGCATGGGGTGCTCAGTGCCCTCAGTTGATGGAGGAAACCATCCACCTCCCTCTGGCACATGCACATTCTAGAGAAACTGACTGATGTAGCTGTGCTGATAGGCTACATGCCACACAAACCTAAAACTCCAGATAGCCTGTTCTGAGTGGGCCATGGAAAGGCCAAGCAAAGAAGCAGGGAGTTCTTGACCAGATGAGCCAAGGGTGGCTGTACTGGGCCTGAGCTGTACTCCTCTTGACCAAGAGCCTATGAGCACGAAGGCACCATGTCTGCCGTAGCTTTGGGCTGACATCACCAGCTCCGACTCCAGCCAAGACCAGCATCCCTGAGGCTGCCTGGAACCTGCTGAAGCAATCTAGCAACGAGAAGCTGTCTATGTGAGGCCCAGCAGCAGTTCCTGAGGCCACCTGGGAAGAAGCACAGACTAATCCCAGAGTGGCAGCACAGGGACCCAGCCCTATGGGCATGGTTGGCCTCCAGAGACACACGTGGCCTCTTCACTGGCCATGTCCTCAGGTCAGGGTAAGATCACATAGTGAGAATAGATCACAGCCCCCACAGGCACTGTCCAGGCTGCCTCTAGTGGACAGGAAGCAACACATGGAGAAAGGGAGGATGCCGGCAAGGGAACATCCCCTGCCCTAAAGCTAACAGCATGGGCTCTGTCTCTAAAGCCACCATAAAGTGACTCGACCACATACAACTATGGTCATCTTCACAGAGCCAGGGAGAAAGCCCACCCCAGAAAGGCAGACTCCTTGTGCTGGAAGTTCTGCAAAAGGCTAAAAGGCTAGAGGAACCATCCCTCCAATTTGACTCCTGGGCAGCCACCTTCAGGAGGTAGCACCAACTGGACCTCCTCCTCGAGAGGCACCTGCAGACAGGGAGGGCAGCCGAGCACCTATGGAGGCTCCCAGCATGGCGACTCCTGACTGCTGTTAGCCACCTCTTCACAATCCTGGCAAAGAAGGAAAACTGAAGCCTAGAAGCCAAATCCCACCGCAAGCCTGATCAGTGGTCAGTGACCAGGGCAGGGGAGCTGGGGGCCAAAGTCCCGGGGCCTGTTCTCGGTGCACAACTCTTCCACTCTGCCCAGAGGAGGAGGCTGCTGTTTCTTGGGCAAGGGAAGCACAGCAGATGCTGACACCCCCACCACACTCCAAACATCTACAAAGCAATACAAAAACATAAGCTATGCGACAAAAAAGCGGGCAAGATGCACACTTCCCAGAACAGGAAACATATGACGGCGTGCACTGGAAGGCAATTAACATGGGCAGTAATGAGGAAAATGCAAATCAGGACCAACAAGGAGACACAAAAATTGCAAAATTCAGAACTCCTAGTTACAATACTAGAAGTGGAAAGGACGTAAGTCAATGGAGTCTTGTCTGTGGACATGGGGAAGGAAAACTATTGGGAAAACAATTTGGTCTTAAAGTTTAAATCTGCATAACCTATAAGTCAGTAATTCCACCCAAATATATATTCAAAGCAACTATTACACGTGCTTTGACCACCCTACCTCTGTCCACTGGCCACTGAAAGATGGTGAGCAGCAGCTGCCTTTTCTCACTACAGTGCCCGCATCTGAGAGACAAACAGTGCCTGCTCGAGTACCAGCATCAGCAGGAACCCAGAAAGCTCCCCCAAATCAACAGACATGTCCCATCGATTACTACCAACTCCAGACAGAGCTGTGCCTCGGTAGGACAGTCAACCAGAACCAGACATCTGTGAATGTGCCATGTACATATGTGATGAGCACTGGGCGATATGTCACATCTTGTGGCTCAGTCAAGCACTTCTGGCAAAGAGGCCTCCTGAGCATGTGGCCTGGGCAAGCAGCAGGGTGAAAGGCACCTACTGGGGGGAAGAAAACATGGGCCCAACCAGGCCCTGTCTGCTCCACAGTGGAGGCCCTGTCAGTCAGCTTGTCCACATCTGGATAGTGACTAGATCCTTCCTAAGGTCCTGAATCTCGTTCACCTGAGGCACTTGAACAACAGGTTCAAGACCATCACCCCAACAGCCCTGTAGGGTCTGTGCAATAAGGACCCTCTCACCTTAGACAGACATATAGCAGCAGTCACCAGGAAAGGGCAGACAGGGGAGGCTCTTCTCCCCAAGCTCATGTGCAGTACCTTTAGCAATGCTGTTCCTGATGTGGTGGGGAGTCAGCAGAGACAGTGGGAGCTGGGCTCAGCTCCACAGTATCTCCTCCATGCTCTTAGGGGCATCAGTGTGCCTTCTTCTTGCTGCCTCTGCAATGACCTCAGGAAATGAAGCCGGCCACACAGTCCATCTGCTGCTGTCTTCTCCTTAAAACTTCCTGCTAGGACCAGGCTGCCTTCTAAGCAGAAAAACCCCACCAAGGTATCTTGCCCACCAGCTGTTCCCTGAATGCCACAGCTGATGTGCACATCTGAGCCAGTGGCCTGGTGTTGATGGCCATCGGTTATGTTCATTCCACTCAAGCTGAGAAAGCTTCTGCTCTGCCCAAGATATCACCACCATGAAGAAAGCTAGACCTGACCTTAAGGCTGCAACTGACAGGGAGGCTGAGGCCCTAGAGTGGGGTGCTGGAGTCCCCACGGCAGCCCCTGTTTATTCTCTGGAGAGGTGAAGAGCTATCTCAGGGACAACTGACAAGGCAGGTCTCAGTATGAAGGTGTTGTCTTCAGGGACCGTGTGGCAAAGGTGGCACATTGCCAGTACAGCATCCACTGCAGGAACACACATAGCCATGATGGGGTGCTGTGTGTGCTCGGACACGAGCCCTAGACACACGCATCATTTGTGACACGTGGATGCTGTGCCAGGACCTCAACAGGGCTATTTTTATCCTTACTCAAGTGTGAAGTGGCTCCTGATGATCTCGCACCCCTGCTAGCACGCAGCAGGCCCAGGACGTGGCAAGAAAACCTGCAGGAGGACGCAAGCTGGGACAGGACACCTCAAAGCCCTGATGGGGGCTGGCAACAGCTTCTGTCCAATCACAAGATGGCTGACTGGAAGGACCCTGAGAGCAGAGTAAGCCCCACGTAGAGGCTGTAGCCCATGCAGGTAGATCTCCCCAAGGTCACAGTTAACACGGGAGGGGCTTGATGAAACTCAAGCCACAGGCCGCCCACTTTCCTGGTCTAGCTGACACAGACCTATGACAAAATGTGACAAGCTAGCCATCCTGAGAGATCTTTCTAGGCCATAGAATCAGGTCTCGTTTGAGGCCGAGTGCCTTCTCTGCAAGACAGTGGCCTTGGGTTATGGCTATGGATGCAGAAGTACTCTTGCCTATGAATGGTGGCTAGAAGACAGTTAGCTTCCACTGGCTGCAGAGCGAGCTGACTCCCAAGCAGGCAGCTCCATGGCCAGGTGCATGGTCTGCAGAGCCTGGTTAGGGTACAGGCTGCCAGTCTGGAAACTTAGTGGGCAGGAGTGGGCTTTGCTGAGGTGGAGGACATGAACCCTGCCCCAGAATACCCTAGCACATTCAGCTCAATGTTAACGATTCTGCAGGGCACTGGGTCGAAGGTGTGGGCCTGGGTTGGCTCCCCAGCATTACCAGGAATTTGTTAGAAGCACAGGATCACAGGCCCCAGTCCTCATGCTCTGAGTCAGAGGGAGGGTCTAGTGTTCTGACCAGCCCTGTAGGGATGCTGATGCAAGCCCAAGTCTGAGAATTGCTGCTGGGGAGACTGAATTTAAAGCCACACAACCAGAATTCAAATTCCGATGTTTCTTCCTGTCAACAATGTCATACTCAACCAATGGTAATTTCCACAAAATCTGATGAGCTCAGCTGTCAGAATCTTATTGTTCCATCTATAAGATGGGCATACCATCCCTATCTCATGGGGTTGTTTTTAGAATTAAAAAGAATGTATGTGAGAACTTGGCTAAGGCACAGCAGGTGTCCTTGCTGAAAGGCGGTGTGGAGAATCACGCTCCACCAGTGGGAAGGAAGAAAGACTTCCTTTACCCACGAGGCTCACCTCCTGGCACATGCCTCTGTCCCAGTGCGCTGGAGCCTTCCACTACGTGCTGAGGACCAGTGCTTTCAACCTGTCCCCAAGTTCCTAGTTGTGCTCAAACACAGACAGCTCTCAGCCTGGAGATCAGGTGTTTTTTCCTTGGCTCGCCCTCTCACCGTTTCAAGGTTTCCCATCATGCTTCGTCCCTGCTTTTCATGGTGTGATCTTCTCTAGCTCTTCACACAGCAGAGCAGTAAATAAACACACTCAGGAGAAAGGAAAGTCCTTTGCGAGGGCAGTGCCATCTGAGCCCCACAGAAGTAATGGGGAGGAAAAGAAGAGAGGGAATGGTCTGATTTTTCTAAGCTGGAAGTCAGAAATTATTCCAGCTCCACTGCAATCTGAAATTGGGATATTTCCACACAACACACCTCACAGCCAGCAGCACTGTAATCTGTTTTAATTAAATAAACTGGAAACGCAGATCAGGCCGATGAGTGGAATGAAGGTGCCACAAACTTATATTTATAGCTCTATCGACAGAGGACTCATGACATCTGCTACCAACTTCTGCAGCTGTTTTATAAATGGAATAAATAAAACCCATGCAGAACAGCACCAACCTCACCAGAGACGGGCTACTGGGATTCTCCCAGCTCGACATTTCCAGTTTGTTTTACTGAAATGTTTTTGCCCACATTAGAGCAGACGGAGGAAGCTAAGTAGGCTATGTGAGCACTGAGAGGAGGGGAAGTGAATTCCCCGTGGCTGCCAGGCTTGGAGCCTGCACTTGCCCATCTGCGAACATGAGCCCTGTGCCCTCAAGCACTCACACAGGCCCCAAGGGCACACTGGTGGGCACAAGCCAACAAAAAGCCTGCTGACCCCAAATTAAAGCAAACAGGAGCCTGGGTGAAGGATGGGGTGGGACGAGAAGGACAGAGCAGAGCAATCAGACAGACATGAGAGCTAAAAGTAGAGAGGACGGGAAGCCTAGAGACAAAAGAAGAAATGAGTGGGCCGGGGCGGAGGCAGAGAGTGGAGGGAAGCAGCAGCCCCACTCCCATGAGGGCCTCTGAACCCCACCATCCAGTGGCACTCTTCTACCTGATGCCCAGAGCCCACCTCTCAGACCAAGATACTGGGGGGTACACACATCTGTTTCTTGACTGTGGATCTGGATGCCCAATCAGATCCCTGCAGCTGTAAGGAGTGTCCCCATAGGCACCTCAGCCACCCTCTGGCTCTTGAGGACAACTGAGCACCACGAGGGATGTGAAGCCTCATTTGTAAGCTTCCCTGCCCCCCAGAAGAAGCTTGAATCTCAGTCACTAGTGAAGTTTGCCCATTTGAGAGGCCCTGAAGGCCCTCTGGGTTCCATAAGGTCACATGATCTCACTGTGCGACAGTATAGGACCCTCGACCAACAAGCTCCTAACAGGCAGCTTGGAACAACTTTTAAAGTGCTCCAGGCATGGGTGGCTTCCAGAACTTAGAATGTGTGAAATTTTGCTATTCAATAAACAATTGAAAAACTCACCCACCAAAGACTTCAAGGGCACTAGCCCTGCCACCTGCAACCAAGACCAGTGTCCAGTTGCTCTGGACTGCCAGGTGAGGTTGAGCTGGCCTCTTAGGACTGCAGCCCAGCAGTGCAACCTGAGCAGGGGATTCAAGTAGCGCAAACACCTGCCCCACTGTCCCGCCCTACACTCAGTGCCCATGTCCCTAGGGCCAGGACTGATGGTGGGTTCAGCACTCAGACCTGGGACAGGGACTGGGGTGTGTCCGATGTGTTGCCCCCAGGGCAAGGCAAGGATCAGGAAGTTCTGCTTAGGTGGCTTCAACTGTGACAGGCTCACCCCTATCCCACATGGATGGCAAGAAGTTAAAGGAGATTATGCAGGCCACAGTGTGGCACCCACAGGACACTCAGTAAGTGACATCTTCATTAATAGGACCAGCACAAAGGAGACAGCAGACTTCAGTAAATGGGCTCATGGTCCAGGGATGACCTGCCCAGAGTCCCATTCGCTAGAAAGAACCGGGCTGGAGATGGGAAGGTTCTGACTGTGGATCCCCTACTGGGCTGGGCATTGGATCTATGGGCCAGAGTGTGGGTGGGCTGATAGCAGGTCACAGGAAAGAGCAACCTATAACCTCACAGCTGGCTTATTCCTGGCCCCTGGCTGGTCCTTGCCAATCCAGGATTCTATTCAGTTTCCCTGGCAATGGGGCCCCGGACACCCCGGGAGGTTCTGCCACAGCAGCCTCAGCACTAAGAATAGTCAACTGGTGGCTCAGAAGTCAGAGCCCTGTGGGGAGAGACCACAACTCACGGCCTCATCTGGAGTGGGCAGGGGTTGCTATGGCCACTGGACAGTTCCATGGGATATGGGAGCCATGAGACCGGAAGCTTCCCACCTTGGGTGGACTCAGCTATTACAGTTTGCACCAGCCACAGATACCTTCTAGGTTCTCCATTTCTCCTGTGTGGGAAGCAAGCAATCGTCCTCGCCATGGCTGGAAGGAGGACCCAGGTCAGACCTCTGCCCCACAGCCCTCCTCACCAGGCCCATGCAACCACCAGATCTCACAAGACATCAAGGCCTTTTCATAGTAAGTGGAAGCTGGAGATGTGGACACCACCCTGAGTCTTGTGACTGGTACCCCGTCCCTGAGGCTAGCCTTAACTGTGGGGGCATGGCCACTTCAGGCAGAGCCCAGCCCAACTCTCACTGGACTCCACACCTCCCACCAGGCTCTGCCTCTTCTTTGTCAATGTGCTTATTGGTGCCCATTGTCATGGCCGTGTTCTCCTGAAGTCTAACCTGTGCCATGCCTATGAGGAGGACCAAGCATAGGGTACCCCTGGGCAACTGCCTGGGCCCAGGGACTTCCTCAAAAGCTCCTGTGGCCAGCCAGTGGCCCCCAACTAGCCTCTCACGGAGGGCTGCCCTGCAGTGGGAACAGGAGGATGCGGGCCTGCCAGGGCAACACTGCCTTCCCAGGGCAAAGGGCTGGTGCTAAAGGCTGGAACATGGGGTGGGGGACAGAGAACATCTAAGAGGCCCTTCCCCTGAGGGCACTATGGACCTGAAGCTGCCTGGGGAACCACACCTAATGCCAAGATCAGAAGTACCCCTACTGACCTGGCTCTTGCTTCCAGGCAGCAAGGCCTCTACCCTGGGGAGCCGCTGGACAGTGCAGGAGCCCGTGTTTGCCCTGCTTTCCCCAGTTCTTCTCTAAAGCACCACGCTTCCACATAAAAATGAACCACCCTTAACAAACTATAGGAGAAACAGCCACCACCTGTGTGCTTCCCTGTGTGGAGGTACTTCTGTGATGTTACCCAGGGCTGGGAGAAAGTCCCCCAGTTCCACTGGCCCTTGCTCAGTCAGCATCCCCAATCTAGACAGCCAATCTATCCTCCATAGGATAAGGTTGTGTTGCCACCCTCACCTCACTGTGAGTGAAAGCAGATCTCTTGGGAAAGTTAGGGAGTTCTCAAACCTCACACCTCATTTGGTCCTAAATTACCTGAGAGCAACCGCTCTGCATGAGGAACTGCAACCAGGATGGAACTGTTGGGTGCCTCTTAGGAGCAGTGCTATGCCAGGCAGAGACCTCCTCTAGCCTCACTGGGACCCTAGGACCCCATACACACCTCCCATAGAATAGAGTCCAGATGACTCCTCCGTCCAGTTTCCCAAGTCTCCCCAGAGGAGCTTCACCCTCCACAAGCACAGGCTCTGGCGCCTCACTCCCTATGCCTAGCAGCAGACCTTGACCTGTTGTACCCTCATTGAACAGGGAACTCCACAGCACCTGACTCAGCACAGCCACAGAGGTCTGGTCCATGGGAGAAGGACCCAATGGGGAGGAAAGATGAAAAGTGGGGGCAGGGGAGAGGCAGCCTTCTCCCCAGCAAGCTTCCTGTCTGGGAAAGCACAGGGGGTGTTCCCGGTTGAGCAGGAGAATAAAAACAATGTTGAGGAGAAACCCTCCCTGGGGCTCCTCCACAGCAGACCCATCTGAGGGCTCTCAAACCTGCCCCAGGCCCAGAAGCAAACCACAGGGCTGCAGCTGCTGCCACCTGGTGGTGGCAGGAAGTCCACAGTTTCCCACCTCTGTGGATCTAGGTACTTGGACAAGACTCAGAGGGGCATCCAGTATGTCCCCCCAGCTCACACTCAATCCAACAACTATTGCATTCCCAAGGGCTGGGGATGCCACTGCCCATGCTTTTCTCCCCCTGCCAGGCAGCAGCATGCCCCCTCAGGGACAGTTCTACAAAAGAAGGCTGCCGTCTACCACGTGGAACCCTGAGGGAGATGAGGTGCCAGGCCAGAATATTTGGCCACCTCAAACAGCAGAGTAGGTGGCATGTCCACTGACTCTAGGCAGCAAGTGGTAACTGGTGGACCTGGAAGGAGGGCGAGGAGGTCCAGAGCACTGCATGTGGGTCTCTACCTCAACACAGCCATGGGCTGCTGAAGCCCAGGTCCAGAGGAGCAAGGCTAGCGAGAGGTCAGATCACTTCTGGAGGGCCCAAGGGACTGTGTGCAGAAGGAAACAGCCATGACAGAGACCCCAGGTAAGGAGCAGGGAGCAGCTCTCAGACCCCACCCTGCACCTGGACTGGCCCCTTGAACCCCACAGTATTGGAAGGCACAGCTGGTGTCAAAGTGCACTCCAGCTGGGCCTCTAATCTCTCTGTCTGGCAAATCCCCCATAACTTCAGGAGACACAGGAGAAGCGGGCAACCTGCCCTTATATGTCCCAAAATAGAAAGTGAGAAGGGTCTCCTGACACACACCCATGAACCAGGCGATGGCTGAGATCCACCAAGTTGCCCCAGGTAGTACAGTGAGCACATCTGGTCAGTGAGTGCTGATATTGAAACCTGGGTCATGACACAGAACTCGAACACATGGCACCAGCTGTGCTCAAATGCTGGGCTCATAATGACCTGTGCAGAACATGTGGCCAACACAGATGGGGATTTCTCAATGTGAGAAATGCTAGGGATGATGGAAGATGTCGAGCCGTCCCTGCATATCTCTCTTCATTAGCATTTCATATGGAGTCAAATGGGTGGTAACAGGGTAGCTATTAACGCGCTCATGTCCATGATGGCTTCACTCTGTGCAGCCAAGGATGGAGGGCCTGCTCCTAGGCACAGACACTGAAGCAGCAGAATGAGTTCCCAACCAATGGGGTTTGGAGGTCAGTACAGAACCAGAGGTCTCTCTCACTCGTGGTTCACTCTGCTGAAGAGTGCCATTGAGGGCTGACCCCAGGCAGAGACATAGTATAGGCCCCCAGGGTGCCTGCAGGGACCTCAGAATAAGCGAGAGGCTGAAAGGATGTGAGGACAGCCCAGTCTGCAGCCTCCTGCTGTGGAGCAGGAACCCTGGGACCCCACACCCACCTCCCATAGGATAGAGCCCAGATGACTCCTCTGGCCAGTTTCCCAAGTCTCCCCAGAGGAGCTCCACCCTCCACAAGCACAGCTCTGGGCGCCTCTTTGCCACCTGCCACACCCAGAGCCCTAGTCTTGGCATTCCCCGTACCTCCTCACATACTGGGTGACCTGCCAACCACCTTCCCCCATCTCCCTGGACGTGCCAGCCTCCAGGGGAATCAAGGTGGTCCAAGATAATTCCCTCATATGAACCTTGTTCTCCCAACACAGCACCCCTAACCTGTTAAACAGGTGAAGCTTGTTTATTAGACATCTCCCTCACCTATCAGCTGAGCTCCAAAGGGGCAGGAACTCTGCTGAATGTTCCCCTGTACGGAACTAGGCCCAGTGGGAAGCAATTGTGGCCACACAGGAATCCTGGCTCTCCCCTCTAGACCCTGGCCATCTGTCCAGCTGGGACATCAGAGGTGATCTCCAAACACTGGCTAAATGAGAAATGTAGACAGCACCCTGCATGGTGTGATGAGCCACACCAACACCTCTCATCTGCATCACCATCACACTGTGGATCCAGGCCCATCATGGTGACAGTGAGCACCAAGACCAAAGGATACCACAGAAGCTTCTGGGAGTGGCAGTGCAGTGGTGCAGAGCAAGTGCTGTGGCTGCACTCTAGGTCTGGCACTGTCCCATACCAGCTCAGTATCCTGTGCACACCCCCAGGCCTCTCTTGGCCTTGGCTTCCTCCTCAGGAAAATCAGGATAACAACAGCACCTGCTTCTGGAGATGGAAATAAAGTGCAGAGCCGGCTGGCAATGCTGGCCAACTTGGTTGTGGAGGTTTTCCTACCTAAGAGGAGGCATTGCCCATGCCCACAAGAGCTATGCTGCTCCTGCCAGGGAGTGGAGCAAACCCCTCCTCAGCTCTGCTAGGGAAACATTGGCATTTGTACCTCAGGGTGGGATGGTTTGCTGGGAAGCTGTGACCAGGCATGCAATGTTGCATTCTCAGGCCCATCAGGCAGATCCCAGCTCAGAGCAGATACAAGCTGTCCAGGGAAGAGAGGCCATGCAGGGCTCTGACCAGCCCAGGTACTCATCAGCAGAAAGCCTCAGGAGCCAATGAGTCATGCTAAGACAGATCTGCCCTCCATCCATTTTCCTCTAGAAGAGGACATGGGGCATCAAAGAGGGCCCAAAGGTGATGCAGGTGGCAGCAGGAGAAAGAAGAAAGAGGCCACAGGCTGAAGCTGCCCTCTACCCAGAGGACCCTTTAGCATCCCAGAACAGAGACTTGGAGGGAAATCACACAAGGAGAAACCGCTGACCCAGGGACATGGGAAACACAGATCCAAGCCCACACTCTAGACCTCAGGGCTACCTCTGAGGCCCCCAGAGGGAACTCTACTCAGCAAAGGCCACCCCTCAAATTGACATCCTACAATACCTGCCATCTGGACAGGACTATCTAGGATCCCTCCAACTACCTCATGCCATGAAGAAAATTAAAGCAGACCATGTATGCAATATAACCATCCATGACCACACCCTCCCCCATAGTCTCTGGTCCAAGGAGGATGACCATCTGGGGACATGGGCCCTTTACCCACCCATGGCTCAGACTTACTTCCATCTCCGTACTGTGGGCATGCACCTTCTGCACCATGTCTTCAGCCTCCCGCACGCGCCGTGTCAGCTGGGGTGAGTACTCAGCCTGGGTCATCTCACTGTCATAGGACCCCAGGATGGTACGCATGCCATCCCGCTCCTGTGGGCACAGAGGACAGTTGGTCAGCAGAACATGGAGACAGGAACCTGGGGAGCTCCCTTATGCAGCACCTCAAAGAGTTCAAGAATTCAGTTTCACGCTTACCTGCCAACAGTGCCCACCTCCAGAGCTCCTGTCCCAGAGGCCCAGGTGCTCAGAACTCCCAGGCCTTTCACCACCTAGGCCAGCAATCCCAACAGCATGTCCTAGTCTCAGTGCTTACTCTCCCTGTGTCAGGCTGAATACCCGCTTGCTTTGACTTCTCACCAGATCTCAGACAGTAACACTCAGAGCAAGGACATCAGCCAGCATTCTGGTGGGTGAGGACGCACCCATACGAGTAGGGATACTTGGCAACCTATTGGGATAAGAAACACTCTGCTCTGCCCAACTACCCTGACTCTAAACACAAGGCCAGGATCCATCAGCAAATGACTCCTCATGGATGCTTGAGGCCACCAGAGTGTCACTGGGCCACCAGCCATGCCAAGCAACCTGCCTCCTCTCTTGACACAAGATAGCAATCACAAGAAGCAGTGACCCAAGTTTCCTGAGACAACAGACTGATCACACAGCCAGGAGTCTCAGCCTAGACAAGATCACTGCTTACCTATACCCTGCCAGAGTGAGAGTCAGGAAGTCAGGAACCCTGGGAGAAATGGGTGGCTTTTCCCCTGCCAAGACTGAGACTGATTCCTTCCTGAGACTGGAAAGATCCATCACACATGCCTGAATGAAAAAGTCTTGCTAAGCCAGCAGGGGGGCCTGCAGAGACAGAGGATGCTGCCTGGTGGGGAGCTGAACTGCTAAGGAAGGCCATGCCTCACAGGAAGCTGCCTCCTCCTCCTCCTTTGACTGAGGCTGTCAGATGTGAACCTAAGGCCACAGGGCCACGGGGTTCTCCCGGCTTCAGATACTCGATTCCTAGGTGGAGAAGGTCCATCCAACAGATCCAGGACCAGGCAGGGGCTCCTCCCATCTGTCCTGCTGCCCCCCTGCACTCAGTGGACTACACAACTGGGGATAGGGGAGCCCTTGTTCAGAAGCCCAGGTGTGTCAGCGTACAGCTTCTCTGACCACCTGTGCATGCAAACACCCTGGGGGTCTTGCAGAAGGTAGACTCAGATTCCACAGGGCAGGCAGGTCTGGCTGCAATGCCACCTTGCAATGCAGAGACCTTACTAGTGTGCTCAGTGACCCCCTTTTTGGCTCCGCCCACTTCTAGGGCCAGTGATGAGGAATCTGGAGCAACACAGGCCACAAAGAAGGTAATGGCTTCTGGGAGACCCTGGTTCAAACCCCAGCTCTGACCTCAAGTCTCAGATCCTTCCCAGTAAGATGGAGACATGAAGGATAGCTATGTAACTCAACACTGTTGTGAACAAAGTGTCCAGAGAACTGCCCTGTAAATGCTTGGTGCTCATGAAAGGATAGAATTGTATCAATGTTGGTGAACACTAGCAGTTAAGAAGTGAGGAAGCAGGTTTACACACTTACTGGCACATGCCCCTACCCAACACATGAATCCAGGGAAAGGAGCAGAGGCCAAGGTCAGACTAGCCCCTCATCACCTCCCTCTGTGCCCTGGCCAGCAGCTCCCTCCCTCCCACCCAGCCCTGGCTCAAAGGGCAATTCATGGCCCTGATGGAGACCTGCTCTCTCAGACCTCCAGGGGAACAAGACCTCCACACAGAAACAGGTCTTCATGACCACCAAGGTCCCCATGCAGGTAGCATTCTCTCAGTGTGTACTTCCACAGGCTGCTGCCCAACCATGTCCCCAGGAGAGGCCAGGCCCATGGCTCAGCCACCTCCAGCAGGAACACAGGTCCCTCCTTTGTGAGAAAGACAGGCAGCATGTTGGGGTGTAGGAAATCCTGCCTTCTCCTTCCTGAGATGATGGGCCCTCAGAGCCTTGGGCTGCTGTGTCTAGGCACTCTGCATTCACTGGCAAGGGACACAGTTGTCACCCCAGTGTGGACTCTGTAATTAGTTGATGACAAAAAAATTCAATAAGTGAGAAATTAAAGTTACAAATCCAACTGGAACTGGTCACATATCCGGGGAAAATTTGTTTCCACGGGAAGGTTTATGGAGTGTCATAATTTTATTGAAATCCTATATCTTCCCATTGACTTTTATCGTCTCAAGCTGGTTACCCGAGTTATCATTACCAGAGTGTCGATGCCGCTCGAGGCTGGGGCGGGGGATCTCCTTTCATAAACAAACTACAATTGTCTCCTTTATTGACCAATAAATCTCAAAAATGCTGCCCTTCACTATGGCTCTCTTCTATTACATCTCCAGGCTAGCAATGGCTGGCAAAGAAGAAAAATGTAAAGTGAAAAGTTTGTTGTTTGTACCTTTTCAAGAAATTGTTTTGTCATTAGCAGAAGAGCAGGCACTGTGCTGGTGTGATTTGGTAACGACTTTTTAATGACTGATTCCACTTGTGGTAAAGTTTGCTTCGTTTCCAATTGAGCAAACACAGACGATTAATCGCTGCACAAACAGGCGCCCAGGCTGTGCTGACAGAAGCCTTAAAGACTTGCTGGAGAAGTACAAAACAAAACAATGTTTTCCACTGAGTGCTTCTCCTGGGTACAGAACGGTCCTGTCTGTGAGCAATGGAGTTGGTTTGTCACCCCATTAATTAATGGCAATTCGAAGAGAAAGCTGGGAGACAGGCTCACCTTTGAAGAAGCCAGTGGAGGACCAGGGGCTTTGTGCCTTTGGAGACCCCTAAACCAACCACAGGATGTGAGTGCTTTCTATGCCTGTGGTGACCAGCCAGAGGCCATCCTAGTCCTGAGTCCCCTTCAAGAAGGAAGCTAAGGGAGTAAAGTGCCCAATGGTAAAGAAAATCATAAAGCTGGAAAAGAATTTCAAGGTCAAGGCCAGACAGGAATTTTCTAGAAGGAAACTGAGGTATGGAACTGCAGAATCACTTGTCCATGGCCCTAGGCATCCACTTACTGCTCATGGGTGTCTGAGCTTCCCAGTTAAAATAAATTTATCTGAGCACAGACCAGGCAGTGAGGCCAGCAGGGGGCATAGACTACCACCATAGGACAAAGAGCAGCAAGCAGGGGTGTAGGAGCTGGTCAGCCATGCTCCTGGGTGGAACTGAGAGTCCTGGGAGGCAGGGAACTATGGGCTCAGGGAGATCAAAGAGAAACCCACGGGCTGACACCATCACAGAAACAAATACACCAGGACAGATCAGGTGAGTAGAGGGTGCAAAGAAGAGTTTGAGCCCAGCACCCCCAGCCCTGCCCAGGGGACCCCCCTGTGGCAAATCTCTCCATACAAAACCACCCTCCTTGACCCTACTTCTTCACTGCCACTTAGGCTACCCCAGGGGACATCCAAAGCCCATCCTAGATAGCTGCCACCTTCCCCCCACAGGTACTAGGCTTTTGCTTCCCTCAAGGCTGGCCCGGAAAGTTCCTCCAGCAGGAATACAATGGGACCACCTTCCTTCAGGTACAGCATTACTACCTGTGGTATACTACCACAGGTATACAAAGTCTTGCTGCAATACTAGCTCCTCCCTACAGAATCCGACCCTCATCTCCCACACCTAGCAGTTTGAGGTTCATTTGGGCCAACCAAGGACCTGGGGAGGGTTCCCCCACTCAGGTTGTGCAGCTGCAACCAGTGGGACAGAGGAAGAGGGACTGTAGGAAGAGGAAGTCCCTAGGAGGTGACAGGAACAAGACAGAACATAGAGAAGGTGGGCTTCTTTGAAGATAGCACATGTCACATGTGTGCATATCTGTGTGACCATAAGTGCACATAATAAATTTAACTGGGTGACCCAGAGGTGGCCAGCAGAGTGTAGGAGCCATGCTGCTGACACTCCTAGCCCTAATGGTCCTACTGCTGCCCCATGGCACCCTGGCAAGTCCTGCTGGGGTGCAGGTCTCCAGGAGAACCTGTGTAACCACCAAGGGCTGCTGGAAGCCTCTGCTACCGGAAGACCCAGTACGTTCATCCTTTATCCTTTTGCTCATATATTCACCAAACATGGATTCCATGAAGAGAAGCCAGGGAAGGTATGGAGAAGGAGCACAGGCCTTTGGCAGAGAACACAGAAAAGACCTATGGCCCAAGTGCTAGAGAGATGCCAGGTGGACACGGGTGACCACAGCATGTAGACTACAGCTGATGCATAGAGGGAAAGGTACACCAGGCAGAGGGCACAGTGTGGGCAGTCCCCAGTGTGCCTTGCAAAAGAATAACAGGGACAGTGGTGATTACCCCTCAGCCACCTCAGTCAAGAGGAGGCCTTTTCCACTGAGCTCTTGAGACTAGTGCCAGAACACACTGAGGAGTGGCTTGGGAATGAAGAGACATCCACCACACATACACGGATGGCCAGAGTAGGTCACCTGGGCAGTGGGGTGCCACACACCTGCTGAGATAGTTGGGGGACAAGTCTGGGGAGGAGTCTGCCTCCTGCAGGGAACACCAAGACAAGCTTCATGCCCGGGCTGGAGAAGGGCAGCGCAGTGACATAGAGGAGACAAGAGCGAGAGCCACAGTCCCAGTCTGGGAGGGGGAGCCACGAGGGAGTCTATTGGGAAACAGATAATTCAAGGTGGCCGGCAGCACCTCAGGCTGATGGGAACAGAGGCATGCGGCACAGTTGTCACAGAGCTTCCTTCTTCCCACCTTCCCAGACTGCAGCCCTTCACCCCTCCAGTGACATGAAGTGTGCAAGCCCAGGACTAGCTCCCAGGTCACAGAGGCCCAACAAGGCCCAAATCCTAGCTGGACATCAACTTGCTTATGACCTTGGCAAGAATAATCAGCTCTCCGTGTGCCTCAGGAGGTTCAATCGTGAAGTGGAAAGGGCAAAGTGTCCAGCCAGCCTTGAGTTCACATGTATCTGCACATGAAGCTCTGGTACTTGCTAGGTGCTGAGTCACTGCTGTCCTCATGACCCTTCCTCCCACTGTTTGTTTCTCCAATGGGGAGAAGACACTAGGTGCTCTGTTGAGACAGGTGCATGTAAGTGTTTCTGAGCCCTCATGGTGAAGTAACCAGTGACTGAAGAGAGAAAGGGCCCACCCAGGATCGTGAGCCAGGGAAGGTCCCCAGGAAGCAGGGGTAAGCCCAGAGAGACCGAGCTGAGCTGGTGGCATTTGCATGCAAGAGGGTCCCTTCCTCAGATTTCTCCTCTGGGCAAAGCAGTGGCCCTTCCATTCACTTCTCCCTGGTCTCTGCTGCCAGGGCTACTGGGTCTCTTACCTTCTCTGACCACCCATGCATTCTCAGGGCCATTTGACCATAGCCTCAGCATGGTCAGCCAACTTGGTTACCTGCACTCAATTCTTGGTCCCTCCACAAGGTTTTTCTTAAGAAAAGGAAATTATGATCAAGTGCAGCTGCAAAGCCCTATTCCTACCTGCCCCATGGCACCCTGGCCAGCAGCTTCATGGAGTCAAGGAAAAACCCAGGTCTGCCCGCTCTGCCCACCCTAGGCCTCCTTTTCTATCACTAATCTCTCCTCAGACCCCACTTTTTGGTGTACACAGGGATCCTCAGGGTCTCCAGCACCAGGACCCTTTGGCCACACAGAGCAGGACCATTTCCAAGGACTTCCTTACACTATTAGATGCTTTGGAAAGGAGGAGAAGGAGGGGAGGACGCACACCCAAGAGGAGGTGGGCAGCTGCAGAGGAGGTGCCGCGCTAGTGCTTAAGAGGCTTCCTCTCTGATCCACACCAGTCTGCCCTTTGGCCTGTGGATGCCAGGGTTCTGACCCAGGCCCCAGACAAACATGTGCAGCACAAGGACCAAGCCTAGGCAGGCTCGGTCCTAGGAGAACTTCCTGGGGCACCTATGTCTGTCTGCTTCCTCTGGCACTCACTGGGAACTAGAAATCATACTTGGAAAAGGACTCATTAAGCAGAAGCAAAACTTATTTACAGGGTCAGAAGATCTGCCTTCCACAGTGTTCCTAACCCTGACAGCAGACATCAGAAGTGACAAGACTCATCAAAGCCTTCATCATGATGTCTGCACTGCCCATTTCTGTGAGACAGGCTGTCCACTCCTGAGCCCATAGAATAGGCCTTGCATACTCCACAAGCCTCACTGTGCAAAGATGCTGGGCAGACTCTGCCCCAAGCAAGCAACAAGCACCCACATCACACAGACTGGCCCATAATCTCCAGGCTGGTAGGAGCCCTGGGCCAAGCAGGAAGCTTCCTAGGGAGATTTCACACAAGGCCCTGTATGCAGCATGACACTGAGTGTGGAGCCTGGGCCTGCAGATAGGGAAAGGAAGGAAGTGTGGTGCCTGAGCAACATAGACAATCAGATGAAGGAACCTGGACAGAGAAGCCACTATCCACAATGGGCAAGCTTGTATCTAAACAGACCACCATACTGTCAATGGTATATGCACACATGTTAGCCTAGAGGCTGTATAGGTGGGAAAAACATAAAATTCTAGTGCTGAGAATTTGTGGACTACAAGGCTACACTCATAAAACCTACAAGCAAATAACCCCAGGAAGAAAACACATGCAGTGTCTAAGACCAAACACAAATAGGAACTAACACAGGTCCTTACTAGACAGCAATGACTCACTCCTTGAAGCGAATAAACCCCAAGGACAAAGTCCTAAGTGTATAAAATTATCATCAAAATTCACAAAATGTAAGGGCTGAGGCTGTAGCTCAGTGGCAGAGCATTCGCTTAGCATGTGCAAGGCACTGGGTTCGATCCTCAGCAACACATAAAAATAAATAAATAAAATGAAGGTATTGGGTCCAACTACAACTAAAACGTGTGTGTGTATGTGTGTATAAATTCACAAAATGTTAATGAAAATGAACCAACAATACAAAATTTAGGAGAAAGAAACCCACAGTGTACTAGAATAATCAGAAAATAAGTATACCTAATATGTTTAGGTCAATAAAGGAATTTAAATTATTAGTAAGTTAATAACAAATAAGCAAATAAAAATGATTATAACCAAAAAGAAGAGCCAAACAAAATTAAAACAGAATGCTTAAACACTTAAATGTAGGAAGTAAATCAGCAGTTTAGATGTGGCTGAAGAGACACTTAGTAAACTGAAAGATAAATCTAAAGAATAATCCAGAAAGAATAGGAAAAGACAAATACAGAAAATATGAAGGTGCTGAGAGAAATACAAGGTAGAAAAACAAAGTCTAAAATGTCTCTCACCAAAATCACAGAAAGAGGAGAGGAGACAGGAGAGAGGCAGTCATCAAGGTATAACGGTTGAGAACCTTCCAGAATCGATAAACCATAGCCAACTTCATATTGAGAAGCCACCACAAGTGCAAATAGTCAGGACGGGAAATTGGCACACCTTGACAGGTTAGAACAAGGCTGGGAGCCATGTGGGTCCCAGAGGCAAGTGCAGGAAGGATAGACACGTGGGCGGGTGTATGTGCTGAGAGGAAAAGAGGTCAACACTTACCACCAACAAGACTTGCCAGACAAAAACAGAAAGGACATATTTCTTTTCTTTCTTTCTTTTTTTTTTTGAAAGAGAGAGAGAGAATTTTTTAATATTTATTTTTCAGTTTTCGGTGGACACAACATTTTTATTTTATTTTTATATGGTGCTAAGGATCGAACCCAGCGCCCCGCACATGCCAGGCTGGCGCATTACCACTTGAGCCACATCCCCAGCCAAAAAAGGACATATTTCTAAATGAGAGAAATGATCATATCTCAGAGATAAGAATAAAGAGCAAAGCAACAAACCTATATGCACAAATCCAGATGTTTACTGACATTACAAGAGCATAGCTGCCCTCCTTATGGGGCTTCAATCGGTACTGCAGATTCTGACACCTCTAACAGAAATAGGCAGATCCACAGAGAGAATCATTAAGGACACAGCCCAATTAACCAGCACCATCAGTCACCTGAGTCTAATTGTCTTCATCTGCCAATAGCAGAACACATGTGCCTCTCAAACTCACACAAAATGTTCACAAGACAGATCACATACAGGAACATAAAACACCACTTGAACAAATACAAAAGAGGACAAGTCACATAAAGTAAGTTCTCAGATCACATTGCATTTGTACTGGAAATAAATGACAAAGAGAGCCAGAAAGTCCCAAAATATCTGGAAATTAATCTACTTCTAATTGCACATGGGTCAACATAAGTCTCAAGAGAAATTCAATCATGACTTTGAATAAGAAAATGAACATACAATTTTTCAAAATTTTGTGGAATGCAGCAAAAGCAGGGCTCAGAGGGAAATTCATAGCACCAAGTGCCTAATTTAGAAACAAAGATCTAAAATCAATCATCCAAGCTTCCAGGTAGGAAATGACACAAAGAAGAACAATGTTAAGCCTAAAGCAAACAGAAGAAAAGAAAACAATGAAAATCAGAACAGAAGTTAAGGGAAATGGAAAACAGAAAATCCAGAGAGAATACAACAAAACCCAAATAAAATTCGGTTCTTCAAAAAGGTCAGTGAAGTGAATAAACCTCTAGTTAGGTTAATCAAGAGGGAGAAAGAACAGACAGATTACTAACATGGAGAGAAGAGGCTGTTACTGAATCCTTTGTAAAATGACAGGATAATAAAAGGATATCGCGAACAACTCTATACCTAGAAATTTGCTAAGTCACATGAAAGGGACTGACTCCCTGAAAGATACAAATTACCAAAACTCACAAGAGGAAGAAAAATCATGAGCATCGGCCTCTGGAGAGGCTCACAGGACTCCCCACTGCCTCCATCCTAATGCTCATCTGCCCTGCAGACTTGAAACCAAGCAAGCACTAACCAATGTGTTAAGGTTGTTGACCAAAACACAGAAAGATTAAACGTGCTGCTGAACATGTAGAAACCAGCCCCAATTCTGGGCCAAATCCCTTACCACCCCCCAGTAAACTCCACAGTCCAACCTCTTGCTGTCTGTCACAAGGAAGCTGCAGACCCCACTTTATGCCTTTCCACTAATGAATGCTTTGCACTGACCTGCCTGGTATTGAAGGCTTCTTCCTTTAGAATGTCAAGTGGCCTGATCTAGGGATGGTTTGGGGCTATGCCTTGTAGAAACTCTCCTGCTGCTATTTTGGGGGCTACTCCAACCATGGGTTCAGTAAGACAGAACAGCCTGTATCTATTAAAGCAAATAAATCAGTAATTAATAATCTACCCAAAAAGAAAACACCAGACCCACATGGTTTTCCTGATGAGTTCGACCAAATATTTAAGTGAGAAACGATACCAATTCACTATAATCTATTCAGAAAAGAGCAAACTATTCTGCATGATACTGTTAGGCAGATGCACAACAAGCACCTGTCAAAACCTACATAACTAACCAGGCACAGTGATGCACACTGTAATCCCAGCTACCTGGGAGGATGAGGCAGGAGGATCATCAGAGCCCAGGAGTTTGAGACTACCTCCTGGGCAACACAGTAAGATCCTGTCTTGTTAAAAAAAAAAAAAAAAGATAAAAAAATGAACAAAGGAAAAGACACCAAAGAACTATATAACACAGAGTAAATGTTACTATAAACTATGGACTTTAGTTAGTAATAAGTTATCTATCAATACTAGTTCATCAATTGTAACAAATGTACCACAGTAACACAGGATGTTAATACTGACACAAGTGTAAAACTAAAATGAAGATAAATGGAAGTAAAAACAATATCTTTTCAAACCTCCAAACATGTGTGCACCATACCCTGAAGTAACAGCCTACAGGTCAGGTAAAGGTAAGCAGAATCAAGAGCTTTTAGGAGCCTGGCTCGTTGGGAAGAGATGGATGAGCTAACCTTTACCAGACTTTGATAAATAAAGAGTCTATCTTATAATCACCAGTGTAACTACTAAAAAACTATATAAAAGCTACATAGTTACCAAGATAATGAGGAGGACAAAATGTTAAGAAAAAAAAATTTTTTTTATTCTCCAAGACACAAAAAGAAAAGAAAAAGAACACTGACAAAAGCAACTATAAGAAGTATGATTTAAATGCAAATGTTTCATTACATTAAGGGCAACCAAAATAAATACTTCAACTAAAAAAAAAATAAAGATTTTCAGACTGAAAGAAAACCACAAAATCTATCTTTACCATGTACATAAGAGAAACATTTATAATGAAACAATGAAGAAAGTTTCAGAATGAAAGCTGAAAAAGCAAGAGGTGCAAATGATTTAAAAAACAGAAGCTGATAAATCCACAAAGGAGATTTAATGATTAAAAGAATCCATAAAGGATATTTCATAATAATAAAAGGCTAAATTCACTAGGAAGACAATGTTTTTCAATTTGTATGTGCCTAATAAAACAGCATCCAAACATACACTCAATAATTGGGAAAATTAAAAAGGGAAATAGGTAAACATACAATCATGATGGAAATTTCAATATAATTCTCTCAGGAACCATAAGAAAACTTTATAAAGGATAAAGAAAACTTGAATAGAACAATTAACAATGGGCACAGACATTTAGAGAATAGTGCACTCAACAAACACAGAATACATGTTATTTTTAAGTGTGCATGGGTAGTTTATAAAAATTGACTAATATTGGGGTCATAAGGTATAGCCCGGTAATTTTTTGAGGGGGGCAGGGATTGAATTCAGGGGCACTCAACCACTGACCCACATCTCCAACTTTATTTTGTATTTTATTCAGAGACAGGGTCTCACTGAGTTGCTTAGCACCTCACTTTGGCTGAGGTTGGCTTTGAACTTGTGATCCTCCTGCCTCAGCCTCCCAAGCTGCTGGGATTACAGGCATGCACCGTCGTACCAGCTAGCCTGATAATTTTTAAAGGACTGATGCCATTCAGTGTATAAACTGAGCACAAGGAAGCTAGAAATCAATAATAAGATAGCTTTTAAAAAATCACCAAATGGTTGGAAATTAAGAAATTTATTTCTGAGTAATCCATTGGTTGAGATAAAACCAGAATGGAAATGGATAAATATTTTGATCCACAGTTTGGATCTTACAAGTTTTCAAAGGCCCAAGTGTTGAAGGCTTGGTCACCAGCAGTGGTGCTTCTAGGAGGTAGTAGAATCTCAAGGAGATACAGCCCAATAGAAGGAAGTTAGGTCACTGGGGGTGCACCCTTGAGGGGACAGTGGAACCTCAGCCCCATCCTCAACCCCTCTTTTGTCTCTGGACCACAAGGTGAGAGTTCAGCTCCACCTCACTCTTTTGACATGACATGCTACTCCACCAGGGGCCCAAAGCCACAGGGCCCATTGATTATGAAGTGGAACCTCCAAAACTGTGAGACAAAATAAAACTAAGTTGAATATCTCAGGTATTCATTATAGTGAAGGAATACTGACTAACACTAGGAAAAAACACCATATTAAAACATAGAGTATGCAACTAAATTTATAACCTTAAATACATGTTAGAAGAAAGGATAAGAACAAATTATCTACATGTACAACTCGAAAAACTGGAACAATGACAAATGAAACCCAAAGACAGAAGGAAATAACATATAAGAGAAATTAATGTAATAGAACATATGCAAAAGAGAACCAATATAGCCCAAAGTGGATTAGTTCAAAAAAACTAATAAAATTGAAAAGCAACTGGTGATAGCAATCAAGAAAAATAAATAATAAGAGTAAGAAAGATGATATAACTATGCATCATATAAATATTTCAACATAAAATGAAAAACTTGACACAAGTAAACTTGAAAACTTCAGATAAAATGGACTATCTTAGAAAACGTAAAAGATTATCTGAAGTTTCAAAGCTATTAAAAATTAAACCCCAAATTTAAAATCTCCCCAATAAGAAAACCCCAGACCCAGAAGCCTTCTTTTATGCATTCTTTAAGAGAAAATAATACCATCCTTGGCAGGCCACTATGAGAGTTTCCAACTCCTCAGGCCTAAGAGACCATGACACCAAAGCCTGACAGGACAAGTGATAAAGATGAAACTCCCCAATGCTCACAGATATAAGATCCTCCGTTAACTCACCAGCAAACCAATGCAGCACTGCACACAAAGCACCATGCACAGACCCCACATGCTCATTCCTAGAATAGGTTTCTTGCAACATTTGAGAGTCACTTAATTTCAATTCTCACTAACAGAACAAAGAAGAAAAATCATATGATCATATCTTGATATCTGCAGAAAAAGCATTTGATTAAAATTCAATATCTATTTACAATGAAAACAACAAAACAACGCTCTTAGCCAATGAAAAATAGAGACTCCCCCAGTGATAGGACAGATTTCCTTTCTATACATATTATACACACCATGATCTCTAATGGTGAGTGTGACAGCTAAGCTGGCCTCTTGTGCTTCCCAGCTGCCACGAAGTGAGCAGCTCTGCTCCACCACACCCTCTCTGCCACCATGCTCTATCTCAGCATGGGCCCACAGCACGGAGTCAGCTAACCATAGCTGAAATCTCCAAAACCATGAGACAACATAAATCTTTCCTTAAGTTGATTTTCTCAGTTATTTTGTCACAATGATGAAAATCTGACTAACACATAGGGTGAGCATATAACACATCCTCCAATAGAGCAGCCACACTCTGGATACCAGATAGAAATCCATATGCACCTGCACGAGTGCAGAATGCTCACAGTGGCATTAGTCACAAGTGCTGGAAAATGCAGGAGGAAAAGATAAAGTGTGGTACACTCATGCCAACACAAACAAGACAACTGCACAGCCACTTAACTGTGAACAAAGAAGCCTAATACAAAATACTACATGCTGCATAAGTCCATTTAAAAGTGGATACCGCTAACGGTGGTGTTGAACCTGGGGGTGGCGGGAGTCACCAGGTGTGAGCAATGCTTTATTTTTTGGTCCTGGAGGGGACCTGAGATGCACTGACACCACAGCACACGACATGTACTGAGAAAATGTGTGTTGGACGCCAAAGGCAGCTGAAAAGAAACTTTAAAAAAAAAAATAATAATCCATGATTTCTGAAACATGATGGCTACCCAGTCACATCTGCAGCCTACAGTAAGCCTGTTTGACCACCTGCCCAAGAGCCATGGTCCCAGAGCCTGAAGGACAGAGCACATGGCTCCACTTGAGCATGCCCATCCAGGGAGGGCTAAGGAGACACTGGAAGTGCAGGGCAGCACATGACCCCAGAATGCAAACATTTGAAACCAAGAGGTTTCTGGACAAGGAGTATAATCTAGAAAAATTAATCTAGAGGCTGTGATTACATGACATGAAGGAAAGAGACAAGGAAAGATGAAGCAGAAGAGAATACAGAATCCGAGGGCAGACAAGTGTGTCCCCCAGTTCAGCTGTGGCACTGGGGCCTGGCACAGGCACCACCTCCTGCCGAGTCCCAAGAACACTGGCTCGCTAGTGTAGGGCTTTCCAGCACACGGAATCTGGGAGGGATACATGGGAGCAAATAACAATTTGTACAACTGGTCCAAATTTCTCGCCAGAGATGTCTGTGTAAACCCAGTCTTGTCTGCACAGTCCTCCAAACAGAAGAGAGGGATACAGAAACATTAGACTTGGTAAGAGACAATGGCTCCTCCACACACCAACCATCTCATCAGAAGCTAAACAGCAGGCAGAGGGACAGTCCCCTGATGATGCAGGGTGGACACGGGTACAAACAACTCTGTGGTGACACAAGTGTTCAGAGCTGTCAAAGCTCATTAACTGCAGTTAATTGGGTAAGAACAGTTCCATTGATGATGGCTGACGAAGAGGATAATTTCAGCAGAATGCAATTCTATTAATTTCTGTAGAGTAACTTGAACAAAGTGCGAACAAAGTGTTACCAATGCATTTCTTGCTTCGCTTCTTTTATAAGTAGATAAGACTAATTTAGAATTAACACACCACTTGCTTAGACCAATTAGAGACTTTATATAAACAAGGTCTGGGCCAGCCTTGGTAGGGTGCATTCTGGAAGAGCTGGGTTTCCCACACGAGGCCGCTCAACCCTTTTAAAGTGGTGAACGCTGTCAACTGCGCTTGATGAAAATGTTTCTGAGACAAATCAGACATCACCCGGGTTGGGGAAGGTGAGAACTACGAGAAACTTTAGCCATGCCTAATGAACTGGTTCGTGGTAACAGGCATCATTCACTATGTTCTGAAAGACTGTCCTCAGAGATTGGTGGGGGAACAGCTGCAGGGCTCCTGGGTCACATTCTAGCCCTCTGCTGTGTCCGCTGCCCTGCATCCACAATTGGCAACCTTGATAAATACTCAATGACACTCCCACCGTGCTCTAACACCTCCTTCTATTTTTATTACATTCCCTTAATTTCCTTAAGTCTCATTACAAGATGATCTTATCTGGCCAATAAGCCAAGTGTACTGAGGGCTGAGCTCCATTTGCTGGGTGACCAAACTCCAAAACACGTCAGTCAAGCAGTAAGCACACTCTCCTGTAGCTACACCTGCCCGACACAAGCACTCCCCTGAGGAAGCAGGAGGCCAACACGGCCACTCACCATGAGGGTCAAGGTCTTCTCCAGGCCCTGTTCCGCTCCCCTGCCCTCTACCTCGCCAGGCAACCCAGTGCAGAGAGCACTCGCCCCCAGCACGGTGAGTCACTGCTCACCTGCTCTGCCCTCCCACCACCCCGCCGCCTCCCGAGTTTAGCTGGAGGGGCAGAAGGATGAGCATGCTGCTCTGTGCTTCTCGCCAGCAAGCCACAGTCTCGCAATTTCAACCTCCCGATAAAAAGCTCTACAACACCTATTGTAGGAAGGAGTGGGAATCAATTGAGATTTCCCGAAGCAATTTTAGTTAGACTTCACACTGCTCTATTACAAATTCCATTTCATTTATGTTAGTTGTATAATGTAGTCCCAGCACCCACCCTGAGCCAGCAGAGCGTTCCTAACAGCAGTTCCTCATCCCTGCATAGATGATGACATGGGTGCTACATTTGAGTTGGCGTTCTTGGAGCAACGAGAACAGCCAGGGAGGTGCCAAGGCCACCCTGAAGGGAAGCCTCACCAATGGCCCGGCTGCCTGTGTAGGGTCCTCAGGGGAAGGAAGACACAGCCCACACGTGGTCTGTGCAGTGTGTCCCCACCACAAAGGTAAGGAGAACACAGAATGTCAGCAGGAACCACAGGCCTAGGGTAGTATTATTTAAGCACCATTTATTTGGCAGGACACAGAAAGAAGGGTTGGGGATAAGGCCCAATCTACTGAACAGAGTTGAAGCCCTGGCTCACAGTCAGCTCTACCAGCCTCGGACAGATGCTGTGGCCTCTCTAGGCCTGTTTCCACACCAGCAAGGCAGAGACTGGGCTGGCTGGACTGGGCCTACTCAGCTCAGTGTTGGAACACCACAATACTGAAATGGCTGCTTCATGGGGGGAACCACGGCTCACACCCCACCACTTTAGCATCACTCCCCTCACGTTCCACCTGCTGCACACCCAGCCCCCAGATCAGGGCCCAGGACATAACAAATGCTTAGCAAATACTGACTGGACTGAAAATGAACAAAACAATCAGTCAGTCAGGCTTCAGAACCACCTCAGAGGAAGTTATGTCCCCAGGGTCATCAAGAATCAGCTGCAGGGCCATATACTATGTGAGCAGCAGCCATAGCTCTTAGTGTCACACTAAAAGGCCGGATGAACACCCTGATGGTAAAGGGCTTAACAAACCAAAGTCACATCCCAGCTCTAAGTGCAAACACCCACTGACTATGGGACAGCATACAGTTGCCTACAGGGCAACCGTAACCACTAAAGCTGCACAAACTCCAGGTCTCAGGGGACACACAGCAAAACCATCTGCTCTGACCAACTGCAAGTGCTCATTCTCAAAAGAACAGGCACCCCAGTGAGGCCTGGGCCCACTGCCCCTGTCCAGCTCACAGCTCAGGGAGGGGATGCTTTGGCCTGACTTTCTTTGGCCTGTTGCTTATTGATGGGGCAAGAAATTAGCATGAGAAGGATTGTGCCCCCGTCACAGGACACAGCTGCTCTACCCTAAAATGGCTGAGTCTTTATTTAGAGAGAAAAACAAAATCCATCACAGAGAAGTGCAGGAAGGACAAGGTGACTCGTGCGTTCCTTGGTAAGAAAACCAGAGTCTCAGCCAGGCACAGTGGTGCAGGACTGCAATCCTAGCAGCTCTGGAGGCTGAAGCAGGAGGATCATGAGTCCAAGCCAGACTCAGAAACTTAGTGAGGCCCTAGGCAACTCAGTGGGACCCTGCCTTTAAATAAAATGTAAAAAGTGGCTGGGGCTGTGCTCGGTGGTTAAGCACCCCTGGGTTCAATCCCAGTACCCAAAACAACAACAAGACCCAGGGTCTCTGCTCAACTGCTGTGAAGTGTGGAGGCAGGTTCCAGAAGAACCATAGCAGCAATGAGAGCAAGAAGAGCTGGTGGTGCACACGCAAGCAGCCCCACCGCCTGCTCCGGCTGTCTGGCGTTGTGTAAAGACGCTGAAATAAAGGGGAGGTGGAGCAAGGGAAAACCAGGCTGGAAACACCCCACAGGAAGATCCGCCCACTGGATGGCTCAGGCCCAGACTCCTGCTGAGGAGGGCAGAAGGGCAGCTAAGAAGTCCACCTGGAGGAACCTAAGTCACACACTCCACCAGCAGAGAGCTCAGGTAGATTGTGAAAGAGCTGCTTCCAGGCCCCGGAAGGGATCTGCAGAACATCTCTACATTCTTTTACTGCTACAAACGGGGAAAGCAGCACTGCAAATCCAAGTTCAGGGGCCTCCTTCAGCTGGCAAATAGGGCATGCAAAGCTACAGACCCAGAACTGCCACCAACTCAAAGAGCAATAAACGCAGGATATGGCCTGGTCACTTAAAGAAGTCACAGACCAGAGCTTTCCATAAAGTCAAGGATCTGCCCCTTAGGTAACTACTATGTAAATCTGACTTTGCAGATACCTGATTTGCTTTTACCTGTAGTGACCCTGACCCTGCCTATTTGTAGACTTGCCTCCTCCTGCAGTGGGCTGGACACTGGAGATGGGAATCCAGCCATACACCTGCAAACATGCCTCCTGGACAAGCTCCTAAGACACAGTAAAAATCATGTTGCCCAAGATAAGAGTGGAATGAACGTGCAGGGACTTCTAGAGACTTCCACAACACAGCATGTGCTCCTAGAGTTACTGCTGTCACTGCCATCATGACATAACCACAATAAGTACAAGGAGTGACACGGACCCCTGCCTGGACTCTGGGAAGGAGTTGTGATGGAAGGAGGCGGTCAGAATCAATACATCAAGACTACTTAGTCTCCCTTAAAGTCATGGTGTCACTGTGGTGACAACCCCAAACAGTCCCTGGAAGGCCATGCTAGCTGCCAGGAGACAGTGAGAAACCAAGGCCCCTCCCAACCCTCACTTGGTGGCAACACATAAACTGGCCCCAATGCCAGCAACCAGAAAGAAAAAGAAGGGTAACTGGTGGAACATCTGGCTAACTGAGGAAGCTACTTCTTCCCTGAGCACCTAAAAAAAGGGGTGCAGAGGGCAGAAAGAGTGCCATACCCACCACCAGGCAGAGCACGGCACTGAACAGTTAGCCACCTGTGGCAGGCACTATCACCCCCACCACCACCTGTACAAGCCAGATAACTGCAGTGCCACAGGTCAAAAGTCCCACATGGGCCCAGGTGTCACCTCAGGATCCGGGGACCAGGCCAGGTTGCGCGGCCCTTGTGCTGGCTGAAATCCTGGATCAGAGCCAAAAGAAAACAGGTGAATCTTCAACAGCTCTCAAGGCCATGGGCAACTCCAAGCACAGGAGAATATGAAGGAAAAGCAGCAACACATGCAGCAACGTGAAGCACCAGGTGTCCCAAAACTTCATCAAGAAATAAAAGCCAAGAGACAAACTGGGGGAAAGATATGCCACTAATATATAAAAAATCTCTTACAAATCAGTGAGAAAATCACTAATGCCTAAATAGAAAATTAGGGAGAAAAAAAGCAAACTTTCAACAGAAAAGATGATTGACAGAAAACACAGAGGAAAGATTCAATAAAACCTATTTTTCACCCACAATGGCAAGGGTACAATGCTGCGGAACACTAGGGCCACACACCACATCTGTGGGAGGGAGAAGCCACAGGTGCTGTCCTGAAAACTAGGTTGGCGACCCTGGCCAAGTGTCCTGAAAGTGTTCACACCTTGAACTCAGCAATTCCACCCTAAAAACTGACTCAGAGCCAAGTCAAGGACATTGCTCACATTAGCAGGAGTATGAAAAAAATCAGAGGCAATCTAAGATTACATTACAAAAAAGCATTGTACAGCCATTGAAGACATAGGCCATGGGGTCCAAGAACATGTTAAGAACATGTGCCCGGGGGCTCCCGCTCCTGCGGGCATGACGCTAAGCACCCACCTGCCCAGAAACTACAGCTCCAAACCTAAAGAGCCTGAAGTGGGCACCTGGCTCCCTCCCAGGTGAAGAGCTTCTGGCCTTATGAGGGCACTTCTTCTCACATACAAACACTGTGTATCAGACTCTGCTAAGGTCACAGAAACACAGGCCATCGCCAAGGGTTCCCACAGCTCCGCACAACAAATCAAAGGTCTGAATCTACTGCTGTCCTCTGGGCAGCAGCCAGGTCCTAAAAGGAAGAGAGAGGAAGAACCATCCCCAAAGATACCTGTGGCCCAGAGGTGCCTCCATCCCCATCCCCAAGACAGAAGTTCCTAGTAGAAGGCATTATAGACAGAGCAGCTGTCTCCACAGATGTGCAGGAAGAAACACACAACCCCACTGATGCCTGGAGCCCAAACTCATGTAGGAAGTGGCAACATGAATCCAGAAACATGAGAGCCAAGACCTCTCAGGATGGGGACCAATCTGGTTGAAGGCCACTCAAAGGATACAGCCCGGTCCATACATCCCTCACTCATATATGCCCCTGCTCCATGGCAGCCCACAGACACAGCCTTGAAGGTGCCCAGCAAACGTGAACCAGGCTGTGCATGCAGCAGACAGCTCCTCTCAGAGCCTCTGACAGACAGAAGCCACACCCGTTCTTTCCCATGGCAATAATTTTAATTTTCAGAACAGTTTGAGATTTGCAAATGAATGGAAAGACCATAGGCTCCGCACACTTCCACACCCAGCTCCCCTGTGACCATCATCTCACCCAGGAGACACATGCACTGGGGTGATGTCCTTTCTCCAGCCTCCATCCGCGACACCATATTACACTGTCCTGTGCCTTTTGGTTCCTTCTTGTTTTGGCCAATCCTCACACTTTCCTCTGTTCTTAATGACCCTGATGACATTGAGGACAGTTGGGCATCAGGCAAAACGTCCCATTCCTGGGACTCATCCTGTACTTTGCTCATGGTAAGACTGGGTCTATGGATTACCAGGAGGAAGGTCACAAAAGCAAGTGCAGTGGTCCTCACGCCACATCAAGGCTCATATTGTCAGCATGACAATCAGGCCCACCACCTGGCTGAGGTGGCATCAGCTAACCCTCTTTTTCCATCACCACACACAGCCCACACCGCAGGAGAGGGTAGCTGCTCCCCTGCTCGAGGGTGTGTAGCCACACAACTACTCAGAGTTCTCCAGGACAGGAGGCCCTTCTCTCTCCTGAACTTGCTGTCTCATGCTCTGACTCCTATCAGCATGGTCTTGCGGATCAGGGTCTTAGATGTGCACTGATAACCCAACATGGCTTCGAATCCTACCTCTAGTGGCTCCAGTACTGGCCACTGGCGGCTTGTTCAGGTGGCTCCTGTGCACTGTGACATGCCCCAGTTTGCTTGCACAATTGTTGGTGTGTTTTTGGTTTTTCTGGCACTACACAAATTCCAGGTCACCTGAACATTTCCTACTCCAGTCTTAGTATCAGTCACATCTCAAAGGATCCTTGATTACTCTCCTGGAGAACCATTTAGAGAAAGCACAATCTAGGAGCTGGCAGTTCTTGTAGCCACTGGGGAGTCTGCATACAGGCCCTCTCGGCTGACAGCAAGGGGTGTGTGTGTAGACAAACTCATGTACTGATGTTACTTATAAATATTTCTATGTCTATCCCACTGTGACTACAGAAATCTAAACATCAGTTCACAGGATGCCTCCAAATTCAACCCAGGACCTCACAGGTCACCCTGGCCTCCCCACCCTGCTGCTGGGCTCCACCAGGGTGAACCCCAGCTTCTAACACCTGCTGTTCACATGCTGAATTATTCAATTCTAGCACAAGTGCACAGGAGCTTCCTATGAGGTAGCCTGTGCTCCCGGGAGCTTTATCACCAGAGCACAGCACTCGGGAGCAGCACTGCCTGTCATAGCCTCAGAGACTGCACTCGTCCCTCATGGGGGCACTCCCCACCCCCACCCCAGTGCCACACCTCAATGGCTGCTGTCTTGTTTGCAGAGCAGAGCACTGTATGTGCCCCTGCTTAGGACACATCATGTTTTATCTATCGCCCACAAAATTAACAGACTTCAGGTCACTTTAAAAGGCACAAGGGCAGTAAAGCAGTGTGTGTCAACAGAAGAGTACGAACAAGAGCGGTGATGGCTGGTACCTGAGCGCTCGCCAGGGGCCAGGGACTATTCAAGTACCTTATGAGTATCGACAAGATCTATCATCACAAAACCCTGTAGAAAAGTACTGTCTGTCCAGGTGCAGTGGCCACAGCTGTATTCTCACAGACACATGAGACTGAGGCAGGGGACTGCTAGCTTGAGGCCAGGCTGGGCAATTTAGCAAGACCCTGTCTTAAAATAAAGAATTAAAAGCCTAGGGATATAGCTCAGTGGAACAGCACCCCTGGATTTGAAAGGAAGGGAGGGAGGGAAATAGGGAGGGAAGAATTAGAAGGGAAGGGAAGAGAAAAGAAAAGAAGAGGGGGAAGGGGAAGAGAGGGAAGTGCCGTTCTGATTCCATACAGTCAAGACAGGGAAACTGAGGTATGACAGGACACTTGGGCATGGTCAAAGTACTCTTAACAATCACCTTGTCCTTCTCCTTAGGGTGGTAACCAGTCAAAATGCAGCTGTGATGATTTGTAGCTTCTACGGCAGGTCACAGATTTGGACTGAAGCCTCCTAGCAGGCAGGATGAAAAGAGAAATGTGGCTGGTGACCAAGTCAATGAACAGCAACACAGGTCAGTTGAACAGGAAAGAACAATTCTTTAGGACAAGAAATCTGGACTGCAATTCTTCCTAGGACCTCCAGGGTTGTTGTGATGCAGCAAATATAGCCTTCACAGTGTCTTTACAGTAGATGAATCAAGTTATAGGCTGTTTCTTAAAAAATCCTCAGCACATATTAACATCATCCACCAAAAGCAATTCTGTTGTTGTAAACCTGAGGTGTGGAGCCTGGGAAGGATGGTGGGCAACAGCATGCTGCAGAGCAGCCGGCCCAGAGGGTCATGCTTGACCAGGGATGGTCTCAGAAGTTCTGCAGTTAGAGGGACCTTTGTCATCACCCCTCCCTGAACACTGCTGGACATGCTGATACACACTCCTGACAGGTGCCTATGGTGGTCAGTTAAAGCACTGTATGGACCAAGCCCATGGGGAAGTGACAGAGAAAGTCAATGCTGCTAATCTGGATGAAAAGACAATGTCCTCTGCTCTACACCAGCAGAATGACACAACACAGTTTATTCTCATGGCAGCTGTTGGTCACTCGGTAAACTTATTATCCTAACAGCATCACAGGCTCATACACTACTATAGACAACAGCACAGAGATCATACTTATCCTTTACCCAGAATCCCGAATGGTGATGTCACTCTCAACAACAGCAGGACACGACAAGGACAGTAACAGTCAAGATACAACACTCCACCACAGAGCTGATGGGTCTGATCCTTGAGGGTCATGCCCCCTCCAACCAATATCCACACCCTTCCTAGAACTTCAGTAATGTCATGTGAAAAGGATCATGAGGTATTCGACCTTTAGGGCCTGGGCATTCCACTAGACTTGAGGGCCCAGACACCCATTCGAGCCGAGTGCACCTATAGTTTATCCCTTGATGCTACCGAGTACTGCCCCAGCATAAAGATGCTCACCTGCACCTTTGGAGGACAGCTGAGTTATTTCCAGTCCTGGGCTATTATGCACATGTAAAGAGCTAGGAATATTCCTGTGTAGGTTTTATAGAAACACATTCTTTCTCAGAAATAAAGGCCTAGCAAAGCAACTGCTGAGTCAGATGGTGACTGAATTTAGTTTGGGGTAAACTGTAAACTTTTCCAGAGTGGCTGCACCCCTTTGCATCTCCAGCAATAGACAAGAGATCCAGTTCCCCACATCCTTGCTAGCATTTGGTGGTGTCACTACATTTACTGCAAGATGTCTGACAGGGGTACGGTAACACCTCCCTGTGGTTTTCCTTTGCATTCAACAACGGCTAATGATGCCGAACGCCATTCCAAGAGCTGACTTGTCATCTAGAAACGTTCTCTGCTAAAAATGTCTGCAGATGTCTTGTGCTGGTTTTCTAATTAGGTTCTGTTTTTATGTTTTTACTATCGAGTTTTTGAGAGTTCTTTATATATTATAGATAAGAGTTTTGTCTGACATGTGGCTTGCAAATATTTTCTCTAATTCCATCTCTGAACAGGGTCTTTCACAGAGCAAAAGTTTTTAATTTTGGTGAAATCGATTTGTCAATGTTCACATTATAGACCATGCTTTTGGTGTCAAGTATAGGGACTCTGTAGAATGTAATACTTACTCCTATTTCTCAATGAAAGGTTTATCATTAGATGCTTCACACTTCAATCACAAGAGTAAGACATGAGGGTTAGATACATGGGTAGTTTTTTTGCCCAACGAGGATCAATTGCTCCAAGCACTAGTAATTGAAAAGTCTACCTTTTCCCACCAAATTGCTTTTGCACTTCCTCAAAAATCATCTGACTCGAAATAAGCAGAAGAAAGGAAAGAGTAAAGATTAGATAAGAAATAAATGTGAAATAGAGAAGAGGAAAGAAAATCAACCTAGCCACAAACTGGTCTTGAGAAAAGATAGGTAAAAATTATTGACAAGAACCATTAGCTAGAGCAATCAACGGGCAAGAAAGGAGATTTGGACAATTGAAATAAAAAAAGAGAGAGGAGACACTATTACAGACTTCACAGAATTAAGGAGGATTATAAAGGAATACCATGAATAACTGGATGCTAAAGACCAGATAACCAGGGGCTGGGGTTGTGGCTCAGTGGTAGAGCATTCGTCTAGCATGTGCAAGGCCCTGGGTTCGATCCTCAGCACCACATAAAAATAAATAAACAAAATAAAGGTATTATCTCCAACTACTTCTAAAAAATAAATATTTAAAAAAAAGACAAGATAACCAAGGCAAAGGCACAAATGACTAAAGACACACAAGGTTCCAAAACTGACTCAAGAAAAACTGTAACTCTGAACAAACAAAAACAGCAGGTAGAGCCTGAGCAAGGAACTAGATGCTTCCAGGCACCTCCGAGGACAATCAGTCCCATATGCCAGTCTTGCTGCTGCTCCCACCAGCACATTAGAGCTTCTCCCCGGCCTTGTGCTTTGTTCCCTTCCTCCAGTGCATGCTCTTTGCTGTGTCTCCAGTCCCCTGCTTCCTTCCTCTGTTCCCCTTATTCCACTACTGACCTCTTCCTTTAAGTCTGCATTTCAGTTTTTTATAGAAAACTTTCACCTTGGAGCTCTCTCTGTCTGAGCTTCTGGCCTTTCAGACCTGTTTCCTCAGCTCCAGATCTGAAATGTAAGAGGAAAACTCACCACATGTTCCCCCAAGGTCCCTGGACTCCACCTGCCAGAGGATATTCATGTTTGTTTTTTCAATAGGGTCCAGGGTTTTTACTTGTACTTCAGAAATGCTACAAGGAAAAATATGTCTACTACTCCTTCTTGCAAACAGAAGCATTCGCTGTTCTTTAAAACAGTTCCCTCAGCATATAGTGCTAAGTGTGGCCTGCTGCTTGGATGCTGCCCTAGGAGGCTTGGTTCCAGCCACACCATCTAGCAGTGCTCATGGCTGGGGACCACAGAAGACGTGGCATGTGACAACTTGGTCTAAAGCCCAGCACAGAGACAAACCCAGCCCTGAGGGCTTTCCAAGGCCCAGGATACAAGTCAGCCCCCTCTGTGTTCCTATATGAAAAAATTCAGAACTCAAGAGAATGTGCCCTTTGTTCTCGCCAACACCGGAGGACAAGCCCCTGTCCCAGTCTGCCTTCTTAGAACACTAACTTAAAAAAAGGGAAAAAGAGTTTATAATTGTGCCTCCTTCCTTCATCTACTGAGGTATGTTTGTTTGTATGTACCTGGGCTCAGAGCATTTCTTTGTAGTGCCACAGTGGGAAGATAGGTCTGTCCCCCAACCTGGGTGTAGGGTGGGAGCCCGCCTTCTGTAGCTGCCAGTGGGCAGGCACAGCCTCACTGCATTCACGGTGATGACCCTACCTGCTCTTGTACATTATCCCTTCCCTTACTCCAACTGGGCACCAAGTCCCTCAGCTTCCCTTTAAAAGGGCAGTCACCTCTGCACAAATCGAAATAAAGCAGAGTCCTTTTCCCCACTGTCAGCAGCGACTGAATAAAACCTGTTTTCACCACTGGAACCAACACCCGGCTGCGCATTCCTTTGACATGCTTCACAAGTGACACCCTATGCATGTTGAATGAACCCAGCTGAGGAAGCGCTTTGAAGACACAGAATGGAGCGACAGGTCACTATACCCTCTGCCTGCAGAGAGTAGAGGACTCCATCAAGACAGGGGTTACTTCCAAGTTCCAAAGTGCCAAGAAACAACAAGGTGGGCCACAGTGGGAGGGGATGCTCAACCAAACCCACTCCAGTATCTACCTGCTCTGCGGAGCTGCCATCAAAGCTCCCCACACATGCCAGCTCTGCCCAGGGAGGCAAAGCCGAGCTGCATCTCCACCAGCAAAGGACAGGGAGAACATGTCCCCAGAACAGCACCAAGGGACTGTCTATTATTAAGAAAGAGAAGACAGGCAAGTGAGCAAGGCACCTGATGCCCACTGCCCACTTCCCCATGCCCCCCACACCCCTATGTCATGGCTTCTGAACTCTTGCAGCCAAAGTATATCCCACAGTGGCACCAACATTCATTTATTCATTCAACCAACACGTGGTGAGCCCCAGCACACACACCTTCTCCACATTAGGATGCTCTGTGAATCCAGAAAGGGTCCTCTGAGCCAGAGGACACAGCCACAGCTGACCCACAACTGATAGCTTCCTTCACCAAGGAAGATGGCTTCTGGGAAAGACAGTCCTGAACTTGGAAAATCTGTTCCTCCTCTATGCATCGTCTTATTTACAAAATTGCTTATGCGAAGATACTGCCATGCATAATGCATTCAATTACACAGTGTAAGATGTAGCCCTAATGGAGGAAACTCAAGTCAGTCACATAGACGCATCGGGAACATGGGGGAGAAAGGTTGTGCAGCTGACTTCCAGGCGGGTTTGGAACACCCTCTCCCTCCACAGGGACACAGTGTAAACATATACAGCAGCTCTCATCTCCTTTCCCACTATTTTCTGGCACAGTGATGGGCCTTGAGCTGACACCTTCCTTGGCCTCAGTGGCAGGGCTGCATTAGCATGTAAATAGCTGACAGATACAAGAAAATGAAAGCAAGGAAGAGCTCCTTAATTAACTTCAATCCTCTGAAAATCCAGGCAGCAATCTGTTCTGAAGCCTGATCTCCTCAGAAGGCTGGCAGCTTGGCCAGGACTGAGGGGCCACAATGGCCAATGGGCTGGGACGGACACTGTGGAATCTGGGGAGGCCCTGGCGCAAGGTATGGGGGTACACACTTGCTGGGCACTGACTCTTGTCACTCCAAATCCCTACAGACAAGCCCTGCAAGATTCTAAAGGTAGCCAGCACTGCCCAGGCCTTGGGTCAGACCCCTGGGAGCTCTAAGGTCAGTGCTTCTGCCCCCTGCCTGAGCTACGGCACCAGCACTGCCCAGGACAGCAGCAGGCCAAGGTGTCTGTCCTGAAAGATGACAGCCCACCTCATCCTGCAGACAGCAAAGCAGAATTGCAAGTGGGAGCTCAGAAAAAACCTGAGCACAGCGAGGGTGGAGCCCAGCAATGTGAGCTCACAGGCAAGGAGCTGGTACAGGGCCACTGAGACGGGCACAGGTAGCAGTCCAGCAATGGCAGCAGAAGCCTGACCAAAGAGAAGGGCAGGAAGGGCGACAAGGGAGAGCAACGGAGCAGAAGAGCTGCCCAAATCTAGCCAACACCCCGAGAGGGGCAGAGGCTGTCTGGAAAAACACTGCAGCACATGCCCACCAGGGTAGCTCTGCTCCCAGGGGGACACCTGTTGGAGCATCATTAATCTGCAGTACCCAGAGGAGGTGTGTCCGCAGCCCCCAATGACAAAGCTGTAGAACAGCAAGGCCTCCTGCAGCAGTGACACAGAGCCAGGACTAAACAGACACACTTGGTTCCTGAGGGATGCTCTCAACCACTGACACACCCCAGGGCTGGCCATGTGGGGCGAGAGATGCCCAAGTCATCAGCACAGACAAGAAGAAAATGGGTGCCACAAACATGGTGGAAGCTGTCTCTCAACACAGCACTGCATCCCCAAGGGGGCAGAGCAATGTCAGATCACCAGCTTAGCAGCTTCAGAGCAGCTGAAGCCTGGGTCCAAAAATGTGAAAAGCCACTGGGTCCTCTGGGCAGACTGCTCCCTCCTCCTGAGCACTGAGAAGCTGCATGGTGCAAACTTCTTCTGTTCAGCTGTGCTGGGCTCAGTAAGGATGAAAAGAGGCAAATCCAGGAAAAGAAGTCACCTGCTTCAGCACAAGAGGAAGAGGCCAGCAGCACAGGCTGGCCACAGGCACGAACCTGCCAAGTGCAGACACTGACCCAGAATGGGAAGGGATGACACCTTCCATGGGAATCGAGCATCCTTCGCAAAGGAGCTACTGCCTTTAGGAGCTGACAAGGACATGGATGGCTGCACCAACCTGACCCAAGTCCCAGACACTTTCTTCTCCTGTAGAGGTACATAAGTCCAGGCTGTGAATCTCTGCACCTGCCCAATCACAGACCAGAGCACCAGGCTACAGGCTCCAAGCTGTGCCATGAGATCATCACCCCTATCCTCAAGGTCATTGCTTGAAAAAAGGACACCCCCTGCAGTCCCTAGCACACTCCTATACATGCTTCTCATGTCGGCCCAGGGTTTTGGATTTATATAATGCTGTCCCTCTTGGGAGTGCACAGGGGCTAAATGAGGCTGGCTTCTACAAGAATAAATCACGCTTCTGTAACCAGCAATATTTCTTTAACCAGAGGTTAATAAAAATCACCGGCGAAGGCTAACCAGGGGATCTAATTTATTTAGAGACTTTCATAAGACTGTGGATAAAGCCCTTTATGAAAGCTTATTACTGCGCCTGAGGAAGCCACAGAAAAGTGACAGTCACTTAGTGGGATTTGCAGGCCCTAGAGCAAAGTGAAAAATTCAACAGACCCCCTTGATGGGAGGGAAGGGGGAAAGCAAACAGCAGCCAATCTGTCACCTAACGAGCCCAGCCTTGGGCAGACGCCCCTGACCAGATACTGGAGGCATCAGCCACAGGCCTGCCCCTGAGCACAAGATAAGACCAAGTAATAATGAAGTCCATGTCTTCCTGAGGACCCCAAAGAGGCCAAGCCATCTCCAGAGAGTTGGTAACAGTCCCCTTGTCACCTGGTACACCACAGCTGTAGTTCATGCTTCTGCCCTATTACAGAAAAGAGGTCAAGGCCCTGAAAGGAAAGCATTCCCTTGGGAAGACCAGCTGAGTACTGGGACCCAGCACATCTTGGGAGTGTAGGGGGGGGAGGGTCCCAGGGCCTAGAACCAGCCTTACCCTGGGATACCAGCAGTCCACTGGCAGGCACTGCCCCCAGTGGGGCTAGTATCCACCTGCCTGCTCACCCTCCCTTCCCAGGCCAGCATGCAGCAGTGTCCCAGGCTGCCCTCAACTGAAAGGGCAACCAGCCAGGAAGGCTGAAGACAAGAATGCAAGATTACCATCTCACCCGCAGAACAGCTGGCTGGAGCCAGGAAACCAGGGTCCTCCTCCTGGTCAGAAGAAAGTGTGCTCACCCATATACCAGACATGCACCACCACCTCCCTGGCCAGACACAGATGATTGTGGGAAAAGAAATACTACAAACACATTGGAAACTTTTACTCTTAAAGGACTGACGAGCTTTGGAAGAGGAAAGTGCAGAAACTGTCCACGTTCATCTTATCTTTGCTATTTCCCAGAAACTGAGTCCTAGACACAGAGAGCACCTACACAGGTTATTGGAATGCCTTCCAGAGCCACCCACCCCATGCATGTGCAAGTGAGGCTAGACAACATAAGCTCAGACTTCAGAGAAAAAGTTATGCAGTGATGTGTCAGTCAAGCAAGAAGCAAGTGCTCCTGGACCATGGACCCAAATCCCACCCCCAACAAAGAGGAGGCAGGGCCCTTGACTCACAGTAACTCCTCACAGATTCTCTGAGCATCTTTGGCCTCTGGATCCCGTCTCTGGTTTAAAACAGCAACAACACTCCAGTCTCATCCTAAACCACTTGAGAAGTGTAACCACATACACCAGGCCAGGTCACACCTGCTGTCCACACCTAGAGGACACATCCAACTCTCAGACACATAGGAGGCTCAGGGCTCTATGGACAAGCAGGACCCCAGGGGTAGTCCATTCCAAGAAGACCTTCCACACTGCACCCCCCTCCCAGGCAAGCAGACCTCAGGCTTTGCAGGTAGCATCATTTCCAAGTTCTCTTCCGTTCTCCCAACAGGGCCATAAGCTCCCCTAAGGCAAGCTCATCCAGGACAGAGACCCACAGGTGCCATCAGGTATAGACTGACAGCCGTCCCTGTAACAATGCTGTAAGCCACAGATACAATTCTAGAGCACATGGCGATACTCTGGCCTAGCAGGACTTTCTCTCTTCCTCAGGGGCAGTCTGGTGCTTTGTGGGCAAAGTTAACCAAAGGAACATCAACTCCAAACTGCATCTGGGCTTGTGACTTGTTTTCCGCTTGATGATAGATGCTATTTAATACCCTCCTGTTGGAGCATCCTGGGTCTGTAAATACTGATCCTGTTTTATTGCTATTTAATCACTATTACAATGGTGAGGGCTGGTCCTCCTCTATTGGGCTTAATGGTCCATGAGAGTCTCACGGGAAAAGCAGCCAAACTGCATAAAACAATTGGCTTTCCTTAGTGAACATACATATGGACAGTGCACACATGTGCACACTGATGCACATTCACACATGCATGTTCTCACATACGTGCACAAACAAGCAGTCTCACACACCCAACTCTGGGGCACAAGAGGGCAGTGACATGGTGGAAGGCATTATGGGGAGGAAGGAGCTGCCACCTGAAGCCAGACACAGCTGACTGGGAGCCACCACACGTGGGGCATGCCACTCCTCAACCTGGCCACCACAGATTCCTCCTCCATAAATATGGGAGTCTGCAAATTCTAGTTGGGGTTTTGTATTTTGTTGTTGTTTGGGGGGAGGGGTACAAGGGATTGAAGCCAGGGGTGTTCTACCACTGAGCTACATCATAGTCCTTTTCATTTTGAGACAGGGTCTTGCTAAGTTGCTGAGGCTGGCCTACAACTTTGCTATCCTCCTGCCTCAGCCTCCCGAGTAACTGGGATCACAGGTATACCCCACAGTGCCTGGCTCTACTTATATTTTCAAAATAATTTTAAGCAGAATTATTATATCCAAGTTAACGAAAATAAGTTAATTTGATGAAGAGCAGTACTGTGACTTCTCTGGTTGGGGTCATAGCACATGGCAGACCAGAATCTGTGGCAAGAGAATCCTCCCTAGAAATGCAAATCCATGTCACAGAAATCCCGGTGACTAGAAGCCAGTTATGAGCCAGTCATGGGGTCCTGGAACCTCCCTCATTCTCCTGGAGGCAGAGGCAGACAAAGCTCTGCCTCCAGGAGACAGGTTGGAGCCTGTGGCGCCCCCTGAAGTCAGAGACTTGGCCAGTCAGTGGGCGTGAGGACTGCCCCTGACAGTGAGCACAGGGACCTCCTCACAACACAGATACAGGGGCCCTCATAGGATTCTTGGGTGTCAGTGCACTGGTCACTCAATGCGGTGCTGAGGAATAGCCACCCAGTGCTCACCTGGGCATCAGCAGGCTAAGGGCAGATATACATGAGCCTGGGACAGCAGGGGAGGCTGGGTGGCATCTTTAACAACTTTAAAACAGTCTCCAAGAGGAGCCTGGCTGCTGTTCAAACACCACCACGACACTGTGGCTATTTTTGGAAATAAGACTCCAGAGGCTGCCTTGGCAGGGAACCATGCCTTTGAGCACGACCATCCATTTTCACCTGCAGCCAGCTGCCTTTCCTTTCAGGATCAAGGTTATTCAAAGATTTGGATTTCTTCGAAATTGTGTTAAAAAGGGAATAGGTCTTCACCGAAGACGAGAGGAGATTTGACAGCATGAGCAAGGGCAATGCCCAGCTGATGCAAGCCAGAATGTCAGGGCCAAGGATTCCAAGTCCAGTCCTCCCTATACCTCCCATTCACACTCCTCTGGCCATGGAGGCCCTGTGTCCCTCTGAGGCCAGGCCCTGCTGCTCTATGAGCCTCAGTCTCTTTTGTAAGATGAGAGTCCCAGGCTTGGGAATTCAAGAGCACTGTCCTGTTTAAGACTAGGATTCTTAACCACCACCAAGCAGTGCTGTGGACGCTGGAGGCGAAGGGTTCTTCAGGCCCAGGTGGTGATGGGGCAAGGGTGGCATATTTTGGGCTCAGGCTCTAAGATAGAGCACACAGCTCCACAAACAAGATTTATAATGTGTGGATGGAGTACTTTAGAAATTCATAACTAGTACAGAAAAGTCCACGAACGAAGTACTAAAAATGCTCATGAAGACTGCCAAGACTTACCTCACCTATCACACCAGCCCCATCCCAGGGCCCAAGGGAACCTCAGAACCACAGATGACTCGCACAGTGGAGTGTCCTGGATGGATCATCAGCAGGGTGGCGTCGCCTCCTCCTGCACCCAAAGCATCACATACTAACTCCCCTGGAGAAACTTTCTGAGGAGGACCGAAGGACCAGTGTCCTTGGGAATAGCAGCACACCAGCATGCAGGAAGCAGAACAAGGGGGAAAGACACCATCCTGCAGGCTCAACGCCCCCCAGCACGCGTACCATGAGCACAAGCCACAGGAGGCCCTAAGGGCTACGAGGCTCACTCCAGATGTATCAGCTGACCCCAGAGAAAGACAAACAAGTCGGGACAGCCAGGGACAGGGCACCCTATTCTCCATCCACCCACCTCCCTCATCCACCAAAGACAGCCACACATTCAATTTTGTTGTTGGGAAAGTTAAAAGCCAATGACTGGGTCTAGAGCTACGGCTCAGTGGTAGAGCACTTGCCTGGCATGTGTGAGGCACTGGGTTCGATTCTCAGCACCACATATAAATAAAATAAAGGTCCTTTGACAACTAAACAATACTAAAAAAAAAAAAAAAGACAATGACCACCATTTTCCAAGTTGCTAATTATAACACATGACATCAAAACAAGAAACATCTGTATCTGCTACCTGCTATCTGCAAGAACCTTCAGATGTCCCCACATCCCATCAGATGGCAGCCACAAGGGCACCTGTCCCAGGAGCCAGGGTAGTGCCTCCATGCCCTTGCACAGCTACTGGGCACGGCAAAAGCAATGTTGGCACTTAGGGCGAAGTGAGCAGGGCTGAGCAGGGCCTGCAGACCTTACTGCTAGGTAGGGCTGCTCCCTGACCCTGTGTGACCTCAGGTAGGTTGTCCTCTCTGCGCCTCAGCTCCTTTCCCTGTCAGATGAAGGAGCCCAACAATTCCCAGAGATTTACTGAGTGCTATGACATTTAAGGCGCTGTGCCCACTGGACAAGACAGGAATGAACCCTACCTCATGGGGGACAATGACCAGAAAAGAAGACAAGCCAGGTGAGCCAGAGCTGGGGAGGGTGAGGGCAGTACTAGAGGAGGAGGGAAATATAGGCAAAGGCCCTGAGGCACGTGGCACCAGGAGAGTGAGTAAGAGACATTCCCACCCCCACCCACCACCGCTTCCTTCCCTCACAGCCTTGTCCAGCCAGGGAAGGAGAAGACATAGATTGTAGGACACCCCAAGCAGATGGTGTAGGGGTGGGATGGCTCCAGGGTATAAAGCACCACCCCCCAGATCCAAGGACACCCACAGGCCAGGGGGCTGGAGATCAGGGACCCACACTGTGGTCTGTGCAATGGGCATATGATGGTTCCTGTGACTAAGCTCTTCAAGTTTAATTCACTACCTTGAGAAGTGGGCATGGGCCATCACTCACAGCAAAATAAAATGGGTCCTATATAAATAGGGTCTCCCTTGGAAAGCCACCTGATAAAGCTGCCAATCTATGCTGAGACCCAGTGGGAAGGTCTCATCTCAGTACAGCCATCTAGGAAACACAGAGGAGAAAAAAAGAATTGAGGTTCCTGACAACACACCTCTAAGAATGCTGGGGACCAAGAGAGAGGGGTGGCAGCTGTGGGATCCACTACTGCTCACACCAAATCTCCTCAGAGGGCCCAGCAGTCCACAGCCTTGCCCAGGACAGCCCAGGCCCTGCTGTGGAGAGGCAGGCCAGGCCAGGCCTTTTCTGAGTGAATAAAGCTGGGCTCATCGGATCTGGCAGAAGGCAGCCTGCAAACTCTGCCACCCTGGGTCACAGGTAGGCCTCTGGGGACAGCAGCCTAGCATCAGCATGGCCGCACAAGCAGGAAGCTCAAGGTGGCCTTGCTTCTACTGCTCCACTCCAGCCCTCCTGAAACTGCAGGAGCAGCCCGCGGCCACCTCTCACCACATGCCCACAATCCAACGCTATCTTAATAACCATCTTCCAATTGGAGAGGGATAAAAGGCATTTTGTTTTTATTTCACTTTATTTCATAAAATTGCTTTTCTCCCTGGAAATTTTTTTCCTGCCATGACCCAGTTCCAGCTGCCCTCCTGGTGGGACAATGCACTGATATGGTGACAAGGCTGGCTTTCTAGTACCTGCAAATGGCACTTTTCCATAGCTCAACAGACAATCTCTTTCCTCATGGATGCTCGGAATGGCAGCCAAGAAAGACCCAAGCGGGAGCTCTCTAGGCCTCACAGCACAGAGGGACCTGCTGCAGAAACAGAAGGACTACATGACAAGCACAGCAAGCTGAACCAGGGACCATGGCTGAGGACCTACAGCCTCCTCCAGGCAGTTCACCAACATCAGGCAGAGGCAGGAGAAGGTGTCTTCTAAGAAGCAAGCAGGTCTGGGTCTGAACTTTGCAGGCAGCCTTTACCTCTTATCCTGCCTGGCTATTCAGGGGCAGGTACTCTGGGATGTGCCTTGTTCTGCCACAAGGACTCCAAGATCCAAACCCACCAAGGAGCAAAGCTCAGCCCAGATCAAATGCCAGAGATGGCCAAACAGCATATCAAGACCTGGGGACAATACCAAGTCACACTCCTGGTGCAGGCACAGAACTCAGTCACAAAGGTGAGGAGGAGGGAGCAGGCGCAGCATAGCTGCATCTGGCAAATGGTATGCAATGAATCGATGGTTTAAAGAAAGCAGTATGTGAAAGAGAGACACACAGGAGGGAGGTGAGAAGAGGTGGAGGCCACGGCACCAGGGCAGGTGTGAGCAAGTGCCAGAGCCAGATGTGCACAGGTGAGAAGGGACAGCTATGGCACACTCCTATTGGGTCAATGACATGCCAAGCCAGCCAGTCGCACCAGGTGCCTCTAGCAGAAAGCCACATTTTGGACAGTCTGTCTTGGCCAGAGTATAATCCCAGGATGGTCATTCACACGGTCGGTCTCTGTCCACCTCTTAGAAGGACAAGATATCTGCTACTTAATACTGGGCCACAGACCAACACAGGGATACTCATAGGACTACAGATCCCACCTTAGAATACTAAGTCAACCTGTGCATCTTAAGATTCCCATGGCCCTTGTATGTTCTGATCTGTGCCTAAATGACCTGTGTCCCCAGCCAAGAGTGCAGCCCAGAGTGCAGACTCTAAAGTACAGATCACTGGGAACCTTGATCAGTAGCCCTGTGGATGGCTTACCCTTCTGGACAGGTCACGACACTTTGCATGCTGCCAGGACCGCAGTGTCTCTCCAACATCAGCTCTCACATTCCCACCACTCAGAAAATTTCCAACATAGGCTGCACCAGTAACTCACCTATCAAAGGATCCCAGGGGGAGTCTGTCCCAAGTCCCACCTTAAGCCTCCTTCCCACAAGCTTTATCATCAAGCACAATTAGAAAACAGATGGAGCATCAAGACAGGGAAGAGGGACCCACAGAGAGCCAAAGCCCCGGAAAAGGCCAGCAGACCCTGAGCTCAGTCAGGAGGAACAGCTCAGGCTTGACTGCAGAGGATCCCAGCCAGCGTGCCGCAACAGGGACCCAGCCCACCTCAAGTCAGATCCAGCTCAGCACACCTGCGCCAGAGTAGCAGGCCCAGGACCCCAGAGAGGACCTTGGCTCCCAAGAGGAGGAGGAGAGCAGGGACAGTACTATGAGGGTTATAACATTGGCAGCTACTGTGGCACCAAGCACCAGCTCAGTCAAGTCAGCCCAACCCCGGCCAAGAGGTAAACAAGGCGGCTCCCAAACTTAAACAGATGGCCATAGGGAACATATTCTCTCACCAGCTACATGTAAGGCAAACATCAACATACAGAATAAACCATGTGGAGGCTGTTTCAGACTGGGGGCAGGGGACACAGCATGATGAGGGAAAAAAGAGTAAGAATCCAGCATCCATTTCCACTGCACGGCCTTGGCCAAGTCGCTGAGCTACTCTTCAGTCTTGATCTGCTGAGGTAAGAAGGGGGCAGGGTGCTGGTCCCGTACACCTGAGTGACTGCCAGAGGGAACACAGGAACACAGCACTCTGGAACAGACCAGGAACCTGGAGGTCACCAGGAGGCCATTTTTGAAGTCCGAGCAGCTGCTAAGCATCTGCACACTCCTTCAGGACACTCCCTGCTCCCCGAGACCCAGAATGCCCAGCATGAAGAAGGAGACTGACAAGAGCACAGGAGCGTCCCCACTCCCAGAGCTGTGAGGAAGAGAATCAAGATGGGGTTGATAGGATGTGATTCTGCAATCTGTATTCGTGTGCTGGTGTGAATAGTTCCCAGAGCCCCAAGCACAGTATTACCACACAATCCACAATCATGCCCCTAGGCTCACCCAAGGGAACCGAAAACACACACCCAAACCCAGCTTCATTCAAAACTGCTAGAGCTTAGAAGCAGCCAAGATGTCTAGTAGCAGATGAAAACATAATCTGTGGCTCACTCAGACAATGAGGTGATTTGGTGATTTGAAAAAATGAGCCATCAAACATGAAAAAACATGGAGGAGTCTTAAAAACATATTGCTACGTCAGATACCCGTCTAACAAGGCTATGCTGATGGATTCTAGGAATGACATTCTAGAAAGGGGACAACTATAGAGACAGCAGAAGCATGAACAGCTATTGGGGGCATCTAGGTTGGGGAGGGAAGGATGAACAGGCAGAGCCCTGAGGGAGTTCAAGGCAGAAGTAGTGCCCTGTACAGTCCCATAAGGGTGGACACTTGCAATCATGCACCTGGCTAGTCCCTCAAGGCACAGGACCAATAGTGACCCTCAGGGATACTGATGACACCACCACACTGGTATACCAATCACTATGGCAGGGGAGACAGGAGGGTGGGGTACCTGGGAACTCTACTTTCTGCTCGACTTTATCAACCTAAGAGGGCTCTGAAAAGTAAAGTTCATTAATTAAAAAAAAAAAAGGTTACAATGTACACAGTCACATTCTGTATGCTTCCATTTTTACAATATTCTTTAAATGCCCAAATCGCCAGAGATGGAAACTAGATTTGAGATGGTGGGGTGAGGGGCCATGTGGATCCCAGGGGCAACATGGGAGGCCTCCAAGTGGTGGGGTAGACCTGCATGTCCCTGGCTGTGGAGACACACTAACCTACCCAGGCAGCACAATGACAGAGAGCCAGCCACAGGCACTTCCACAATGGTCACAGAACAAGGTACTGCCACAGGGAAAGTTCATGAGGGACATGTGGGACCTCTCTACTGTCACCACTTCCCATGGCTCCAAGACTGTTCTAAAAACAAAATCTCATAGGCCACAGGCTAGCCTCAGAGACTCAGCATGCTGTTCCCTTTCCTTCCCAGGCATCCCTTGGGTGAGAGGGGCTGCTCACCCCTCCTGCCATGTGGAAGACCTAACCCTCCTCACAGGAGAGTCCCCACCCCATAGGGCTGCTCATGGTCCCACCCCAAAAGAGCCCCAGAACTTAGAGCTCCGACTTGAACCGCACTGCCATGCTCAGCAGATACTAGAGAAGAGCTTGTGGAATGAAAAATTAATAAGCAAGTGAGAGAATGTGCTTGGGGTCTTCCTTTACAGCTTTCCAATCTGCCTACACGACGTGCCTGGGCCCTGCTATATCCTGCATGCAGGCTGGCCTTTCCAGGAAGATTATCAGAAAATATTTTGAACTGAATAATAACAAAACCCATATCAAATCCATGTGGTACAGATTCATATTAAAAAAAAAAAACTTAGAAAACAACAAGAGGAGGATTTCACAAACTCAAAAGGGAACATGTACACAGCACTCAGCACACCTACAGATGAATTCTGAAGCCCTCTGAAACCTCTGTGAAACAAGGTGCCCCACCATGCCTGCAAGTAGCAGAGTCCTGCAGAGTCAGAGCACCAGGACTGCAAAAATCAGCACACCCAGATCATTCACAGAGGACAGGATGGTATGGGTCAAGGACTAGCACTACAACAGGGTTTCTGGGGGAGTATTCATGTACCAGGCCTGACTGTAACCAGCAAAAAGAAAAGTCTACAAGACACTTTTAAAAGATATCACAAGGGCTGGGGTTGTGGCTCAGCAGTAGAGTGCTCACCTAGCACGTGTGAGGCCCTGGGTTCGATCCTCAGCACCACATAAAAATAAATAAAACAAAATAAAGGTATGGTATACAACTAAAAAGTAAATTAAAAAAAAAAAGACATCACAAGCAGAAAATACTCAGGGAAAAGAAAAATCTAGTAATGTGTAAGACTTGTAGTCTAAAACCCATAAAACTTGCTGAAATTAAAAACTTTCTCAGTAAAGGGGGAATACATAACACTCATGGTTTAGTAGACAGAATGTTAAGATGTTATTTCTTCCTAAAATGATTTATAATTTATTACAATTCTGATCATAACCCACCAGGACATTTTGTGGGCCAAAATAGCCAAGGAACTACAAATTTGGAGGATTTCACTAGCAGCTATCAAAATTATCCTGAAGCAGAAGTCATGACAATGTGGCAGCAGCAGAGATGAACTAACCAGAGCAACAAGACAGACTCCACGAATAGGTCTACCCAGAGTGGCCACCCAGCTGAAGGCCAGGCAATGGGATGCTCCTTCCATCAGCAGAGCCAGGTCGACTGCAGAACTCACCAAGGACACCACAGAGCCAGACACCTATTTCACATCATACTCAAAACTCAATTCCAGACAGAAGCCCATCAGATAAAAGCACAGAAGCTGAAGCCTCAGAGTGCTTGGAAGAAACAATGAACTCTCTTTAAGGTCCTCCTGACTTGGCAGGCAAAGATGCTTATGAAGACCCTACTAGCACAAAGGTAAAAAGGAAAATGTTTGACCACTTTAAAATTAAAAACGTGTGTCTACTCATCAACAGACACAACTAAGTGAAAAAGCAAGCCATAGACTAAGGACATCCCCGCAGTATCTGCCTCCAACCAAAGGTTCATTCTAGAATAGAGAACTCCTGTAACTCAGAAAGGAAAATCAGAGGCAGAAGATCCCAAGTGCTGGTGCACGTGCACGCGCACGCCCACACACACACACACACACACACACACACACACACACACACCAAGAATATCCAGACAACCCCCCACTCTCAGCCTGCATGCAAGTGCACACACTGCTGCAGCACACAGGGGGCAAGGGTCCCATTGAAAGCAAGCATGTGCCCCACCTAGACGAACCCACCTTAGTGATGCCGGGGTCACCAAATGCCATATGCATGTAAAGTATTCACAGCACTACTTGTAACATCCTGAACTGAAAACAGCCCAGATACTATGTAGAATCAATGTGTGAAAAAATCAGCAACATAATAAAGAACTCAGGTCCACATAACAACACGCAACGTTAAGTAACAAAAGCCAGATACAAAGGAGCACAGGCCAATGCCTCCACTTGCATGAATTAATAACTGGCTGGACTAAAATCAGGAAGGGTCTCCTCTGAGAGTAGAGGCTGATGAGGAGAAAGGGGCCCAGGGCCTCTGAGGGCCACTGGCCATTTGGTCTATACTATATCTGCAGTGTGTATGCAGAGACTTCAACACAAAGACTGTTTGGAAGAAAAAGCACATTGCAGAGTTGAGGCAGAATGTAGACAAATGTATCAAGTTCCAGAAGATTCTACCGCACTGTTTGAAACAGCAAATCTAGAAAAAACCAAACATCCAAACAGAAGAGAATGGATGAGCATACATTGGCAGCATGGTGGGGTCCCTGGAAAAACATAGGCTAAGCTGGACCCCATTAGGGTGGTCTTCAAACTGTTAAACTCACAAATGAGGTAAGTTTAAGTGGATATACCCTACTTGTCACAGGAGCAGGGAAAATGGATGAATAGCATCAACATGGACAAAGGCCAAAAGTATAAGGTTAAGATACAAAGGAAACCAAAGAAGGGGCTGGGGATGTGGCTCAAGTGGTAGCGCGCTCGCCCGGCATACGCGCGGCCCGGGTTCGATCCTCAGCTCCACATACAAACAAAGATGTTGTGTCCGCCAAATACTAAAAAATAAATATTAAAATTCTCTCTCTCTCTCCCCCTCTCTCTCACTCTTTAAAAAAAAGAAAAAAAGAAACCAAAGAAGTACAGTTCTTTTGATATAAAATACATGGGGAAAGCAGAACAATATTTAAGCAGGGATGTGGAGACACATACACACACACACACATACATACACACACACACACACACACACACACACACACACACACACGGTAAATCTGAAAATACCGTATCTTGGAGGGAATGGTGAAGCTCTTCAGCAGAGCTGTTTCCTGCTTCCTACACTGGGGACTAGCCAGACAAGAATCAGTTTTATATTGTCTCTGCACATATGAATGTTTTTCACAAGCACATGTCACAAAACAAAGGGCATGAGGGAGGGTGGGGAGAGGGTCTATATCCATCCCCATGCCACTCCCACTGCCCAAGTCCAGGCTCAGCAACCACTGGTGTAGATCACATGAAGCCAACTATCGCAATATCTCCTGAGGATGGTGACAGCATCCATGCCAGGAAAAGTGCAGGCTAAGGTGGACCTCGAGGGGGTGGGCTCCAAGTGTAAGCTCCCAATGTTGAGTAAATATAAAACAGATGATATAAATAGAATGCAATCCTCCTCCACATCCCCTTTACTCACTTATCTTACAGGAGCACAAACACATGTAAGAGGTGACTTCACTACATTATTTCAGAGGAGAGAGAAGATAATTCATTCAAAAACACTGCAGCAGTATGTGCCACCTAAACCCCACTGTGCAAAGGACAGTTGAGCAAGGTGCCAGCCAGGCTCTGCAGCCCACACAATCCACAGCACTTCTGCCTTTGCCTGCAACACAGGCCACAGGATAGGGTTCCCAACCCACATTCCTCTTAGGACAGCACTTCAAAGACATTCAGGGCTCCTACAGCCCAGAATGGTCTGTGGTGTCCAGCTCCCACAGGGCCAGGAAGCTTCCCCTTTCCACCCTAGCCACACCTTGACTTCTCCACACACAAGGAGAGACCAGTTGCATTCCTGCAAGTTGGAAAAGAATCATGGGATCTCACACAGCCACAGCTTGGGAGAATCCCAGAGATCTGAAAGGACATTTTCCGCATCTTATGGAAAAAGGAGGCCCAAAACCCACCCTGGCGTCTGCCAGGAAGGTGCACAACGCAGCAATGACTATAAGCATGTCTGCACCACCTGCCACTGGCAGAACAATGTTCTGGACTCCACGAAGGAAAGCCCATCTTGAACTCCCTGGAGAGGACCCCTTGCACTTCCCGCCTGGGTGTTCTCAAGTTCGCCTGGCAGCCTTCACCCCACATTTAGCTGTTTCCCACTTGGCGGCTGCCTTGCTTGCTTGCTTGCTTACTTACTTACTCAGCGGCTGCCTCTGCTGACCAGTCTTATCTGTGCCTCAGCCCTCCTTAAAGATTTGACACCAGTCATGATGTGCACTGCAGAAGAAGCACCACCCTGCCCAGGTCTCTCCCTGGCCTCTGGGTCAAGGCTCCTCTGCTCAGGATAGAGCTGCAGGGCACAGCACTGCGGCCCATGTGACCCTTCCAGAGCAGCGGTCTTGACACCATAGGATAATCACTGATGCTTGAGAGCAGTTCTCCAGCTTACTGAGGATATTTTACAGAAATAAGTGTTCCAAGCCTCCTAGCAAGCAGGAAGGACAAAGAGAAGGGAAGGGTCAGGATGACCGCTCTCACCTCCAGAGAAGCTGACTCAGGCTAACGGGCTTGCACGACAGGGCAGCCAGTGTAGAGCAGACACTCCCCAGGATGCACAGCCCAGTTCCCGTGAAACTCCAGGTACCCCAGGCCCCACACACAGGGGTCATGGGGCACAGTGCACCATGACCAGAGTGATATGCTCTACAGCCACCCTATTAGCAAGAGGTGCCTGATACCAGGGGCCCAGGGGAAAACACTTGGCAGCATTCTCCAGGAGAAGTGTCCCTAGAACCACTCCACCTGAACAAGGGGGTGGGGCCCAGTAGAGAAAAGGAGGGAGACTTCATTTCATTAAACATATTTCTTGCTAAAAGTTAGCTTTTACTGCTTACATTCTATAAATAAGATTCTGCAACCATGTTGTAGAATATTAGGGCACACTGGAAATAGCTCATTTCAAATAAGAAAATGGTTTGTGTTCACCCAGTTCTAGAAGCCAATTTTCAATTGCTTAAAATAGTCATGATATTTTACCAAGGTAATTATACTCTTAGCTATCAGTAACAATTAACTCCTTAGACCAGAGCCACTTAATAAAGGTCTCAAAATAAAATTGCGCATTCCAAGCACCGAATACTTAAATGTCAAGCACACCAACAGGCCCCTCAGAGGGGATGCAGACACTGAGAGCCATCAACTGGGCTCCTCAGTAGGCTACATCCAGGTCCTGTTGGTGGTTGGTGTGCTATGCTCTCCCCTCAGGAGGCGGGTTGTGCTATGCTCTCCCCTCAGGGAGGCGGGTTGGAGGTGCACAGGGCGAGGATGCCTCCCCAGCAAGGCAAGGGAAAGACCAGCCTCTTAAAGAAACCTGAGGTCCATGGCAACCACCTCAGGGAATCTTGGAGAGGGGGTACTCCCCAATCACAAGCAAGCCAGGCTGGGGTCTGATGTGCCCAGGTCAGAGTCCTTGGGAGTTGGACATCACCTATATGAGACACCACACGTCAAAGCACAACACACCCTCCCAGAGCAGCCTGATGAACAGCTTCATCATGCTGGCTGGCAAGACAAATCCTTGCATCCCCAGCCCAGGGGCTGCGTGGCGATTGGTATCGATTCATCGCAACATGCCTTGCAGGGACAGTCAGTATAAATAATCAGTCAGTGTCAAGCAATCAATATCTACCTTCCTGCTAACTCAGAGATGCCCATGAACTCAGCGTGAGTTGAGGAGGTCAACTTGGACCAAAAGCTTCTCATCTACTAAGTAGAGGAGAAAATGGAAATTTCCTGCAATGGGAGCCTGAGGCGTGAATGTCAAAGACAGAAACTCCCTAGGAAGCCAGACACGAGCTTCCAGAGTCGTAAAAGACCCCACTGGGACAATAAAGAGCTCAGACTCCACAGGGGACAGAGATTGAGCCACCCTAGTACCATCAAAAGCAGGTCCTCTTTCTGACCAACTCCCAACCTGAGAGGGGATCTGAACAGCCACCAGAACCAAAGTAACTCTGATAAACGTAAACTAGAGGCCACAAATCAGAGCAGAGGAAACACAGAGCCACAGGCCAGATCTGGCCTCCAAGAACAGCTGCAGTCACACAGCTGTTTGGAACACTCCATATATGCATCCAGACTGCTAGCTTTCTGAGAAAATAAGATCCCTCAGGACAACCACATGACCCTCTCCTCCCCAAATGGGTCATACACTCCAACCCGCCCTACCTGGGCAGGCCCACTCCCCCAGCTGAGGCAGGCATCTGAGTTTTCAAAATATGACTTTTATATATCTCCCATCCCTGACCCCTGGTGTCATTGACAATGACATTCACTCAAATGACATTCATTCAAAGATGCCCATATCCTGTTCTCTCACACCTATGCCCATGGTTACCTGGCAAGACACAGGGAATTTTCAGATACAACTATAGTTACAGACATTCAAGTAGGGAAGTTATTCTGGACATCCAGGCAGGCCAATATAATCCCAGGAGCTCTGAAAAACAGTGCTTTCTCCAGTGAAGACGGGGCTATGAAAAGAAGAGAACTGGAGAGGTCTGAAGGCTGGGAGGGTCTTCACCACCCTCTATGGGCTACAAGGACAGGTGGGAAACAGAAGGGCACATTCCGGTAGCCTCCAGGACCAGGATTTGGGACTGCAGAGACTAGATTATGCCAGTGACCCTAGTGAGTTCAGAAGCAGGATCCGCAGAGCCCAAGGTGAGTGCCCAGCAGGGGCTAAGTCGAAACCCCTGATCATGTCATGCAGGTCCTACCAGAGTCCAGGAACCAGCCATGCCTGCCCAGGCCACACAGCTCTCTGATAAATATGTGAGGTCTCCAGCTATGGGGTCTAGAGGTACCACAGCAATGATGGAAAGTCACACCCCAGTGCCAGAGGAACAGCTGCCTTCCTACAGCCTCCAGCCCCCAGGGCTTTCTGTCTTGAGAGGAACCAGGACCCTTAGTCCCACAACCCAGTAAGGATTTACTGAGCTCTGACAAGCCAAGGCAAAGGCAAGGTGAGGGGTGGAAGACCACTCTAGCATTCCCAGGAGCCTTCTCCCCCAGTGCCCAGTAGCCACTGATAATCTGGATTCTAGCAAGAGCTCAGAAAGTAAGCCTGTGACCAGTGTCACCCTGTTCACTCCCTTCCCCCCATCACCATGGCTCTATCTATAATAGCAAAACATGGAGGCAACAAAAGCTAAAAGGCCATGGTGCATCCTACCATGAAATACTACTCAGCAGTGACAAAGGAACACATGATGAACACACAAAAACTCGGGCGGCTCAGGAGGTTATCACACTGTATGAGAAGAGCCAATTTTTAAAGAGGATGTTCTGATTCCATTTATGTAACATTCTTAAAATGACAGGGCTGCAAAAGTAGAAAGCAGATCAGAAGCTGCCAAAGTCAAGTGCTGAGGGAGAGTGAGAGTGACTGGAGAGGATGCAGGCAGGGGATGGGGGACAGGCACAGGACACACATGCTGCCAAGACTAAACTCATGTTCTGCTGCCATGCCCTGTGCAGTCCCCAAGTTTTCATCATAAGGCTTAAGAATCTGGGGATATTATAACTTTACCCAGTCTGCTTTCCACTTTCAGTACAGTATTCAGTGAAATTTCATGAGCTATCCAACACTTTATTATCGAGCAAGCCTTGTGGAGATCACTCTGCTAGACTGCAGGCCAGTGCAAGTGTCCTGAGCACGTTGAGGCAGGCGGGGCTGAGTGGGGGCTATCAGTAGATGAAGTGTCTTAAATTCATTTTCTGACTCACTGTATTTTCAACTTACGATAGGTTTATTGGCACATGAGCCCCCTCCTAAGTCAAAAAGCATGTAGTCATGTAAAAGGTAACCATCAGGGGCATGAGGTGACAGATTCAAGAGACGTCTCTGAACCACCTTTGCAACTTCCTATGGACCTACATTTCAAATAAAAATTTAAAAGCCCTCAACTGGGGTTACCACTTGGAACATGGCTACACACTTTCAACCAAGTAAACACAGTGGAAGCCAGGCTTCGTGCTGCTGGGTTGGGCCTATAGAAAAAGGAGGAACCGGAATGGCCCATGTGGGGCTGGGCCTGAGCAAGTCAAGGACTCCGGTGTGAACTCAAGTGAATGTGACACAGATGGTCCCACAGATGCATTCACACGCACACATGCAATTTACACACATCTCCTGGCTCTTCTGGCTGACAGACATCCATTGGTAATACCCAAGTAGCAAGACCCACTTTCCAAACACCAGGCTGCATGAAAACAGCCAGGGACCCCTGGAAAAATGGCTGACTCTATGACTGGGACAGGAAATATACAGGATGAGCCCAGAGCATCTTGCAATGCCAGAAGTAGGACAATGCTCAAAACAAAAACAAAGGCCGAATGTTCTCTCTGATAAGTGGATGCTGATCCATAACAGAGAGGGGGGAGACATGGGGAAAAATGGAGGAACTTTGGGCAAAGGGGAAGGAAGATATTGAGGGTGCATGGGAACAGGAAAGATGATGGAATGAGATGCCCTAGATACATGTATGATTGCACATATGGTGTGACTCTACATTATGTACAACCCTAGAAATGTAAAGTTGTGCTGTAATTGTGTACAATGAATCAAAACACATTCTGCTATCATATATACCTAATTAAAATCAATTAATTAAGAAAAACTCACATATAAACCCACAATGACATCAAAGGGACCCAGGACTCAACTGAAAGACCCCAGTGCTACGGCCACAGAATAAAGTAGTAATGGATTAAAATCCCAAACCTAAAATAAATGTCCACAAGTCCATCTGATATAATAAATGAGGGAGAAGAGACAAACTCCTCATCATGGTTAGGATATAAGGTGTTCCCCAAAAGCTCCTGGTAATGCAGGAATGTTCAGAGGTGAAGTGACTGGACTATGGGAGTTGTAGCCGAATCAGCCCATCCTAGTTTGAATGGACTGACGGGGTGATAACTATAAGCTGGTGGCTGGAGAAGGAGTGTCATTGTGAGCATGCCCTGGAAGAGCTCATCTTCCCTGCAGCCCTTCCCCTTCCTGCTCCACTTCCTGGCCCCTATGAGCTAAGAAAAGCTCCTCTACCACATCCTTTCCCCATGATGTGCTGCCTCACTTTGGGCCCAGAGCAATGGAGTTGGCTGTCTATGTACTGAACCTCTGATTCTGTAAGCCAAAATAAATTTTTCCTCCTCTAAGCTGTTCTTATGAGGTATTCTGGTCATAGCAATGCAAAAGCTGGCTGAAACACCAGCCAGGCTAAAGAATTCTAAATAACTTAGATAGAGAAATCTGCCTCCAAGGAGAGAGTGTCAACTCCCAACCCCTTAGGTGGAGGCAATGCACACTGACCTCTTTCTAAAAATGCAGGTAGAAACTGGGAAACAGGAACTTGACATAGGAGAAGCCTGTCAAACCAGACCTCATCAGGGGCTCGAGGCCACCATCATTAGTGGCAAGTCACACTGACAGCATGTCCCCTTGACATGATGTGTTGAGAATGAAATTTTACCTCTTTTTCCCAAACCCACAACCACTGGTAATCATGAGAAAAACAGCAGGTAAATCTCCAAAGAGGAACACACCTCCAAATTGCCAAGGTCACCAGAAACAACGTCTGTAAAACTGTCACAGCCAAGAGGACCCCAAGGAGATATGGGGAGTAAATGTCACATGGTATCTTAGATGGGATCCTAACAGAGAAAAAAGACATTACAAATGGATTAAGAGACTCTGAATAAAGTATTCATCTTAGTTAATAATAATGTATCAATACCAGTTAATTATATCAAACATGTCATACTAACACAAAGTGTTACTAGGGGATACTAGATACAGGGAATTCTCTGAATTCTTAATTTTTCTGTAAATCAAAAATCTTAATTTTTCTGTCAATCAAAATGTTCTTGTCATATATAACTAAAAGGAACAAATAAAAAAAATTGGAAAGGAAACTGTTCTAAAAACTGAAGTTGCCTGGGTAAGCAGGTGAGCACACACACAGCCCAGGTAAGCAGGTGCACACACAGAGCTTGCAACACAGCCTGAGAGTGGGCAGCAAGTAAATGGTAGCAGCAGTCCTTGGCTGGGAAAGTTGTCAGAGGGGTGCTGGGCCATGCCAAGGGGCCCTTGAAAGCATGGTGGAAGGTCGTGGGTGGCTCAGGATTAACTAAAAAGACCTGGTAGAGAACAAGGTGAAATCCAACCAGGCCAAACTCCCACCAGTGTGATTTCCGCATATTAAACATACCCGACAGACATGTGCTATGCTCTGAATGTTTGTGCCTTCCACAAATTCCTATGCTAGCTCCAAGTGATGGCATTAGGAAGAGGTGCTTAGGTCATGGGGGTGCACCCTCAGGAATGGGATCAGTGCCCTTGTAGAAGAGGCTCCAGAGCACCCCTTCTGCCTAGAGAGGAACAGACAGAGGCTCTGTGAATTGCAGCAGTCCTCACCCAGGTCATTCGAGCGCCCTGCTCTTGGTTTTGCAGCCTCTGGAACTGTGAGCAATCATTACTGGAGATGTGTAAGCCCCCAGCCCATGCTATTTTGTTACAGCACCTGGAAAAACTGAAACACCTTCCCAAAGTCACCTCTGCTCCCAAGGGCTGTGCACCCCTCCCCATCTCATAGCCATGACTCCCAGAGTTTATTCCATTTCCTCACTGGCTACGTGTGCAAGGCTCTGTCTCCTGGATCTGAGTCCCATAGAGCCTCCCTCGGGAGGGGACAATGGGCTTTGTTGTCAGGGCCTCGAAATAGCTGCCCAAGTGAGAATGGGTAAGCTACGTACGCACCCACTCACTATGGTCACATTCCAAGGGCCCTGGGGCCATCCTGCAGAGAGGGGAAACTGAGACCCAGAGACACTGAGAGGTGGTTTTGAGATCCCAGGGAAAAGCCAGGCTCCCAGACCTGAGTTCCCACTCCCCATGCCACAGGAAGGTTGCCTGGTCAAGGTGCCAAACAAACAACCACACAGCCTGGCTCCCCCCATCCCACTCTGAGGGCCCAAAGCCCCTCAATAGCCAGCACTGCCTGGGCAGCCCATGCTATGCACCCCCTGTTGCAGGGACTGAGGGAGCCCACTCCCACGGCTGCTGGACTAGGTGTTCATCTTGGCTTGCTTCCACATATCTGTATGCTGACCCCAAAAGCAGCTTTTAGATGATGAACCTCCTTCCTCTTCCCTGGTCTACACATGCTCTCATGAACTGTAAATTCCTCGGGTCTGCACGTTAACTTTACACCAGGTAACTCCTCCCGCATCCTCGCAGCAGTGTTTTCAGGAAGCTAGCAGGAAGGGGCGGGTGCCAGTGAGCATTATCACTGCTGCCTCATTCCCACTGGACTAAATCCTGTGAGGCCCGTGGCCATGTAGTCACATCACAGGCACCTCATACTGACACCAGTGGACAAATTTGGAAAGAAGGGAGGGTGACTAAGGCCCAAAGCCTTGCCCGGGGAGGCTGCAGAATGGCTACCCAAGATCTGAGTGCCTTCTCTCAAGGAGCAAGGTCCTGGTTTTGAGCTACCTATGAAGACACTTTGGGAACTCACCTCCCTGGGATCCACCTGCAAGGCCAGGGCTCCCAAGTTAGCCTCTGGAGCTGAAGAGAGGGTCTGGCCTCCACTCAAGTCCTGGGAAGCCCTGCATGATGCCAAGACAAACATGAGGTCTTCTTTGCACAGATATCTAGGTGCTGCCAAGAAGCAAGCAGAGGCGGCCAGGGAACAGCAGCATGTAGCAGCTGAAATATGACTCGTTTTCTGAAAGCTTCATAAGCAGGGGGTTCCAGAGATAAAGAACCTGGCTTTATCTGGATCACTAGACATGATCAAGAGCTGGCAGACACTGTTCAGGCACGGCTTCTGGTACTTCCTGGGCACATCCCCTTTCCTGGGGCAGAGTGGGGGGTCAACACAGCTCCCTCTGCCCACTTGACAGCAGTGTGGACAGGTGGGGAGTCTCTGCCCAGCAATCTGATGCCCCACCCTTACACAGAGTGTGCTTGGGGACAGATTTGGCCTTTTTCTTCCTTGCCTTTTGAAATTTCAATGTCCATGGCAATGTTTTATTAAATAATACTCACCAAAAACCATTTGTGCCTGAGTAACATTGGCTTAACACGCCAGATGTTGGAACCCCTCAGGCAAGAACAATTAGAAAAGGCACAGAGGCCAGACAGAACCACTGAGTAGGGAAAACAAGTGTGTCCCATCCTGCACAGCTGGAAACACGGGACCAGCCTCATTCTACACCCAAGACCAAAGCCCACTTCAGTTTCCTCTACACTTATAGACAGTGAAGGATGGGAAGGCTGCCTTGCCCACTGGGTCTCAAGGATGCTGACCCCAGTCAGGGCCCTGCAAAAGACCAGCGATTACACAAAAGGCTCCACCAGGGTGTGGCACCAGGCCAGGAAACACGGGTTGCTAGAGAGAGACTGCAAAAAGCAAGGCCTCCTGGAAATACAGGATTGAGGAGACCCTGGCACTCCAAGGACTTTCCTGACAATTCGGGGTAAGAGCACACAGCCTAACCAAACTGCCTGATCAAGCTGCCAAGATGCATCCTCTTTGGCAGAAGGTTTGTGTTGCCCACGGCCTGTGGTTTCCAGGCAGTGGCATGCTATGCTATTTGAGACATGAGGGCATAGACCACTGGCAGCAGCCATGTAAAAGTCTGCACAAAGGTGTGGTGCCAGAGAGAAAAGGACAGGTGTGCAAGTGGTGGGGCAGGCCTGGCCGCACTTCAGTGGACCTGTACCTTGGTCAGCAATAGAACACGCTTCTGGAGCCTCCGGGCCAGTGCCTCATGGGTCTCCCGCTTCTTCCTCTCCTCTAGCAGCTGGCTACTGACTTGCCGGACCTCCTCCTGGAGCTGCTGCTGGGCCTTCTCCAGTCCCCGGGCACTGTGCAAGGAAGACAAAAGGGGAGTGATAAGGTCTGATGAGACCACCCCAAGGCCCTGGGATGATTCCCCACAGAGAGCCCCACCAGGATGCCCTAAAATAGAGCTGCACGTGCAGCCGCCTCGCTGTCATTTCCTCATTCCTGAATAGCTACTTAACGCCTTTCAGGAGTTTCTGGATTTCAAATAGACGTCCAGGGTGATCCCAGCACACGGCAGGAGGGGGAGGGAAGCTCAACTCCACACACAATGGGAAAAATTGTCAGCCATGCAGTGCTTCAGTACGGGACTTCTGAATGAGCTAAATTGCCAGCACAAGCACTTCCCATGTGAATCACAGTTGGCGCAGATGTGCAGCATGGAGGGGGCTGCACAGTCCCTAAGACTTTCTGCCCATCGAAACCCTCTCGGCCACACACTGGGCCTATAGTGTGGGAGAGACCCTAGGGTGCAGCCAGGCTGAGCCCTCTCCCTGCCTCTGTGCGGCCAGCTGATGTTTCCTGCCTGTCTCCAGCTTCAACATCCCCCTTCCCTTTGCATCCCCACAGCCTTTGTCTCCTCATGTCTCCCCAGCATCATACCACCTCCATCCAGATGGCCTTCTGGTCCATCCTCTGGCAACACATCTCTTCAGACCAGAGAAGGCAGGAGCTCTCCAAGCAGAGGGCAACCTCCCAAAGTATGCTTGGGAGAGCCATGACCCCTGATCTCTCAATGCCACCAATTCCCCCACAGCCATGCCCAGCACAGGCATGAAGCTGGCTGGTCCTTCAGAGGCCGGCTCAGGACCCTGGTGAATGCTGTCAGCACCAGAGAACTCCAGCCAATGCTTAAGGGTTCCTAAGATCCACTAGGGAGGGACAAGCAATGGTCATGATTAAGAGAGTGAGTGAGGCAGGGCCAGTGCACCAGGAGGGCACATTAGCATGTGAAGAGGGAGCAGGGTTTATCTCCTTCACTGGCAAAGATTTCTTCCCAAAGAAAATCCTAACCAATCCTTGAAAATAAAACATGAACAGGATGATAGGGTTCTCATATAAGGTGACATTCATAACATTTATGAGAGGTGACAATAAGAATGATGGGGCCACTTTGAAATTTTGAAATTTGGGGATGGGCTGTGAAGGACATCTGCAGTCTGAGATTATCTTTGGAATCCAATTATTTCTCTTTGTTTTGATTACATGATTTCAAGGAAACCTTAACTCATAAGGGCGATAGATAACGATTTCTTTAGAGGTAGTCTCTACTGCAAATTTTTTCTCTTTCACATGAATGAGTACTTACTGGATTTTCTAAATTATAATTTAGTAAAATTCTTTAAGCAGCAAAAATATAACTCGAAAGTGAATGTAAATCAAAGATTTATGGAACTTTCTAAGGGATCTGGTAACGGCCTTAGTCCTGTTGAGTGTGGCAGGGAACACTGGTGTAGGCTGCCTGGGACAAGCCAACCAGAGGCCTGCAAGACCATGGAAGCTGGAACCAAGGCTCAGAATCAAGATGCTGGCATTTCATTCAATAAACCCACTCGGAAAGCCTGGCACTGATCTCTACTCCAAATGCAGAGTCAGCCACTGCCACCTGCACCTCTAGGTGCTCCATAACCAAAGCCACAGTATAAAACAAGTGCAATTATTCACTGGAAACAGATATATTAAGAGGCTATTTTGAGTTCCAGTTCAATTTAAAACTATTCATAGACCAATTTAATAATCAAGAACTGTGAAATCGACTCTTGAATCATTGAATTCAGGTGGGGAGGTTCACAAGCACCTTAAATCACTGCTCCAAAGTGGGTAATTTAATTAGAAGAATGGTAGCATTTGATCTGCTGTTTGAAGAGTCATATACACAGAGGAAGGAATGTGGCAATGCGTCTGTAAGGTGACAGGGCACAGTACGACACTGGATAGGGTTGAAGGGTAAGAAAACACTCTGAGAAGCTGTCCTTAGCACAAGGGGGTTAGTGTAGGCTTGAAAAGAGAGTGACAAACCCCACGTCCTACACACTAGAAGCACAACATCATCATATCTGTGGGGAGAGCTGGGCCCTCCCCACCCACTGCAGTTGCAAAGGGACAGGAGGCCATGCCATATCTGCTATTCTTTTGTGATCCTAAGGACCTGTGCTTGGTGTCACAGAGTCATGTTGCAGGACTGGGCACCAGGAACCCAGTACCAAGTCTGAGCCAGATACTAGCATGACATAGATGGGCCCCAGCCACTATAGGGAGGAGAGGACACCAGGCATGGAGATGCCCTGACCCAAGCCTTCTGCCCAGATCCAAGATTCCCAAGTACACAGCAGCTGCAGGCGGTGGCAGGAGCTGTGCTCCATGGCCCCCACAAGAGAGAACGGGGCCTCTAAGGGGTAGGGTACGACACCCAGGTTGGAAAAGCTCACTCACCAGGTCACAAAGAAAATCCATGCTCTCTCAAGAGCAAAATGCATTTCCTCAAGTGAGAAGGAAAAGAAATAAGCCAGAAGAATACTCAGTCCTACAAGAGACTCTAGTAGGCAAGACAGCACCAACTGCAGCCCACTGCCCTGCCCGTGGCAGGGGAGATAAGACCTCTGAGAGCCACCAGACTGGGCACAATCACGGTTCCACATCTATTGGGCAGTTCCCAGGGCAGTTATCTGGTTTCCAAATTTTCCAAGAGATAAACATAGACTTAAAAACCCTACTTCAGCAGATGACAGGGAGACTGAGTTCCTGAGTACTCTGCAGAACCTCGCTGGGGGTCAGGAGCACTAGAAAAACAAGAGGCATTGAACAGCCAAGGGCCTGCCTCATGGACTCCACCCACATGGATCACATGCACAGAGAGTTTACTAATGCAATGTACAGTTAACCAGACATAAACTGAGTGATACAGGGCAAAAGGAACAATCCAAAGACTGTGGGAGGCAACAACTGAACAGCTATAATTCCTTGGACTTCATGACAAAAGGGAAAGACTGAAATAATTAAAATCTGGAAACCTCAGAAGAGGGACCCGTGATATAGAGCATTGATGGTGTCTGAGCCAGGTGGGAGCCCTGCAGGGTCTGGGCCCAGGCCTCTGAAGAGGGCCAAGCTTGCAAAGGCTGCTGCTACTGAACTCTGGAAAAGCTGAAGACTGGATACAGCTGCTGTGTGGTGATAAGGAAGTGTCTGAAGGAAAGGAAGGTGGCCACAGGCAGGACAAGCCAAGGGCAGGGCCCCAGCCACAGCCCCCTCCCCCTCCCCCTACTCCTCCTCCATTCTGGCCATGTCTCTCTAGTACCCACTATGGGCTGACAAGGCACCAGTCAGACAGTTGCAGAGGGCTGCAGGTCCCAGCACTGCAAGATGGAACACAGAGAGGGGACTCTAACTGAGAGGAAACTTTGCAACTGGCAGCGGCAAAGACAGAAAAAATGAGTGCTGTGTTCTCACATCAGGAGGCATACTGGAAGGTACTGAAGGCACACAGGCAAAGGAAGGAAGGGCACCACATGTCGGTGGCAGGAGAAGGGCAGGCAGGAGGTGGTATTCACATCAGCCCAGCAGCAGCACTGCAGAAGAAGGACTCACGGCCCAACAGGAGGTAAGTGAGGATCAGAAGGGAGACACAGGGCAGACAGGGAGGGGCCTACACAAAGACTCAAGAGGATGAAAGGGAGCAAAGTCAGAAAGCAAGGACAGCCCTTTTGGGGCCTTTGCTAGGCCACAGAGGTGAGCCAAAACTAGGTCAGTAGAGGGCATAGGCAAGAAGAGACCAGCTCTTGCTTATAAAACAGAAAACAGTGTGGAAGAGTGTTGTTCACGCGTTCCAGGGGCCGGTCCTGTTGAAGCAGGAAGAGGCAGAGTACTGTGGGCAGTGAAGAGACAATTTCGCCTGAAGGCCCAAGACAATGAGAAGGACTAAAATATGGTGAAAAGAGGGAGGATGGCCCCTCCTCAACACACACACAGAGCCCAAAGGCTCCCAAGCAAGTGCTACTGAACCCAAGGATGCAAGTGGGTGGGACAGTAACCCTGGATCAGAACAGGACCTCTCCGTTCTGTCCCACAGGCTTTCTGAGGGCCTCCATGGCTCAGAAGCAACTGGGTGACCAAATCCCACAGCACTAACCCACACCAGTTCCCAGGCTGCGGGTCCATCCCCATTGGGAAGCTCCCTCTGTTCACGCTCAGCCTTTCTTCTAAGGGAAGAAGAGAGAGCTCATAAAAAATTAAACTTCTAGCTCCATGCCAAGCTGAACTCTAAGGTCAGCAGTATTTCCATGAGCCTTTGGGAGTTCAAAACAAAGCTCTTGGTGCTTCAAGGAGAAGCTGGGCATGTTTATCGATCGATGCCTTTTTGAGGCGGCATCTAGTGAGAGAAACAGTCCATGCTTTTGAGAAGCCATCTTTGTAAGTGGCAGGCCACTGCAGTCCACTTTTATGAAGTCTTCATCAGAAACTCAGGCTAAGAATATCCACTTGAAGGAACAGGAAAGGACACAAGAGACTCCAGAGTGGCAGGAGACATTTTCACAACCTTCTCCAAGAGACTGCTGGCTGAGCTTCTTCCCTTGCTCGGCCCAGCATGTCACCAGCTCTGCTGTCTGTCTTCTCACAGCTCCAGCCTGGCAGCCCAAGCACTAACAGGGCAAAGAAAGGACATGTGTGCAAACAGACACTGAGATTCCTAGACAACATGGCCACCATGAGGGACTGCCTCTGAAAAGGAGCAGGGCAGGAGGTACAGTGCATCCTGCATGCTTGGGATGAGTGAGGGGCTGCATGGTCACAGTGCCTGAGCCCTGCCTGGTGTGCAAACCCAGGGACACAAAGGTGCCTCAGTAGCCACAACCAGTCCCAAAGCCAAAACAAGAACTCTGAGCTAAGCACCACCCCTATAATGGACTGAATTTATCTGTGTCCCCAAATTTGTATTTTGAATCTAAATCCTAACATGACAGTGTTTGGAGGTGTAGCCCTGGACAACTAGATCACAAGGGAAGAATCCTCATGCTGGAATGAGTGTTCCTATAAGAAGTCCCCTGCCTCCCCATCTCCACTCTCTCGCTGTAAGAACACAGTGAGAAACAACACTGAACCAGGATGACAGCTCTCACCAGGCACCAGTGATCTGCAGGGGCCAAGGACTTTTCAGCTCCAAAAATGAGAGAAAGGAATGTTCATTGTTTGAGTCCCAGACTCTGGTACTTTTGTGATGGGGACCTGAATTCATTACAATCACCTTCTCATCCGTAACACCTGGACAAGAGCTGACACAGGAAGCTTTCTGATGGCTGCTCAAACATTTCCCTGACAGCGTGTGCCAATCTGTGGGTGGTCTCCAATTGGTTAAGTTACAAATATAATTGCATGGGTACATTGTTTTCAGTAATTGCTCTTTTGCATAAAACTCTGCAGGAAAATATTGATAAAATTTAATTCAAACTGTTGCAAAGTCCTTAAAAACACCTTTATTCTTAGTCATAGACACAGATCAAAATCCACTAACAGTCCTACTATTATGGACAATAATGTACCAATAAAAAATATGGAAAAGACTACTAACACTTAAACTCGGAGAAAAAATGCCCACCAAGAGGACTGTGGATGGAGTTCAATGGTAGACTGCTTGTCTAGCATGCTTGAGTCCCTGCATTCACTCCCCAGCACCACAAAATATAAAAACAACAAACAAAAAAAAAAAGAAAGAAAAACAGTAACACAAGTGATTTTTGGCATTCTCCTTTTTGCAAATGGGTAAATGCAGACCCACATGACTGAGTCACCTGGGTCAGGCCACTGTGTCCCCAACAGGAAACAGCAAATGCTTGCCCTCCACAGCCTCTCATTACTCTGTGGATGACCAAGTCCTGGAGCACCACGGCAGTGATGGCAACAGCCAGAGTCAGCCCAAGTCAAGCCACCCACCAACTGGTGCCATGCCATATGCCTACCTCAGGGATAAAATGCCCCAATCTCTCAGGCCATGCAAGGGTGCTGACCTACCCCAGAGGCAGGCCTCTGGGCTGGATCTGTTGCACTGTTACCTACACAGTCCCCACTGTGCAGAGGAGGAGCAGGGCACTATGACATGGCTCCCTCCCAGCACATCAGGAAATCTCCAGGAGCTGAAAGAAATTCTAGAACTCTGCTTGTCTAGTGAGTAGAAGAATCTAGCTAGGAAGAATCATAGGCAGGATTAGGAAATGGAAGACAGGATGAGGGCCAGCGGTCCCACCAATGAACTAAACCTGGAGTGTGTGCCAGGCCCCCATCCTGGGCCCAGAAGACAGCTGCACACTCCATCAAGATGGGCACTGACAGATAAGAGGATGTCAGAGTCTAATAGACAGTGAGCTGATCAGCAGTCCAATGGGATGGGGCGGCATGATGCTCTGAGGCAGCAGACGAGACCCCAGAACCACTGTCTGCCAAAGGAGCTTGAAAGGGGCAAAGATAAATAAGGCTAGTCTCAGTGAAGTGAGAAAAGGGTGCTAGGGGAACCCCCAACAACTGAGGAAAGGGCAAACGAACAGTGAACACAGATAAGAGCACAGAGGACTGCCTGCGGTGTCGGGGATGCCTGCTCCAGGTGGTCTGCGGGAACAGGCAAAAGCAACGGGAGACAGCAGCTCGGTTACAAGGGGCGAGAAATCTCATACTCAGAGCCCTCCAAGGTGAAAAGACTACTTGGTGAGAATTTCTCCCAACAAAGAGACCACTGTGGCTAGCCAAACACTAGGATGGGGCCCCACAGAGAATCAATGATGACCAGATTTCAGAAGACTTACTTAAGATTTCCAGGTGAACCTGGGCTTTATTTCTGGCCGGTGTAGCCTGAAAAACCAGTAACACATGGACAGGAGACTAAACATTCTGCAAAATAGGAGGAAGAAGCTGATCATACCCTTTCCAGGTGGGCACTCGCCTGAAGATGGAGTAAGAAGCTCCCTTTCTCCAACTGCCTCCAAAAGAAGTTTTAGTTTCCAAGTTATTGCCAATAAAGAATAGGTCACAGCACCCAGCACAGAGGAGCTCATAAGTACTATGGGCAGTAGGAGCCAGTGGCCCAAGTGTGCCCCGCAAGAGGTCTCAGGGCAGTCAGGAAAGCAGGGCTGCACTCCCCACAGTCCTGCCCTGTCCTGGCTGTTAAGGCAATCCACAGACAACTGACCCAGAGTCACGGCGCCCTCCTTTTGGCAGCAGACAGGAGGGAAACCAGAGGTTTCTATGGTCCACAGTCCAAGGAAGGGCAAAGCCCATCCAGAGCATGTCCAGATCAGTGCCTTTGAAAGAGGCAATTAGAGTAGAGAGAAAGCAAAGGATAAATGTCTGAATAGTGCTCTCTAGACAGGAATTCCTACCCAGGCCAGCACAAAGCCCAGATAGCCAGAAGGAGGTAGAAATGGGCTTGGTATCTGGGGAAGAGTGGAGCCCAAAGCAAGGACTCCAGGCTCCCACTTAGGGAAATATCACCCAGTCCATGTGCTGAGGAGAGGACCCCCCAGGGCCTGCTTGTCCTCGAATCTTCCCATCCCTGTGAAGGGATCGACACTCACCAAACTCCACCAGGCAGCACCAAGGAGCCTCCCTGAGCTTCCCTTCCCTACTACATCCGGGGTACAGTGAAGCCTCCAGAGAACATTCAGAGCCAAGCTCCATTCCAGGTTCGGGTGTGACTACTCCATGGCCTCCTGGCTGCCATCACTGCCCTCATGGACCCCACTCATCCTCCTAGCCACCAAATCGACCCTGAAATGTAAACTCAGCACAGTCTCATCCCTGGAGCCTCTCCATGACTCCTGCTCACACACTGCAGGAGCACCAGGTCAGGTAAGCCCGCCTCCCCCAGCTGCTTCCCAGGCACCATGGCCACACTCCCTATCCACACATTCACGCCTGTCACCTCAGGCTTTGGGTGGCTGTGCATGCATCCTAGAGAACTCTCTCACCTGATACCCCCATAGACAAGCACCTTCCTGCCTACCACCTAGTTTAAGTCACCTTTACTATTTGATCTCATGGCCCCTGTTCTTTCCCCCATGTCATGACTTGCCATATTAACACACATTTATGTGCTTAATGCCTTCCTGCCATCCTGCATGCCAAGAGGGCAGAAGTGGCAACTGTTCAGATCTCTACTCCACATCCAAGTGCCGTGCAGAGTGGCTCTTCAACAAATCCCTGTTGTTTCAGTTCATACTGATGACAGGCCACCTCTAAGAAGTGGAATCATGGAATGAAGCCTGTAGCACCTCACCGAATACTAGGCTGCTCATGGACATGTCAAGGCAGAGGAGACAGAGTTCCAGGGCTTCAAGAGAACGGTGCAGACAGCAGGTGTTGTGGAATTTACAGCCCATTTGGGGAACAGCAGCAGGAGTATGTCAGGTGGCTCCAGGTGAGGGCACAGTGGAAAAGCAGGAAGCATTCTGCACAGGGTTCTTGGGACAGAGGACAGCAGGCAGGCCTAGGAGGCTGGCAGGGACTGAGAAAGACTGTCCACTGGATGCACCTGGCCTGGGCCTGGAGGAATCCTCCAATTCTGACAGAGAGCACTGTCTGCCAGGACAACCTCCCATACCACATGCACATGCTTGAGAGTATGCTGAGTTTACATTTCAGGAAATGCAAGCAGCCATGTTTACAGGGGCTGGAAGAAGCAATACAGCAGAACCCCTGTCTACTGCTGGAGCTTGAAAGGGGCAAAGACAAAGGTGGTAAAATTTTAGATGGAGCACAGACCAGGCAAAGGTTTCCAGAGGGCAAAGGCAGCACTGTACTGATGCCAAGCTCCTAAACCCCTTCCCTGCCACCGCAGAAGGTCATGTGTGTGTGTGGGGGGGGGGGGAGAGACATACATATTCTTTCTTGTGAGTAGGTCAGGTCAGCCATGGAATCAGTTCCACAGAGGCAGCGTGGCCAATGCAAGGGCTCACGTCTAGGTACTTTTGAGAAGGAAATCAATAGCTGCTTCTGGAGAGAAGCAAGGAGACATGGCCCTGAGATTCCACTGGAGCAAGGGGCCCAGTGAATGTGTACAAAGCCTCACAGAATCCGCCCAAGGAGGCTCCGCACACTGACAGACTTCTCCAACCTCCGGCCTTCTCACTGACACTCAGAGTCACTGATCTCAACCCAGTCCAGCTGGCTACACCACACTTAAGAAGTCACATAGGGAAAGTAGAAAGCAGGTAAATACCCAGCAAGCACTGGGTCTCTTCACGCACCTTAAAGGGATGGGTAAACTATCTGTGTCCAGTATGTTGGGTGGCTCCTTTGTAATGAGCTGGTGGAGATGCACATCCCAACCCCCTTTTCTAAATCTGTGCAGGACCGAGGGTGGCAGCAGAGGTGGTCAGCAGGGTTCTCCTGCACAAGTATGCCGCCCTCACGCCGGGGCAAAGCTCTCAAGGTTACAGGATGCCACTGCACATATAATCTTGAGTGGTGTCCACAAGCACCTGAGCAGCTCAGATGAGAAGCAAGCCTGGCCAGGGCCACAGACAGGAGTCATGTCCAGAGCACTGTCTACCCACATGGGCACTCCCATGTGGCCAAAGCCCACAGACTATGACGAGGTTGCCTTTGAAACGAGTGGGGAGAAGGAACCAGAGACACAGAAGGGAGCAGAGGCAGTCCTGCTCCACCTCCTAACACCGTGTGCCCAAGCGCAGACTCAGAGCAGCAAGCTTCCCCCGGCGCCCTCGACGCCTAGGCTCAGCCTGGCACGCAGCTGTCTTTATTTACGCCATCTAATTCCAATCTTAAATGCCTCCAAGTGTCATTACACATTTCTCTGAAAAAAATAAAAATAAAAATCCAAACAGCTGAAACAAAACCAGAGAATGAGAAAAGCAAAGACTGAAATAATTACCAATCAACTGCACGGCCGAGGGAGCAGGCTCCGAAGCTATAGTCTGGCCTCCCGGTCACTGCTCCCGATGATGCCTCTGATGAGTGCTCTGTTCCTAACATCTCATCAATTTGAATCACCAAATTCAATTTGCATTCCCAGATAAACAGAGGCCACCCAGTAAATACTCTCATCTGACCTTGAAATGTGAGAAGGAAAATTGCCCCTTACAATTTCAATTCATAATGCATAACCCAATTTAGTTGACTGGGAACCAACCTGTAATCCCATTGGTGGGGCTGCCTCCAAAGCCAGGGCATTGGGCAGGAGCAGGACAGTAAGCGTAGGCCCCAGGTTGCTGATAAGTGGCTCAAGTCTTTACTGAGCAACTACCATGTATCTTCCTGCCCAACTTTTGGAAGAAAAAAAAAAGATGTAGATAGATAATTAAGACGATCTGAAGTGATGGCTGATGCAGGCACACATGGCAGATGTCCTGGAGCCACCCAGCTCCAACTTCTGGAGGCAGAGGAGAAGGAAAACTCTCACGTGTAGCATCTCAGCCTTGATGTGCCCGTGGACAAGGTTCTGAGCACATGGCTTTCTATTAGGGATTGCAGAAAAGGAAGACATGGACAGTCACAGAGTCAGCAGGCAGCAGAGCGAGGCTGCAAGACGGTCATCTATGCTCTTTCACACACCAGAGGTCAACAAACAGCCCTCTGCTTATTTTTTGTAAATAAAGTTTTATCAGAACATAGCCATGCCCACTGATGACATATTATATGTGGCTGGTTTCCTGTGGAAGACTGTGTGACCTAAAAAAACAAAAATATTCACCATCTTGCCCTTTACAGAGAAAGGCTACCAATCTGTGGACCACACCAAAGACGTAGAGTTACCAACAGAGCGACAGAAATAAAGACATGAGCTCCACCTTACTGAGGGCCATCCCAACACTGCCAGCATCTTGGCATGAGAGCAGCTCCCAGAACAAGACACTCCTGCCAGCCTGGCCCAGCCACAGACCCCACAAATTCATGAATTCCAACAAAAAAAAAAAGAAAAGAACCTTGCTAATCTATAACCCACTGCCTCCTCCCACCTAGTAACTCACTTATACATACATCACTGCCTTCTTGCAAATAGGACTCCATCAAAGGACACGGAGAAGCAGCTCAGGAAAACACGTAGAAACCCCTTTCTCAGTCTCTCTCCAAGAAAGTATGTTTGATGAAGCAGAGGTACTGAGCCCCTGCCTGGGATGGAGGGATTTCTACCTCATGCTCTAGCTAAGGCCACAAACACACAGGGGTATGATACTTCCCAGGGACGCTGCACCTGGAGACACAGCTGGGACATGACCTGGGCCTTGGCACAGGGCACCCTGGCTCATTAATCCTCAGCTATCTCACTCCCTCCACAGCCCCCCAGCCTTCTGAGATCCAGACTCCATCTCCCACCCTGGACACAAACTCAGGAGAAAAAAGGAGAAAGAAGAAAGAGCTGCTGTGACCATTTAAGAGAGACCAGGACCTGGGCAAGGGTTAGGGACACAGCAAAGGAGAGAAAAGAATAGCAGCAATGGCCAAGTTCAGGGAGGGTCCAGATAGGGGGCTCTGGGTCTCAAAAGACAACGGGCACATGGACAGCAGTGGCCAGCTGGAGCCAGGGTCTCTGGACATGACTCCTTGTCCCTTCTTCATCAGACTATGAGTTTAATAAAAATACATCAAGTTCCCCAAAACAGACCTTCAAAGAAACAAAGCTCTAATCATCTGTCATCAACTCCACTCTCAATGCTTCTCAAACTCTCAAAGTGTCTCTGTGTTGGCCAAGCTGTCTCCTCCTGACAAGTCCTACATGGAAGAAATACCTGTGGCAGGGCATGGAATGTAGAAAGAACAGAGCTGCCCCTGTAGCTAGGGAAAACACACAGGGAAATCCTGCACTGGGCCAGGGCCAAACCACGCACAGAATGGCAGAGGGCAGCTTCCTTGCCAAGCCAGCTGAGGACCCCTTCCTCTCCTCCTCCTCTCACTCAATAGGCCAGCATCCCTGAATGTCCTCTGTGTGCTGCTCTGGCTGCTACACAAGACTTGGAAGCCAGTACAGCCCAGGGGATCACACATGTGACAGCCCCAGGATTGAAGACCCATGAAAACAGAGGTGTGTATGGAGGTGGAGAAGCAATGACCCTCACCAGGTCCAGATATGATCTGCATCTCCCAAGAGTTCATGAGTTTGTAGCTTGGTCCTCGGGTGGTGATGGGACCCTAAGAGGTCCCAGGTAGGGGGGCTCAGCACTTGTGGGAGGAGGTGACAGTTCTGCTCCACAAAACTGAGTCCTTTAGTCAGCTAGAGTGCACCCACAAAGGGGACTGTGGGGCTCAGGGCTCTCAGTCGCTCCCTGCTTTCTGGTTTATGACATAGGTTTGCTTTGCCACGAGCTCCTGCCATGATGTGCCATCCTTGCCAGAGGCCCAAACCCATGGTGCCACCTGATTTTGAACTGGAACCTCCAGAAGGTAATCAAAATAAACCTTTTCTAAGTTAGTTGCCTTAGGTATTTCATTACAGTAACAGAGAGCTGACTAACGTATGTGGGAACACGGAGGAGGAGGGATGATCAGAACATAGCATAGTGAGTGTGAGATCTAAGCATGTGCATGTGGAATACAGGAAGGCGGGAGGGGCCCCCAGAGAGCTCGGCTGGGGTTCCTGTAAAGGCAGCAATTGTAGCCACCACCCAGGAGGTTGCCCAGAACATGCTGGCACAGAGCTAGGCCAAAATCTCCATGTCTGGGGACAAGAGTCCACATGACAAGTGAAAGAATGGCATGTCACACTGCAGGACCAAGCCGAGAAGAGCTCTGAGAAGTGAGGGCACAAAGCTTAATTGAGATTGTGAGTCAAATCGGACAAGCAGTTAAGAGATGAGACAGAATAATCTCAGCAACATCTCTCTCTTTGGAATCACCCAACAGCCCAATTAGTGGCTCTGATGCTGAGGTTCCCAGCACTCGCACGATCAATAGCACCCGCTGGCCAGCAGAGCGGGATGGCCTGTCTGCACTGGACCAGCTTCGATGGGCACCTGTGCTCCATCATAATCCTTCCGGCCGCCTGGCGGAGGCTGATTAACAAAGCCCATTCTGCCTGTTTATTCTCCCATTGATTTCACTGTGCTCGACCCAAAGCCCAAACATCAATACCCTGGTGGGTGAGGCACCTTCCCAGGGCCTCTGCAATCTCTCCTAAGGTGAGGAGTGTCCCCAGCCCCTGTCAATCACATATGCACGGCACAGAGAGCCATCTCTCTGTGTGGGGGACATCGTGGGTAACCAGGGCTAACAGAGTTAATGCTGTCAATAACTAATAAAAAAAATCCCCAAAGCATTCCCCACATTGGAAAATAAAAACAAAAGGAGAAAATGAGATTTTCAGAATTCTTAGTTTCTCTTCCACTATTTTTAGTGAGAGCTGGGAGCAGAAGGAGGCATCTGCTGACCGATGGCTATGTCAACACGGCCACTCATTTATTAATCTCACTTCCTCTCACGCCGGGCTCGGGCTTGGAGAGTTGACACTTGGCTTGAGAAATGCCAGCTCTAAGCAGTTTATTTCCTCTTGAACTTTAAGAACTGACTGAGACAGAATTGACCTTTAAAAGGCAGGGTTAGTGCTTGTCGGAACTGCCGCAGCACCTCTCTGCGTATACAACATGAGAGGTGCCAGGCAAACTCCCGTGAGCGCAGGCAGCGAGGAGTAGAGGCGCTCTGCGCAACAGAGGAGGTCTGAGGTGGCACAGGCATCTGGAGACTTTAAACACGCCAAGAGAGCCAAACACATCACACCTCCTGGGGTGAAGAGGAACAGCGCCAGATGCTGCAAACCCCAGCACACAGTGAGTCCAAGCCCAGCCCCATCACTTACTAGTGGCAAGCAAGATGGACACTGAGAGGCCAACATCTGCTTCTCAAACTCTTCCCAGAAAAGCTCTTGATGGCAAGGCAGATATGTTCCCTGACACTCAGGAGCCCTCTCCCAGCCTCTTGGAAATTTTTGTTGACAAGTCTCAAGTGGCCACTGGGAACCTTCTCATGGCCTGGTTATGGGGTATTCCAGGAAGCACAATGAAATAAGACATCTCTAGCCTGAGGAAATTCACAGTGCCTTTAGTGACACAGGTTGGCCATTCTATCCAAGAGCCAAGAGCAAAGGTCAGACAGGAAACAGTGAGTCTGGAAGGCAGGAAGGCAGGCTCTGGGCAGGGAGATGCTCCCTGGCAGAGGCATTGCTCAGAGGCTGTAAGAAAGCAGGTCCCAGCCCAGTGCCAGTGATGAACATCCCACCCTAGGTGAGAAAAAGGGACAGTACAGCCAAACAGAGGCAGCCCCTAGCCAAGATGGGACATTCACAGGCAAGAAGGAGGCACAACCCCACAGGACTAAAGAAAAGGCAATGAAGGTATAAGGGCAATTTCTACACAGCAGCAAACTTTAACCAAAGCTCCTGAATCACACTGGCCATCCACCCACTGCCCGGCATAGGCCACAGGCAGAGCCCAACCCCCAGGGAGGGGTATGGAACAGGAAGTTGTCATGGGAGGAAGTGACCAGGGCCAACACCTGATCAGCTTTAGAGACTGGATATGGACTCCCCATGAACCCAACCAGGGGAAAGGCCACATAAAGGACAATGACCTCATGGAAGAATTCTAGTTCTCACTGTAGATTAATGAGCAGCACATCATCTGTGTAGTTAAAAGATGTTTCGTGGTAATAGTATTAACAAGGGTGGGGACAGTATTCAACAGTATTTGGAGAAATTAGTCAAAAATCCAGAAAGTTTTAGAAGTTTCTGAATGGAATGCAGGAAAATCAAGGTCTCTGTGACTATGCACACCTATTTCACCTTCTAATGGTCCATGACCTTCGGACAGAGAGGCTGGCTGCAAGGGACAGCCCTGACCAACCAGAGAGACCACCACTGGTGTTCAAGGTTTTTACCATGTCCCAGTGTCAGCAAGGAAGAGGCCCAGGTGACCTGAATTTACTGGGAGGGCCAGGGATCTGCCTGCCAGCTCCACCTTAGCTGGTACACACTGGGCCTCCCACACACCCACCTCAGAAATGGCAGGAGAGCAGCATAAGAGCAGAGCTGGGCGGCTGCTGCTGAGCCGATGCCCTGCCAGGCCCATCTGCTGAGCACAGATTAGAAGCAGGAAATGCAGCTCAGCAAGCACACAACAAGAAAACACATTTTCTGAGCCATTGTATGACTTCCACTGCTGCTCATCTTCGTCACTCAATGGCAATTCACTAGCTGTTGTAGAAGACACTTAGAATTTACCTCAGGCCTTGGAATGGCTGCTCCTCCTACCTCCTGTTGTCCAGACAGCTCTGGAAGCCTGAGGCCACTCCAGAGGAAAAGAGGCAACAAAAACAAGGCCAAAAGACAGGGACAGTGTTCCCCTATCATCAGGCAAAGGGATTGCTATTCTGGATCCCTGTAAGAATCACTCCAGGTTAGCAGACAACAGATCCTCACTGTCACTACCACCAGCTACACTCTCAGGATACCTCTTAGTCCTTCCTCTTAGATGTATATCATATCACTGATTCTGCCTCCTGCCCCAAGTGAAGTGCTTTGATCATCCCCCTGTGAACAAGGAGCTTGATGGGAGAGGAATGGCAAGTGGTGGGTCACCTCCACCAAAGTACATTCCTGAGGAATAGTCCTTTATCTGTCGCCTCAGGGAATCAAGAAACAGAAGTGAAGGAGCCTCACCCACACCTGTTCTGAGACCCCAGGGGAGGACACAGACAGGAGGTGGCTCACCAGACACTGAGTCTGTCAGAGCCTGAGACTTGGACTTGTTTGTCCAAACTCCAGAACTGTGAGAAATGGATTTCTGCGGTTTATGAACCTTCCAGGCTCAGAATTTTTTGTTACAGCAGCAGAAAATAATGCAACACAGCTTATATCAAAAGACAGTCTTGGTGGATCAATGATTTTAGACATGAAAGATGAAATCATAAAAGGGGGAAATATAAAAGGAAATTTTAATGATCTAGGAAAGAGAAAGTCTTTCTACATTCATACAAAAACAAAACCAACAGAAACACTAAAAGAAACAGCTTCTATATCTGACTACCCAAGAATCAAAAGCTGGCATCTGGAAGAAAACTGTAACCAAACAGGGAAAATGTCAAGTTGGGAAGTCATATTTTTTGACAAAGGCCTAACCTCCTTAGGCTATTAAAGGCTCCTCTAAAAATTAATTTTAAAAAAGACAGAATAATAGGCAAATAAAGATTACAGATAGGAAAAAACGTAACTAAAAGATCCCTGGACACATTGCCAGTTAC